>NC_090924.1:660201564-660826564 GCF_040938575.1 Ambystoma mexicanum
CTTTCCCTGGGAAGACTTCTGCTCGACCTCCTGCCTCACAAGGGTTTTTTGTGCCAAGAATGCTTTTTCCCTTGTCGCCTACTACGGGAGAGGAGTCCCAGGACTGCTTGTTTCAGGCATTCACTGTGGCTTCCTCTCGTGGTAGGCAAGTTGCTTCATCCACAAGGAGAGATTTATGCGCACGTCGGCGTCTCAATACAGACGAATTGGAGGATTACCACTCAGGTGAGGAGGAGAAAGGGAAGGAATTGGACATGTTCTAGTGTGCATCAAGCCAGATCTGCGTAGGATAGTTAACAAGTGCGAAACCTTAATTTGTTTCTTTAGATCTACCTGTCACCTTCGACATACCTGCTGCAGTGCTCTCAATTTGAGGAACTCCATTTTGGATCACCATTTATGTCTTCTAAGATCAAAAGATGCAATTAAATGTCCTAAATGTCATGTAATGACATTATGCTTCCTAAAATCGTTGTGAAGCTGCCAACTGACCTATTTAGAAATCAAGGATGCGCTTTCCAGAAAGAGGGAAATTATATTCATCACTCTGTGGTCGATTCGCAGACGATGAGCATCATCCCAAGTTCAGTGATGTACATGCCGCAAGGAGAATTCATTATGCATTCAGCGCATCGCCTTTAAAACTCACACATCTGCTGTGAAAACCTTCATGATGGCTTTAAATCAGGTCAAGCAAAGAAATCAAAACATAGATGAAGCATACAACTCTTCTGCCCGTGAACAAGGCAAGGTACCACGGGTGGGGCCTTTTAAACACAGATGTTCGTCCCTCAACTGACCATCATTTCAACAGGTAATACACATCAGATTTCTTGGATTCAGATAAAATTGTTGATGGCAAGCTACCATCCTTCTGTCAACATAGGATCAGGAGGTGTAAAGTTACAAGTGCAAGATTTGTTTCAAATAACTCATTAACGTCCACATGACCGAAGGCCAATCTTTCAATATCCATGGGCAGTCCGACACAGCTGCATTGCAAGTAAGAAATTGCCCGTCCTGTTTGTCGGGATCCTTATGTTGATGAAGGTTGTTGGTGTTCACGTTTAGGTATTAGAGGCTAGATCCTTAATGAAGACGGCTGGTGTTGGGGCCAGATGGATGTCTGAGCTGTCATTACATGATGGTTTGCCCCCGTCTAGGTATCCTGGATCATTTTATGTGTTTTATCCTCTACCTCCACCACCGTTGTTGCCTTTTTCCTGTCAAGCAGATGTGTGCGTTCTTTTGGTGACTGGATAAATCGTTGTTGCACATTTTCCCACCTCCATGGCTGCTGCCTTGCTTGGATATTTGCCGATTTCTGAAGCTTGAATCCGATTCCGACCATTATCCCGGAGATGTGTCTGCATAGTGGCGTTTCCTACAGCTGAGCCCCTTCACCTTCCTCTTCAGCATTCTGCTTCTCTCTGGCTGATAAGGAGAGTTGGGTTACTGGCTAGAGGGACCAAGAAAGAGAGGAACCCCATGTTACCACGCCCCAAATAGTATTGGGCAATTTGTCTTGGGAGGATAGCTCAGGGGCAATGTGCTCGCCTTGGAAGCAACACGACACAGAGCAACACAGGTTCGGTCCACGCTTAGAAACCACTGGGTATTAAGCGCGTTATAAATAACCAATCATATAAAAAAAAACGTACCATAATTTCACCCAAAATATAAGTGCATGGCTGTTCACAAAGGAATACTGCATATTTTGCAAAGCTTAGCACATGCAATGCAGACCAGAATCCTTTGAAGTGTGCATCATCTTCCAATAGTGCACCATGTATACTCTTGTGACATCAATATTGCTAATGTACACCCATTTGTAAACCTACAATCTCACAAACGCCATCCTTTGCACTGCACACATCTATTACTTTATATACCTTGTGGTGGTTAGCTTAATTTGGTATCTTTCCAATTGGCTGCGTATTTGTTTCTCGAAATGTCTTCCTCAAACTATGATACAGGGCATTGCTGGCTGGTGAGGCCTCACACCCATTTCCTTTCTCCCTAAATGTGTTGATTAGTGATGCTGTTTTCAATCATCTGTACGTAGCATGTTCCATATGAAAGCTTTCAAGCTGCTTGTTCCTGATTTCACTCTGGCTAATGTTGTATGGAGGTCAAGGCCATAAACTATTATCATCACGAATCCATGCCTTACGCTAAGATCCCCTCACCACTACAATCTGACAGTATAATAAAAGGCCAGATGTATGTTTGTCCCTGTATGTTTGTCTGATGCAGTAGCTTTGTCTGTTGACACCTCTAGAGGGAGCGGTTGCCTTAGGATATGTAGAGACAATGCCAATTTGCATAGCTTCACCTGTTGTCACCGCTAGAGGGAGCTGTTGCCTTAGGACATCTAGTGGTCATACTATGTCAATGAAAACCTGCACTTTGGCCCATGTAAACTGGCCTGTATACTAGTTATTCAATATCTCTTCTATGGCCCATTCATGTATTACTACACATAGTTCAGTAACCTTTACATTTCTCCAAATTATTTACAAAATGCGCAAGAGATCTGAATTAAAAGCTCTTTATAGGAGGCGTGAATGTTCCATGTTTATTCACAACGTATTTTGGAGCCGTGGAGACGAAAATGTGAAATGTGCTAATGACAATAGCATCTACCCTGTTACTGGCCTCTTCATACTCTCTGTCCTTTCTTCTTGGGTCTAGCAGCCCAATAACAGCCTCCATTGCTCTGCAGCCTTGAATGATCTCATTGAGGCCATCCGGGACCGGATTATCAAAACGTTGCCCTTGTGCAAAGAAATGTAGCAAATGAATTGAACAGCAGATGTGCTGCTTCGATAATACGGAATGGATCAAACAGGTTGAGCTCCAATCCTTATAATCCAGAAATATTTTCACTATGGCGAAAATGAGGATTCTTTTATTTTCCATCATTTCTGCATAACATGAAAGGAAATGCAACACATTATGCAGAACATTCCCGTTTTCTTTGTTATGCAGCCCACATACTTCCAAACACAGCCTTTTTGGCTCTAGTGCACATGCTCTTAGAAAGTATGGATTGTGATCCAAACCCATTTGCTCCACTGCGTCTTATCTAAGCATCTGTTCAGTGTTCAGCACTGGTGCAAATGTTAGATTATCTGGCACCAGGTCTAGTACCTACTAGACGCTATTGACATATGATAGACCAAAGAGAGGAATCCCACCATGATTTACACTCTCGGACCCATGCCCGAACATTTAAGATTTTTCCTATCTTTTAATATGGTTATCTTGGGCTACAGAGCCGTTACCCCCGGTATGGCCCGTGCAACGGGTTAAGAACGCCAATAGCACCTCGGGTTCCCAAAGCAGTAACCTGGTGTGTTAAAAAAACATTTTTATTCTTTGAATGTGACGTAGCGCGTGGTCCCGGTCAATGACATATCAGTCTTTGCCGTACAGAGCCCCTCAGGTATTACCATGGCCGCCAGGAAAAGGAAGAGGCAGGGGAGCTGCTGCGGCGGTGGTGGCCATCAGGAAGCTTGGAACGAATGTTAGATCTGGAGCATCAGCCCGCGTTTCCACACACCTGATTGGCCGACTCCCACCTGCAGAGTGCTCATTGTATGGATGGAACCATTTGTCCCACCAGAGTGCATGCATCCTGCCTGGAGGGCAGAGCGAGTCGTCAGAGTCACTGACCCCTCTGACGACTTGTTCATGGCGTTTTTCTCTCTCCAAGGAGCCATCTTCATTTTCCAGTGCCATTCATCACCTGTCACTCAAACAATTCATAACTGGCTTTAGCATCTTAAAAAGCAGATCAAAGGTTGTTTATTGGTCTTCATTGCGGTTCAGTGACAAAGCCTGTCTTAGCATAGAGGTTGCCTCGTCGAATTTCCTAAATAGGAAGGAGAGCTCTTCATCTAACTTGAGTGGCAGGACCTTTGCCAAGCTAATCCCTGCAGCAACCGGCTCATCTCCTCCACTGCATTACACACACTCAGACACCTCTATCCCACTAGTCCTTCCCACATGTCCTGACCATTGCACGCGGAACATCCTACAGGCCTGCTTCTGTCACCCATGATATCCCAGTATTGGGCCTACTCGGTGGCCATTTGGCAGTGTTGTCTAGGCGCAATTAAAAGCCAGGATGATTATTGATGCTGCATTCATACTGCACTCATGCTATTCTAATGCTGCCTTATGCTCCTGGCAAACGCATAGAACAAGGTTTGATCGGATTATCATTTTCGATTTAAGGTTTTAGTGGCATGTTCTAAAATGTTTAGTTTAGTTTATTTGCTTGCATAGCACACTGAACCCGGAGGTATCTAGGTGTTTGCATTGGTGGCTCAGTCTTGTTACATAAAAAGGATTTGATTAGAGAAAATGTACAATAAGAACATACAAATATAAGAACACGCAGAGTACAGGCATTTATACAAAATATACCCAAGTGGAATCAAATATACAAAATATGCATAGGTGGAGGCCCGGGGCTTAAACATACAACCAAAATGCACATCTGTTTTACGGTTGACTATAAATACTACCATATTAAATTATTAGCAAATTGCCTTAATTAACAGACTCGAAATGAGTTTGCATTGGCAGTTGAAGGCCATTGTGAATGTCATGCATTGCACCTATGAAGGCTACCGTGCCACACGTGTGGCTGCACGCCTGTAGTAGCACGTCATGTGATAACGCGGACAGATTGATATGTATTCAGCAGCGGTGCAAGCTAAGAGCTGCTGTGCAATTGGATGGCCTGAACTGCAGCGGAGGAGTCTGAGGAGCGGCAATGATGTCCACCATGTCACATCTGCACATTGTGTGAACTCACAGCAATGCGTGCATGTGGGCAGAAACAGGTCCATTACATGAGACATTTCTGCGCAGGTGTGGCTATTACTCCTGCTCCAATCTCTGTGCATTGTTCAGAATGACAGAAATGACCCAGGAATGAAGCAGCAGCCTTGTGCTGTGTCAGCTGGGCTATTTCCCAAGCTGTTCAATGGCCTCTTGGGTCAGGCTGTAGCTCTCTTCACTGGTGACCATGGGATCAAATGCAAGGCTTGCTAGATAACATCTGATAAACATGCTGTTCTTGTCATGGATCACAGTTGCTGTATGAGCCAGATTTATGAATACAACCTGACCAATCTTCCCTGAAAATAAGAATATTGTGACTTAATACGGCCTTGCCTAGAGCTATTGTTTTTTTTCAGCATGAGATGTGTAGGTGCCACCGGATGGTCTTCCCTTCCTACTCTCTCTTTGTAACCTTTCCCTTTCTCCAGCAATGCCTCTGGCTCTATCAAACCTGCCACTGTTATTTATTATCTTACAAAGATACCTGAGACCACTCCTCCCCTCCTGAGTATTGTTGCAGCTCTCCCCTTCATTTGCAGTTTACGCTTCTTGAACAGGTTGCCTATAATATAGTTCCCAGGCATCCAGGACAATCTGGCTTCCCCCATGGCCGCTGTACTGGAACCTACTTTCTTACCTCTGCCCATCCAGTGCAGCGCTCCGCCCTTCCTTTTTTACTTGCTGACCACTGTTGGCAGGATGAGCGGTTTTCCTTCCTTGCCCAACTCAACTTTCTATTCCTTTTTCTAATTAGTTCCTCGTCTGGTTGCCTTCTATCTCTCCCAACACACCCACCTTGTCCCCATGACTTCTACTTCTGCAGCACCGCTCCAGGCCAGAGTTCACACCACACATTACCTCTGGCTCACCACACGCTACCCTTTCTGACATTTTCCCCTCTATGTAGCAACGTGCCCTACCTGTCCTTTCCAGCTTTGTAATGCCTTGAAACTCCACTCCTTAACTCTCTCCTCTCGTAAGACGTGTCTTGAATGTAGCTTTTCCTCACTTCAGCTGAAGATGTTATCTCATCTTTGGCCTTCCAGGCCTCCATCGGGGCTCCTATTCCGGGTCCGTCATTTTTAGGCGGGACGGTAACAAGGGAAAACAGTAATCATTCTTAGGCCTTGAAGATTCAGAATGATCTGAACATAAAAACTAGCATGCTAGGCCAGACATTTCTCTAGTGCAAGTTCATACAGTTGAAACCAAGCTTGGGAGGGAGGGACGGAAAACGGTGGGTGGGGAACTGGGACAGAAGAGACGAAGTAACTGGTCCTAGTAACATTTAGGTCATGCATACATACAGACGGGGGTGTAGAGACGGGGGGGCAAAGGGTCCGGTCCAGCCGGGCCCTGGGTTAAGTGCAGAATACAACTTGTGATTGATTCCATCTGAGTTCTCTTTTGCCTCCTCTCACAGCTCACATCCAGACATACCATGATTCTTTTCTCTGGCTTCCTTTCCCTACTCGTCTCTGCTTCCGCTTCTTCATCTTCTTCCAAGCCCGCTGTGGCCTGTCTCCACCTGTGCTTCCACAATGACCACTCTCTGCACGCCAACCTGCCCCGCCTCTTCGTCTCGCTTTCTACTGGCTGCTCTACCCGCGAGCCTCCTTCTGCTCTTCTTATTTAACTCGTCCTGCTCCCGCAGTCATTGTTCTCATGCCTTATTGTTTGCCCATGTTTGTGAAGCTGCAATTATTACGTTTATTTTTTATTTTTTATTAAGCATACACATAGCCATCTATGGACTTGCATACTGCTATATTTCATGTTCCTACTTATTAATGCAATTTACATTCTTACAGTGCTGGTTCATGTTAAACAAATGCTGACAAGCCTGAAACCGAACTCCCAGGCAACATGCTATGTATAAATGCAACTAAGAAAATAACTGTATGTCATACTCGTCCTAAGTAAGAAAAACACCCAGATGCCACTGGGTTAGGGGCGCTATAGAAATTGTAAAATAAATAAATAAATAAACAAATAAATACACTTGGCAGGGGCCTTGCATTGAAAGACCACCGACAGATGTCAAGAGTGTGTCCTAATAACCATTTTAAGTGAAGATGCTAAGTAGATCTTTTGGAAGACATCTTACTCTGACCCCCAGTGTAAGAAGTCTTGTGTGTGTATGAAGCATGTTTTCTGGACACCCATGAAACACCGCTCATACAATCCAGTAACAAGGAAGGGGCTGTGGGACGGGGTTGCAGGAGGGCACGGGCATCAGGGTGGCAAATAGGGGGCTCTGCGTGGGGCAGTGGGGTTTTTGGCACAAGGACGTCCCAGTCATCAAGGCATGGGTGGACAGGGCTGTGGACATGATGCACCAATGAGGGCATGGTCGGAGGGAGGGAGTGGAGCTACCTCTTGGGATTGGGGTGGGAGCGATGGTGGTGAAGGCGTGTTTGGGGCAGACCACCCAATTGAAAGCAAACAAAGATGTTTTTGGTGGTCCATTAGAGGCACTTCAGTTCCTGCCCAAAAAAGGAAGCCTTTTATCTAGGCATGCTTCAAACGGGTGAACGTTAGCCAAATAATCTAAAAATTCCTACACAGGTTTAACACAACTATTGATCTCCACTCAATATGTGTCCTCTGACCTGCTTAACTTAATTTTTCAAAATCGCTATTGTTTTAGAAGATGAAAGGACAGGGTTTCAATTATTCATTCTATCCCCAGGTATCACAAGTGCGGCCCCTTTGTCTATTTTTGGGACTTTTGGCAAAGGTTGACTGTGTACTAGCCTCATCATTCCTATGACGTATGATCTGTGAGGCTACGAGTGGACGCCGTGAGACAGAAGGGCAACGAGAGACACATTGCTATTGTGGAGGCCACTCGAAAGAGATGACCAACACATGTTAATACTCTTTTATACTGAACCAGTTACCACCGAAGCTGTCTCATGTCGCAGAAGCTTGCCTGCAGGTTGGTGAATAGTTCCTAGAGCCCAGGGTAGCCAGCTTGGATTCTGAGAAGGAGAGGAGTGAGAAACGGGGAAGACGAAGCGCTTGCAAGAAATGTCGAATGTAGCCTACATTATTGATAAGGCATGAGTAGATGGGCTGGGAAGGTTGGGTAGTGCCCGCGAAGCAGTGTGACAAGCACATTTGTCACAAGGCAATGGTAATGGGGAGGAGTAGCTTTTGGAATCAGAGGAAAACAAGTTTCAGATAATAGAACAGAGTGCCTAGAGGTGAATAATAAGAGAAGCGAAACAGAGCTAATGGCTGGAGTGAGGGATTTGAAATTCATTTATGGGGAAGAGATCGTATTGGGAACAGAGAAAGGACACTTCGATAAGCCTCTTAGCACACAGGGCAAGTGGGTACGCGTTCATAGCGAAAGCAGTCGCTTGTGAATTTTCCTCAGAATTTCAGAGGATTATTTGAAACCAAATGTTAAATGTTAAAGGTATTTGTACCGCGCACCATCACCAACGGAATTGGTCCCCAGGCGCTCTGGCGGATCTGTAAATGATAAGGTGGGATTGGTTAGTAGGGTGAAGAGGGAGTAGGATAGTGAAACGAGTGGTGTTCTGTTGGCAGCTTCAACTCGGTATACACCAGATGCTGAGCTTTGGTGCGGGTATTGGATCGTGTCAGACCGCGTGTTCTGTTGCTTCGGTTTATGTGTTGTTGCAGTGTTGTGAAGTGCGTGCGGCTTGTTGTGCGAGAGATGGTTGTGTGAGATTTTTGAGTGAGACAAGTATGCAGAGTTTGAGCTTATATTAGTTAGTGGGTTACCTGACCTGTAGCATGCTAACATTCACGGTTTTGTCAAAGTGTGGCACCTGTCGACCCCCACAATTCTACCTGGATGCAGTGCATTCCAATGTTTAGGATTACATCCAGGTGTGGGCATGCCAACCTTCACAGTCCCATCCAGATGCGGTGCAGGCCAATATCCACAATTCCAAGTGTGGCACATGCTAACACTCAGGTTTCACCTAGGTGCGGGCATGCCAACATTCAAAGTCCTGTCTAGATCAAAATTGTGATTCAGATTTCTATCTCTTGCCCTGCTCTACCTGCCCTGGTAAGCACCTGGATCCAGACAAACTCTTCCATCTGCTCCGAGCACACAGGTGTCTATTGCCAGCGTTCATAGCAACTCTGATGCCATAAACACAGACGAAGGACGCATGGCCAAGCTATTTACCATAATTCATACTCACCAACATATGGCAAAGTACCTACTCTGTGTTGCTGACTCTGCCCCCATCTACTCTATTCCCTTGGAAGGTGTCTGCACACACATCTGCCCCATGCCCAGGACACACTTAAAACACAAATAGCCGTGTTAGTGAAAGTGACACTGTGTGTTGGATTGAGAAGGGGCTGGACTGATTGGCCTTATGCATACACTGTGGGTTGTCCAGGCTCCAATCAGTGAGCAAAACTAAAATGCAATAGACCAATAAGAAATGCTTTGTGCTTCACTTGTCCGATTGACAGCAGACCCCCCTGAATATATATATATATATATATATATATATATTCATTAGATCTGGTGTGAGAGCTAGCTTTGGTCAGTCAGACCTAAAAATGAACAGTAACACGAAAGCATATGGATGCTGGGACACGATATAAACCGGTACACGAGTACTTGCAGGCGGGCTTGTTAACATACACGTCTGTAAGACACGCTGTTGAAGGACAGGTGTGACAAAGGCAAGCAAGTTGAGGATGCGGGGATATGTGAGGTCACTGGATAAGCCATGCATCAAAGGCATAAAAGGATATTGGAACCAAAAAAAAACATGCGTGTGCAGGGGTTGCAACCACTGTATTTATAATCCCCTGTCGACATGCATGATGGGTAATACTTGTAGAAGTAGTACAATTCACGAGTATTAGCCACATCTACTTATTAATTCAGTGTAATCTGTCGTGAGCAACGGGAGAAGGTTAAGCACACACACCAAGATCGATACAGCGGCAACACTCACTATATCACCGGGTAATGGCAAGAATGAAGGAACACATGGACAGATAAGGGCTTCAAAGGGGATCCGGGTTGAGTCTCCTGCTTCATTCAAGTAACAGCCTAATAATGTGAAACCTTTTGTTATCGAGTTGAAAAAGGATGCCCATTTTCAAATGAATGTTCGGAAGTGTTTTGGCAAAAGTCGTCTGCAGTCCAGACAAAAAGGACAGTTTTTCAAATCTTTTGAAGCGTTCCTTCAATGTAAGCAGCGCGTGCGGCCCTGGCTCGTTGTTGCAGTTCTATAATCCATAATGAATTCATAGCAGATTTTGGTCTTAGCCTGCATTATAATTTATGCATTAGCAGACTTCTGGAGTTGAATGGAAGTGTGTCCCAAATGGATTTTGAACTCATCACCCGCCATTGTCTAGGGATAATACGTCAGCGTGCGGCGTTAGTCACCAAGAGCCTGCCGTATTAGCTTATCAATGGCAGCTTTGTAATCTCATAATTGCATGTATGCCTCCAAAGAATCCATTCCAAAATGTTATGCAGGTCTAGATGTTGACGCAAGTGGAGTTTCCACCTCTTAAAAGTACCATGGCACAATCGGAGCTTCTTGCGATGACCTTGGCCAACCCATACTCCAGTCGGGCATCGGCAGCACCTGATAATATTTAAGTATTTGCATATGCAATACGAACTATACAGGAAGAAGCAAGAGAAAACTGAAAATTAAAATGGGCGAGCATAAAAGAGCAATTTACAACAAAGATGAGAGATACCCCCTGACCAACCCCTGGACAAGAGACCATACGGGAGTAGATGTGATGTGTATGCGTTAATACTCACGGGCATTCACACAATACAAATGGATGAAAGAGGTGGCAACAGAGAACGGCTACTAAGAAGAAAGTAAGCCAAAATCGTCTTCTTTACAGACAATGTCGCCAATGGTTTGAACACTGATAACGAACTGAGCGCCTTTCTATGAAACTCACAATACATACTTATTACTACGTAAATACTCAACAAATGTTTACCTCTGTTTAATACATCCCTCTTAAGAACAGTCTGCGGCTATTACTCTGTATGCTTATTTCTGTTCACTTGAAGGATATTTTATAGATGCGCACTGTAGAACCATAGCTCTAGATGTAGGTTTGTTTCACCATCGGCAAGCACTTGCAAGGTTAAATATATACGTTTACAATGAACGCATCTGAATTGACAAGTGCCATGTTGAACAGACTCCCATATTCAGCGATTAATTTCGAAAACCCAAGTAAAACCTCAATGTTTCGTTGAACCATGGCTCTAGATAGAAAGACCACGGGAGGATCGAGTTTTCCTATCATTGCTGCAAAGTTCTGGAACACTCTCCCCATCGCCCTGAGAAAGGAAGCCTCCTACTGGACCTTTAAAAAAGCCCTGAAAACCTGGCTCTTTGCCTTAATCTCACTGAGCTAAGACACTTCGCTCCTGCAACTCTCCCATACGGACATACCTTCACCTTTACTAGTACCCACTAGGACCCATGTTTGAGGATACCATCTGATACCCATCTCCCCTTTCCTTCTCCCCCACTGTAGTTTTCATGTAAATACTTTCACCTAATGTAACTACCGCCTAGATACCAAAGGGTTCAGTGCGCTGTAACAAATGCAAAAATAAATAAATGAACACGTTTTAACATCTGCAAGCTTATATAAAGACAAGAAAGGAAACAGGCAACACAAGCATGTAGTTCTCCAAATATTTGCAAGAAACAAGCTAGATATACAATACACAGTCGTACAAGGGATCATTATCCAAGATCGGTTACCTATGGCATTACTGAACATGAATTGCTGGAAGTATTACAAATCATGTTTTCCGGTTTACATATTACTACTATACATTAGAAAAATCACCACAACAACCAGCCATATGACTCAAATATCTAGCCATTTCAAATGAATGCAAGCTCCAAGCCTGCACCAACTTTATTTTTGACTTGACTAGCATTATAAAGCACTTTCAGCAATCATGACAAACTTTGAAGCATTTGACTTTTAGTTTAAATCAAAACAATCGGCTAACGGGCTAGACAACACCAAGATGGCGCTTGGTAGTGCACATATGCACGCAGTGCAGATGTACATCGATTCACAACGTTATTACGATACCATGTCACATAAAACGCCAAGCGTCACGCGGACATGTTAAAGATTGCATCAAGCAGAGTACTCAATTGGATGCAGTTAGGAACAGCACTGGGCGTTAGTCGCTTTACTGACACTTACAGATGCCCTTAAGGTAAGCATAGGCATGGTCAGCATAGGGTTTAAAATGTAAAAGAAAACATGTTAACCTAATGCTACATGCTTTCTGGTCGACCAACGCAGAACAATCGGTTGGTCTCCCGTAGTATCTTTGTCATACTAGGTCCCAACACGCCTGCAACCACTACAATGGTTCAGCCAAGATAGAAAAACTCCTTATAAATTGAGGCGTCTTACAAATAAGTGTACTTTTAGGGCCCGATTCATGGAATGTTTTGCACGGTTCAAAGTGACTTTGCACTGCTGAGACTCATTAGTGTTCATGTAAGAGCACAATACAAATATAAATATATTTTAGACTTTATATATTTAATCAGCAGACAATTCTGCTACTTCTGCTACTTCTGTGATTATATTCAATTTCTAGGCGCATTATAACTATAGACATTACAGCACGACCGTGCCTGCCTAGCGCCTTGCCTGCAAACAAGCTATGGAAGCACCAAAAGGATGCTGAATTGACGCACTTCAAAGGGCAATGATTTTTCTGCGCAAATTAACAATAATTCAACTAGTCTAACACCAGGCCTCAAATAATCTCAGAACCATCATTTATAATCACATACCGTTATATGACAATGGAATGTACACCGATGCAGCGTTAGGAACCATTCTGTTAGCTACACAAATGATGGATGCGTAGCATTCGGAAATTGACCAACGAATAATCTCCCCAAACCATTGTGGAAAATAGTTGATTGTGTAAGGTTTGTAAATCCACCACCACAGTAGGTCAGGGTCACAGCATAGGTCACATCGGGGGAAAAATGACACGTTTTGTGGTTTAACTTGTGTGATCACAGTAGTCATCACTTGCGCTGCCTTAACCATGAAAGTGAATGTAAGAAAGGCTGAAGAGGCTATTATTACAGACAAGAGTCATTTCCAAAATGAATATCATTTAGAGAGTTTTTCGGATTCGGTCATTACAGACATGTTTGGGAAGGGAGTTTTTTCCAGTGTTTGTTATATTTGTTCATCTAATAATATATATATATTTATACTAAATTACTATCATATTATTTCATTCATTGTTCTTTTTGTTTTTCTTCTTTATCGTTTATTATTTTCGCTTTCTCTCTAATTGTCATGTAAAAAACAATGTTCTAACCTACAACCCATGTAAATTGTTATGATTGTTGTTGTG
Organism: Ambystoma mexicanum; assembly: GCF_040938575.1. Classification (NCBI taxonomy): domain Eukaryota; kingdom Metazoa; phylum Chordata; class Amphibia; order Caudata; family Ambystomatidae; genus Ambystoma; species Ambystoma mexicanum. The sequence continues at coordinate 660,214,835 of NC_090924.1, forward strand.
ACTTTTGGGTATATTTACTCATGTGTTGGTTCATCTGATATTGTTTATGTTATCATAATATTCCAAGCGCTATACATCAACAGTTAACGTTAGGCCCTTAAGAATCCCCTGGAGGGAAGCACCTGTAGGCCTCTTACTAACATGTTCTGAACACAACAGATCTAAAACTTGACCTTTTACAGACATGTTGTGAATAGCTCAGATCTAACATCGGACAATCAATTCAATAGTGCACAATCCATATAGGAATACACAATTTGTTGCCTATAGAAATTCACTACAATACTAGCGCATTGGGGAGCAGAATATCTGCTATTATAGTCCTTGACAATAGGCTCATACATGTGAACTCTGCAATCCCATGCTGTCCTTATTCATAGGAAACCATGAAATGAAAACAGTTTAGGGACTGGATCTCTATCATGGATCAATGTGATGGTTTAAAGTCTAGAGAAATGATGACCACTCAGAGTGGGAGGGTTAACGAGTTACCCACATTTATGATCAAATTTCCCTCCCCAAAATATCGTGGTTTGCTCCTTAGATGTTGTCTGAACATCCTCCATACAAAAGAGGTTCAGTTTAGGAGGAAGATGGTGGGTGTTGATAATGCAACCTGTCCATATTGTATGATGACCCAGCATGTAGAAACCCCGGAGCACTTAGTAATGAATTGTGAAGCTCTGAGGGAGACGAGAGGATTTTCTACGGAAGGGATCAACTCTTACAAGTGCGGAATGGTGGAAGTGGAGGTTAATTGCTGATAAGTCCAGGGTGGTCATTGCGGTGATGAAAATGCTTAACGCTGTGCTGACAAAGTGGGAGGGGCCGCCTATGACTGAGGGTGATGACTAACTGAACTTAGTTGATTAATACTGATTTAACTACCTATGGTTTGGTCTGATTTATTAAGTGAGAATGTAGGGGAATAGAGTTGGTTGCTGTTGGGTTGCAGATTCTCTTTGGAAATGTAATGTTAAAGGTTTATTTTAAGTTGATGATTGTTTTTACATATTTGACTTCTAACCAATAAAACATTTAAAGAGGAAAAACAAAAACATAAGTTTACCATAGAACAGCAATTAAAATAGGACACTGGCCATTAATAGATTTCTTCAGGTCAGAACTAAAACCACTTCTGCCAGGTCTACCCATCATTCCTTTCCTCATATTATAGCAGGATTATTGTGCTGTACTCTACGAGCGAGCAGAATATGTAGGTGCAGGGGAAGAGACTGGTGAAGAACCAACACAAGGAACTGGTGGTGAGTATTGTGACTTTGTGAAGACTGGTACCAACGCCATCAGAATTAGGGCCTGGTTGTTTTGTGAAAAGAAAATAAAAAGATATACACGAGTAAGCTAAGTTACACAAAATGAATCGCATCTAAAAGAATGGAGTAAAATTACATAACTTGGAAAATAACACTAGGCAGCCGTAAAATAAACACTGTTACCATTTTCATAGGCCCTGGTGTCTCAGGCATCTAATCAAGAATCTAGAAAATAAAAATGACCCCATATGTATGCTAAATGGTGAATATGCTAAAGGCAGACTGGCCTGTATGATGTCAGAGCGCCTGATTCCTTCAGTGCTGGGCCCTGTGTGCTGCCTTATGAGGACAAGTGCCCATTGTCTCAGTCTGTAGATGGAAGGAGGAGAGCATGGTGAAATAACGATGAATGCTTCTCCTGTGGCTGCATGGTGGCGTGCACCAAGCTGCCGGACCTTTATGGCGAGGTCTACTGTGGTGGGTGCCGTCTGGGACCAAGCACACCTTTGCTGAGACCCGCACACCACCCCTGAAAGCTGGTCCACGTGGACAAGTGCACTGTGGGAGTGTGCATGGGGCCACTAGCCTGGCCTTTTCAGGGGCCAGAAGTGACCCTCTGTGTGTGGGGGAGTACACACAACTCATTAGGCTGCCCATGACTTCACCTGAAGCTCTGCTTGCCATCTCATTGGTTCAACCACCCATGAATGGGGTGCACAAATTAGACCATGTCCTGGATGGAATGGTTTACCTTTTCTGCATTCCTCTGTCTGCAGCTAGAGTGGCAGCATGTACTGTAATAGAAATATATGATGGGTGGAGTGGGGAGTGACTGGTTTCAGCATATATAGTAGATTATTTATAATCATGCACATTTGTTTTATTCTGTCCATAGTACTGGGAGAACTTCCCAAATATAACAACTTTGCACAATTTCCCATTTTATTTCAAATGCACTTCCTAAAAAAAGTTGTTTGACATGGGTATGCTAGCAATGAAATTATCATAATTCCATTTGCAGACATTTCCTGGCTTAATAAGCTAAAATAAAATAAAAATGTTGTGACCTCACACCTATCCACCGAAATAGAGTGAAATAGCTCACCAAAAAACAAAGTACTGACAACAGATGGATCCAGAACATTCTTACAGTCACAAAGAGGTCCCAGCCAGTGACAAATTAACTTCTGGGGTACCAGTAGTACAGGGGTGAATATCGGTTTCTAAACCATCAATCAGCCCCACACCTCTAATGCACCAAAAGGGATCTGAACAGATTGGAATAACAAGTCCATTTATAAACCTCCTTGTGCAATTTTGGTAACATGGACAGAACGGCAGGCTTATCTCTGAAAGGTCATGAATCGTTGGTTTGTTGCAACACAGCAAAAATACAATTATTACCCAATGATAAAAGGGACTGTCCAGTAAATGTTGTATCAAACATATCTACATTATTTATATCACAACAGACAATTATACCAACACTACAGAATACAACTCATGCTGTAAAAGAATTCAGAGGACAGACAGTTTCAAAGAAGGAAAAGGATTACTCTGGATACTGACAGGAGGGTAGTCAGTATGGTTAATAATCACACAATAGTTTACGGTTACTTGGCTTCGGCACAAAGGGAGCAATGGGTCTTAATATGTCTCTAGCGGCCTTACGGGAAGGACCAGGGGGCCAGAACCACAATGTACCTTGCGCGATAGGTGTTCTTGGTGCGCAACAAGGTTGAGTAGGCTTCAGGCTGCTTTGCAGGCTTCTGTGACAGAGTTCAAGGTGGGGGTCAGCTGCGGGTATCAGGTGGCAGGACTACTTGGCGGGCGAAGCTGGACGAAGGGTTGCAGGCTGGCCTACATGGCAGCCCAGGCTCAGGAATCGTTGTCTCAGTGCTGTTCCTGCGGATCTATAGCACTGGTTGAGATATTTCATTTGTCTTTAAGTGACTGCGAGTAGGCAACGGTTTCAGGCGTGAAAATGTCCTTTAGGGCGGACATTGGTAGATGCTTGTTGAGGCACTTCTCCAAGCTTCTTCAATGGGCTTGGGTTGTCCTTTAAGATTGATGGCCCAAAGCTTAGGAGTGTGTTCCAGGCAGCTGTCTTGTCCTTGGTTGTAGGTTTAGAGACCTTTGGCACTTCCCATTCAGGGAACTTGCTGCATAGGCTAGCAGGGCATGCTGTGTGCTGGCTGGCTACTGGTTCTGTAACGGCTGGAGTTTCCTTGTGGTTCTTTATCGCCCTCTGTTCCCTGGGAGATGTTATGTGGGGGTATCTTGCTTCCCTCTTTGGAAATCCTTGCCTTCCTTCACTGGCGGAAGATGTAAGGCAGATTGTACCTTCAGCAAGGGTCCAATGGTGAATTTTTCTTTGTTCCTTCATGTGAAGTTTTCAGATGATTTGCCAAAAGAGGGCCTCAGCCCTCTTTTAAAGACACATGGGTCACAGTGATTGGTGTAGACTGTCTACCTTAATGAACCAATCATGGAGTCCCTACCAACAATTTTCTATATGCAGGAGGTCATAACCAGAGTGCTTTTCAACAGGAAAGGTAAAGGGGTGAAAACGTGTGATACTAAGTCCCACCCATTTTCCTGTCTGTTGTTGATCAAAGAGTCTCTCTGGTTGATGGATCTCTCTGTCGTTCCTGATTAAAGCAGCAGGTCTCACTTGAAGCTGCCACGCGACCAGACTCTCTGGCTCCTAAAAACCACATTCTTGTATGGTCCCCCCTTCGGGGTGGCCTACAATAAACACACAGTCCCCTCACTGTCATTGATACTGAGGGCGGAAGCTGGCTTCAGGTTGACACACGTTACATATGAACGGTTGTTGGGTTTCCTGACTCCTTTGTTAACATCTCCAGCAAGGCCCCATGTGGGCCTGTTTCAAGTACCATCTAATTGGTATGTTAATCTCTGCCACCAGCTGCATGGCCCAACAAAAGAGCAGGGGGCATTCCATGGAGACTTTGTTAGTTAATCAGGCTGGCCATGGCATGGGGAAACGTGGTCCTACCCAGTCCTGGAGAAGACATAATGTACTCCAGGCTGTCACATTCCTACAAAATATTAAAGGACTGACTGTGCCTGTAAACTCTGTCCATTCAGAGTACACATCTTTATGCATTTGTCATGGTGTGAGCATGGGAACATGTTTGTGGTTTCATCCCACAAATTTTCCTGGGGTTGGTCTACCATCATTCCACTTAATTAAACATTTTAAAAAGCCAAGGCAAGCGCACGCCCACCATGCGGATGGTTGAATTCCTCACACAGCCACAGGAGAAAAACAGGAAGTATACATTGTATATTGCCAAGCCTGCTGCCTGCTCTATGTTGCTGTCATGCCTTTCAACTGGAAGTAATTGTTAATGATTTGCGAGAAGTCATCTTGGCAATTAGTCTTTTGCCGGAATTGTTTTCTGCACAGACTTCCAATTGGAAAGAGATCATGTGTTAGCAGAATTTGTTTAAAGGTTTTTGAGGAGGAAGAAACACATAACATTTTATCTCCCCCAGTGTCATGTATCCAATATAACACATGTGTAAATGAACAGCTACAAAAACCGAATTTGCAGATTATGGTGTCATTTTCAAGTGAGTAAAGACAAAAATGAAAGTGTAAAAAGGCGGCGTATTGCTTTCACGCTCCCATTTTCCGCTCCAGCTCATTGTGTGCTTTCCAAGCCTTAGGGGGGGGGATTCACAAAACAGAATTTGCATCTCTGCTTTGCTTTCCTCCTCCAACTTGGAAGAGCACACGGTTTTATGCCTGTGTGATGAGATTTTCATACAGGTGTGAAGACAAAGCAGTCCTATGGAATAGGCCTTGATTTGCCATCTGCTAAAGACCAGGGCGATTCTATAACGCAGCCCGCAAAGATAATATGTAGGCAGAGTTTTTTTCTCACAAAAAGCAAAAAGTAAAAGCGAGCGTAAATACGATTTTTCCTTCGTTTACTCTTTGTGATTACACTCCACTTTGTGAGTGTTAAACATGCAGGTGGGGGTCAGAAATATGTAAGTGCAAGCCTTGGCGGTCTCCTGCATCCAAATAGAAAATCCTATAAAATAACCTTCTAGATTAACAGAGCGAAAAACATTGCAACTTTGTGAAGAATGCAAAGATTTTTGGAAAACATGTTTTGTGCAAAGGTAAGCACCCACTACTTTGTGCACCACTATTCTGAATCGGTAACTGATGTACCAATTAGTCCACATTCTGTATTAGCACCCTGTGGGAGGGTGCCAGAAAATCGGCATCCATGAATTCTGGGCTTCAATCACTGGTAGGATCCTGCATTACAGGGCGGTAATGGTTGCTCTCTCAGGTGCCGTGTCCCAGAGTCGAGCCCCCGCCAACCCTTCCTCCTCCTCCAGCCAGCCCCCCAAACTCCATCCTTCTCCTACATTTACTTGATTGCCTGTCTCTCCCCAACACCTCCCTCCATTCCATTCTGAGCCGCACACCCTCCCCGTCCCTCAATAGGCCTCCATGGAGAGCAAGGAAGGAATTGAACCTGATCTCTTCGATTCGCCGTGGTGTCCATCTTTGTTTGGGGTGATGTTTCCTTTAATGGATGGATGCACCACTGAACCTGCCCATCCACCAAAGTAAGCATCCCTTTTTTCACAAAAAAACACTTTTAGAACCAAGCTCAACAGACCTGACCCTAATGGCGATAACCCATGTTTTGTAAAGTGCTCGCTTAGCTCGGGTCAACCTAGGCTTGTTCTAGCAGGCCGTTGCTGGCAAAGCACTCCCCAAACGGCAGGTTAACACGTATTCAGTCATTATAACAAATGAAAAAATAAGGACAGTGTTTATTGTCTACGACTACAAATCCCCAACATTACAAACAGTGACCCCTGCTCTGCAGAGAGTAATTGCCCTTTGTGCTGCAAGCAAGGCTTCTGCGTATTCAATACATTAACTGCGTGACCGCATGCTTCCTTGCTGCCCCAACCACCCCATCTGCGTTATTGAGTCACATACACAGCATTGCTGTAATTGCCTTCAACTGTGTTTTCCAGAACCCCGCGTCTCTTTAATGATGCACTGAATGCAGATGGCAAGTTTGTTTGTGCAAAATGGCCGTAAAGAAGTAAACAAAAGGACGCGGGGGCCCTTGCAGCTGAATACATTCATACATGAAAGGAGCATTAGTTAGAGTGCTGCAGCCCTTTACATTGCGGAGCAGCAGCTGCACTGACGTGCAGTGGGTCCTTTCTGGGAGCTCGTTGCGAATTTCCCATGCGATGCCTTACCGACGGCAGCATGTTGACGCACCACTCCTGTAAACAATTCACGATAGCGCCTGCACTTTAAAGTGCCAAGGAGGCGCACTAACAGAGTCACCATAGGCCGCCATTCAAGACATACTTTCTGCAAGACATAACATTTGATCAATTCATGGGAACCATATGTTGGTGTCTGTTGGCATTTGACTCACGTGCTCACTCCTGTCAACATCCAGAAGATGGAAATGAGTGTGCACACTTTCCATCTCTCTCAGGGCCATTGAGCGCATAGTGAAGTGTGGCGTGGCTCAACCTCCCCTTATGTCATCCGCATTAGCGCCCACAAGGCACCGCCCTTGCGTCCCTTCAGCAGCTGTCATTGCAGATTCCTGTCACTCAATCCATCGGGCTTTATTTACAATTTAGGTGCATGTGGCTGACTGATGCGGGCACACATTTTAATGTGCTCTGTGCTTGCATAACGATCATGCCTTCAATATTATTAGGGAAAAACGTAAATTCCAGCACACACTCTCCCTAGCATCCTCTCACTCCTGCACTCACTCCTATGCAGGTTCGCCCACTCACAATCACTCCCTCGCATACTCATTTGCTATGGAGCCCACTCACACTCACTCTGACACTGGCACAGTCACACGCACTCTGATAGCCTCAGACACCCCGCCCACCTTCCCCTCTACCACTGAGCCATATTAACACTGAACACATTTGACACGTATTCTCACTGACATTCGATCCACCTGAATCAGAGCCCCTCCAACACTCACCCGCTTGTCTATGGGCCCATTTTCAACTAGCCAACCCTGGCACTCATCCACCCTGACATTCACCCATTGTAAAGCGTACCACCTTCATTATTCGGACATGCCAACATGGCCCAATACCAATATTATCCCACCCCACACTCACCCACCCTGACATCCATTCACACCAACATTCAACCAGTGTTATATTCACCAGCGCAAACATTTTTAAGGACCCCGATTCATGGAATATATGCCCAGTTCAAAGTGATTTTGCACTGCTGAAAAGTGACTTTGCACTGCCGACACAAACCCTGACACATGAAACTGTGCAAAGTGTATTTTTGCTGTGCAAAGTCATTGTGTACTGCAAAAATGACTATGTGCTGACTTTGCCCGGACTTGGCACTGCAAAAATATACTTTGCATGGTCCCATGAATCAGGGTTTGTGTCGGCAGTGCAAAGTCACTTTGAACCGGGCCAATATTCCATGAATCGAGCCCTAAGTGCGTTATAAATGTGCAATTATAAATAAAGGTGCTCACACTGATAATGACCTCTCCAAAACTACTCTGAACCACACGCCCTTCAAGCACTTTTCCATTCTGTCACTTATTCACTCACATGCTCACCCACTGTGAGTAGTTCTGTTTTGATTTGTTATTTGAAGCCCTCCCTTCCTTCCTTCCTTCCTTCCTTCCTTCCTTCCTTCCTTCCTTCCTTCCTTCCTTCCTTCCTTCCTTCCTTCCTTCCTTCCTTCCTTCCTTCCTTCCTTCCTTCCTTCCTTCCTTCCTTCCTTCCTTCCTTCCTTCCTTCCTTCCTTCCTTCCTTCCTTCCTTCCTTCCTTCCTTCCTTCCTTCCTTCCTTCCTTCCTTCCTTCCTTCCTTCCTTCCTTCCTTCCTTCCTTCCTTCCTCTTAAGTTATCATTTTTACAGCATCAAGCCAGACGTATATATGCAATGCTGCTTGTGATGAAATTGGGATTCTTAACCTGAGTAGAACTAATGAACACGAGAGTGGAATTGGCAGTAGCACAGCAAGAGGCAATACATTAAACAATTCCACATATAAAGGTAAGAAGGTATGCTTTAAATGAAAATCAGAAACCAAGGAATGAGAAACGTAAGAATGCATATGAGAAGCCGGGGTGTGTCCGGGGAGTGGCCTGGCATGGCACGTGCTACCCCTGCAATCTCATTGGCCACTCCACGTGCCACCACAGTATCCTAAAGTATGATCATTTTGTGTGTGTGTGTGTGTGTGTGTATGCGCTCATACTTCACACACACACACACACACTTGGCTCACCTGAGTCAAAAGAGTCTGGACACGCCACTGATCATCAGAAGACAGTGTACCTGTTAAGGAAAGACCTGCCTCCATTATGTTCCATCATCCTCACACAGCAGGAATGCATGGCAGACGCGGCGTGCTACTTGCAGTCTGCTGATGATGAGTCAGAAAATACACCACAGCAGACAACATTTCAGAAGAGCAGAGGAGAAAAAAAGCAGCGTGAGTTCAGCTACGCTACAATACACTCACTGAGGGACCTTCACACAAAGCTGTCGGTAAATACAGGGAACCATTACAACACGGGCAACTCAGCGCACGTTAACTATTAGAGCGTTCCTAGGAAGAAGCAAAAAGTTGGCTCTGTGTGCTCACCAGGTAAGCTTGCCTAAGAAGAAGCAAGGAGTTGCCTCTCTGTATTAACGAGGCAAGCTTGCCTAAGAAATAGCAAGGGGTTGGATCTGCGTGTTAACCAGTGACGCTTCTCTAAGAAGAAGCAAGGAGTTGGCTCCCCGTATTAACGAGGCAAGCTTGCCTAAGAAGAAGCAAGGAGTTGGCTATGTATATTAACCAGGGAAGCTTGCCTAAGAAGAAGCAACGATTTGGCTATGTATATTAACCAGGGAAGCTTGCCTAAGAATAAGCAATGAGTTGGCTCTGTGTGTTAACTAGGGAAGCTTTCCTAAGAAGTAGCAAGGGGTTGAATCTGCATGTTAGCTAGTGAAGCTTCTCTAAGAAGAAGCAAGGAGTTGGCTCCCTGTACTAACGAGGCAAGCTTGCCTAAGAAGAAGCAAGGAGTTGGCTATGTATATTAACCAGGGAAGCTTGCCTAAGAAGAGAAGAAGAAGCAAGGAGTTGGCTCCCTGTATTAACGAGGCAAGCTTGCCTAAGAAGAAGCAATGAGTTGGGTATGTATATTAACCAGGGAAGCTTGCCTAAGAAGAAGCAAGGAGTTGGCTATGTATATTAACCAGGGAAGCTTGCCTAAGAACAAGCAACGAGTTGGCTCTGTGTGTTAATTAGGGAAGCTTGCCTAAGAAGAAGCAAAGAGTTGGCTATGTGTATTAAGCTGGGAAGCTTGCCTAAGAAGAAGCAAAGAGTTGACTCTGTGTGTTAATGAGGCAAGCTTACCTAAGAAGAAGCAAGGAGTTATCTCAGTGGATTAGCCAGGGAAGCATGCCTACGAGGAAACAAGGATTTGGCTGCCTGCATTAACAAGGCCATCTTGCCTAAGAAGAAGCAAGGAATTCACTCTGTGTATTAACCAGGGAAGCATGCCTAAGAAGGAGCAAGGAGTCGGCTCTGTGTATTACTTAGGGGAGTTTGCATAAGAAGAGGTAACAAGTTGACTTCCTATGCAAACTAGGAACGTTTACCTAAGAAAAAGCAGGGAGTTGGCTCTCTAAATTAACTTGACAAGCTCGCCTAAGAAGAAGCAAGGAGTTTGTTCACTGTATTAACTAAGAAAGCTTGCCCAAGAAGAAGAAAGGAGCTGGCTACCTGTATTAATGAGGCAAGCTTTCAGAAGGAGAAAGGAGTTGGAGCCATGTATTAACTAGGGAAGCTTGCCTAAGAAAAATCAAGGAGTTGGCTCCATGAATTAACCAGGGAAACTATGTGAAGGGAGTGTAACCCCCTGTCCCTATGGCCCGGTTAGGCAGGGGGTTAACAATAAAATATAAAGAGATCATATGACACAAGAAGGAGTTTAAACATTTGTATTCAATGTGTATGCTTACTAATGGACTCTCCTGACTGTACTACGTGCCCCACCATGGGACATATGGAACACTGGACTGCGGGACAATGGTAGGTCTCCCCTAAGAGCCAACAGAGACATGGACTGAACTGGGGGAAAAAAAATGGAGAGTGACAGTTGAAAGGAGGAGGTTGAAGAAGAGGAAGAGAGAGAGAAATCTGGAAGAGAGAGCACAGAAAAAAGAAGAGCTGCGGTTCTTGGGGGGGTCACAGCCTTGAGTGCCCCCTCAGGCATTTTTTTACGAGCAGTGGTGCATGTGTCAGCTGATGCCGGGCGAGAAATTGAACCCCAGGCCACGAGGATGAGGAAAGACTAACATCTGGGGCGGCGCATGCGGGGTGGTCCCCAAGCAGGAGCATGGCCTGGGAGGCAGGGGCCCACCCAGTGGTAAACCTGGTTGGGCCAGAACAAAAGAAAGATGTGGGCTGCGTGTGCAGTGTGGCCCGGGTGAAAATGATGCCCCAGTCCAGGGCCGTGCGTGAGTGCAGCCCAAACCGGAGCAGGGCCTGGTGGCTACAGGCCACCAGGTGGCCAACACGAGCGGCCCAGACATGAGGGAAGTCCCAGGCACGTGAACGGTGTTGCCCAGTTGAAGATACCGCCCCGGTTCAGGGCCGTGTGTCACCGTGACCCGAACTGGAGTGTGACCTGAGGGGAATGGTCCACCTGGTGGCCAACCCGGGGGGACCGAAGACGGTGAAAGTCCCGGGCTGTGTATCATGCACCAACCAGGGTGAAGAAATGATGCCTGTGTGCAGAAAGTCACCACAACAAACTTCCTTGTTGGCATAGAGGTTCTCTGGTCTTGGTGCAGTTTTAGACCACAAGGTCCATCCATTACCAGTCACACAACCAGGAACATTGCATTTGCTTTCCAATGTACTTGTTATTCAGTATGAGCAGCTCTCTGGTCTTAGCGCAGCTTCAGACCAGACGGTACACCCATTAAAGGTCACGCAACCTGGAGCTTCCAGGTCAATATCCAGCCAAACAAGTAGTTTCTCAAATACAGCTCCACAGCTTGAACATATGAGTGGTTTCTCAATCTTGATTCCACTTTAGAGTCTTTCATTCAACTTAGCTTCTTATTTCTTTCAGTTTATTGTTCAATAAATGTACCCTATCTTATTTCAATCAGTCAATCAATTCGGTTTTCCATTAATGCTGCTTTCACTCAATTAAATGTATCTTTAATTCTTTCTTTCAATTGGGCATTCATTAAAGATAATTTTGCTTATTTGTTCAGTTTGATATTCAATAAAGGTAGTTTTGCTTGTTTCATTCAGCTCGTTATTCAATAAAGGTTGTTTTGCTTGTTTCATTCAGTTTGATATTCAAATAATGGTAACTTTTCTTATTTTGTTGAGTTCAGTATTCAAATGAAGGCAACTTTGCCTATTTTATTCAGTACGGTATAAAAAAAAAGTAACTTTGCTTGTTTCATTGACTGCTACTTTATTCACGGTCTTCTTCGAGCGCCCCAGTGATTTAAGTGTCCCTGACTCTTACCCGGACTCGGCAGCTCCTTTTCCCAGCCTCCCTCACTTCGCTGGAAAGCCTATTTGCCGGGCGCTCCACTTGGCACGCTACAGCTCTTGTGCACACCTTTGCCTCCACTCTACAAAAGCATTTGCTGCCTGCCTTCCCTTCTAGGGGATCTCTGTCCTGCATCAGCAATCCAGCCGGACTGACAGGGTCTTGTTTGGAGTACTGACATCTCAGCTTCTCTTGCTCCCGCACGGCTCCTTCCTCTTTCTCTGCTTCCTTCTTCTCTTGCTTGTGCTTCAGTGTTCCACCTCTTATACACCTGCGGCCCGGTAATGGGCTGCAGGTGTGTTTCATTAATTACTGTTGCCTGGCTCTTGTTATCAGGACATGTCTGACCTCCATGTATCTTCCTCTTCTCAATACTTGAATGGGGAAAGGGTGTAATCTTCATCACTCTCAGTTGTTCCTTCCTCTTCTAAGTACTGTTATGCATCCCAAGAGGGGAATGAAGGGGAACAGTCTTATAATAACCCAAAAAGAATGGGAAAGGGTTATACTGGGTTTCATGAGGATAAGGTGGAGACCATGTCTCACCTAAACATATCCCACTCCCACTCCTCAAAGACCCTACACCCAGGTGATCCTCCCTCCCCGGTCCAAACCCAGGGTCAGGATCCAATAGCGATGGCTGTCCCTGAGCACCTGCATAGAGGATTCAAGGGGATTAGGAGTGAGAACACCCTCAGGCTTCTCACAGTATGCACCACAGGTGTCCCTGTGGGACCCCAACCCGTGAACATCCACCCACTGTGACACTGCACAACATCTGAAAACAGCTTCCAAATGGAAAAGTATGCAGCATGGAGTTCCTCATCCCGCCGAGAGATAGTCCAGCTGAGAGTGAGGATCACCAGCTCTCCAAAGAAGTGGGTTGTGTTGTTGTGCACTATGCTCAGCATAGAGGAGTAGAGCATTGCATACTGGAAGCCCCATTCACATAGTTTAAGTTTCACAGTGGCATACGTGAGGCGGGCCTTCTGTACAGGTGGGTAAAGACTGGATAGACGGATATTGGCATCCTGATATCTTACTTCGCTCAGTTCCTAGGCGGGATGCTGGATAAGGTACCAGTCTCTGAAATTCAAAATTCGGCCCATCACTGGATAATGCTGGTGGCCAAGTTTAGGTGTCAGGCCCATTATTCGATGTGCCCTCCTGACCAGAGACTGAATATAAAGGGGGCGGGGGTCCAACAAAACCTTCCTAAAGAATTCTTGGATAAAGGGCTCCATATTAGTCGATGGGGCGGATTCTAGAATTCCAATGATGTGCACATTATTTCTCCTGGACCTTGCTTCAAGATCCTTGTTTTTAGCCCGGGCACTCTTCACCTCTTGCTGCAGAGTACGTGGAGCAAGGGTCATCTCAGAAGAAGTATCTTCCAGGACGCCACCCTGTGCTCCATCACCGATATACAACCACTCTCCTTCTCAATCCGCTGCTACATTCTATCAACCTTCTAAACCAAACTATCCAACTTGCCATTCACTGATTCAAAGTTGTATTTGATGTGTGCCAAGATGATGGACATGCCAGAATGAGGGCTCAGGTGCCCCTCTTCCAAAGAAGCTGCCCAAACCCCCTGCCCCCTTCCGGACTCCCCCACTATAGATATCCTGGAGGTTGAGGTCCTCATCGCAGGGATACTTGGAGGGTCTTTGTGAGAGAAGGGCAGTTTTGATTGATGTTTATTCCCCCTGGCGATAGGCACTCCAACCCAATCTAATGAGCTCAGGATATCAGCTTGGAACCATTGGGAGCCAGGTCACACAGCTCAAAAGAAGTCAAGGGCCCACCATGCTTTAGCCACGTATCCCTAAACAAGTATCCCACAGTACCTTCAACCGTGTACATGAACTGGAGACCAGAAGCAGGTTGTGGCCAGAGGCAACAGTGAGTGTGGCATAGGCACAGCAACCAGGTAACATCTCACCTAGTTTCCTAGGGTCTGAAGTTGCATCCAACCTCCAAGGATGCAAAGGGCACCACAAAACTGGATTCTCCTCTGTCCAGCATTACACCTCCCGAGACGAGGGAGGAAAGTTAACGACAGTCCCTCACCTTTACGCGCCTGGAGGCAAAGAAACAGCTAAGTCTGGGTGACGTTCAGTTCCAATAACCAAGACGCAGAGAGGTGCCAACCACCAAAAAGCAGGAAGACTACGGTGGGCCCATCACATTCAAGCTTCAAATGGGTGCTACTGTCTTCCGTTGCATTCTCATAGAGCTTCTCTTCTCCTACGCTGCTCTGTATGCGAGCCTGCACCAATCAGGTCACCATGCTGCTCAGCGGGAAAGTGGGAGGCTGTGGTGGGACGGGTGCACATCTCCCTGACTTGCAGGAACCACCTCTCGTATTGGGCTCACAGCCGCCAGAACAAGCCACAGGAGTTAAGGCAAATATTCAAAGTCAGTCAAGGAAGTCACCAAACGCCCCCTGATAGACTTCACTAAAATAGGGTAACCAGAGGTATGTAGCTCCTGTCCAGTCCTGCTCTCCCTCCTCCTCACTCTGAGCTCCAAATTCAGGTGGCCATATTCGACACACGCTCAACAGTGCCGCTGAATAATGAATTTTTGACCGATGAATTTGTAGTTACAATTCTATTTCTGACCTCATCCAATGCAGACTTTGGATGAATTGGACCAAAGGAAATTTGCATATGCCTGTCCAATAGTCCTCATGTAAACATATTGACCACTTTGGTTTCCCTTTCTGACCCTTTCCCAAGTCGGTCGCCCGAAGTTACTAACATTACCATTTGAAGCTGTCAAGGAAGAAACCATTAAGAAATCACCATCCAAGCATTTGGCCAAAATGTATCCTAAATTTAACTTTCTGCTATGGGTTTTTCAAATTATCTCAAGCATAAAGTTCAAACTGGATCAATCCAATACGTAACCGTATATCTTTAAGATGATCGAGTTAGTGATCATACATTTTAAATAATTTTGAGAGACAGCTTTAAATCAATTAAACTGATTCAAATCCGGATTATTCAGATAGATTTGAATTAAATTTTGATCTGGTTCAGCCAGCACTGCTTTTGAGTCACATACTCTTTGATCTACGCTGGCAATAGAAAGGGTCAAATTCCAATGCAGCCAGTCAAATGCCACAGCCAGGAAAGCGCTTGGTAATGTGACCTGTGCTCAACCTGTAGGTTGCAAAATACAATCACTGTAGGACTAGGATTAAAAGTATTTCACTCACTGGAAGTTGATAAATATAATGCAATTAAGTTGTGTAATCACTGATTATGCATCTACCTAACGGTAACTCATACAAACTACTCGTTTCTTTACCAAAACTCTTTCTAACCACCTGCTTTTGTGTGGCGGCAATGTCCTCCACAAAAAAGCATTATCACATTTGGTATTAATAAAGCAGTATTACTGGATGCAGTAATAGAACCTGTCCCCAGTGGCATCCAAGCGACTCTCAAATGAGGAGTAACAGATGGGTCCACGTGACTCGAATTCATGCCGACCATTCACATTACAGTATGATTACAGGACATAATACCACCAAACTCATAATCAGGCCCTTTGATGAAAACAACATAATTATTTCATGTATCCATGGGATTTATAAAGGGCTAACTTAGCTAGGAAACAACAGAGCACTGTACACAGGGAATTGATTTAACGTTAATGTTGACTCGAATGTACTTTAAATCTGTATTGTTATTGGAATGTGAGGGTTATGGAACTGTTGAACTACACATTGCTTTTGTGATGTGTTGCTTATTGTGAGTGTCAAACTCATTCTTAAGTATCAAGCAGGGAAAAACAATGTGGAACCCATTTCTTCTGGAGCTTGCATTGAGTAGCGTATGCGACAATCATTGTTCTGCGGGAGACAAGGTTTTGTTGGTTTAGCAGTAAAGGTGAGGGAGAACCAAAGAAAGTGATGTTAGAGGAGGCTTAGACTGTTTTAAAATGAGGTGTTTTGTGCAAAGTAGAAGCATTTCACTTTTGTCACCAATGATGTTTAGGCGGTTTGATACTTATCTAGTGATCTAGTGGCACTAAACCGCTTGACAGGTCAATAAAGATACTCTCCTCACTGGTGATCCATAGGTATATTCTTCCATCATCTGGTAGGGGTTGACTTCGATGGATTGTGGACTAGGCCCATATGTGTTTCTTGTAAATATTGAATAGAAATGATGAGCGAAGAGAGACCTGGGGCACTGCATATGCCATTGGTGGGCAACATGAACCCTAACCAGATCTAATATTTTGAAGCCAGCTCTTGGTCTCTTCGGGCACACCAGTTACCTGCATAGGCATTTCCAGGATGTGCAAATGGTTGAGAGTATCGAAGGAATACAACACATGAAGGAGGGTGAACAGGCAAAGAGCTTCATCACCTGCTGAGGGTAGACTATCATTGCAGCCATTGACCCTAGTTTATTAGGTGCTATGCTCAGGCCTACAACCTGTAAACAAGGTGTCTAAAAACCTGTTTTTGTTCGACGCGTGCTTATAGCTGTTTAGTCATCCAAGATGGGCCAGCAATGTGTTTACTAGCACTAGAGAAACAAGCAATGTTTTTAAAACTCTGGGCGATGAATGACTCCTTGAGAGTGTCTTGTATGGATCCTTGATGCAGAAAGAGGTTGGTGAAGTGTACACAGTCAACAGCAAGAACTGCCATTTTTACAAGCCTATCTACTTTTTTACTGTGTTGTTGTAACATGTGTACATATCCCCATTGGTGAACAATCATGTTGGGTTACAGTTATTCCGAGGTAATGTTAAAGTATTCTTATAAGAAAGAGAACTGTGTTCTTCCAGCCGCTTTTTTTAGACAAGTTAAAATGTTATATTTTCTCCATTACTGGAGACCTTTTATCTATTCCACCAATGCTGCAATCCTCTGTATGCTACACAAGGACTCTATACATTAGAAAACGTACAGTCATGCATACTGAAATATTTGTATTCTCAGAAACAAAGTGTCACAAGTACAGATCAAAAGTTTTAGGAACACCGAAGACTTTCCGATGTGTCTGTGCTGTTTTACAAATTCCTGTCACACCACATTGTCTTCAAACAGAGCTGTGAGGAGGTGATTTAGGGATGCTCGGTTGCTAAGATAACACACTACTTTGCAAGTTGATTGCAGGTCAGAGACAATAACATCAGACTCCAGAGAAAGCCACAAATGTGTCTTGTCGTAGCATTAGGATTCGCGGTACTCGGTTGCTTCTTGAAGCTAGGTCCATGCTCAATAAATACAATAATAATAATAACCTGAATGTAAATTCTATCAGTCCCAGTGCTGTTAAGCAGAGGCGTTGCTAGGGGGGGGGGGGGTGGGGCTTAAGGGGCTATAGCCCCAGGTCTTTCGGTTGTAGCCCTGGATAGAATCTCAGGGTCTACAACCAAAAGGCTAGCTAGCCCCGAATCCTGCACGTCCCGACATTAGTGTAGGCCCAGATCTTTTCCAGAGCTATCAAGTGAAATTAATGTGCTTGTACAACTACTCTATTCCGGAAGCTTCCTTCCCCAAAAGTCTGCTCGGTTATTAACCTTATTAGATTTTGTCCAGTGTTTTTTTGTTCTCTTGGAGCCTTAGTCACCGGTTCCCCTGCAGGGGTGAGAGCACTTGGAAGCACAACGGAATGCATGCCGTGAAACAAGAGCAGCAGGTTGTGATGTTTGAGTTCTGCCCCAGGAGGGGGGTTCCTTTCACAGCACAGCCGCGCAGCCGCACTTAGTGAGGACCCAGAAGTGGTTCAGTTTCTTCAGAAGAATGCCCAGGGAAATGGCAATATACCCCGTTCACATGCTGGTTGATATGTGTCATGACTAATTAAACTTGGTTTTGGAGCTTAAGGAATATAATATTAGCTTTGTACACGTTTGCAATTTTATTAGAACACATTTCCAACACAAAAATCCATTCTGAGCTGAGAACATACTGGTCTACCGTTCTGTTAAAATAGACATCAATATGTGATGTATCGAAAGGTTGGATGTCATTATAATCACTGCCACTGCTCTTTACAGCTTTCATTTAAATGTTTTAATCCTGCCTCTTCCATTATAGAAGTACAAGCACAAATCAATTCGGGACTATCCCAACTTAGTACTCCTGTCCACTGCACCCCCTCCTCTTTTACCCCTGGATCTTGCCACCGCGGCCCAACCAGCACTTGCCCGCCCACTGCCATGGCGGCCCCCACCTCTGCATTTCTTCCTCTACCCCCAACCCCTTGCACGTATCACCGTGTTCATGCACTTGCACGGTTGGATTGTCACAAGATCAATATAACAGTTTCTTTGTTGTTGTACTCTTATGATTTCCCATGCCCCCTTGGTCTTGTAGCGCCTGGAAACACCTGTATTGGCGCAAATACAAATGTCCAATAAATAAAATAAATGAATATATCTTGGCCCTATCACCGATGGGAGTAATTCAGCCCAAGCGGCTTGACCATGTCCCCTATGCACAGGAATATAGGCATCTCCAGAAATGTTTCAGTCTTTTGGTGTCACCAGTGAGGTGCAGCTGATTCCCTTTACGCAGCGAGCAAGGGGATCACATTTTTGCATAACACTTCACACTGTACTGTTCAAGAAGAGTCTGGGGCTTTAAGGATACAGTGCGTTATACCTCTGGTTGAAAAGAGCAGCGATTCTACCTCCTTCCCTGATGAACGCCTGAGAAATGGCTTTTTACCCCGTCCAAGATGGACCCACCCTGGTTGGCAGAATACACGTTAGGGCACTGAGCACAGCACCTGCGCATGGTAGGGTGATCTTTGAAGCATATCTCAGCCTGTCAACCAGCATGCTAAGGATGTCAAAATGGGTGATGGTGGACCCACTTTTCAAGTAGCCCTTTCTCTGAACCAAAGGTTCTTACCTCCCATAACCCTCAGCTGCAGTTTATGGTAATTGACTGGCGTTTACAGACTGGCCCTTCCCCCTCATCTGCCAACTCGCAATGCTTGTTTTGTTGAAAATTGGATACAATGTATTAATGTGTGAGAGGGAAAGAAAGAGGGAGAGAGAGAGAGAAAGAGAGAGAGAGAGAGATTTGATTTTGACAGGGGCAGAGAACCTAGTGAAATGGGACCTGCATGCAAGCGCAAGTGATGCTCGTGCAAGGTTGCAGGTTCTTTTGCCTTGTAAGGCCTACTCCCCTATTTTCGTTCCCCCCCTCTAAGATCTCCTAAAACCTTAAGCTACACACAGAACCCCCCAAACCTCAAAGACGGCCACCACAGGCTTAGCTATGAGCACATCAACACAAACCGAGCCACGACTAAGCACTCCTCTTTATCCATGTTGTACTCTCCTCCATAAGTGGCAATCCAGACGCAAAGAGTTGCTGTCTATCAGACAATGGGCTCTTCCCCATGGATAACACACTCCCAATTATCGCACCAAACCCAAACCAGATTGGCACTCAGGAACCGGGTACTTCTGACCATTATCAACCCATTACTGCATACCCCATCATTGCACATCCCAAAATGCTGAATTTTAACAGCCCCATTTCAGCGCATATGTATGTGAGGGGCAAAGTTAACAATAGGCTGCAGGAGTCTCCCCCAACATATAAATGCAGTGAAACGGGATAAAACAAAAGGAAATTGAAATGTAGGTGATGTACAGTAATACATGTGCAGTGAACACACAGATCCCTCTGACCTGCACCCATCCCCACCACAGGTTCCCCATCTGCCTTTTTCACTGTCCCTCTAATGAACCCCACCCCCTTTTTTCTTACAGGGCCAAGCACAGCGAGGCCACCAATAGTGGTAGAAGGGCACTATGTAAGACCACTTACATTACTTATCAAGGCTCACAATAGCCACCAAAACGTATGGATCTATAGCAATAATCGGTTCCATGTGATGTTACCGAATCTTCTTTTACCAAAACCTTTTTTCTGTATTTTTTGTTTTTTGTTTTTGGGCACTGCCACCCAAAGGCCCTGGCTTTCCTGTTTCTATCCCCTCTGCATTCTGCTCTCTAACCGTTTTACCCCTTTACCCCACTGCCCATCTATTTTTAAAAAATACTGACATTTTTTTTTCCAAAAATTATTTCGGTATTCCCGTTTTTGGTAAAAGATATTTGGTAACATCACTGCATACCCAATAATCACCCGTTCCATGGTATGGAACACGTGGCAATGGCCCAGGGCCTGAGTTAAAGGCCAGAACATTGCAAGGGTCTTTAACGAGGGTTCCTGGTGCCGTTACCACCCGTTCCAGCCTGCGGAATTGGTGATTATTGCTATTAGCACCCTTTATTGCCAATCTGGTAACCCAGGGTGCAAAGAGCAAAGTATACAGTTTCAATGAACGGGACGTCTCGCCAAAACGGAATACCGGGACAAGCGGGACAAACAGTAGCATCTCAAGAGCTGCTTGCCTTCTTTCGACATGGGGGGCAGAGTATACCTACATATTTTTTTAACACATGGCATTCCAAGTTCATATGAAACAAAAATTGTATGTTGATAGAACGTTTATGCGTCCTCTATGTCCGCGCAAAGCACGAACGTGGACATGGGGTGTAAAGCGCGGTCTGACGCAACAGAGGCATTCTCTCAGATGCAGAATGCATGGAAGCGCAGCCCTCTGCAGAAGATGGATGCCATCCAATTGTCATAATATCAGAAAGAAATGTGACTGTAAGGCACCCATCTCATGGATGGGCTGTGCTGCGCCAGTCAGAATTCCCACCTTGCTGGAGGCTCCGTAAAAACAGTTCCGCCTCCTCCTTCTAGGAATGCAGAGGGGAAAATATGGAGATTTCTTGGAGGCACATTTGCACAGTTTCCAAATCCAAATTAGGCCGCATCTGCCTTCATTTGCCGACACGGCCTCGCTGGCAGGCGCGCCTGCAGGTAATGAGCTGGAACATTGTAACACTTTGCAGCTCCCTGCAAATCACATCGATGTGAATCTGACCCACTGCTTTATGGCTTTCTGCATACTTGTTTTCCTTCTTTGGAGAATGTGCTCAGAAATCAAATGGGGTCTCTTCATGTTCAGAGATGCATAGACAATAATAAAGGGCGGTAGAGGCGGGCAGGCCAGCGCCCACCTTAGAATTGGTCACACAACTGATTCCCCTGCAGACAGAGGTTCTCCCCTTCAAGCGGGCCAAAAGTGAAGTTGATTACTTTGCTCCCTCCCCCAAAGCGTTCAAGATGTTCATAAAATGGGAACAACAACTCTCTCATGATCCTTTCACTCTTTAATGAGTTCCATTCTGAGAGCCAGGATCCTGCCTGGAGTACTCCTCCAATCGATGCACAGTGGTTTCTCCATCCTCCACCACATGTGCTGGGCTGTTGCACTTCTTGCATTCCAACCATGCAAGGGCTGTCCTGCCAGCACCCAGACGTCTTTAGCTGGTGTCACCTTCTATCTAAGCCACAACAGCTGGCATTAAGCAAACTCCCTGTTAGGGCTGGGAGGATAGCCCACGGGCAATGGAAGCAAGAAACGCAGAGCAACACAGTTTCAAATCCTGGTCCCATGCTTAGAGACTGGCCGGGGGCTGGGTGGATCAACATTGACTAGATTACATGTTCATTGCTGCCTCATACCAGCAGCACCGTTTTTACTTGGTGCTTTCGCTATCCAACCTTGGTGCCGACTCCCAACAGCTACAGCCAATATGCTGCATTCAGGGGGCAAGTAGAGACACCATCCAGTCATCATAACAGACAATGAGGGTGTAGAGGAGGAGCCAAGTACCCCCACTCCACCTGCCCTGCCTACATTACCTGAAACATATGAACCAAAGTATGTGACTTATACTGAACAAGTAAACCAGTAAAGAGAAGAGAGATGTCTCTGTGCAGTACCCATAAGAATAACTATACCTAAGAGAATATGGGAGGTGACATACCCCTTGAGAAACCATACTTGCATCCAAGACAATATGATGGCCATTTGAACGAGATTCCTGATGAAGCAAAGAAACTGAAAGACCAGAATGAATGGTGACGTCATACAAAGCTGAATCGACACCCAGATGGAAAGATAACCAGACCAGAGAGGTAGACGATTTAGAAAGAACAAAGAAATACCAAGGATAAGTGACATCTTGGGATCAAGATAGAGAAACTTATGCCACAAACATGACGAAGATACTTAGCTAGTTTAAACGTGTACAGATGCATTGGAACGCAAGCAGCAAAGCAATAATGAAGCTAGCCAAATGCTTTTAAATAGTTAGATCATGGCAAGCGCTAACATATACATATATACCTCATAGCATAGATACATATGGATTAAATAAAGAATGAATTTTTCCACTATGTATAAAGCAGTCTTGAGTAAAAGGAAGGCCTCAATTCAGTGTCACAGTTACAAAAAGCAATTGAATTAAACAGAATATATTTCAGCTAAGAAGTTGGCTGAGCCACGGAAGCCACGGTCTAATCAGAACTGGAATTGGCTGACATTGGATACAATTAACGTGAAAGAACAGAAACTCCTGTTCAAGAAGGTCAAGTAGAGCAAAAGACGTCAGAGGACTATTGGGGAATAAAATCAAATCCACGAAAAGGCTCAATTCGTGGTGTCCAGTCACGTGATGGAAGAACGTTGGACGCACAAGAAGATCATACCTACGCACGGAAGCCAGAGAGTACCCATACTCCTTAAAAAGTCCCAGACAACAGTACAGATTCAAGGCCAACTTCAAAGTGCTAATTGACACTGAACCATTGAGGTGATGATGGATTGTATTTTTAATTGGTGGGAAGCTGGTATCGAGACAAGCTCAACTGCACCTGGTTGTTCAGTCTGCGTGCTGCTCACATAGGTGGAAAGTTACTGACGGGCGTTAGAAGCCAACCAATTGTTGGGGACCACGTAGTTTGTGTAGCCAATAGGACGTCCTACATTTGGTCACGTTCATAGTGGCCATTTTGAAGGGAGGGCTTATTTGCCCCACCTGTTGCTGACTACCCAATTATTTCTCTCTGTTACTCCATACCGATAACACACCTATACGTAGTGATTCACTTAGAACCAATCCCACTTCCCGATAGGTTTTAGCAGTTTGCCACGTAGGATGACGTTGGTAATGACGCAGGTCAACACGTCAGCTATGACCGATTATGGGTGTAAGAAACCAGCTTTTTTATGAAATGATTGTGAGTTAGAGTATTGAGTGATCGCTGTTGTTCGTTATGCTCCCTGTTTTAAGTACTTGCATTAAACAGACAAACTTTTGCCAAGCTATTTGTGTCATCTGAATTATTGATGTTTGATTAAAATCTGCATCTCCATCTACCTCCAGGGTATTGCTACTCATTTTAAAGGGCTGGAAGCATCCAGTTCAAGGGTGGGACCCCAGAGCTGTCTCAGCCTCCAGTCCAGCTCAGGAACTCAAAGGAGTATGACTTACACAGGGTCCATTGTTCCCTCATACTCTACCTCCTGCCCCCCACATACCTCGCTTTTGAGAGGGCCAGGGTGGTCCACCTTCATGCCCCAAAACCCCAGCAGCGGGGTATCACTTAAACATGAAGAAAGTGAGAAACAGGCCCTGCAAGCCTGCAAGAATTGCTGTCCGGAGAACAGACACAAAAGCTGGAAGATCTTGGGTAAGTCCCTTCCCCGTATTGAGGATCAGAGGTTGGGGCCAGGAACGTGTTCAGAGTTTTTTCTTTTAGAGTTGCGATTGGGAAGGAGGCACATCTTCATGAGTAGAGACTCGGATCAGGTAATGCTGACTTCTGTCCATCCTTGGAGAAAGTATATCGTACTGTTTTTCCTCTGCTATGAGACTTTTTCTAGCCTTCTCCATATCTAATTATTTTGGCAAGTACTGATAGATTAATACCATTTCTGAGTTGATTCCTCAGCACCTTTTGGATTCCATGTTCATCTGACAGGTTGGAGTGTTCAGTCCATCCTCCTCTATTTAGTGTGCAAGGCTAGAGGAAAGACTAGGAAAGTAGGTCCTGTACACCTCCTACTATCTTGCTGCTGTAAAACACCCATTGCATGGAGTATGGCCGCGATAACCAGAGGCCCTTGCTCACATCTTTTCAGTATAATTGAATACCTTTGATTAAAAACAATATATTTGAAGCCCATCTGTTGGGCATTTGAAGAGAGAAAAGAGACTTTTCAAATAAAGAAGAAATGGAAGAGAAAATACTCCTTTATGAAATAAACAAATTGACTTTTCGTATCGGTCTTGGATTTTTCTGTTTCTTTTTTCACCTCGTGGATTTAATGAGTCTTTTCTTGGACTTCTACATACACTGTTGATTCTGCAATTGACGTTTCATCACAATACTTCCAGAGAGTTCCTTACAATTCATGCTCCGTACTTTCATCTAAATAAATAACACAATTGCCTGTTCTAATAAATTCCACTCTATCGTTTCAGCTCCCTGGAAAAAGGTGTATGGGTAAATATCCTCCCCACCTTGGGAGAGCCATTTCTCAATACAAGTACATACATGCTTGGATCGGTATTCTGGCTCTATTAGTTTCAACAGGAATAGCGGCGGCCCTCTGAATCCTGACAAGTAGTACATTGTCAAATGTTATTTGGGGAAATATGGGACTGGAGTTTTATGGGACAGAAGTGGTTAAATAAGTGGCTAAGGGAGACACATTAATAAAGATGTATCTGAGCCATGGGCCTTCTTCCAATTACTTCCATATACTTAATATCCAAGAATGAGCCTACTCTGGCAAAAGTGGGCCACGCAATTTTGCAAATCACTCAGCCATAGTTTTAATGACGTGTGTGTGAAATGTTGCAGGTCACTTTTCGGGGTGGAAACCAGCCCTGTGGTCTCCCTGCCATGCCTCATGGCCCCCCTCTTCTACATTCCATCACCCCTAGATAGTCCTTTTGGCGGTTCTATGTGATCCTAACAAACCAAAAAATAAAGAATGACATTTTTACAAACCCAAAATAATGAAAAAAATACTGATTTCTTTGTGGGGGGGGGCCCAAGCTCCCTGTTTCCCCATGTTTAAAACCTCACCCCACCAGATTTAACCCGTTACCCCATTCCCATATATATATATATATATGTATATATATATGTATATATATATATATATATATTTTTTTTTAATTAAGTATTTGTTTGCTGTTTTTTATTAGGTATAATTACTGGATACCCATTTTGACTATTTAGAGCATAAAAGAAAAACAGTTTAACAAGTCCAAGTACCACACAGACACACATCTTGCCCTAGTATGGCAGCGGGGCATGTAATATGGTGTGTACAGTATCATACCCGATATGCTAAAAGTCTGTGACGAGGGCACAGAGATAGAGTTTTTGTTTTTGTAAAATGGCAGCCAAATATGTGCCTTGGAAACACCCAAAAAGTCAGAGGGCAAAAAGACTGAAGCCCAAAAGCCCGGATCCATTTGTCCGCATATATATATGTGTGGGGGGGGGGTAAAGTTAATTAAAAAGGGGTAAGGTGGAGGGCTGCAGGGGTCTCTCTCCGCATATATATATATATATAGCAGACAAAAGGGAAAAAAAGAAAAAAAGAAATGCAGGCTTTTCGCACCGATCCATGTGCCTTATATACAAAAACGAAGAGACTTGGACCAAATTACTCTGTTGCCCCCGAGGCCCACAAGTAGTCCATCCCCTCCATTGTGTGAACACACTGTGTACAAACACACAAAGGTCATCTGAATGTGCATGTTATAGATGCAAGATTCTGATGCGCTTTTTCACCCCTGTGCACGGTCGAGGGAACCAGTAATACACCAGTGTCAAGAGTCTACGCCCAACAGCAATGTATTATGCATGAAGGCTACCCACCGGTTCACACAATGCCACAGAAATGCCCAGTAGTGAATAAGGCAATTTGTGCGTTTCCAAAAACGGCACCCGAAATACCCCCTCTCCATTATTTTTAGAAGCCCATTTTTTGGAGAATCAGGTCCATTTAGTGTGGGTTCCTTGAATGTTTGCCTTCTTTCAAGTGAGGAGGCTAAGAACACTAATGCTATGAAAATGCATACATGAGCCTAGGTCAGTAATTGGCAAAATACAGATTTGGCCAAGATATACAAAGAATCGTTAAAACCTCTTAGAATTTGCATTTATCCTTTGACCAAGACAGTTGCAAAATGCACATGTTAGGAATTGAGCATTTGACAGTTGACATTTCATTTCATTGTGATTGTATGGGTGCTTTACTATTACATCATTAAATGGCTCCACCCGTTTCCATTGCAGAAGGGTGAAAGATTGAGCCAGCTCCAGTATTCTTGGGTGGATAGCTCAGCGCAACGTGCTTGCCTAAGAAGCAAAATGACATGGAGCAACACAGGTTCGATCCCCGGGTCTGTGCTTGGAAACCTCTGGGTATAAAGCGCTTATAAATATCATCTCATATCCACTAGGGTTCAGACCTATGACATGAATGGCGATCTTGAGTGTTAGCACACGCACTGACTGAGCTAGCTGACCACTAAACAAAGAGCTCCTTGAAAATTAAGACCGTTCATGAAGATAGGACGTGATAGAAATAGCAAAGGTCTGTCGACATCAATAGCCCAAGCGGTGAATATCTTTTAGACAAAATGGCTTTTTAAAAAAAAAATTAAAATATACCTTCTCAATTCAATGAACATTCTTTTATGACTTTCCTAATGAAAGGAAAGCTTAATTGTACCCAAGCAGGAGCCCTCAGGTAACTCCCTGGAGGCTAATTAACGTGCACGTCCCTTTTCTGACATTGGTAGCTTGATTTTTGCACACTTTGATGTCAGCATCAGCCTTCCACTTGGTTGGGCCCGGCATGGAGATTTTACTCAGAGCCACGGCGCTTGAATCACATCAATTAGAGATGATTTAAAGTTAATTATTCCAAGGCTGCTTTGTGAGCTGTTTAGCACATATAATACGTGAGAGACAAAAATGCAAGGGGCTTGCAATATTTCTTGAGAAGAAAAATGATACACCAGTCCAGTGTTCTGGTGTGTTTAAATAATGTCTGTCTCAGTGGCTCAAATTACTATAATTTTCCCCTCTGGGTTATTAAGCCATTAAATATGACATTCGAATTGCAATGTAATAGAATCGAGAATACGAGTACTGTGAACAATATCCAGAAACAGTACATTTGATTGTATGCATGGGTGTCCTTTAATAATGTAGTTTATGTGTGTGTGTGTGTGTGTGGGTATTTGGGTGTGTGTTGTATATGTATACATGAATATGTATATGTATATACATAGTATATGTATAAAACAATGTTATATATAGCTACATCTATATCTAGAGTCTTATATTATAGGGTGACACTAGTCGCTCTCTAAGTAAGAGAAAACCTAACGTTTTTTGACTTTGTGAACCTTCTGTTGCCAATATCGTTTTCTAGTTCAACACATCACAATGACATGTTTAAAGGATCAGTTTTGGCCTGATCCAGTGCCTAATTTGTGGGGGTGCTTGCCTGACTCAGCCCTGGCACTTATTTTTGAGCCCCGAAACGTATTGTCTGTGACTCACTTTAATTATGAAGTGGTGATAGTCAATGCATCCATCAATCACAGTGTGCAGGTGCAAGCTGTAGTGTAACCCCTAATATGTCGATACGGTGGGGAGCGACTACAGTCGTGGCATTAGTGGAGCATCAGTGGGCCCCCCCACCCCTCCTGGCATTAGTGGAGCATCAGTGGGCCCCCCGCCCCTACAGTGTCACAGGAGTGCTACAAAATATTTGGACCATTGCATTTATTGTTTTACAAATTAAGCATTGGCCGGGTCCCCCTAGTTTTGAAAGTTTGGTTCAAAATCTTCCAATGGTTTAACTTGTATGAAGCATGAACACAGAGGTGTTTTTGAAATCTGTTTGCATTTGGTTTGCCTTGGGGAAAAGACACAGTAGCACAATCACAGCTGCTGGAGGGATTCACTTTAGGGTGTTTGAAAAGCAGCACAAAGTGGTGCAGATATGTTTGGTTTGGTACAAATACTTTAGTAGTTCGTTTAAAACTTGGTGGAGAGCAGTATTCCTCCAGCATCAAAGTCCCGGTGTGCATTGTAGCAACGCAGTCTTTGAAGAAATTTAAATCTGCCTTCTTTGTCACTGATGGGGGGAACAGGAAATCACAAAGCATTTACAATGATATTAGGAAGGATGAAGTGCATGCTTGCCTTGAGGGTTGATGGGAGGGTGACACAGCTGCCATTAGGAAGCTTGAGAGTTTGGGGGAGGGAGGGTTAAGGAATATTATGAATATTATTTCTTTCTAATCGTTTTTGTTTTTTAACAAGCAAAGTTATTTTGTAAGTATAATGATATTCTTGCAAGAATTTCCTTCTATCATGGGAGTAAGTAGGTGGTTAAAATTATATTATAAGGGGTTTTGGGGCAGTTTACCTTCAGGCTGGATGTGGGGAGAGTTAAATAGAAGCAATTAAGCACATTTAAGTTTGTGCAGGGTTTCAGAAAATATATATTTTTGCAGATCATTTTCGTCTTCTCGAGAGTATCAATGACCTATTCATGATCATCTTTAATGAAAGCCGTGTGCAGTTCCATCTGTGATTTATCCCAAGACGAATCCTTCTGACAAATGGAGCCACCACCATTGTTTATCAATGCTAGGTGCTCTTTTGAATATTCTCATAAGAACAGGAAATCACAACACACTTAGAATGATACTGAGAGGGGGCAAAGATGATGTTTCTCTTAAGGATGAATGTTGGGAGGATGAAACAGCAGCAATTGGGAAGTTTGAGGGTTTCTGGTGGGATAGGGAAGAATATTTCTCTCCATTCGCATTGATCTTTATGCAAAAAAAAGTCACATTGTTAATTTCATTTTATTTATTTATTAGATTTGCATAGTGCTTTCACCAAAGTGCTGTACACAAGCAAGAAACAGTGGAAAAACACATGAGAAATTGGGCTGCATTGTCCAGTTTAGTAGAAGCCAGCAGATGCGCCTTAAGGGAAGAGTGAAACAGAGACATGGATGACAGAGCTAGAGTATTCCAAAGCTTGGGAGTAAGCAAGGAATATTAATGAAAACGTGAGGGTGCGCATGGAGGTTTGGGGACAACTAGGAGACAGAATGTTTGGGAATGGAGGGCACAGGCACTGGATTAGAAGGAAACCAAAGAGGAACGATATGGGGTGTAGGGACCAGGGGCGTATTTGAATACTATGGAGAGGAAGTGAGCAAGAAGCCGAGTCTCAAAGGACAGTCAAGAAATATAGAGCAAAGCATTTGAGACAGAAGAACGAGGGGAAGGTGAAAAAGCGTGTCAATAGCATAGTTCTAGATGCTCCGCAATAGAGCAAGACAATAGGCAGGGAGACCATTAAAGTGGGCAGGATAGTATTCACGTCTGCAATCAGAAGATACGTGGCATTGACATCTTTTAAAAGACGAATCTTACAGAAATTAAAGAGCTGGAAATGGCAAGAGAGAGCAGTGGCAGCAATATGGGGGATAAAGAAGGATCAGTGTAAAAAAAGAGCCCCCAGGATGTGAGCAGAAGGCGACAGAGCGATGTGGGAAGGGGTGGGGAAATGGGGAGGATGGAATAGAAGAAGAAGGAAAAAGGAGAATTTCGTTTTTTGACAGGTGAGGAAACCGAGAATGGATCCAGGATTTAACTGCTTGTAAACAGCAAGAGATGTGACTGTGGGTGCAATCAGTGAAAGCAGAGAATGAGAGCTAGATCTGGGTATCATCGGCAACAAAGTGACAGCTAAGACCATAAGATTTGATAACGTGTGCAAGTGGGACAGTATAGAGAGAGAAAAGAAGACGGCTAAGGACTAAGCCTTGGGTACCCTATTTGCGAGAGAAGTGCTGACCTCGGGAGAATTTGATTCACCTTTTGAAGTGTGTTACAGCAGGAAAATCTTGCAGGAATATCTTATGAAAAAATCTCATGAAAACATGGGTGAGTACACAAAAACCTTTGCAAAATGTCTGCTAAAAATACAAAAACATTTGTGCTGCAGGTGGGGCGAGATGTAACATCGGGAAACCCTTGAAATAAAAAATAAAAACTTTGATTATTAGAATGTTTGGTTGAAATAATTAAACACACAACTCCTTAAAATTCAGCGTAAAAAAATCCTTTAATTGAAGTGATATTAAGGTGATGGTTAAACACAACAAAACCACTACAATCTGACAGGTGATTAAAGCTATGCTACCTTAACTCTTAGCCTACTATTGCAGAGCCCATGAGCACACTGATGACACAATCACTCACTCTTTTGGGATGTTTCCTAATGTGGGAATGTGTTGATGGATTAACTATTTTTTTTGTGTTCAGTTGGTATATTGCTGTTGGATGTGTGCATGTTTGTACTTGCCATGATTATGTTAGTTGCTAGATAGATAGCTTGATAGAGCGACTGACAGTAAGATAAATAGATATAGCTAAATAGATAGATAGATAGATAGATAGATAGATAGATAGATAGATAGATAGATAGATAGATAGATAGATAGATTGATAGATACCTTATATACACACCATAGGCATCAACCAATCACATAAGAAACATTTTTGAAAAAGCGTTCACAGATTTTCACAAACAATATACATTTGGAAATGTATTCAGGTCATAGCATACATTATTCACAAGCTCTGCCACTTCATAATTATTGAACATTTCTTTACGGACTTTCATAAAGCAATGTGTCTAATGATTTTTTTACCTCTACAGCCATGCTCTCCAAATATTTTGACTAAGAACTAAGTGCAGAGATTCAATTTCAGTCTGATGACATAACTCATACGCTGTTACTAACTCTCTTATTTCATAATAAATTAGAAGTGGTTTTAGACAGCGAAATCTAACGTTACAATAATGGTCACATAAAAACATACAGTGCAAAATAATTTCAGCATGCTGAAGTGCACAGTTACTTGAGGTCCCTGACAAATCAAGTATTTTTCATTTTTCTATAACAGTAAGAACCGGTAAAATTGAGGTTTTCCAACCAGGGTAAATTTTTATTATGTTATCTTTAGTGCTCATGTTTTTTTTTTAAGGTATGTTTGGTGTGTAATTATAGATGTACCTTTAAAGTTGACATTCGCAAAGTACATAGATGGTTTGTATAGTTGTAATCAACTTTGCAGTTAAAAATAAACTCTGTGTCCCACTGACCTCCAAGTTTTCTTTTATGGGAGTATTGCATACATTGTGTGTCAGTTATGTTAACACTTGTTAGAAGTGTCAATGCTATAATTAAATGTGTATTCTTTTTATCTGTTTGCACGGTGCTCAGTTGGTGTGGCATATGCTTTTGCAGGTTGCCCCATTATATGGGATATACACAAATACTGTGAAAGAGCTTGGACATTTGTTGATGTATAGCTACTACATGTATTACTGTTTAAAGCAATTATGACAATTGATGTTTTTTTTATCCTGATGTTTTCATGCCTATAAGTGGGTGAGTGGGTGGGTTGTTGAATAAGTACACATACACATATATTAATGTATCTACATTGTGGGGGTTAAGCATTATATTGTAATAGTGGAACATGACATTGCTGTTTCAATCGAAATAGCGTGATCATTTATACATTGTGATGTGATGTCTGTTTTTGATTGTTAGTTCAGCAGGGTTTGGTATGTGATGATTGAACGTTGTTGGGCTGTGGTGTGTTTTAAGTATTTGCGTGCTTTCCTTGTTTATTAGAATTTCAGCATACTAGCTGAAAGGATTATCTAGGTGTAGAGCGATGATTGTTGTAACTGGAGGATGCATGTGATCAGGTAAATATAATGTTTTTTTTATGTACAATGTTTTTGTGTGGACCTTATTCTTACTTTTGAAATGAGAATATTTCTGAAAGAGCTTCTTTTTATGAATTGAGATTGTGGTGGAGTTCATAGTTCACAGTCCCATCGCTAAACCCGAGGGGAACCACCACCATTGACTTGTTTCCTTCCAATGATGTTTAGGACAGTAGAACAGCTTTGCAAGGAGTCCTGAGATAAGAGGCCTACTTCTGATTGCAAAGTGACTACCCATTTTAAATTATTCTCAGAACAAGCATTGGAAACATAAGGTAGTTTAACTTGAAAATCCAATGTCAAAGCTCTGATGGAAACCCTCCATCTTTTCAAGTTTCACAACAAAGCAATGACCAACAAGGCTATTGGGAAGCAAACCTCATTGACATTATTGTAGATATTATTACATAGTCTGTACTGTTATATGACCAGCCGTGCTGCAATTATTAATTCATTTGGTCATGTGCTCCTGTGTAATGGGTTTTCTGTTTGATTACAATTAAGCAATATGACCCAAGCGAAGGCCCCGGGGCATTACCAGAGTCGGTAATGCCCCCGCCGCGAGGGTCATATTGCTATTAGTATCTCGGCCCGCAATATTTGCGTGACCGGGGTACTAAAAGCAATTTTTTTCTGTTTCTGACAGAAAAAAAGAAACGGCCAAGAAAATGGCCGCTGCCATGGAAAGGGAAAACGGAGTCCGTTTTCCCTTTCCATGGCGGTCATCGGGAGCGGACGCATGTGTTCCCAGCGCGTCCGCTCCCAAAAAAGGATGAAGAAAAAGGTAAGTGGGGTTGGGAGGGAAAAAAAAAAAGTACCTGCGTCCCCGGCAGGGGACGAGGAAAGCCCCAAGCCGTGTGGAGGCGCGGAGCGGGGATGGCCCCGCTCCGAGTCTCCACATGGCTGGAGACTTCCCTCGTCCCCCGCCGGGGACGCAGAAACAAGAGGGTAAGTTGGGGGGGCGGGTGGGAGGGAGGAGAGGGAAGGGAGAAAAAAAATACTTACCTGAGTCCCCGGTGGGGGGCGAAGGCAGCCTCTCAGCCGCGGGGAGGCCCCGCTTCGAGCCTCCCCATAGGCTGAGGGGTTGCCACACCCCTCGCCGGGGAAAAAGTCAGTGGAATCCCGACAGAGGGATTCCCGGCCAGGTATGGACCTGGTGAGAGCCAATCAGAATGCTTGTTTCATTCTGATTGTCTCTCGCCGGGGTACTAATTTGTCTTTGACATTAGAAAGCTTGATATTATTATAATTATATTCACATTTGCATGTGACACTTACCCACATATGCATTATGCACTTTTTCCATGATGTTGCGAAAGCTGAACCAGGTCATGTAATATACAAAGATAATCTTTAAATTCGAATCATTGCATTGAACGATATCCAGTGATGAAGGACACTTGACCGTGTCTAGGGCTATTAAGTGTTCCATCATTATGGTGTACACAGAGGTGGCTTGTTGGCATTGGTTATAATATGAGCCCCTATAGGAAAACCCTCCACCACAGGGCCCCGCATCAATTCCTAATGCTTATATCTGAAGCACATGGTAGCAACACTCTTAAGAACCCTGTAGGAGAATGGGCCAGCTCTACAGAAGGCAGTATCTTCATTTCACCTCATACTGTTAAAACAAGGAAGTGATTAGTAAATGATACAATAGTGGAATTATGAAGATGATGTTGGCACAATTTGTTTCTTTTTAAAATGTTCTGCTTCAACATTTCACTTCTTGGTTTCATGTTTGTAAATTCATATATGACTGCTTTCATCATTGCAAAGCACATTGGTGCATCATAATCAGTTTAGTTGATGGCAACATGCTTCATGAAAATGCGCACTCTCTCCTTATCAATAGAACTTTGGTGATACTATTGGAAGTATTTTAGCTGATAGCATTTACGACATGTGATTGGTGGTGTCATTGTAGGTTATCTCTATGCGGTGATCTTTAATGATTTTATATGTAATTACATTGACAATACACTGGGGACCAATGCCTTTACGTATGTCCATGATAGGCCTGTTTCAGCACTGTTCTTAGTTTGAGCAAAACCAAATATGTCATGCCAGCTAAAGATGTATTTTAAACAAGTCTATTGCACACACACACTGTGAGAGTGTGCCACCTGGAAAAGGTGTAGAATTCCACACATTTTTGATTTTTGATACATAATAAAATGATGTGAGGTGTGTAATTCCATCTCAGAAAAGGTTGTTTGCTATGTAGATCCCCCTTTGAGAAACTCCTATGCCAAAAACATAATGTACACATGTTGCCTGCTGTACCAGACTTCCTGATCTGCAGCCCCCACTCTCCAGTGACCCAGAGCAGGTTCAGATGTCACAGGTGCCATGTTTGACAGTTGCAGCTGAAAGCAAAGTCCCTGCAAACAGAGGTTGCATCTAAGTCCATACCTCTGTTTAAAAAGAGCTATAATTATGTTAAACTGACAAACTGGTGGCAGGATAATTTGGATATATAAACCATATTTAGATTCTGGTGGCTGGAAGTTCACATAATTATCAAAGCCACAACAGATGTGTAGCATACCAGCGTCATCCCTGTGAGCTCAGAACATGCTATGGAACTTCATGTAGATTTGAAGCACACGTCTGTTTGCATTCCAGTGAATTGGACAAAAGACAGGATATATGCCTTTATTGACTCTCTGGGAGGAAAGGTAAATCACCACATGCCAGGCCTGGGAATGTCAGTACAATCAGGGTGCAAAAGAGGGCTTGAGGAAGTATTCATACTTATCTCTCCTTCCAGTCCCCCTCTAAGTCCTGCAGAAAAAGGCACTCTGGTTGTGACATCAGAAGGAAAGAGTCAAGTGTCAAATAGACAGGGATTGAACCCTGAAAGCAGGCTTGCTTTTATGTTATCCCCTATAGTTTTTGCCTTTAGTATGAACAGATCTCCTCTTCTTTCATTGCTTAATTTTGGACCTTCATGTAAGAGGATTCAATTCAACACTACAGCTAAGTCAATGCCTAGTCTGGGATACTGAATGAAAACCCTTATTGATATAACTTTATGTCCAGTTCATGCGTTCTGTATGACTACCCCTATATAACACCCCTCTCTTGGAATCACCCTGACCCCACTGAGCCAAGAAGTAGTTCTGTTTTGCAAGTTTAAAAGGTTTATTTGATAATTTAAAATATATATATATCACACTTTATAATAAGTTAATAATTGAATAGCACACTTAATCTGATATGATAAAGATCAACAACGGAGAATCTGGCACTAGCACACTTCTTTATAATTACTAAGGAGTTGAGATGAAATGGATAAGGTAGCACACTGGTAAATGGGTACAGAAGTATAATGTGGTAGAAAATGCTTTATAGGGTCCAAGGAAATGCAAGGTTGAATGAATGAAATGCAGTATAGAAAATACTCAATATGATTTCAACAAAACAATGTAATCACTTTTCTCTGGCTATTCACTCCCCCCCTCTTTATGCAATGCAAGGGAATGGGAGGAAAGCACGCAGTTCTCAGAAATGCAATCAATGTAATCAGTTCAATCCCCCCCAAGCTTAGACAACAGAAGTTTAAAACACAGATAGGAGTTTTGAAAACACAGGCCCAAATGCTTTGATATGTGCTAGCAATGGATGAGAAATATGCTGGAAATGCTTTTTAATTCCCTTTCAGAGGTTCAGGGTGAGTGGTATCTAGTTAATATTAGTCCAGGCTCACACTAGCAATGGGGCAGGGATAGTTAACAGGTTAAACGAATTTCTGGCAAATGGAAAAGCAAAACTGCTGTCTTTTTACACGTGAAGAAATTGCAAATCGCGGTAAAATTCGCGGATGCGTGTTCCGCGATTGCGGTAAAACTATAAGGGGTAGGAATGCGGTTCTAGGTGCGATTCAAAGCTAAGATTCTAAGCTTTCAAATAAAAGTTATTGCAAGTCTCTAGCACAAACGGTTGCGGAGATATGAGCGATTTTGTGAAGGTCGTTTTTCAGATTTGCAAATTTTAAACGCAACACTTTTTCAGCTTTAAAAATGATGGCAGAATAACACAATTTCTAAGCTGCAGTTCTACTTAGATTAAAATAGGATTGAATTATATTATTTTAACTAGGAGATTGGTTCTGCACAGTTTTCTAGGTACTCACACTATATTCTTGAGTGAAATGGGCCTCGCCATGGATCTGGTCAGGGTTTTGGACTGGGCTCGGGTCTCTCTCTGGGCACAGCACTGCTTTCTCTCTGGGTACAGCACTGCGTTCTCCCTCTGGTCTGGTCTCTAGTTCTGGATAGATTGAAGTCTCTAGTT
Organism: Ambystoma mexicanum; assembly: GCF_040938575.1. Taxonomy (NCBI): domain Eukaryota; kingdom Metazoa; phylum Chordata; class Amphibia; order Caudata; family Ambystomatidae; genus Ambystoma; species Ambystoma mexicanum. Next base: position 660,250,800 of record NC_090924.1, read on the forward strand.
TGGCTCTCTGGAGGTTTGATGGAGGTAAAGTCTGGATCTCTGGATGTTGTATGGTCCGGCAGAGCGTCCCGCTGCAGATGGAATTGGAAGGTCCCTATCTGTCCTGACTGTCTGCTTTTATGTGTTTAGAATGTGGGTGTGTTCTAGCATCACTGACCCTACCTCTCTCTCAGCTTCTAATTGGTCAAACTTCCATTTATCATTTGATTGGGGAATGAACTGTGAGTCAGAGGGATGTCATTTTATGACTTGCAGATAGGACACTCCTCTGTCAGATTGCACATATTCTATATTTGATAATAAAAGACATATTTCACAGTTACACAGTTGCTTGAAATTACATATACATGGTGTGGCTGAATTTAGCCATGTCTCTGTCCAAATCTGCTCTTTCTAGGAGCTTGCATTCAGAGATGGCACATAATGGACTTTTTAACTGATTTTTCAATTTCTGACATGGACCCAACTTTACATACATGTGCGCAGGGAGTAGGGACATTAACTGATGAAGTTTCAGATTTTTAACATGCACACATTTAGAGTAATATCCACTTTTCCGCTGACACCCCCCTGAACACACCACCGGGTCGAAAAACCTCTTAAAATGTAGGCAGAAAAATCACAAGAATTATGGTATCATTTATAAAATTTTCACATGTCCGCACCATGAGTTATTAATCTTTTTCTAAACAATATTCTGGCTACAAAGGGGTGTGGTTTTCTCTCAGCACAAGGTAGAAATACTGGTTCATCCAGTTCTGCCAAGCCAGCTTGCTCTCACAGGCAGTGCCCCTCCCAGCTCCTGCCAAGAGGAAGCTACATTTTACGACTGCGGTAATAAAAACCTTTGCCTGAGTGAAGAGGGCTTTGTTCACTCTCCTGCAGAGCACAGGTAATTCAATTATCAGATAGATGGCATATCCTTAGTGTGGACAGCAAAAGGAAGGTTGGCCTGGGAACACAGCTGTGACTCAAGTTTCACTCCTGATGGGGGTAGTTGCCAGGCAAAATTCAGTTCCTTAAGCCAGGTTTCAGATAAAATGTCACTTTTTGTTCCCCAGTTTCTGCATTCAAATAAAACTAAACATTTTCACATATGCAGCTAGAAGGCTGATTCTAAGTTTAAAACTATGACATTTAAACAATTTCAACCTATGTGACACTCAAAAGTAGGTCACTCAGTCAATTTGAACATTTAGATTTGTAGTGTCTTTCAGTCCAATGCAACTTAATCTGCTGAAATCCACAGCGCAGCCAGTCTTGTTATAAGCATTTTTCTGGGCTCTTCATTTCCCAGATTTTGTAGGCACACAAAACTCCATTCTACCAAATGTCTGCTGGTGTTCAGTGAATATTTTGCACATATTGCAATGTTTGAAATAGGCACTTTGGCTTGCCTTCAGAGAAACACAGGGTGGTTTTAAACTGCCGGCTTTTGGATAGTGGTGAGTACTGGTACTGCACCCATTTTTGGGATTTAAGAAAATGAATTCCCAACAGCTATGGGTTTGCTTTTGGCAATCAGCATTGCCATTCCCAATGGTTTCAGACTACTGTGTGGGTAGTCCAATGGTGGTTTTAGGCAGTGTCCTTCTGTGCCCATAACATCGGCAAAAATGAGTGGCAGCCTATTCTTCATGCATTTCCCTGTGCATTTTCTGGGAAGCTCTGGCCATCATGAGGTTTTCCATGTCAGTACTGCACAGTTTTGAGGTAGGGCTCGGATGCATGGGTAAATACATCCCACAAGTCCCCCTCTTGTGATGGCCATTCTATTTCACGAATGGGACCCGCAAGATCTGGGATGTAGTTCTCCTCTTCTTCCGATAAATGGCACAGTTCAGCATCTTTTCCTCCATCCGGTCGGATCGATCGGTTCTCCTCGCCGGTCCTGATGGGAGTATTGGGCGGTCCACTGGGCCCATTGGATCTTCGTTCCCGGTCTCCGGATCGTCCTTCTTGGTCATTCTTCATGGTTTCATCTCTCCTAGGATGATAAAGCAAAAGCGGCAATATCTACTCATAGACGATTTTTTTTTTTTTTCCACCACTGTTGAGATAGTGGGGCAGCATATGCATTTTATCATAACGAAACATTACATTCTTATTTTAATAAAAACAGTATAACTAAGAGACAGTTTCATGCAAATCACAATATTTTAGAGACTAGATGTGGTATGTTTTATGATTGGAACTGAATTAGTCTGAGACAGTACCCGCTAGGATTCCAGAGGATTCCTCCAGTTGTTGCAGAGTGTGCCTGGGATGGCAACATTTCAACTGGTTTATGTGGACCCACTTGTCTTCCCCCTCTGCCGAACCGCCTTTGGGGATGTGGATTTTGTAGGCCACAGGTGAGATCTTGTCGATGATCTTAAAGGGTCCTTTCCATGTAGGCAAAAATTTGCGCTGCTTGGCCTGGTTCCTTTGGAAGTTGTATAGATAGACCCGGTCTCCCACCTGATATTCCTTCCTGGAAGTTTTCAGGTCATAGTGGGTCTTCATGCTATCAGCTGATCTTTCTAGATTCCGCTGAGCATAAGCAAAAGCATGTTGGAGGTGTTTCCTTAAATTCTCCACATACTCATGAGTAGTGGAGGCATTTATCAGTGTCTGCTCTTGGGTCCTGTAGAGCAAATGCTGAGGAAGCACCATCTTGCGCCCAGTCATCAACTCAAATGGTGACATTTTGGTTGCAGATGAAGGGGTAGATCTGATGGCCATTAGGACCAGAGGTAATCGGATATCCCAACTTGGCCCAGAATCTGCCACAAACTTCTTTAATATGCTCACAATTGTCCGGTTATATCTCTCTACTGCCCCAGAAGAAGCTGGTCTATAAGCAATATGAAGCTTTCTCTTGACCCCCAGTATCTCCCACATCTTTGTCATTACTTCACTGGTGAAGTGGCTACCTCTGTCTGACTCAATCCTTTGAGGTAGACCAAAACGGGAAAAGATGTGGTTAATCATCAAGGCAGCTGCAGTTTCTGCCTTGCAGTTTGGGGCTGGGAGACATTCCACCCACTTGGTAAACAAGCATGTGACGGTCAACATGTACTTATTCCCCCTAGCCGAGCGAATCACAGGGCCTACAAAGTCGATTTGTAAATCTGACCATGGCAGTGTCATTCCCCTCTTTTGTAAAGGCGCCCGGTGCGTAAGGGATGATGGCTGAAATTGTGCACACACAAGACACCCCTTCAAGTATTGGTCGAGGTCCTGCCCCATGTGTGGCCAGTATGCAACCTCTCTTAAGATTTCCAGTGTTGTGTGAAACCCCCTATGACCGGCAGTGGCCGCATCATGGGCGTGACTTAACATCAGGCTTCGGAATGAGGTAGGAACCACCCACTGATCGTGGCCAGCTTTGGATTTCCTTACCAGCAAACCGTCTTGGATCCGGAACATTTTTGGACATTTCATCAACACTCTTAGGTCCTCTTTCCCAATGTAATCGGTATCCGTCAGGGGAAAGTTCTCAGGGTCCTCAAGGTGCTGGTAAAATTTACCAATAATTGGATCCCCCTTCTGAGCAGTAATCAAATCAGCATCAGGGGTCTCCTTACTCCATTGTGCAATTGAAAGGTCGTTGTGAGCATTTGTCTGGGACCTAGTGATGGCAGTGACCTGGATTTCCCCCAACAGGGACTCAATCTCAATTAGATCCCCTTGGATGGCCCCGGTTTTGGCCAGCTGATCAGCTGAGTCATTTCCAGTTTTGTCTGGTCCCTCTACTTTGGAATGACCCTTAATCTTCTTCCAATAGATGGTCATCCCATTCGATGTGACCAGATCATCAATGTTTTGGATCAACTTCCCATGTTTCAAGGGTTTGTTGTTAGCACATAACATGCCTCTGGTTTTCCAATTAACCAGGTGCTCCACGAACCCGTTCCGTACATAATCCGAATCTGTGATTATGACCAGTTTGTGGAGTTGATGCTGGACAGCAGTGAGGATGGCCTGATGCACAGCCATCAATTCTGCCACCTGACTACTTCGGGGACCAATTTTGTATCCAGCGGAGGGTTCTGGGGACTCATTCACCCATGCATTCCCTACGCCGGCCACCAGTTCTTTCTCCCCGTTGTTGTCAACATGGTAAGAGCATCCATCCACATAGACAGTAGGCATTCCCTCACACTTGTCCTCTTCAAAGACTTTGTGTGGGGAATTAAGGTATGCCTCCGTGTTGTCCTTTATTTTTAGACTTTCGTCCTCGAGACAGTTTTCTCTGGCACAATCATGCAAGTCAGCCAGACCTTGCGCGAGGGGACTCTTCTTGTTTTGGCCATATCTGACCTCCACAGGAAAGCCTTGCATTGACAGAATCCAGGAAGTAATTCGGGAATTACTCACATTTCCGGCCCGGATTCTGTCACTTTGGAGATATTGCAGAGGCTGGTGTGGAGTCTCCACAATGATGTGTTCCCCCTGGATAAACGGGCGGTAATTCTTCAATGCCCACACCGTTGCCAGGAGTGCCTTCTCACAATCGTTGAATTTTTCCTCCACAGAGGATAAAGTTTTGCTCGCATAGGAGATTACTTTATTGACCTTGTCATGCTTTTGGTATAATACTGCCGTCAAGCACGTATCAGAGAACCCCGTCTCCAGGAAGAAGTCCTTGTTTCTGACAGGGTAAGCTAGGCAAGGCGCTTGTGAGAGGCTTCTTTTGAGTTGTTTTACCGCCTCGGCTTGTTCTGGACCCCATTCCCACTTGACCCCCCCCTTCAGGAGATGAATCAGGGGTCTGGTGATCTCTGCGTAGCCCTCAATGAACTTTCTGCTGTAATTAGTCAGTCCAAGGAGGCTCCTTAGTTCCCGCAGAGTTGTGGGGTCTTTCAGTTTCTGAAGTGCTTCCACTTTCTTTTCCTGGGGACAGAGACCCTGAGGAGTAATCTCATGCCCCAAGAAATTAACACGGGTTCTACACCACTGTGCTTTCTGAAAGGAAAGTTTTGCTCCGGCGGCCCTCAACTGTGTCAGAACATAACGGATCTCCGCTATGTGTTCCTCCACAGATGAACTTTTGATGAGGACATCATCTACATAAGCCAGGTTACCCCTCGCACCCAGGTCGGGCATGGCCTTATGTAGGAAAATGTTGAATTCATTGCCGGAGTTGAGGTATCCGAAGGGAGTCCGGGTCCATGTGTACTGCTGGCCCCCAAAGGTAAAAGCCAGTTTGTATTGGTCCTCCCTGCTGACAGGCACGGTCCAGTATCCATTGGTCAGGTCTATTGCTGTGAATACCTGTGACCCCTGGATCTGGGCCAGCCCTTGGTCAATGTAGGGCAGAGGCCATCGGGAAGTATGGACCCGTTTGTTGAGCTCCCTAAGGTCGGCGCAGAGTCTCCACTGGCCGTTTGGCTTTAATATCCCCAGCACCGGATTATTGAAGGTGCTGTGGACTGGACGGATTATTCCCCGGGACTCAAGGTTCTTAATTATTTCGGTAAGGGACTCCATTGATGCGAGAGGCAAGCGATATTGCTTCACAAACACAGGAGTCATGCCAGGGTCCGTGGGGATTGTTGTTGTGTGGATGTCAGTGCGACCACAGTCATATGAGTCTACCGCAAGAGATCTTGGAAATCCAAGAAAACTTGTTTCAACTTTTGCTTTTGTTCCAGAGTCACACAGGCATCAGCTAGGTTGACTCTCTCTTCCACCATCTGCCTGAAGCCTGGAAAGACTTCTGGTTTGGCTATTTCAGCGGCCTCCTCCAGTTGGGTGGAGAAGTCCCTGGTCAGAGTGCTGATTTGGACCGGAGGCTTCAGGTGGGAAAGGCAGCCTTCATGAACCTGGAAAATCACCTCATCCCTCCTGAAGTCACACGTCACATCTTCCTTACCATAAGGGCAGGAAGTGTACACCAGGAAGTTCCCCCCATGCCGGGTAAAAATCCTGTCTGGTGTTGTATTGTCCTCACTGTCACTGTCAAAACAGTCCTTGGGGATTGGTCCTAACAGTTCGTTACCTAAATCCATGGAAAAATGTCGGTCATCAACCGCCATTCCAATAATGGTGCCTGCGGCTAGAGTAACACTCGTTAAGTCGCTGTTATCCACCTCTATTGGAATGGTGTCATGTTCTAGGTTGACTAATGGAGTTGGGTTTACCCCCAACCCTTGCTGTTGGAGAGAAGCATTTAGATGTATGTAAGCATCAGGGTTTTTCAACTCTTGTCCCCTTTTGACTTTCACTTCCAGGGAGAATTGTCGGGTCCTTTCCGGGATGGTGACTTCCTCTTTAACCTGAATTTCAACTGCATAAGGTAGCAATTGAGCTGACCTAAATGCTTTTTCTGGATCATCAAAGCCCATGGGATTATCCGCTAATCGGGACCAAGCTTTGAAGTTTATTAGGTCCAAACTAATGGCAAAGCGATTGAGAATGTCACTGCCTAAGTAAAAGGCGGCAGGGACGTCTCGCACGACCCAACAATTGTGGACTATGCTCTTGTTGCCAATGGAGATTTTGAGCATACACCTGCTTGGCAGGAGATGTTTGGAATTAGGTGCTTCCAGGTCCATTTCCCATTTGTCTATCAGTTTGAAGGTGGGAATGGCTGGATCTTTTGGGAGTTGGCGAAACATGGCTTCGCTGATGAAGCTCTTACCATTGTTCACGCACACTCGAGCGAGAACAGAGTCCTTCCCATCATTTAACTGAACAGGGATGAACAACTGCTCTCCAATTTGCTGAATATCAGCCAGGCTTCGAGCTGATTTCACATCTTTCTGGACTATAGGAGTGGGAGTTTCAGATTGTGGATTAGTATAGAATTTCAGAGTGTTTCCTTCCAGCGTGGAATACCACTTTAGACTGGAAGGAAGGTTGATTTTCAGAAATAGAGAGGACCCCCCATCACCAGTCTGTTGTCCTACTGCTATTACTGTCACGTCTGGAATCTGGTTGTTCTGGAAGTGAAATTCTACTTGGTCAGATTTTTGTTCAACCATGTGGCAGGTGCCGTTTAAACTAACATGGTTGACACTCTGTTTTAATTTTATTGGTCGGCTAGTCTGGGTCCAGAGGACCTTGTTTACGCAATCTATTAGGGGTGACAACCTTCTCAGGAGGTCATTCCCTAGTAAACAAGGGGTGCCCTCTGGGGTCACAACTATGACCGGGTGCTTCAACTTATGTCGCCCAATTTTTATGTCCAAATCTGCGGTCCCCTCAACGGGAATTTCCTTCCCGTCAAAGTTCTGCAGTTGTCCAGGAAGAGAGGTGAGAGGAATTTGGTAATTCTCTCCCCTTCCTGCATTCAGTTCGTCAAAGGCCCTTCTGGACAGAAGGGTAGCTTGAGATCCAGTGTCCACCAGTGCCAAAATTGTACCCTGCCCCTGTACTTGTACCGGGGCATAATATCTTCCCTCCTTCTCCTCAAGGGGGCACAGATAATGCACATTTTTGGACAACTGGTGGGCTAACTTTCTGGTTTTGGACATCGATAGCGAAGAGATTTGGGCAGAATTCTGTGGAGAGTCTTGGGAATCTGAAAGAAAAAGTTGGCAACTGGAGATCAGAGCCATTGTGGGTTCCCCTGGTTCCGGTTCTGGGCTGCCTCCCCTTTTTGGAGGCAGTCCCCAGGATGGGTTTGAACCAGGGGATTTTCTTGCTGTTGGTTCTGGGATGAGATGGTGGGCGGCGGTAGCTCAGTCTCCACATCTCCCCAGTCTGGATTTGCATCCCTAGGGACCCATTTTTCTTTGGGGGGAGTTCCCCCCTCTCTGAAGGAGAAGATCCTTTTCCCAGGATCCTCTGAGGATCCCTCTCCCTCAAATTGGAAGATCTGTACCTCCTCCTCAAACTGAGTCTGTTTGGGTCTTTTGTTTCTCCTACCCCCCCTCTGCTCCTTAGGAGGCAGACTTTCAGGGGCAAGAGATTTTGTTTCCGGTTCCTGGGTTTCAAAGGGCTGTTTACAAGTGAGGAAGGAAGCTTCCTCCAAGGCTTTACACCCCCCTTCCCTTTGTGCCTCCTCCCTGGGAACCGGTGAGTTATCGGGGTGCTGCCCCCGTCATTGTTCTGGAGCACCAGGTCCAGAGTTGGGTGCGTTCTGCGCCGGCACGCCCATCTGAGGGTTCTGCTGAGCCCTCAGTATGTGACCCAGATCCCGCGCCATGTTTTGAACCTGGCGCTCTAACTGGGAAACCCGCTCAGGCTGATACGGGGCCCTGTTTTCTCCCCTGGGCTGATCCCGGGAAGGGTAGCTGTCCCTTCTTTGGTAGTACCCCTGGTTGGGAAGATTTGGGTACCCCTCCACCCTTGGCCTCCCCTCTCCCGGATTCAGTGGTCTGGGCTCAGGGAATTGGGGAAAGAAGGATGGATGGTTTTGGGGCTGAAAGTCGGGTGGATATCTGGGGAAAAAGTTCTGCCCAGGGTTTGGTAAATTTCTGCCCTCCTGTGGGAAGTTTGGAGGGAAGTTCCCTGGGTTACGTGCTTGGCTGGATCCCCCCCCTTGGGCTGGAGGAGTCCACACATAACCCAGGATGGGTCGATTTCCCTTGTAACGGGGACTTACATAATCAGGAGAGCGAGGGACCCCATTTGTGGGGCTGCCTCCCTGGCTCCCTGTCTGTGACTGGCCCGAGGACCTTCTGGGCCTAGCATTATTAGGTGCAGGTAGGTTTTTAGGCCCCCCCATCTCCAAATCCAAAACGGGGGTGACCTTTACCTCTGCCACCTTGGCAGCAGCAGGGGTGCTGTTGGCTTTGGGGTTTTTCTGGGCATTGCTTTTATTTTCTATGGGCTTCTGCACCTCATAGATCCGGGTAGCCTGTTCAATGACCCAGTCTAAAGATCTTTTCTCATGAAAATCCCTCACGAGCTGGGTCATGATATATTTGGGCAAGGCATGGAAAAACGTATTTATAAACTCTCTACTATCTGTGCGCACCCTTCTTGTGGTCTGTGCAAAAGCACGCTTTAACTCCTGCACAAATTCTTGTGGGGCCTGATCCTCCCCACATTGCAAATTGTAGGCTGCCTTGCGAGCCTCTTGAGGATTTCTGTGAACAGAAAAATGTTTCAGGATGGCCGCCTTATAGGTGGACCATCTTAAATGATTTTGGTCCTCCAGCCCCGCAAAGAAACTGGAGTATTCCGGGGAGAAGGTCCACTTTACATATTGAATGCAGCTTTGGCTGTCCTTCAAATGGAAAGTCTCCATCATTTGTTCAAACAACTCTAAGTGCTCCCAAACAGAATACTTAGCGTTCTTATGGTAAGGCGTGATGACGCTCCTGATCGCCTTAATCTGCTTTAAGGGGTCCTTAAGCAAGGCCCTTTTTGCCTTATTGGCCTTTTTGGTTCGGGTAACCCTTGTCCATTCTTCCTCGGACTCAGAGGCACTGCTCCCAGAGGTTCCCGTCTGTTCTTCCAGGTTTTCCCGGATTCTGCGAGCCTGGGAATGGCTGGCAGAATGTGGGGACCTGGTCTCCTGTGTCCTGCGCAGTTCAGAGGAGTCTTCAGATTCCTCCTTGCTGCCAGGATTTGATGGGTACCCCCTCCACTGACCTAACTGGGCAGAGGTTTTCAGGATGCCCTTAATGGGCCTACTCTCCTGGGGTTCCCCATTGAACTGTACTGTACTTGGGTGCCCATACCCGGATGCCCACCCCTCCATTCCTGAGTGGTACTGGCCTATGAGCCCCATACTCTTAGCTGGATAGTAATCTGCCATCCCTGTGGCCCTGTGCTCATGTGCGCCAGGGGACATGGGGGTGGTAGAGTCCAGGGACTGGGGAAGATGAAGGCCCCTGGTGTTAGGGCTCCTGCGGTTATGGTCAGGAGTCTCTCTTTCCCAGCGGACCTCATCTCTATCCGCCCCTGCTCCCTGTTGCAATGCAAGAGCCTGCATTTGTGCTTTCAGTTCCTCTGTTAAGGCCTTACTCGACTCTATCAGTCTCTCCTGCATCGCTACCTGTTGTTGGAGCCTATCATTGTGTTGACAGAGGGCCTCATTCTCTCTCTGTGCTTCCTGATTGGTCCTGGAGTACTGGGCCAGTCTTTGCTGCAGGAGGGTTACCTCCTGGGCAATGTCCATATTGGCCTGCTCCTTTCTTGCTAGAGCATCCTCCACCCTCCTGGTGTGCTCTAACAAGTTCTGGTGTTCTTTTTGGAGGTCACCCAGTCCCTGGTGGGCCAGGTGATTTTCTTCCATTTTTCTTTTTAAATGGCAGACTTCCTGGCCTAAGGTATCCCTTTCCTGACTAAGAGCCTGCATCTGTGCCGCCAGGTCGTCCCTTTGCCTTTGGAAGGCACCAGCATTCTGGCGCTCCTGATCAAACTCTGCCTGGGTATCCAGGTCTTTCAAAATTAGTTTGTTGCTCTCTGCCTTCACTCTCTCTAGGTGGCCTTGCAGGGTGACTACCTGCTCAGCACATACCCTGTTGAAGTCCAGTTGTTGCTCCAGCTTTTTCTGGCTTTGCAGTAGGGAGTCCAAACCTTCTTGGTGTTCCTTCTGCAAGGCCAGAAATCTGGTATCCTGTTCTGACTTTTCCTTTTGCAGCACATCCATATCCTCCTTTATTTTAGTGATGTACTGTCTGCTGTCATTTTCTGACTCCTGGCTCCTCTGCAGCCTCTGCTCAGAAGAGACCAGGTCAGATTGGACCTTCTCTAACACCATCTGTTGCCTATTTGCCAGATTTTGGCTTTCAGCACATCTATCCTGCATGTCTCCCATATATAGGTACAGGTACGCTGCTATCCTGGCAATCTTATTGTGTTCCTCTTTGGCTTTAGGAGCCATATATAGTTCACTCAGGGCCACATGTAAGGGACCCTGATCTCTATATATATCTGACCCTGTTTCAGTGACCTGTTGTGTGATGGCCTGCAACCACACATCCTGGCCCTGTTCAGTCCATTCACCTCTCACAAATAGCTTATGCAAGAGGTGCTCTCTGGCTATTTTCATATCTACCAAGGTCGTCATTCTAGAGATTGGTCTCTGTCCTGACTTACAGAAGTTAGTATTTTATTTTTGCCGAACAGAACTTTTCTTGGAGTGTCCCTTTTGAGGAATGCTTCACAGCGTAATGCAGCGTGGTGATCCGACTGGATGTATGTGTCCCGTCAGTTAGCACACTGTATTAAGCTGCACAAGTGGTAAATCTAACCCAACGTCTCGGCTCGAGCCCCCAATTTGTAAGAGGATTCAATTCAACACTACAGCTAAGTCAATGCCTAGTCTGGGATACTGAATGAAAACCCTTATTGATATAACTTTATGTCCAGTTCATGCGTTCTGGATGACTACCCCTATATAACACCCCTCTCTTGGAATCCCCCTGACCCCACTGAGCCAAGAAGTAGTTCTGTTTTGCAAGTTTAAAAGGTTTATTTGATCATTTAAAATATATATATATATATCACACTTTATAATAAGTTAATAATTGAATAGCACACTTAATCTGATATGATAAAGATCAACAACGGAGAATCTGGCACTAGCACACTTCTTTATAATTACTAAGGAGTTGAGATGAAATGGATAAGGTAGCACACTGGTAAATGGGTACAGAAGTATAATGTGGTAGAAAATGCTTTATAGGGTTCAAGGAAATGCAAGGTTGAATGAATGAAATGCAGTATAGAAAATACTCAATATGATTTCAACAAAACAATGTAATCACTTTTCTCTGGCTATTAACTCCCCCCCTCTTTATGCAATGCAAGGGAATGGGAGGAAAGCACGCAGTTCTCAGAAATGCAATCAATGTAATCAGTTCAATCCCCCCCAAGCTTAGACAACAGAAGTTTAAAACACAGATAGGAGTTTTGAAAACACAGGCCCAAATGCTTTGATATGTGCTAGCAATGGATGAGAAATATGCTGGAAATGCTTTTTAATTCCCTTTCAGAGGTTCAGGGTGAGTGGTATCTAGTTAATATTAGTCCAGGCTCACACTAGCAATGGGGCAGGGATAGTTAACAGGTTAAACGAATTTCTGGCAAATGGAAAAGCAAAACTGCTGTCTTTTTACACGTGAAGAAATTGCAAATCGCGGTAAAATTCGCGGATGCGTGTTCCGCGATTGCGGTAAAACTATAAGGGGTAGGAATGCGGTTCTAGGTGCGATTCAAAGCTAAGATTCTAAGCTTTCAAATAAAAGTTATTGCAAGTCTCTAGCACAAACGGTTGCGGAGATATGAGCGATTTTGTGAAGGTCGTTTTTCAGATTTGCAAATTTTAAACGCAACACTTTTTCAGCTTTAAAAATGATGGCAGAATAACACAATTTCTAAGCTGCAGTTCTACTTAGATTAAAATAGGATTGAATTATATTATTTTAACTAGGAGATTGGTTCTGCACAGTTTTCTAGGTACTCACACTATATTCTTGAGTGAAATGGGCCTCGCCATGGATCTGGTCAGGGTTTTGGACTGGGCTCGGGTCTCTCTCTGGGCACAGTACTGCTTTCTCTCTGGGTACAGCACTGCTTTCTCCCTCTGGTCTGGTCTCTAGTTCTGGATAGATTGAAGTCTCTAGTTTGGCTCTCTGGAGGTTTGATGGAGGTAAAGTCTGGATCTCTGGATGTTGTATGGTCCGGCAGAGCGTCCCGCTGCAGATGGAATTGGAAGGTCCCTATCTGTCCTGACTGTCTGCTTTTATGTGTTTAGAATGTGGGTGTGTTCTAGCATCACTGACCCTACCTCTCTCTCAGCTTCTAATTGGTCAAACTTCCATTTATCATTTGATTGGGGAATGAACTGTGAGTCAGAGGGATGTCATTTTATGGCTTGCAGATAGGACACTCCTCTGTCAGATTGCACATATTCTCTATTTGATAATAAAAGACATATTTCACAGTTACACAGTTGCTTGAAATTACATATACATGGTGTGGCTGAATTTAGCCATGTCTCTGTCCAAATCTGCTCTTTCTAGGAGCTTGCATTCAGAGATGGCACATAATGGACTTTTTAACTGATTTTTCAATTTCTGACATGGACCCAACTTTACATACATGTGCGCAGGGAGTAGGGACATTAACTGATGAAGTTTCAGATTTTTAACATGCACACATTTAGAGTAATATCCACTTTTCCGCTGATACCCCCCTGAACACACCACCGGGTCGAAAAACCTCTTAAAATGTGGGCAGATTAATCACAAGAATTATGGTATCATTTATAAAATTTTCACATGTCCGCACCATGAGTTATTAATCTTTTTCTAAACAATATTCTGGCTACAAAGGGGTGTGGTTTTCTCTCAGCACAAGGTAGAAATACTGGTTCATCCAGTTCTGCCAAGCCAGCTTGCTCTCACAGGCAGTGCCCCTCCCAGCTCCTGCCAAGAGGAAGCTACATTTTACGACTGCGGTAATAAAAACCTTTGCCTGAGTGAAGAGGGCTTTGTTCACTCTCCTGCAGAGCACAGGTAATTCAATTATCAGATAGATGGCATATCCTTAGTGTGGGCAGCAAAAGGAAGGTTGGCCTGGGAACACAGCTGTGACTCAAGTTTCACTCCTGATGGGGGTAGTTGCCAGGCAGAATTCAGTTCCTTAAGCCAGGTTTCAGATAAAATGTCACTTTTTGTTCCCCAGTTTCTGCATTCAAATAAAACTAAACATTTTCACATATGCAGCTAGAAGGCTGATTCTAAGTTTAAAACTATGACATTTAAACAATTTCAACCTATGTGACACTCAAAAGTAGGTCACTCAGTCAATTTGAACATTTAGATTTGTAGTGTCTTTCAGTCCAATGCAACTTAAACTGCTGAAATCCACAGCGCAGCCAGTCTTGTTATAAGCATTTTTCTGGGCTCTTCATTTCCCAGATTTTGTAGGCACACAAAACTCCATTCTACCAAATGTCTGCTGGTGTTCAGTGAATATTTTGCACATATTGCAATGTTTGAAATAGGCACTTTGGCTTGCCTTCAGAGAAACACAGGGTGGTTTTAAACTGCCGGCTTTTGGATAGTGGTGAGTACTGGTACTGCACCCATTTTTGGGATTTAAGAAAATGAATTCCCAACAGCTATGGGTTTGCTTTTGGCAATCAGCATTGCCATTCCCAATGGTTTCAGACTACTGTGTGGGTAGTCCAATGGTGGTTTTAGGCAGTGTCCTTCTGTGCCCATAACATCGGCAAAAATGAGTGGCAGCCTATTCTTCATGCATTTCCCTGTGCATTTTCTGGGAAGCTCTGGCCATCATGAGGTTTTCCATGTCAGTACTGCACAGTTTTGAGGTAGGGCTCGGATGCATGGGTAAATACATCCCACATTCATGAGTTCAAGAAGAAGTCATGTGTACCTCTTTTGGGAGAGTTGATCTTTCCAATATCCTTGGCCTGTGAGGTTAAGGAGGGATCGAAGGCAGAGGCAAGCTCTCCTGACTACTGATCCCCAGAGCACAATGGGGTTGTACTGCTTCAAGATCAATGCCTGTCTCGGTGCCAGCAACACTGTTACCCTGGACATCAATGGTGGTAAAATACCTCTGCAGGTGTTAGCCAGCCACCCCGGGGTTGGGAGAACGAGAACAATAACTCATTTTTTCCTGAGCTCCTGAATTGGGAATCACAGAAACTGAAGAAGCAAAGCAGTTGTTTTTCTGCATACTACTACACAGACAAACCATAGAAGACCGCATTTGAGATGATTTTAACTATTGGAACCATCAGTGATGCCTTTTCCCAACTTCGAACCTCTTTGAACTTCTTTTGCTGCTCCTTGAGCCAGTTTGCCACCTCATCATGGCAGCTGAGCGTGCCAATTGTCCCAGCTCAAACAAGAAGCCCACTTCTGCAGAAGCCTTCAAACAGTTATCCCAAACCGCATCTTGAACCACCAGCATCTTCGCTGGTGAGACCTGCCAGAATGCAGAACCGAGCCTGTTGGCCCCATTAGCCCACAGCGAGTTTCAACTCCAACTTGAACCTGCACTTTTTCCATGTCTGGAACTGAGTGACTCGCTGCATTCGAACCTGATTTTACTTGCTTGCACAATGAGAAGCAGCCTGGTTCGATGCCATCAAACCATCAAGGACCGATGAAGGACTGTTGGAAGTTCGCAGCCCATTTGATAGGCCCCGGAGCTTGATTAAGGCCCCGTTTTTCACCTTTTTCCATACGTATTTTGCTCAGCAACATTGATGTGATGTATTGCCTTTTCCCCCTTGCTAAATACCCAGAGTGCTTGCATCATTACATTCTGCATTTCCTTGTCTTCCATTTTGGGGGTGAGATTTGTTAATGTTGTATAATACAGGTGTTATTGCATAGTGGAGTGTTTTATTAAAGTATATGTTTTTCTAGAATCTTGATTGGACCATACCCTTATTTTGCCCTGTTGTACTATTGCTGTCTGGGTTACTATTGCCATCAGATTCACCCCCCTCTTAAGTGTATAGCCTGCCCTCAGCCCACATTACCACAAAAGACAAAAGGCAGAGGAGGTGCATTGCTTGTCTTGCCCATTTCACCTTTATGATGGGGATCACTGTTGTTTTGTACGTGGGATATTTTTACCCATGCATCCAAGCCCTACCATAAAACTGTCCAGTACTGGCATGGAAAACACCATGATGGCCAGAACTCCCCAGAGTGCACAGGGAAAACATGAAGAATAGGCTGCCACCCAATTTTGCTTATGTTGTGAGCACAGAAGGGCACTGCCTAAAACCACCATTGGGCTACACACACAGTAGCCTGAAACCATTGGGAATGGCAATGCTGATTGCCAAAAAAAGCAACTCAGAACTGTGGGGAATTCATTTTCTTAATCCCAAAAATTGTTGCATTACCAGTACTCACCACTATCAGAAAGCCGGCGTTTTAAAACCACCAGACTTTTGTGTAAAACTGCACAAATGAAACAAAACCCGACCAAGGAAAGACTTGCTAAGAGGTGGATACAATGTAAAACTATATTCTGAAATGACTTGAAGGAAGTCATTATTTAATGTATATGTAAAAATTGTAAGTGATTTAAACTGGGAACAAAAAGTGACATTTAGCTGAAACCTGGCTTAGTGAAACTGGATTCTGCCTGACAACTACCCCCGACAGGAGAAACCTGTTCAGCCACTCTTCCCAGGCCTAGCTGCATCCTGCTGCCCCTGGCCAAAAGGAGTTGTCACCTCTCTGATTAGATTAGGGGTGGAGCAGCTAGGGACTACAGGGAGTTGAACAAAGGCCTGTCCTGGACTAAGGCAAATGTTATATTGGGGGCGTCTTAAAAGTGGCTTCCTCTTAGGGGAAACTGGGAGGGGCAGTGCCTCTGCTAGCAGCTGAGCTTGGGGGAAGTGGATAAACCAGTTATTCCACCCTGTGATGTGGGAAGCCACACCCCTTTTTGACCAGAGCATAATTTTAAAAAGATAGATAACTCATAGTGCGGACTTGTCAGAATTATATAAGTAATATAATTATTTTTGTGATTTTTCTGTGAACATTTTAAGAGGCGTTAGGACCCTGTGGTGTATTCTGGGGGTTGCTAGCGGAAAATAGGGTCTCACTCCAAATGTATGCACGTTAAAAATCTGACACTTCATCAATTAATGTCCATACTCCTTGCGCACATGTGTGTAATTTTGGGTAAATGTCCGATATTGCAAAACCAGTTAAAAAGCGCAAAATGTTGTCATTTTTGAATGCAAGCCCCCAGGAAGATCAGAGGCGGACAAGCATGGACCATAAGGAATATATAATGTGCACATGTAATTTCAACAAATTGTATATCTGGGAAGGATGTATTTGAATCAAATATAGATTTGTGGGCAAACTGACCAGGGGAGGATCCTCCGACCCATAAACAGACTTCATCATGCTGACAATCCATTTCCTTCCCCCAATCATGGGAGAGGGTAGAATTGGGCCAATGACAAGTAGAGAGGGGCAGGCTTAGCCAGGCCCAGGCACACACCCATTTTCAAAACACATAAAAAGAGACTGCTGGGACAGGTAGAGACATTCAATTCCATTTGCTGCGGAGCATGCTGACCGCCTACTTCACATCCAGAGATCCAGACTTCAAATCCATCAATCTCTAAAGACCAGAAATTTACTTCAGAACTTAAAGCAAGGCCCTAAACCCACAAACTGAGAACTCTTCTCAGCAGGCCTCAGCAACCTTAAAATCATTTGCGAACTATTCCACAGCCGGGCGAACTGTTTGAATTCTTTTGCCAAGAACAATTGCCAGAGACCAGACCAGAGATCCAGAGTGACCCAGACCGCTGTGAGCAGAACCAGAGAGCTGACCCAGATCACTGTGAAGTGCCGAGACCAGAACCGGAGTCCAGTCCAAAACCTGACCAGATCCGTGGCAAGGCAAATTTCAAATTTATATTGTGAGTACCTAGCAGAACTGTGCAGAACCAATCTCTTAGTTAAAATAATCTAATCCAAACTATTTTAACCTAAGTAGAACTGCCTCCTAGAAATCGTGTCATCTGTCATTTTTAATGCTGCACAACTGTCACCTGTCAATTCTGCAGCTGCAAGCTGTCACCTGTCATTTTGAGTTTACTTTAAATCCGAAAAACGACCTTTACAAAATCGTTTATATCTCTGGAACCGTTTGTCCTAGGAACTTGGTTTAACTTTCCTCTGAAAGCTTAGCATCTCAGCCTTCCAACACGACGTGCTACTTTTGCCGTAATCACGATAAACGCACTCGCGAAATTTGCCGCGATTTGCGATTTGGCCTGATTTCTTTACCTGTAAAAAGAAAGCAGCTTTTTGCTTTCCTCTGCTAAAAATTTGTTTGCCTCTTAATAACCATCCCTGAATCATTGCTAAAGTGAGCCTGAGCTCATCCCAAGTATCTCTCACTCACCCTGAACGTCCTAAAGGGAATTAAAAGCATTTTCAGCATATTTCTCACTTCATTGCCACCACATTCAAAGCACTTGGGCCTGTGTTTTAAAACTCATACCGGTTTTCTCTAAGCTTGCTGGTGGGGAACTGAATTGCGTATTGTATTTGATTGCATTCCTGAGAACTGTGTGCTCCTCTTTCCATCTACTTCCATTTCTTACATTGCATAGGAGAGGGGGGTGAATTGCCCGAGAAAAAGTGATTATCTTATCTTTTGCTAAAATCATCTCAAGTATTTCTGTACTGCATTTTATTCGTCATTGCTTTTCCCTTGAAATCATAAAAGTATTTTTGCTACTTGATCCATCCTATACTAACTCCTCATTGATTATAAAGAAGTGTGCTAGTGTCAGATTACTCATTGTTGATTAACATTATATTTATAAGGGCGATATCGATTATTAATTTATTATAAAAGCGTGGTATCTATATTTTGTTTTATTTCTCAAATAAACCTTTTAAACTTGCAAAACAGAACTACTTCTTGGCTCAGTGGGGTCGGGGGGATTCTAAGAGAGGGGTGTTATATAGGGTTAGTCATCCAGAACTCATGAACTGGACATAAAGATATATCAATAAGGGTTTCCATTCAGTATCGCAGACTAGGCATTGATTTAGCTGTAGTGTTGAATTGAATCCTCTTATAAATTGGGGGCTCGTAGCCGGGCATTCCGGTTTAGAACTATCAATTGTGCAGATTAATACAGTGTGCTAACTGACAAGATACATACATCCGGTCGGATCAGCACGCTGTGTTACGCTGTAAAGCACTCCTCAAAGGAACGCTCTAAGGAAACGGTCTGTTTTGCAAAAATAAAATACAAACTTCTGTAAGTCAGGAAGGAACTCAAATTCCAGAATGACGACACTGGTAGACATCAAAATAGCCAGAGAGCACTTCTTACATAAGCTATTTGTGAGAGGTGAGTGGATTCATCAGGACCAAACGGTCTGGTTGCAGGCAATCGCGCAACAGGTCACTGAAACAGGGTCAGATATATGGGGAGATCAGGGTCCCCTACATGTGGCCCTGAGTGAACTATATATGGCCCCTAAAGCCAAAGATGAACATAATAAGATTGCCAGGATAGCGGCATATTTGTATCTATATATGGGAGCCATACAGGACAAATGTGCTGAAGGCCAAGATCTGGCAAATAGGCAACAGATGGCGTTAGAGAAGGCCCAATCTGATCTGGACTCTTCTGAGCAGAGGCTGCTCAGGAGCTAGGAGTCAGAAAAGGACAGCAGAAAGTACATCACTAAAATAAAGGAGGATATGGATGTGCTGCAACAGGAAAAGGCGGACCAGGATACCAGATTTCTGGCCTTGCAGAAGGAGTACCAAGAAGGTTTGGACTCCCTACTGCAGAGCCAGAAAAAGCTGGGGCAACAATTAGATTTCAATAGGGCATGTGCCGAGCAGGTAGTCACCCTGCAAAGCCAGCTAGATAGGGAGAAGGCAGAGAGCAATAAACTGATTTTGAAAGACCTGGATACCCAGGCAGAGTTTGACCAGGAGCGCCAGAAAGCTGGTGCCTTCCAAAGGCAAAGGGACGACCTGGCGGCACATATGCAGGCTCTTAGTCAGGAAAGGGATTCCTTAGGCCAGGAAGTCTGCCACTTAAAAAGGAAAATGGAAGAAAATCACCTAGCCCTCCAGGGACTGGGTGACCTCCAAAAAGAACACCAGAACTTGTTAGAGCACACCAGGAGGGTGGAGGATGCTCTGGCAAGAAAGGAGCAGGCCAATAGGGACACAGCTCAGGAGGTAACCCTCCTGCAGCAGAGACTGGCCCAGTACTCCAGGACCAATCAGGAGGCGCAGAGAGAAAATGAGGCTCTCTGTCAGCACAATGATAGGCTCCAGCAAAAGGTAGCGATGCAGGAGAGACTGATAGAGTCTAGTAAGGCCTTAACTGAGGAACTGAAAGCACAGGCTCTTGTATTGCAACAGGGAGGAGGGGCTGATAGAGACGAGGTGCGCTGGGAAAGGGAAACGCCTGAGCATAACCTCAGGAGCCCTGGTACCAGAGGCCTTCATCTCTCCCAGTCCCTGGACTCTGCCACCCCCATGTCCCCTCGCGCACATGAGCCCAGGACCACGGAGACGGCAGATTACTATCCAGCTAGAAGTATGGGGGTCATAGGCTAGTACCTCCCAGGAATGGATGGGCGGGCATCCGGGTATGGGCACCCAAGCACAGTGCAATTTAGTGTGGAACCCCAGGAGAGTAGGCCCATTAAGGGCATCCTGAAAACCTCTGCCCAGTTAGGTCAGTGGGGGGGTACCCATCAAATCCTGGCAGCAAGGATGGATCTGAAGACTCCTCTGAGCATTACAGGACACAGGAGACCAGGTCCCCACATTCTGCCAGCCATTCCCAGGCTCGCAGAATCCGGGAAAACCTGGAAGATCAGACAGGCACCTCTGGGAGCAGCGCTTCTGAGTTGGAGGATGAATGGACCAGGGTTACCCGAACCAAAAAGGCCAATAAGGCAAAAAGGGCCTTGCTTAAGGACCCATTGAATCAAATAAAGGCAATAAGGAGTGTCATCACGCCTTATCATAAGAACGGCAAGTATTCTGTTTGGGAACACTTGGAGCTCTATGAGCAAATGATGGAGACTTTCCATTTGAAGGACAGCCAAAGCTGTATTCAATATGTAAAGTGGACCTTCTCACCAGAATACTCCAGTTTCTTTGCGGGGCTGGAGGATCAAAACCATTCAAGGTGGTCCACATACAGGGCGGCCAACTTGAAACATTTTTCTGTGCACAGAAATCCTCAAGAGGCTCGCAAGGCAGCCTACAATTTGCAATGTGGGGAGGAGCAGGCCCCACAAGAGTTTGTGCAAGAATTAAAGCGTGCTTTTGCGCAGACCACCAGAAGGGTACGCACGGATAGCAGAGAATTTATCAATACTTTTTTCCATGCCTTACCCAAATACATAATGACCCAGCTCGTGAGAGATTTTCATGAGAAAAGATCTTTAGACTGGGTCATTGAACAGGCTACCCGGATCTATGAGGTGCAGAAGCCTATCGAAAATAAAAATAACGCCCTGAAAAACCCCAAAACCAACAGCACCCCTGCTGCTGCCAAGGTGGCAGAGGTAAAGGTTGCCCCCGTTTTAGATTTGGAGATGGGGGGGCCTAAAAACCTGCCTGCACCAAATAATTCACAGCCCAGAAGGCCCTCGGGCCAGTCACAGACAGGGAGTCGAGGAGGTAGTCCCACAAATGGGGTCCCCCGCTCCCCTGACTATGTAAGTCCCCGCTATAAGGGAATCCGACCAATCCTGGGTTATGTGTGGACTCCTCCAGCCCAACGTGGGGGATCCAGCCAAGCACCTAACCCAGAGAACTTCCCTCCCAACTTCCCACAGGAGGGCAGAAATTCTCCAAATCCTGGCCAGAACTTTTTCCCCCGGTATCCACCCAATTTCCCGCTCCAAAATCATCCATCCTTCTTTCCCCAATTCCCTGAGCCCAGACAACCTAATCCGGGAGAGGGGGGGCCAAGGGTGGAGGGGTACCAAAATCTTCCCAACCAGGGGTACTACCAGAGAAGGGATAGCTACCCTTCCCGGGATCAGCCCAGGGGAGAAAATAGAGCCCCACATCAGCCTGAGCGGGTTTCCCAGTTAGAGCACCAGGTCCAAAATATGGCACGGGATCTGGGTCACATACTGAGGGCTCAACAGAACCCTCAGATGAGCATGCCACCGCAGAATGCCCCAAACTCTGGACGTGGTGCTCCAAAACAATGACGGGAGCAGCACCCTGATAACACACCGGTTCCCAGGGAGGAGGCACAAGGGGAAGGGGGGTGTAAAGCCTTGAAGGAAGCTTCCTTCCCAACTTGTAAACAGCCCCTGGAAAACCAGGAACCGGAAACAAAATCTCCTACCCCTGAAAGTCTGCCACCCAAGGAGCACAGAGGAGGTAGGAGAAACAAAGGACCCAAACAGACCCACTTTGTGGAGGAGGTACAGGTCTTCCAATTTGAGGGAGAGGGATCCTCAGAAGATCCTGGGAAAAGGATCTTCTCCTTCAGAGATGGGGGAACTCCTCCCAAGGAAAAATGGGTCCCAAGGGATGTAAATTCAGACTGGGGAGATGTGGAGACTGAGCTACCGCCGCCCATCATCTCATCCCAGAACCGACAATACCGAAATCCCCTGGTTCAAACCCATCCTGGTGACTGCCTCCAAAAAGGGGGGGGGCGGCCCAGAACCGGAACCAGGGGAACCCATAATGGCTCTGATCTCCAGTTGCCAACTTTTTCTTTCAGATTCCCAAGGCATTCCACAGAATTCTGCCCAAATCTCTTCGCTAGCAATGTCCAAAACAAGAAAGTTAGCCCACCAGTTGTCCAAAAATGTTCATTATCTGTGCCCCCTTGAGGAGAAGGAGGGAAGATACTATGCCCCGGTACAAGTACAGGGGCAGGGTACAATTTTGGCACTGGTGGACACTGGATCCCAAGCTACCCTTCTGTCCAAAAGGGCCTTTGAGGAACTAAATGCAGGAAGGGGGGAGAATTACCGAATTCCTCTCACCTCTCTTCCTGGACAACTGCAGAACTTTGACGGGAAGGAAATTCCCATTGAGGGGACGGCAGACTTGGACATTAAAATTGGGCGACACAAGGTGTAACACCCGGTCATAGTAGTGACTCCAGAGGGCACCCCTTGTTTACTAGGGAATGACCTCCTGAGAAGGTTGTCACCCCTAATAGATTGTGTAAACAAGGTCCTCTGGACCCAGACTAGCCGACCAATAAAATTAAAACAGAGTGTCAACCATGTTAGTTTAAACGGCACCTGCCACATGGTTGAACAAAAATCTGACCAAGTAGAATTTCACTTCCAGAACAACCAAACTCCAGACGTGACAGTAATAGCAGTAGGACAACAGACTGGTGATGGGGGGTCCTCTCTATTTCTGAAAATCAACCTTCCTTCCAGTTTAAGGTGGTATTCCACACTGGAAGGAAACACTCTGAAATTCTTCACCAATCCACAATCAGAAACTCCCACTTCTATAGTCCAGAAAGATGTGAAATCAGCTCAGAGCCTGGCTGACATTCAGCAAATTGGAGAGCAGTTGTTCATTCCTGTTCAGTTAAATGATGGGAAGGACTCTGTTCTCGCTCGAGTGTGTGTGAACAACGGTAAGAGCTTCATCAGCGAAGCCATGTTCCGACAACTCCCAAAAGATCCAGCCATTCCCACATTCAATCTGATAGACAAATGGGAAATGGACCTGGAAGCACCGAATTCCAAACATCTCCTGCCAAGCAGGTGTATGCTCAAAATCTCCATTGGCAAGAAGAGCATAGTCCATAATTGTTGTGTCGTGCGAGACGTCACTGCCGCCTTTTACTTAGGCAGTGACATTCTCAATCGCTTTGCCATTAGTTTGGACCTAATAAACTTCAAAGCTTGGTCCCGATTAGCAGATAATCCCATGGGCTTTGATGATCCAGAAAAAGCATTTAGGTCAGCTCAATTGCTACCTTATGCAGTGGAAATTCAGATCAAAGAGGAAGTCACCATCCCAGAAAGGACCCGACAATTCTCCCTGGAAGTGAAAGTTAAAAGAGGACAAAAATTGCAAAACCCTGATGCTTATATACATCTAAATGCTTCTCTCCAACAGGAAGGGTTAGGGGTAAACCCAACACCATTAGTCAACATACAACATTACACCATTCCAATAGAGGTGGATAACAGCGACTTAAAGAGTATAACTCTAGCCGCAGGCACCATTATTGGAATGGCGGTTAATGACCGACATTTTTCCATTGATCTAGGAAATGAACTGTTAGGACCAATCCCCAAGGACTGTTTTGACAGTGACAGTGATGACAAAACAACACCAGACAGGATCTTCACCCGGCATGGGGGGAACTTCCTGGTGTACACTTCTTGCCCTTCCGGTAAGGAAGATGTGACTTGTGACTTCAGGAGGGATGAGGTGATTTTCCAGGTCCATGAGGGCTGCCTTTCCCACCTGAAGCCTCCAGTCCAAATCAGCACTCTGACCAGGGACTTCTCCACCCAGCTGGAGGAGGCTGCTGAGATAGCCAAACCAGAAGTCTTTCCAGGCTTCAGGCAGATGGTGGAAGAGAGAGTCAACCTAGCTGATGCCTGTGTGACTCTGGAACAGAAGCAAAAGTTGAAACAAGTTTTCTTGGATTTCCAAGATCTCTTTGCGGTAGACTCATATGACTGTGGTCGCACCGACATCCACACCACAACAATTCCCATGGACCCTGGAATGACTCCAGCGTTTGTGAAGCAATATCGCTTGCCTCTCGTATCCATGGAGTCCCTTACTGAAATAATTAAGAACCTAGAGTCCCGGGGAATAATCCGTCCAGTCCACAGCACTTTCAATAATCCGGTGCTGGGAATATTGAAGCCAAACGGCCAGTGGAGACTCTGCGCCGACCTTAGGGAGCTCAACAAACGGGTCCATACTTCCCGATGGCCTCTGCCCTACATTGACCAAGGGCTGGCCCAGATTCAGGGGTCACAGGTATTCACAGCAATAGACCTGACCAATGGATACTGGACCGTGCCGGTCAGTAGGGAGGACATTACAAACTGGCTTTTACCTTTGGGGGCCAGCAGTACACATGGACCCGGACTCCCTTCGGATACCTCAACTCCGGCAATGAATTCAACATTTTCCTACATAAGGCCATGCCCGACCTGGGTGCGAGGGGTAACCTGGCTTATGTAGATGATGTCCTCATCAAAAGTTCATCTGTGGAGGAACACATAGCGGAGATCCGTTATGTTCTGACACAGTTGAGGGCCGCCGGAGCAAAACTTTCCTTTCAGAAAGCAGAGTGGTGTAGAACCCGTGTTAATTTCTTGGGGCATGAGATTACTCCTCAGGGTCTCTGCCCCCAAGAAAAGAAAGTGGAAGCACTCCAGAAACTGAAAGACCCCACAACTCTGCGGGAACTAAGGAGCCTCATTGGACTGACTAATTACAGCAGAAAGTTCATTGAAGGCTACGCAGAGATCACTAGACCCCTGATTCATCTCTTGAAGGGGGGGGTCAAGTGGGAATGCGGTCCAGAACAATCCGAGGTGGTAAGACAACTCAAAAGAAGCCTCTCACAAGCGCCTTGCCTAGCTTACCCTGTCAGAAACAAGGAGTTCTTCCTGGAGACGGGGTTCTCTAATATTTGCTTGACGGCAGCATTATACCAAAAGCATGACAAGGTCAATAGAGTAATCTCCTATGCGAGCAAAACTTTATCCTTCGTGGAGGAAAAATTCAACGATTGTGAGAAGGCACTCCTGGCAACGGTGTGGGCATTGAAGAATTACTGCCCGTTTATCCAGGGGGAACACATCATAGTGGAGACTCCACACCAGCCTCTGCAATATCTCCAAAGTGACAGAATCTGCGCCGGAAATGTGAGTAATTCCTGAATTACTTCCTGGATTCTGTTAATGCAAGGCTTTCCTGTAGAGGTCAGATATGGCCAAAACAAGAAGAGTCCCCTCGCGCAAGGTCTGGCTGACTTGCATGATTGTGCCAGAGAAAACTGTCTCGAGGACGAAAGTCTAAAAATCAAGGACAACATGGAGGCATACCTTAATTCCCCACACAAAGTCTTTGAAGAAGACAAGTGTGAGGGAATGCCCACTGTCTATGTGGATGGATGCTCGTACCATGTTGACAAAAATGGGGAGAAAGAACTGGTGGCCGGCGTAGGGAATGCATGGGTGAAGGAGTTTCCAGAACCCTCCGCTGGATACAAAATTGGTCCCCGAAGTAGTCAGGTGGCAGAATTGATGGCTGTGCATCAGGCCATCCTCACTGCTGTCCAGCATCAACTCTACGAACTGGTCATAATCACAGATTCGGATTATGTACGGAACGGGTTCGTGGAGCACCTGGTTAATTGGAAAATCAGAGGCATGTTTTGTGCTAATAACAAACCCTTGAAACATGGGAAGTTAATCCAAAACATTGATGATCTGGTCGCATCGAATGGGATGACCATCTACTGGAAAAAGATCAAGGGTCATTCCAAAGTAGAGGGACCAGACAAAACTGGAAATGACTTAGCTGATCAGCTGGCCAAAACCAGGGCCATCCAAGGGGATCTACTAGAAATAGAGTCCCTATTGGGGGAAATCCAGGTCACTGCTATCACTAGGTCCCAGACAAATGCTCACAATGATCTTTCAACTGCACAATGGAGTAAGGAGACCCCTGATGCTGATTTAATTACAGCTCAGAAGGGGGATCCAATTATTGGTAAGTTTTACCAACACCTTGAGGACCCTGAGAACTTTCCCCTGACGGATACCGATTACATTGGGAAAGAGGTCCTAAGAGTGTTGATGAAATGTCCAAAAATGTTACGAATCCAAGACGGTTTGCTGGTAAGGAAATCCAAAGCTGGCCACGATCCGTGGGTGGTTCCTACCTCATTCCGAAGCCTGATGTTAAGTCACGCCCATGATGCGGCCACCGCCGGTCATAGGGGGTTTCACACAACACTGGAAATCTTAAGAGAGGTTGCATACTGGCCACACATGGGGCAGGACCTCGACCAATACTTGAAGGGGTATCTCGTGTGTGCACAATTTCAGCCATCATCCCTCACACACCGTGCGCCTCTCCAAAAGAGGGGGATGACACTGCCATGGTCAGATTTGCAAATCGACTTTGTAGGCCCTGTAATCCGCTCGTCTAGAGGAAACAAGTACATGTTGACCGTTACATGCTAGTTTACCAAGTGGGTGGAATGTCTCCCAGCCCCAAACTGCAAGACAGAAACAGCAGCTGCCCTGATGATTAACCACATCTTTTCCCGTTTTGGTCTACCTCAAAGGATTGAGTCAGACAGAGGTAGCCACTTCACCAGTGAAGTAATGACAAAGATGTGGGAGATACTGGGGGTTAAAAGGAAGCTACACATTGCTTACAGGCCAGCTTCTTCTGGAGCAGTGGAGAGATATAACCGAACCATTGTGAGCATATTAAAAAAGTTTGTGGCAGATTCTGGGCCAAGTTGGGATATCCGATTACCTCTGGTCCTAATGGCCATCAGATCTACCCCTTCATCTGCAACCAAAATGTCACCATTTGAGTTGATGACGGGACACAAGATGGTGCTTCCCCAGCATTTGCTCTACAGGACCCAAGAGCAGACACTGATAAATGCCTCCACAACTCATGTGTATGTGGAGAATTTAAGGAACACCTTCAACATGCTTTTGCCTATGCTCAGCGGAATCTAGATAGATCAGCCGAGAGCATGAAGACCCACTATGATTTAAAAACTACCCGAAAGGAATATAAGGTGGGTGATCGGGTCTATCTATACAATTTCCAAAGGAACCATGCCAAACAGCGAAAATTCTTGCCTACATGGAAGGGACCGTTTGAAATTATAGACAAGATCTCCCCTGTTGCCTATAAGATCTGCATCCCCAAAGGCAGTCTGGCGGAAGGGGTAGACAAGTAGGTCGATATTAGCCAGCTAAAGTGTTGCCATCCCAGGCACACTTTGCAGCAACTGGAGGAGTCCTCTGCAATACCAGAGGGGACCGCTCCAGATTAATTCAGTTCCAACCCTAAAATATTCCCCATATAGCATATAAAATTCTGTGATCCGTGTATATATATATATGTTCTTGTCTCATAATTTAAAAAAGAAAATGCATATGTTCATATCTTCTGATTCATAAAATGTATATGTTCGCCACACCATTAATAGTGGTGAAGAAATGTCTACGAATAGGTATTGCCGCTTTTCTTTATCATCCTAGGAGAGAAGAAACCTGGAGACTGGCCAAGGAGGACGATCCGGAGACCGGGAGCAGAGACCCAAGGGGCCCGGGGTACCGCGCAATATTCCCATCAGGACCGGTGAGGAGAACCGATCGATCCAACCGGAGGGAGGAAAAGATGCTGAACTGTGCCATCCATGGAATTGGAAGAAGAGGAGGCGAACATCCCAGATCTTGCGAGTTCCATCAGCGAAAGGACAGAATGGCCATCACAAGAGGGGGGGCTTGTGGGATGTTTTTACCCATGCATCCAAGCCCTACCAAGCCCTACCAAGCCCATTACTGGCATGGAAAACATCATGATGGCCAGAACTCCCCAGAGAGTGCACAGGGAAAACATGAAGAATAGGATGCCACCCATTTTTGCCTAGGTTGTGAGCACAGGAGGGCACTGCCTAAAACCACCATTGGGCTACACACACAGTAGCCTGAAACCATTGGGAATGGCAATGCTGATTGCCAATAAAAGCAAATCAGAACTGTGGGGAATTCATTTTCTTAATCACAAAAATTGTTGCATTACCAGTACTCACCACTATCAGAAAGCCGGCGTTTTAAAACCACCAGACTTTTGTGTAAAACTGCACAAATGAAACAAAACCAGACCAAGGAAAGACTTGCTAAGAGGTGGATACAATGTAAAACTATATTCTGAAATGACTTGAAGGAAGTAATTATTTAATGTATATGTAAAAATTGTAAGTGACTTAAACTGGGAACAAAAAGTGACATTTAGCTGAAACCTGGCTTAGTGAAACTGGATTGTGCCTGACAACTACCCCCGACAGGAGAAACCTGTTCAGCCACTCTTCCCAGGCCTAGCTGCATCCTGCTGCCCCTGGCCAAAAGGAGTTGTCATCTCTCTGATTAGATTAGGGGTGGAGCAGCTAGGGACTACAGGGAGTTGAACAAAGGCCTGTCCTGGACTCAGGCAAATGTTATATTGGGGGCGTCATAAAAGTGGCTTCCTCTTAGGGGAAACTGGGAGGGGCAGTGCCTCTGCTAGCAGCTGAGCTTGGGGGAAGTGGATAAACCAGTTATTCCACCCTGTGATGTGGGAAGACACACACCTTTTTGACCAGAGCATAATTTAAAAAAGATAGATAACTCATAGTGCGGACTTGTCAGAATTATATAAGTAATATCATTATTTTTGTGATTTTTCTGTGAACAATTTAAGAGGCGTTAGGACCCTGTGGTGTATTCTGGGGGTTTGCAAGCGGAAAAAAATAGGGTCTCACTCCAAATGTATGCACGTTAAAAATCTGACACTTCATCAATTAATGTCCATACTCCTTGCGCGCATGTGTGTAATTTTGGGTAAATGTCCGATATTGCAAAACCAGTTAAAATGCGCAAAATGTTGTCATTTTTGAATGCAAGCCCCCAGGAAGATCAGCGGCGGACAAGCATGGACCCTAAGGAATATATAATGTGCACATGTAATTTCAACAAATTGTATATCTGGGAAGGATGTATTTGAATCAAATATAGATTTGTGGGCAAATTGACCAGGGGAGGATCCTCTGACCCATAAACAGACTTCATCATGCTGACAATCCATTTCCTTCCCCCAATCATGGGAGAGGGGAGAATTGGGCCAATGACAAGTAGAGAGGGGCAGGCTTAGCCAGGCCCAGGCACACAACCATTTTCAAAACACATAAAAAGAGACTGCTGGGACAGGTAGAGACATTCAATTCCATTTGCTGCGGAGCATGCTGACCGCCGACTTCACATCCAGAGATCCAGACTTCAAATCCATCAATCTCCAAAGACCAGAACTTTACTTCAGAACTTAAAGCAAGGCCCTAAACTCACAAACTGAGAACTCTTCTCAGCAGGCCTCAGCAACCTTAAAATCATTTGCGAACTATTCCACAGCCGGGCGAGCTGTTTGAATTCTTTTGCCAAGAACAATTGCCAGAGACCAGAGCAGAGATCCAGAGTGACCCAGACCGCTGTGAGCAGAACCAGAGAGCTGACCCAGATCACTGTGAAGTGCCAAGACCAGAACCGGAGTCCAGTCCAAAACCTGACCAGATCTGTGGCGAGGCCTATTTCAAATTTATATTGTGAGTACCTAGCAGAAATGTGCAGAACCAATCTCTTAGTTAAAATAATCTAATCCAAACTATTTTAACCTAAGTAGAACTGCCTCCTAGAAATCGTGTCATCTGTCATTTTTAAAGCTGCACAACTGTCACCTGTCAATTCTGCAGCTGCAAGCTGTCACCTGTCATTTTGAGTTTACTTTAAATCCGAAAAACGACCTTTACAAAATCGTTCATATCTCTGGAACCGTTTGTCCTAGGAACTTGGTTTAACTTTCCTCTGAAGGCTTAGAATCTCAGCCTTCCGACAAACCTAGAACCGACTTTCACGCACTCGCGAATTTTGCCGCGATTTGCGATTTGGCCTGATTTCTTTACCTGTAAAAAGATAGCAGCTTTTTGCTTTCCTCTGCTAGAAATTTGTTTGCCTCTTAATAACCATCCCTGAATCATTGCTAAAGTGAGCCTGAGCTCATCCCAAGTATCTCTCACTCACCCTGAACCTCCTAAAGGAAATTAAAAGCATTTTCAGCATATTTCTCACTTCATTGCCACCACATTCAAAGCACTTGGGCCTGTGTTTTAAAACTCATACCGGTTTTCTCTAAGCTTGCTGGGGGGGGAACTGAATTTCGTATTGTATTTGATTGCATTCCTGAGAAATGTGTGCTCCTCTTTCCATCCACTTCCATTTCTTACATTGCATAGGGGAGGGGGGTGAATTGCCAGAGAAAAAGTGATTATCTTATCTTTTGCTAAAATCATCCAAAGTATTTCTGCACTGCATTTTATTCCTCATTGCTTTTCCCTTGAAATCATAAAAGTATTTTTGCTACTTGATCCATCCTATACTAACTCCTCATTGATTATAAAGAAGTGTGCTAGTGTCAGATTACCCATTGTTGATTAACATTATATTTATAAGGGCGATATTGATTATTAATTTATTATAAAAGCGTGGTATCTATATTTTGTTTTATTTCTCAAATAAACCTTTTAAACTTGCAAAACAGAACTACTTCTTGGCTCATTGGGGTCAGGGGGATTCTAAGAGAGGGGTGTTATATAGGGGTAGACATCCAGAACTCATGAACTGGACATAAAGATATATCAATAAGGGTTTCCATTCAGTATCCGAGAATAGGCATTGACTTAGCTGTAGTGTTGAATTGAATCCTCTTACATGTAGAAGTGTGAGGTCTGTGTAGGCGGCTTACCCCTTCTACTCCTGTGAAGTAGTAATCCTCACATCACAGGCACACAAAAACACGTACATAAACACACAAACACACTCATGTATGTCAACACAGAGCAGCTTAAAATCAGTCCCATTAAAATATATCTTTGAAGAGCGTGCCTCATTGGGGGCACTTTCCTTTCAATAGTTTATCTTGGAATCTTTAATAGCATAGCACTGATACATTGACACCAAATTCCAACCATAGAAAACACACTAAAATATATTAAGAACTTCTCTAAAGACTACCCAAAAAATCCTGACCGGTGGCCGGTCTTCATCTGAGATGCTCTTAGAAGTGTCTGATCCATAGATCATGCCAGACTCATATTTTGCCATCAGAGTTTCATATTGACAGGCAAATAAGCTATGTATATGAGTGAGAGTTTTACAGACAAAAGATGGTCATGCTTCACAATGTTATGTATATTGTTCTCCAAGCTACCTTGAAATGAAGCGTTGTTTTTGAGCTTTTAACATTATATTCTCTGGCAAGGTACTTTTGTAAAGTGCAATGTGTAATCGCTCCCAATCAAGTTATAAGCAGAGTGCTTTACTGTCTAATTCAGTATCCAAAAAGTGACTTTATGCCACTAGAATGACAATTGATTGGATGTTTAGCAAATCCAATAGGTGCATTGTTTTTTTTTTTCTCATGCATGCCTGATGGACTACCTTCAGAGTCTCTCAATGTAGAAGTCTGCATCCACCGTTCCTGAGTGTAATGTTAGTCACCCTGTATAAGACCTCCTTGTCCACAGAGCGGGCGCCTATGTTTTAGAGTGATTTTTGTTCATAATTAAAATTGCAACGCATTGTTATATTTATTAAGCTGTGCCCAGCAGCTCCCTAACTACCAGTGTGAAATCTCAAGATGTCTGGTTCTGTATGCTTTACTCAACCTCCAAATGGTCAGCAAATAAATATGGCGTCATATCTGAGGTGCGTCCTGTGGTATTTCCCCCCAAAAATAATCATTTTGGGAAAGGTACCCACAAGGCTACTTTGCACACTGAAAAGCGACAGTCATAAATGCAATTCTTGATGAAAAACTGGCGTTCATTTGGCTGACTTCCTCATCAGATAGTGAAAAAGTGAAATTACCAAAAGCAATATTGGGCATAAAAGACGAATGCAATCTGTAGATGGGTTTGCAAATTGATCCTGTTACCAGCACATGAATAATAGTACTGTGACAGGGAAAGGCATTAGGGAATATGCTAATGGCGTACTTAAGGATCTGTGCATGCTCACATGAAAATGGACACTGAGAATGGATTGAAAGGCGTGAATTTCCACATGACATGTTTAGTAAATAGCTAATGCACAACATTCCTCTTTACGAGCAATACTTTATCCCAAGGTGCATTCAGTGCATATTGTCAAACAATAGAGGTTGCTTCATATGTGAGCAATAAGATTATGAAATTCTGCAGGTTACAAAAAAAAATGTGATGATTATATCTGAAAATATTTGGACAGAAAGGAACAGTGATATTTGGTTATGTCTAGTGATGCATTTATAAAGAACTTCTATTTGGGTGAAACTCCATTTTTATTACAGGTAGTCATTGAAGACTTTATGAAATCTACTATAGAAAATGGGGTTTTTGAAAACAAGTGAGACTGGCCAGCTTGTTTTTCTTATATATACTACATCACCAAGCTGTATGAACGTGAACGGTGCATTAACATAGTAATTGTTTATTGTTGATGGGACGGGATCAGTTTGAATTTGTAGCTTATTGGAACCGCACGTCTTAGAACTGGAATTTTGAAGCTAAGATCCTAAGCTTTCCAACGAACCTAAAACTTCCTTATAGTTTTTCCGCAATCGCGTTTCACGCACGCTGAAAAATTGCCGCGAATTGCAATTTAGCTCAATTTTAACACATGTCAGAATATCTGTTTCTTGTTTGCAACTGCTGAATTTCGTTTTCAATCTGATAGTCATTCATGAATCCTTACTAGTGTTGACCTGAACCAATCCAAAGTAACTCTCACTTATCCTGAATCTGCTTTAGTGAATTAGTCATTTTTAGCATTTTCGCCATTCATTGCAAACCACATTTAAACGTGATTGACCTGTTTTAAAATCATACCTGTTCTCTCTAAGCTTGCTGGGGGAGCTGGGATTGAACTGCATTAATGATTGTATTCCTGAAACCTGTGTGCCCTCATTTCCATCTCTTCATATTGCATAGTGGGTGGAGTGAGTAGTCACAGGGGAAAAAGAGATTATATTGTCTTTTGATTTAAACCATATCAAGTTAATTTCTGTGTTGCATTCTTTCCCATCATTGCATTTCCTTGAATCATACAAAATATTCTCTGCTACCTTATCCTTTCTATTCCTACTCCTAACTGATTAAAGAGATTGTTGATATTGTAATGTTATCCATTGCTGCTCACTGTACATATTCATAAGTGTGCTATTCAGATATTATTCTATTCATAAAAGTGTGATATATATTGTTCAATTCTTCAAA
This sequence comes from Ambystoma mexicanum, assembly GCF_040938575.1. NCBI lineage: Eukaryota > Metazoa > Chordata > Amphibia > Caudata > Ambystomatidae > Ambystoma > Ambystoma mexicanum. Next base: position 660,284,278 of record NC_090924.1, read on the forward strand.
TAAACCTTTTAATTTGCAAAACAAACCTACTTCTTGGCTCGGTAAGGTCGAGAGATTGAAAGAGAGGGGCGTTATATAAGGGTTCATCATCCAGATTTAAAGAACTTTGGCATAAAAATATATAAATAAGGGCTTCCATTGGGCATCCCATCCTAAGCATTGACTTAGTTGGAGTGCTGGAGTGAAGTCACTTACACTACTGGCCGCAGGGGCATGTGAGGCACCACAAAGCTGATGACAGAATGAATGGGAAGGAGACAAATTGGTACTTCACTTCTCTTAACAAAACCTGGATCTCCTACTTGTGTGAGACATGGATAGGCACTGTAAGGTAAGAATCTTTCACAATAAATCTGTCCAACCAGTCTCCTCACCTCAAAATGTCTCTCAACACAGACAGCATTGCTGACTTGAAATGCCTGCAATCAATGAAACTGTTGCGATCCCAAATATTGATCTCTGGTCTTCAATCCTTCTTCCATTGAACCAGAAAAATGTGCTTGAAAAACACCTTTGGTTCTCTAGTAAATACTCTCCCACCGCTACATTTACTCACATCTCACCTCTCCGTAGGTCCCTTCATTGGCTCCTAGTGAAGGAAAGAATTAATTTTAAACACTTGGGCTTGCACCCCCATACCTGTGCCAGAGCCTAAACCGGTATCACCAATCTTGAACACTTAGGTCTGCTGATAGGTTTCTGATTCCTCCCTCTCATTGTGTCTCAAAAGGGGACCATAACTTTGTAGTTTATGGCCCTCATCTTTGGAATGGAATTTGCTTCCATTGGAACTCTGTACTATCCCTGAAATTCTCCAATTTCGTAAAAGGCTAAAAACCTTCCCGTTTGTTTAAGATCATTGTTTGACTTTATTTTCAGGGAGTAGGTGTACTTTTTCTTCTTATTTCATCTGCACCCAAATGCAGTTAAATCTGCCAGGTCAAGCGCCAGATATATTTTTCAAAAATCAAAAATCAAATCCTGATCTATCAAGCATTTGCATATCTTTGAGAAAACAAGCTGCCTCCTGAGTGACATCTGGCAAAGTCTAACAGACAGTTATTTGTCACTTGCAGTACATATGTTTCTTGGGAAACAAGAAGCCAGATTTGACAACATTATTGAATTCTTCCCCCAAAGACTGATGCAAAAATCATAAATCTGGCACACTTACCCTAAGCCAAATTACCATAATCTCTGATTTCCATGAATCCTCTGTATCCAAATGTTGGGGAATGTAGATTTTTATTGGAGAACATCATTTTGGCTGTCCTTTAATCAGTTGCTTAGGCCTGTGCTGAAAAGGGAATGCTGGCCTCTGTCATGCACAGTACTCGCAGAAACCTGGCGTGTACGCATGTTACATAGTGATACCTGAACCTTGTCCAAAGATGCAAATGTATTAATGTATTTTTTTAGCTCCCTGTTGGCAAAATAGTGTATCTTTTTGCTCCTGCAATATGGTAGTGCTAACTACACAAACCACTTTTACTGTTTTAAAAAAGCACTGTTTCTGCAGATAACGTTTTTACTGTATCCCTGGCCCACTTGAACTCCAATCCAAAAAGCCAACAGATGCCAGTCACCAACAGTGCACAGGAGCATTTCCCAATGCATTTTCAGTATAAAAACATTTCTACACTGTATGCTCACATACATTACCTTTTTTGGCTGATCTGAGCATTCCCATACTCATGTTTGCTTTGCACCTAATGCCAGCAATGATACTATAAGAAGACAGGTCCACACTGGCTCTGTCAATATATGGCAGTACCCCTGCATAAGAACATACTCCTTATGCCTTTGCCATTAAAAATGGCATGCTACAATAATATAAACTAGCTGCACGATATAGCCAGTTTAGAAACGTAATAACACTTATCATGTTTGCTTTACCCTTGATGCCCTGTAAAAACAAATGCAATACTACATTAAGAAATACCAAAAATGGGTACACCAAAAGACCAGTTTAGCCTTGCAATAACTATTATCATGAGTATTTTATCATAGATGCAAAAAATAAAACATAATAACACAGACGAAATAGCTCGAGGGGTTGTACCAAAATGACAGCCCAGACACGTAAAACCACCTATCATGATATCTTTTTCAAAGACGCCCAGAATAAAATAACATGCCATATAAAGAATTTGCTAGACTGGATGCACCAGAATGCTAGTCTAGCCACCTAATAACACATATCATCCTTGCTTTATCAAACACATTGTTTTATTGGGCATCTATGATAGAAAATAATGCAGTTGTTTCCACACACCACTTCATCCTGCACCCCCACCCAACAAAATCAGCTGCTTGGCCTGGCAAAAAAACACACATATTGACACAAAATTAAATCGCTCATTCACACACATCATTCATTTGCTGATTCAACCATGCACCGACATATCATACACTCACTCATTTACACACACTTTACACAATAATACATAATTACGTACAATTCAATTACTCATTCACACACAGCATCCACATATGGTTGAACAACACTTTATTCTCGAGGGTGGTCCCTTTGGTGCTGAATCCGGCTTGGCCTGGAACCTGCCGAGCTGAAGTTTAGAGGAACTCTGATGGTGCATCCATTCGTGTGGACCGATGGTTTCTGAGGCCATAGCGATTCTGCTCACAGAGTCCCACCTCCTGACTTCACTGAGACACCACAAGCTGCGAAGCAGCCTAATGCCAGTATCAATGTCTTACAAAAAGCCCCTAATGAAACAAATGATAAAAGATGTATGTATTACACGTGCACAGTGTTTTGTACATTATGGTATTTCCTTGTATTTTAACCTGCAAATTAGTTCTTGAAAATATGTGTTTCACCAACAATGCACCCTTCCCTACATGTATCCTGAAAATACATGCAAAGATTAACCCAGTGTTGATGACAGCTCCCTGTGGCTTCATTACATAACGTTTTTCACCAATACAAATGCAATTATGCGTGGTATATGCACTAGTACAACCACAGCCCAGGGCAACAAATGTATTATTTCAATGCCCCTTATGCTCTGGGGAAATCTATATCCCCGTGATAATAGAACACCACACTGGTATTAGGGAAACATTGCCCATTGAAATAATACCTATTTGCAGTAGGCTTGCCTTAGTGCTGTACCATGCAATGTTATTGTGCCATGCAAACGATCAGTAATGCAAACATCCTGTTCTCCTGCAGGTGGAACAAAAGGAGGATGGGCAGCCTAGTGATGACCCTCAGAGGGGGGTCCCCGCTTATTTTTTACTATGATTCTTCCAAACCCGTCCTCTTGCGCTGGGGCAGGCATTGTCATAGGAGAAGGGGAGTGCCAAAATGAATCCCCTTTATCAAGGGGGAGCAACATGACTCTGCCTCTTTAGCAGGCCAAAGCTCAACAAAATAATAGGGTGCTGCACTCACATACCCCGGGGCTGACCCTCGACGCATGGCCTCAAGAAGAACACAACTGCTATCCATCCATAGAAGAGGGCTATCAAAAGCACTAACAAATGCAGGAGGCCAGGTCATTAAAAATAACAATCCCAAGTCATTCATCCGGAAGTGACCTGTTCCCCCAGAAACAAAGGCGGCTGGAAGTGAAACCTTTCACCCGGATGTAATTGAAGAAAGTGTCTGTACAGATAAGCAGAGGTATTCGATTTCAATTACAAACTCTGATTGTCTATGGATCGCATGTAAGATAACTGGAACTGAAGTAAATAAAACCTGTGGCCTACAAATCTCCCATCACCATTATGTCTTTCCTCTTTTGTGTTCTATGGGGTGTTGGGGATGGTCAATCTTGGGTTGTCACTGCTACGAGTCCCCTGTTTGTAACACGCATGAATTGCCAGGCCCTGCAGTTAGGCCACTTTGCATGTTAGAGGCTAACAAACAACCCCCTCCGCCACCTCCGAATAGTGTGCATAGCAGACACACGTATGCTCTGCAGTGCAGTCATCACAGTGTCATAACTCGCTGGAATGCCGGCAGTTTTATTCAAGACATATGAAAATAAACGGAGCCTCCTGCAACCCGATTCCATTCTTTACAAGCGTCACGAATTAAACCACGTTATCTTTGCACAAATGCCGCATAGCTGCGATGCTGTAGTTGTTCGAACGCTGGCAACCTTCTAATGGGGAAATTACACGTCTCTCGGATTCTGTCATAACGAAAACGTGATAAATGACAACGCCACTTAATGAAATCAGGCCCAGCAGCAGCGAGCGCAATTCATTAAACTGTGGGGGCATTCATCAGCTGGCAGAGCCATTGTTGCATCGAGTGCCGGCTGCGCGCTGTGAACGACACATTGCGGCCGCCACCGGATATGCTGCCGGCCTGCCGGACCCGAGCTCCAACTGGGCCGGCTGCGCTGCTTCCCTGTCGCAGTCTGAGAGAAGGGATATGGCGCAGCGCGCCTGCTATCGATGTCGGCGGCCTCGTTACGCTGACTGCATAGGTGAAACTTCCTGCAGGGCACGCGCAGGATATTAGGAGCAGGTGGCTGGGAGAAGAGGCATCTTTGTAAACAACCTCCCCAGCTGCTCGCCGGCCTACACCGAAGACCAGGGGGCGGGAAGGGCTCTAATAGGATTCCTCAAAACATTGGCTCCCGGCCTCTTATCAGCATGCGATATTGTATTGGGTACTGGAGGATAAGAGCTCCGTTTCGCTTTTGTCAGCATGCCAGGACTCTTCAGTGCACACAGGTCTGGCTTTTATTTTGATGTTAATAGCTCGAATATTGCTGTAAACACAACGGGCCTAAGAAGAACTCAAACGGACGTGTTGCACATACAAAAAAGCTCCACTTAGGGGGGGGCAGGGCAGACCATACCCAGACCATGCAGACCCCAGCCCCCTTGCTGGCACGAGGGACCCACCGCATTATGGCCTGTAGGCCTAAATGAGACACGGACTCAGTCATTCCCTTATGGACTCTGCAGCCGGCCTGAGGCATGTGTCTGCAGTTGCTCCTTTTATTAGCTCGGGACATGACAAAGTCATGATCCATCTTAAAAGGGCAATACAAGTGGGAGGGCCACACATAACACTGCCCGTCTTTAAAGGGCAACTCACTTGGGAGAGTCACACACCACACTCTGTGTGATCGTAATCTAAAAGAGTGAAGAGAAATCCCTAAAGGTCTGCCCGTTTATCGCGGTGCAGTTTGTGTATCGTGCATCTCAGAACGGCAGGGAGCACAGAGCCTCTTGACTTGACGCTTGTCTGCCTCGTACAACTCGGAGCAGACCTTCCTGATTGTAGATGGGCCTCAGTAAGATGAACTTGTGTGCAGGGGCGCCGAGTACGCGGATGCTCCGGCCACCCACCACCCCCCCCATGAAAGGCCATCTGCGTACTTGGAAAGGCCATCTGCGTAAGAGTCCCAATACTTTCAATGGGATTTTTTTTTCTTTTTTTCGCAGTAACCCTCCTCCCCCACCCGTAAAAAACAGAAGTCGGTGCTCCTGCATTGTGCATGCCAGAACAGTGGCAGTTCACAGAGTGATAGTCCGTATAAATATATATAGAGGGTCAGTCAGTGTAGTTCTCTCACATCCTAATTTTTCCTCGGTACAGTTGCTATTAATAAGCTACCTCTGAGTACAGTGCCAATTACTCATTGGCGGTGTCAGCCTCTTGCCTGGGATGGCTTAAGCCCTCTCACTTTTATACAGCATGCAGCACTTTGCTGGGACACCCAGCTGGGAGCTCCATGACCAAGGGCTGCAAGGCATATGCCTGTGAAATTTCTCTCCTTAGTAGAGTATTTATATGTACGCAGACATTAACGTAGCGATAGCAGCAGCAATGTCGAGAGACAGGAAAAATGGCTGCCTATACCCGCATTGATGAAGCAAAATGCTAAACCACTGGGCTCAGCTTTTAGAGGTCTCACACACCCAATGATTCGCATCTCTTTCAGACCTAAGTAGACTCTGAGTTGGGGTGAAAGATGCATCTAAAGGGCAAACGTGAACTGTACTAGCTATTAAGCTAGGAAGGGAGGGGGGTTGACAGCCCAATGGGTTAGTGACCCAACTCATGACCAGCTTTCCAAACTGTCATTCCATATCCCCCAAAATAAACAGTGTAGGCTGACTCTGATCAAGTGCCTTGATATCTGTTAATGCAGTGCCTTTCCGTGACAATGTTAGTTATCACAGAGCTTATCCATTCCAGGGCTCCTTAGTCAAGTGTCCATCATTATAGCGGGACTATAAATACATTTGTTGCCAGACATCTTTTCTGCTCTTGGTCTGTTTTAATGAGGGCAGTGATTTGCTGTATCACTAGGAAAGTCAAACATGCTTCACGGATGTACTTTTTACTGAGAAGTCAATTTAGGGGCTGCCAAAAGGAGCCTAAATTTAATTATCAGTGGAGGGTTTTAGTGAGGGGTGAGTTTGACCCTGCCAGTTTTTGGATATCAACACGTGGTGATGATAATAATGTGTTATTCATGGAGCACTTTTCGCGAAAGATCTGTACATAGAACGTTGCATACAACATCCCTAGATCCCTCCTTCCTTCATTGCATGCATCTTCCATGCCAAAAGGACCCCCCAGCTGCCCTCACGACCCAAGGGCTCATACTTCACCTCCCAGGGCAGTGCTTAGGAGTGTAGCTAATCTGACAAGAAAAGAAGATTCTACAAGGTGAATTGCCACTTCTAAACTACCATGGGCAGCCCGATGTCAGAAGCAGGCAGCTGCTCTGCCTCCTGGCTCAGTGTCTTCAATTGAGATCAGTTGTCATGCTGAATAGTTGAAGGTAATGTGACTGCATGTACACCTATTGCCCTGAAACGTCACCAGTGTAGCACAAAACCAGCGCCAGCTAAATACTATGGTTAGCACTTGTGCATTACAATTATTGCTACACTTAGTTACTCTTACATTTAATTTGAACAAGTATATTTATGTGTGATGCTGGAAATGCCTTATGGAGGGGCAGGGCCTCCTGTCTTTGTCCTACCACTTCTTTGTGTGTTTTTTGTCTCTGTGTTCTGCCACTGAGGTCCCACCTGGACCTCTGGCAGTGCAGCTCTTCATTCTTATCTTTTGGTGAACATCACCCATGAGATACCCTTATGGCACCCATGGGTGGGGGTACACCCTTGTACCCCTTATGTGTGTTTTTGGGCACCCGTGTGTTGCCCACAGAGCAGGGTATGGGCTGGCGGCAGCTACATGCTGGCTTGGCAGTGGCTCTGAGTGTCCTCCATTTTTGGGACACCCAGGCCCGGCCATAGGAATCAATGTATTTCTGATAGAAGGCAAGATGGCCCCTGTGGCCTCTTGGCTTCTATTGCATTTTACCTTGATTCCCAAAGTCCTGGGAAGCCCTGACTCTGCACCTTCATGTTCAATGGCTGTTGGATAGAAACACCATACATGTACCTGTAGTTCTGTTATGGGTGTCTCAGTGGAGTGAATGGCCTGAATGCCTAATAGCCTGATTGGCTGCCAGCCTGCATGAATGCCCTACTGTGAGATTGTTTATCTTAGCCTGGCTCAGGCAGAGTGAATGAGGGACAGATATGTATACCTGGGGACCTCTCACTTACCAATTTGTTCAGTAGCTGAAGTTTAAGGTTAGCAAGAAGAAGCTGCTCTTTGAAGCCTAGCTGGAAGAGAAGTCTACTGCTGCATTTCTTCAACAATCCGAAAGCTGGTGTGTATCCCAAGGACTGATCCAGAGAGGACCTGCAAAGGAGACCTCTCTCCGAGTTACGAGGGACAATTGTGCAAAACTGCTACTTTTCATCGAAGTATCCTGGTAGCAGTCATGTGTGCCTGCCATCCGGAGAAGGGGTCTTCGAAGTCCAGAAGAGTTGTGCCGGACATCTAAAGCCAGAGAAGTCCATTGGTGTTGCCCAGGGTCCGGAGGTGAGTTTTGTGACCACTGGAAGCCGTTGCTGTCTACCACCCAGAAGAAGGGGTCCCTGGCATCCTGCTGCTGGACACCTGGAGCTATAAAAGTTCCAAACTGCCTAAGAACATTTGAAAGGACATCCTTGCAGTCACCACTGACCACTTTCTCCCGCCGGTGAGAGCCCATAGTAGTTGGGTGCAGTGGAAGGTCCACCAGTGGGATTTCTGCCACCAGATACTATCAAAGTCGTCCTGAGTATCCAGACTTGATGAGGGTGTAAGGTCCACTCCAGTGGTTGAGTCCAGGTCACCAGAAGGTGTCTAGCCATCTGTGCTGTGGCTGCAGCACTGAAGAACTTAAAGTCAGAAAAACAGCGATATTCCGAAACCCGACACCAAAAGTGCCCTAGGCACCCATCACCACCAGAAGTCATCAAAGGGTCCCAGGGGTCTTATCTTCATCCACAGGCGACCATGGCAAGTTTCTTCTACAGTCAGAGAAATCGTTGACCAAAGGAGAGCACTGCGAAGAGCCAAACTGCTGCCATTTTCCGAAAGACTTTGGTTAATTTTTATTCTTGGACACAACATCCCAGTGGCTTCTTCTTCCAAAAGTGGTCCATCCTCAGAGATAATCATTGAGTAAAGCCAAGAGACTCAGCCACATCGCCTGCCAGGGTCCCAAAGGTCCTGTGACGAGAAAGCTTTTCTTTTAGCCTCAGGAGTTGTCCAGGGGTCCCAGGTTCATCTTGGATCCCATTCTCCTGCGGCCTCTCAAGTACTTTGGGTTGGTAGAACATTTTTTTAAAAGCACAAGGTTGTTGAACAATGGTGGACTGGGATCTAAAAGACAACATAAAACAGTCTGCAGTTAGTGCAGTGCTTACTGAATTTAAGTAGTGTGTAGTACAACACAGAGTGTATATATTTACCATTCTCCAAATAAGTATTCCATGTACAAAGTGTTATTATTTACATGTATATACTGTTGTTAGAAGTAGCAAACCTTATTTTATATAAAGACGCCGTGTTATCACCTCACAGTGTGGACATTCCTTTGTGGGGGCTTTAGGTAAGCTCTGTAATTAAGAACCTGCCTGCATCACCTCCTGAAAGCTTAAGCCTGGCTGCTCCCCACATTTACCAAATTGAGAGCCTTGCTGGGGTTGTTCTGTGCTTTTACCCTACCATACAGGGTGCAGAAGTACAGATACCCCCCTCCAGTCTTTGAAGTATAAAACACATTTTAAGTGACATCAAGTGATATGCTTTATATATATTCTCATATTTACAGATGCAAAGCCCCCAAAACATTGAGATGTGACCTGGCCTCACACTCACATTTTTGAGAACAGCAGATCAACTTTGTTATGACTGTTGGTTGTACGGAATGTGTCTGATCCCTAGAAGAACAAAAAGAAAGATGCTTGTCTTTTGGCAATACAAAGAGATGTCTTGGCATGGCTTCAGAAGCGCTGTCCGGTCAAATGGTCGATAATAAAAGATCGAATGATCATTTGATCGAAGTCAAATGGTCGAGAAAAAAAAGGTCGAATTTTTTTATTTATTTATTTATATATTTTGTTTTTAGTTTTGGTTGGTTAAAAATATTTTTAATAAAGAAAAAGAGTAGTTGGGGGGGGGGAACCCCACATAAAATTAAAAAAAAAAATCGACCTTTTTTTTCGACCATTTGACTTCGATCAAATGGTCATTCGATCATTTAGTTTTTGACCAGTTGACCTACAACCTTCAGAAGCATGTTATATCTATGAGAACTCAGCATCTTGTAAACACGTGTAGGCTCAAAGCATTAATCCATGTTTTGTTTTGACAATTACCTTTAAAAACACAGCTACATTAAGTTGTTTCAGTTGTCCACTTTACTTTTCCTAAACTGGACCTCCTCGTAGGTTGACAGGCTGGTACGACCAATACTTCTAGTGCCTTTAAAGCGAGGGACTGTTCTAATCCAGTGACCCTAAGTGGCCGTGGATTGTGGTTTTACAGATGTGGGAGCCCATGAATAGAGTAAAGGGGATATTGGCGGGACTTGTCAACTTAGATTACATTTAGTGTGATAAATAGGGAAGGAGCCAAGCTTCAAAGTTGTAATCATCAGAACACCATATACAATTGGAATGTGTAGATCTCGCAAGTCATTTCAGCACATGCAGTGATGCACATGGGAATTACCATGACTGTTTTAAATAGTAATATTGGGATTCACAAATATGTGAATAACTCAGGCTCTGAAGGTTGTATAAATACATCAAATGAGCTGGAATCAAATAACATAATCAAAATTCACCCATAATTGCTCGCATAAAAGGATACCATTTGTATGGCTTTGGCATTTTTAAAGGTGCAGGGTCTAGAGTAATCAAATTGATTTCCCTAGGAGTAAACATTCTTCATTAGATAATTTATAATACTTTGAAGAAACCAGAACATAGATTTCTAGAAAGTGGAATGATGTAGTTCCTTTATAAACCCAAATGACATCATGCATGGGGTCTTGTGAATTCCCAGTTTCTACGAATCCCTTTGGACAGCCCAGGACAGACTATTGTCCTATGAAAGGAATAGGGTGTTATCTAGGAGTAACATCACTAGAATAAGTTACTAGCTTAAAATGACCCACCCAGGAGAGATAAAATGAGGACAACACCTTTAGAAGGTGGAACTGCATAGATGTCCCAACCCAGAAGATTTGGGGGAGAAATAAATATAATCTGGGATCCAACTGGAACGATTGCAGACAGCATTGCTGTGAGATGGAGCACATTGGAGTGAATCCAAAACCTTATCCTTGGGAACTGATTGCAGAAAGGATCACAGTGGAGGAGATATTGCCCAGACCTGGAAGGACCTGGGAGCCATATCCTGGGACAGATTCCCAAAGAGGGATAAACTGACCTGGTGCCAGCTGGTGTTCGCTGCCTGCCAGAATTAGAGATAAACTAAACCAAAGAAGCGATACCCTGAAGAATTGTATTTATTTTCTCTATAAGTAAAGCATTAGTCCTATAACAATGCTATAACATGTAAAAGTGTATTTTGTGGAACCCTGTCTGAATGATAGATCCCTGTGAATTGGACTTCAGCACAGTGCACATGTGCCATTGTTGAGCCAAAGAAAATTGAATCCTCTGGTGCAAGCATTGTTGAGGGTCTTTTCCCTTTCACCTTGTGATACCCAAAGAGCTCAGGGTCCTATACACTGTAATTGGAAAGTAACGATTTAAACGTGGTGAGGGTCACAGTAAACACAATTGATGTAACCATCTTTTCCTGAACCACATGACTTGAGGGGCTTATGCTGTTTGGGGGCTGAGTAAATGAAGACACTGAATAAGTTAGGTTCCTTTTTTTACCACATCTAATTAGCAGTTGAGAAAACTACGCATTCCAACACTGATAAATAGCCCAACGTTTAGAACATGTATACAGGTCTCATTGAGTTACTATGAATACACAACAGTTATTGACAAATATCCATGTAATTAAATGCCAGAACTGCATATGATAACATTTTGAACATTGAATTTTACTGAATTATTATTCTGAATACATACTCACCCATTGATAAGTATTGGGTTTTTGTTCAGAATATTGGAAGCCTGCCAAGATATTGAGAATTAAAACCCTTTTTGATGGAAACATAGTGATTGTTCATTTGTTTAAGTGAGCCTTGTTCAGATTATACGTCCTCCTCTTCAGTATAGGTGGGTGAGTGATTAAAATAACCAAAATACATTGCAATGCTTGCTAGCATCAGGGAGCAGCGACTATAGCATTATTCAGTTTTAAGTGACTTGTGATTCAGGTGAGTAATATGGGGGAGTCATCTGCCTCAATATTTAATTCCCTGAAATATTTGAAATAAAATTAATTATTATTGCAAACCACCCTGTTTCTTGTCCCAGAGTGTGTGCGCGTGACATTGTAGTTTGCTAATACCATTAGATTAGGACTACCCAGGTCCATAAAAAGTACATATAAATCTGATAATTTTGCACATCTTGTTTTGGGTGGCTTGTTGGTTTCGCCCGATTAATTAATCTACACATCACATCTTTGATCGCTCTCTGCAGCCGAATGTATATCAAATTCTCCATAACATGAACATGGCTTTGGGTGTAGTTATCTAGTCTAAGAATGATGTTGCTCTTTGTAATTTCAAATTAAGAAAGTAAAACCTTTGCATCTGGGATGTGATTATTGTGGGTATGCACTGCATGTCCACTGGTTTATTCTTAATATTAATAATAAGTCATGTCTTTAGGCACACATCTTGATCCATAGCATAACTCATCACCGCATAAGCACACCATCGTCAGAGGGCCTTTTCAGGAGTATAGTGTCATATCAGATGAGCTCATGGTGTTGTTAAATCAATGCATAGTCTGTCCAACAGTATCTTATATCTTCACTAGTAGATATGCAGGTCATGAGATCAAGATCTTTTCATACGTGCATGATCACCCCAAGTGCAAGGGATTGGCTAATTAGCGATTGATCAATCTTTCAGTATGCGATTGCTTCAACCTCACGTTACAGGGGCACTATTCACTTCTAGAATAATCTCGCAGAAGAAACAAGGTCTGCCTTCAACTGGATGTCTTTAGGGGCAAAACTGAAGACCGATTTGTTCTATAAGACAACTGGAAGGAGCATCTGCGGAATCTATCAAATGGGCCACGAAGCAATTAAGTTATAAACCAAATGAATTACAAATAAAGATACATTAACATGAACCCTTCTTCAGTGCATGATGACCGCATGAGAATTACATCTTCTCATACCTTTATGGAGACGTGTCTATGTGGATACTGGCCTATTCCCGAGTAGTCACAGGGATCGATAATTTGGAAACTTATCATGCTAGACTTCCCAACAGCACTGGCACGTTGAAACAAGAGGGGCTGGCAGACTTCCCAAAAGCACTGGCACATTGAAACAAGAGGTGCTGCTATTTTGAGACTGTCCTACTGTATGGTCAAAAATTGCCATCCAGAAACGTGCATCTTTAAGGCAGCGGAGAACTGACAAATAAGATTTGATAATCACTGCCTGATAAACCTTCGGTTTAAAACCGTTTTACATATGGCAGACATGTTAATGTTAAAGGACATTTGTACCGTGCACTATCGCCACCGGAGTGGTCCACTGGCGCTCTGGCGGCTCTGAAAGAGGGAGGGAGGGTGAGTTAGTGGGAGGAGGTTTGGAAAAGTGCGAGAGTGCAGTGATGTACTGCTGTGTTACAAAAGTTTTCATCGGCCTCTGAAATTGCTAAGAAGAAGCTCAGCAGATCTGATAGCCTGGGTTCAAGAATTAAGCTGAAACGTGAAGCAAAAGAGAGCCTGCTGTCTCAACTCAATAGCCCGGAACTACACCTACAGCCACGTGACGATACAAAATGCCTCACACTGAGTCGCGTCAAACCTCCGCACATAGAACTGTCCCCCGAGTTCAGCAGACCTGTGTCGGACTACAACACAGCGTCTTCTCACATGACAGATATTGAAGGGCAGCCTTCACATCCGTTTGAGCGTCGCGCTTCACCTAACAGGAATTCCATTCGGAGAGCTCATGCGCCGCTTTTCTCGTGATCAAAAGAGCAGGGGTCGGGCAGGGACTAGAGCGAGGATGAGCTGACGGAACAGGCGCGCGTGCTGCGCATTTGTGCCGGAGCACTGCAGCAAATTCATTAGCATAGCTGACAGTTCAGATCGGGAATGTGATTGCGTTTACAGGCACGGCTGCGGGCAATGTTAGAGGAAATGACTTTCTTACTGACAATGTTGGCTCTGAAGAAAGCATCTTTACTTTATACGTTTCTGAAGCGCCTAATTTTCCATGACCGCGTTTTTAATGAGGTGGCTTGTTCCGAGCTGAGGGTGGGAGCAATTCTAAAAGACCAGATACTGCACACCATAGACCAATCGCTGCACGTGGTGTTATCTCCTCAGCAATGCTTTGCTGCCAAAGGTTTGACACATGATTAAGGCTTCCAGTTTCATGGTATTTATTTTTCTGCCATTTCCGTCTGTATTTATCAGCATTCATTTGCTGGCCTTTTTTTTCTGTATTTATACACTTTTATTTTTTGTCATGTCAAAAGATATTTTGCAACCAGTATTTTTCTGCATCCATTCTAATAAATAAAATGCATTTATGAAGCACTCATGCAGCCTTATTCGAAAGAAACGCTAGCTCAATTTTTGTCCATAACAAGAAACGGTTTCTCCTGTGACTGCTGCTGCCTTGAGATATATGCTATCAGCAATTTAGAGAACTTTAATGCTAGTTTTATACAACTTTTACACTTTCCAAGCTGCCACTCTGCAATGCGATTGGGCTGCGATATATAAGTGACAACGCAGAGAACCACACAGAAAGATGTTCTTTTTTTTTCCTTCAAGTTTTATAAATAAATACAGACAGAAAGCAGATTGATTTCTGTCTGTATTTATGTGTAAAAATCAGTATTTCAGGAGTAATTGCCTAGCTAGCGCGTGTGCAGGTGTATTGCGCAATGTCCAGGAACCAGACTGTGTACCTGCCATGAGAAATGTTGCATCAGTTCTGGGAAGTTTTGCAACAGCATGTACATCCACGGACCAGGGCAAAGAAACGCAGTGCTGGAAATGGACAACATTTCCTGGGGGAACTCCCCCAGCCTCTCTTTGAACATTGGGGCGGGGTGGATGGTCAGTGGTGTGGGCGGGACGGGTGACAGAGCTCGGTGTCATATGACGTGTGTGCCCTGAATACAGGATGCTTGCTGCTTTTCATAAAAAGAAAGTGCATTTTGGGAACATAAGAATAACCACCGACTTATCAAACATGTATGTGCTAGTTATTCAAATGTTCCTTCCTTCCGAGCGTGCAATGCACACTTGGTATAGTGCACATTTCCTCTGTCAGAATAGTCACCCTGACAGTCAACTGTGTGCAAAGCATGAGACATATACATTTCTTTGGACAGTAGGATAGCTCAGTGGGTTGAGCGCTCGCTGCTACGATCTGAGCGTGATCGGCAGGTCGCAGGTTTGAATTCCGGCAAGGCCAACTCATCCTTTTATCCTTCTGAGGTTCATAAATGAGTACCAATTTCGGTTGGGTGATATTGTATGTAAATACGTGCTCTGTAAAGCCCTTTGGATAAAAGCACCATATAAATTACACATCATTATCATTGTTTAAGTTTGGCAGTTCAGCAAAGGACAACCTTTAGAAAACGTTTGCCCTTAGGAAAGTCAGGGGCAGGTAGCTTCCTGAACGTGGGGGTGGGGGGGTTGGGCCAGAATGGCACTCCTGGAAGCCATGCTTTGCTGGAGCCCAGCTCCATCTTGTTCAGGCTCAGTTCCTCCCCTGAAGGAAATGCATCAATGTATGCAGCCTAGCCCAGGAATACAATCGGCACCTCCTATGTAATGCAGCCCACGAGTGGAGGAGCTCCGGGACATGATCATGTGCCCGCTCCATAACGCCACATTTCTTGTGTTTAGGTGACACCAGCTATGCCCATTTTTGACGTTTTGTATTTATAGCGTTATGCATTGCTAATACCCAATTGAATGGTCAGAGGCATTGCTAGGGGGGGCTGAAGGGGCTATAGCCCTGGTTCTTTTTGTTGTAGCCCCAGATAGAAACTCAGGGGTTACAACCGAAAAGGTTAGCTAGTCCCCAGTCCCAACAGTCCCAAAATAAGCATAGCCCCGGTACTTTTCCAGAACTAGCAACACCCCTGTGAATGGTCTTCTTATCCTTTCCTTGAGAGAGCGGTGAACGGATACTCTGAACCTGCGGCCTTTGGGTAGATGTCAGATTTCGAGGAATGCTATTGGAACTCATTAGTACAGGGTCTTTCGTGTGAAAGGTGCTGATTTGCTCTAATTGCAATCATACATCAAACACGTGTTTAATCACACTCTCTGTTTATTCTGACCCACATTGTGCTTTTGCTTCACATTTTTCCTTGTCAATAATGTTACAGGGAAATGGTACGAGTTATAAAAAAGGAAAAGGGGGAAATATTAGTGATGTGTGCGTGAACGTTAGCTTGCATTGCTGTACAGGCAGATCAATGTGTGAACACACATGCGTACTGCATTACCTTGCCAAGGCAACTGGGGCTTAACATTCTGGCTCTCCATCCTCCAAATGGCATCTTGTAGGCTTCCCCACCCGCTTCCACTACACCCGCAAAACACTTACACTGAGAAGATTAGTCAATCTCACACAAGCTCTCCAACAAACCCCCTCACTGGTTGATGGCAAGTTTGTGAATACCCCGTTGGGGGCGGGACCAACATTGATTTGCACATAGCTGCCTCCAATTGTGATGGCACTAATAGGATGAGTAATGGGGTAATGGAAGCTACCCCACTATTTCCAGTGATTTGCTGCGAGTTCCCACGTGGAAGGATAAAGCGAATGCATCTAGAGGTATATATTACTTTTACACCAACACAACGTGGTTTGCTTTGCTTTAGTGGGAATTAGGTGTGCATTTTAAAAATGGCATAGCTGATAAACTGAGAGGAGGGAAGCTCCATAGAAAGAGACACGAGCGACTGCCGGGAGCGGCCTGGTCGCCATCCGACTCACTGCGCGACTTCCACTGACCACAGATTGGTGGTGCAGTGTACTCACTTCCAACAGCTGCGTCTGCCAGCCTGAGTACCAAGTCTGGGCTGCCATTGGTGGCCAGATGTCTGAGGTAAGAGCCGACTTTGCTTATCAGCTGGAAGGCAGGGCTACTGCCAAGTCTGTTCAAGGCTTAATTACCTAACTCCCATTTTCACAAGAACGCTCTTTGGAGGCAGGGAGCGGCTTTATGCTTTGAGCACACAGTCATTTCAATCAGATACTCCCTTCCCCCCATTTGGCAGATTCGGATTAAGCCCCTAATATTTAAATTTGGCATTTAAAAAATCACACCTCATCATAGCAGTTCGAGAATGTAGATTGCCCTACTTCATTCGTCGTGCTTGCGTGGACATGAGTTCTGCAGAACCCTGCACTGTGAAATACATCTGCGGTAATGTGGGGATGTGCTTCCTGCACAGGATGTCACCACCTCTGCCTCGGGGCCATTTATACATACTTTTTTCACATGACTTTTTAGGGAACAGTGATATGCCACTATGGTCCTTGAAAAAGCACGAGCAGTGCGAAACATGTGTCGGACACATATTGTGATTGAATAATCCTTTTAACATAACTCTGCATTAAAGTGCTACAGCAGTACCGCCATCTGAAACGTTTTGTGTACCTACACAATTCAGCAAGACACACTTTAACTCTAAGGGTGATTTTTAATTCAAATATGCTGTTTTGGACCAAACTGGGTCTGTACTTCAGTATCACCTCCCCTTTGAACAATTTGAACTTGCCTTGTCCCCTTTGAACGTGAAATAATAGTTAATTGCCTGGGGGAAAAAAAAAAACTATTCATAAAAACTATTAATACAAATATAAAATGTATAAAAACTGGAACAGTGAACCAGGGTGAGAACAATGACCATAAGATCGAGGAATGCCAGGATGGAAATCTGAAAGAAAGCAGTGCCTGCACACTATTGCCACTGATTTCTTTTCAGAAGCCGGGCTCAGGAAAGCGTTCTGGCCTAGCGCGCTCTGCCGGCTTGCCTAGCCACGGTACGAAGCAGGCAGAATCAGCCTATCAAAGTGGCCGCGTGATTGATTTGGCTCCATAACATTCAGGGAGATTGCATTTGTGTGGTGTGTAACAGTGTGCTGACACCCCCGCCTTAGCCCACCGCACGCAGCACGTTTCCACGATTCCTTTTCCATACACCATTTGTTCCACCGCGGACGTGCTCTGAGATTCAATGTGAACTGCCTCGCCCATGACAGATTCTGTTGGACCTCTGAGGGTAGAAAGCGTTAGCCCCTAATTGCATTATTTTGAAGAGAGTGGTTACACCAGGGAAGGATGTGTGAAAAAAGCGCGCTTTGCCTCCACGAAGCTGGTGAAAGAGAATACTGCATTTGAAACACAGCTTCAAAGCCACATTTACAGCCTGATTCATGGAATTATTTGCGTGAAAAACGCAGATTTGCGTGCCTTTCTGCCCGAAAATCCCTGTTTGAATTATGGGGATTTTCGGGCAGAAAGGCACGCAAATCGGCGTTTTTCACGCAAATAATTCCATGAATCAGGCAGATAATGTCAAGATGTTGCTCCTCAATACGAGATTATGATGAGGAGGTATTTCTACATCAAAGACTTTAGATTTAGGTTTCCAGATGTTTCTCCACAAACCACTCTGGGGCAGAACTCTTGCCTAATAATGCAGATGGAGGGGAGGTGGGTAGAGGAGCACGCAGGCCAGGGGGGTGTTGTCTAGTTATAGCAAACACTGCAGCATTGTTGTAATGGACACTTTCACAGCCTCTCCCGAAGATGTGATTGTGCACCATCTTGCACAACCATGTAATTGTCTTGACAAGATCATTATTAATGGTATGTATTCTATAATAAAGTGCAGCTGCAGCATAAGGAAACACACATGCACACACCCCTCTATCAGTGAACCACACACACCCACACATACACAGACACACCTAGAGCTGCAAACACCAATAGCACTACAACCACAGAGCAGCTCCCACACTCTAGTGCATACGCACACATACACACACCATGCTTTTATCACTGCACAAACCCACATACACTGTTCTAAGCTCAGCCACACACACACACACACACACACACACACAAGCCAAGTACTTCACACATACCACCACAGCACGGAACACACATCACATCACACTCACTGCACAGAGCACTGGACATACACTCACACATATAAACTATGCCTAACTGCACACACTGCCTGAATCACTGTGCCGATACCTGTCTAGGCACACTGCCCATATTACTGCACACAGACAGTTTCCCAGCACCACAAGCATGCATCCACCAGGGAATCTGGCTTTCAAGTGCTCACTCGGCATACCGGAGTCTGGGATTACTTTGGGTTTTGGACATAATGGCAACTGCCTTTTGTGTGATAACTATAAGTAATGCAATGTGCACTTACTGTGCTGACTGGATACGATGGAATATGGTACTGCTGTTGTAAGTGGAGATACAGGTACCTGGCCTGACTGGGATACGCGAGAAACATGGAACGATGGAATATGGCACTGCTGTTGTAAGTGGAGATATAGGTATCTGGCCTGACTGGGATACGCGAGAAACATGGAACGATGGAATATGGCACTGCTGTTGTAAGTGGAGATACAGGTACCTGGCCTGACTGGGATACGCGAGAAACATGGAACGATGGAATATGGCACTGCTGTTGTAAGTGGAGATACAGGTACCTGGCCTGACTGGGATACGCGACAAACATGTAACGATGGACTATGGCACTGCTGTTGTAAGTGGAGATACAGGTACCTGGCCTGACTGGGATACGCGAGAAACATGGAACGATGGAATATGGCACTGCTGTTGTAAGTGGAGATACAGGTACCTGGCCTGACTGGGATACGCGAGAAACATGGAACGATGGACTATGGCACTGCTGTTGTAAGTGGAGATACAGGTACCTGGCCTGACTGGGATACGCGAGAAACATGGAACGATGGAATATGGCACTGCTGTTGTAAGTGGAGATACAGGTACCTGGCCTGACTGGGATACGCGAGAAACATGGAGCGCGTCATTGATGTCCTAATTGGACATAACAGAATATGCTGGTACTATGCTAAGCGGGCATCGCTGCTACTGGCACCTTTTCTTTTCCATGCTATGCCAACAGGCCATAGTGGAACCTGGAACTGCTCTGCTGCCCATGCATATCCTTGACGTGGGAATTGGATGACAATTGTGCTAATTGCTGGGGTTTGATGGCAATACTTTGCAATGGTGTGAGTCCTTGAGATGAAATCAACTGTGGAAGTTCAAGTTCCATATTGCCGGTAAAGAAGAAGATCCAAAGCTTCAGTTTTGTGGCAAGTTATAGAAGAAGCCCAAGTCGCGGTCGTTAATCAAAAGCAGTGATTAATTTACCGGAGACCTGTAAAAGCTACGGTCCCTGATTGAACAGCACTAATTGCTGGAAGTTTGTCCTTGGATCCCATCTCAGAAGGGCGTGGCCAGGAAGGTCTCATTGATTATCCTCAAGTGCCTTGGTCATGTGTGGGATGCATTGGAGCTAGCGTGTTGCGTTGGCCATTGCAATCTCCCCCTGGAAGTGCATTCCTGTGGGTTCTCAGGGGAGAGAGCTGTATGGGGTTGTGGAGAGCCAGTGATGATAAAAGAACTCACTCACCTACCATAACCTGTTTGTGGAGGTTTCCAGGTCTGAGAGCGGCAGTGAGGATCTTCGCAAACCTCATGTATCATCATTGGGCACACACACGCTGGCCAGCACTATAGGCGCTTACTGTAAAGAAAGTGACAGACTACATATGTTAGTAGAATACCGGAATGCTGGACTTGTCATTCATGTCAAGTAGGCGAAAAGCTGATAAACACGAACCAGAGGATGATTGCTACCCAACCGGCACAATTTGTCGAGTCTTGTATGGTTTATAACAAAGTAAGGACGATATTGAATAGGCAACCTATCCCTTGCTCTTGTGCTCACACAGCTATTGCCATGTCCACCGGAACCCCCATGGTAAAGTTATGGGGAGGTCACCCTAAGTACCAGCCAGTGTTCACCTCTTAAGCTTTCCTCGCTTGTGCGGTGCTGAAGTTGGAATAAGGGTTCACGGGGCCCGGTCTCATGTCTTTTCTGGAATTGCCTCTTGACCTTTGCTTTGATTACCTGCTGTGCCGTACAACAGCCGAACATGCTGTGTGGTAAATGTTAATGGAAGCATGTTTCCATATCTCTCGTGCATTGCCAAGCAACCAAGTTGATTACAGCAATAAGAGCAACAATCTTAATATGAATAAAAATAACAATAATAATAATAATAGAAACTACCTGTACCTGATCTAGCTCCCCCTCTCTCTTTATTTCTCTCCCCCTGTGTTCTTTCTCTCTCTCTCTTTGCTCGTTCTCTCACTCTCTGTTGCTCTCCCTCTCTCTGTATATCTCTGTCTCTTTTTATGTCTGGGTGACATTTGTTTTATCAGGCGTGTGTTTGCTAGTGCCACCACAACTATTGCTGACAGCTGCAAAAGCAATTATTAAGAAAAAAACTAATAATAATAATAGTTTCATTATTTTAACATTGGACACTTGCTCTTCTTGAAATTGTACAATCTTCATTACTACTAGTCACTACGGTATATATTTTACTCACAATAATAACAACACATTTGTCTTAATGAGCAAACCTTACCTTATTTTCTGGAAGAAGGTTATAATTCCAAGCTGCTTGGCCTTGTGCTAATGTTATATTCCAAAACACTCACTCTAAAATTAGAAGGTTGTAACATTGAACCCTACATAATGATTTTGGGTGTGAGTCTCAAAGGACTGCAATTTCAGTCACTTCATGGAAGCCAATGGGCTATCAGGAGATAATGGACCTGATTCGCACGAGTGCAGTCCCATAGGAACACACTCTGTGAATCAGGCCCTGAGTGGCCTTTCCTTGCACAGGAGTTTAGCATAGTCTCAGGGTAAGGATGGATGTGAACTGTGTGTGTGTGTGCACATGCTCCGTTCCCAATTCACAGACGCCCTGAGATTGTATATAAAGGATAATCGCTACGACTGAAACTAATAGTAATAATAATAACTAAAAGTGCAAAATTGTAAAATCAAACCATTATTGAATATTAGAATACCAAGCACAACACATACAAAATCCCATGAGGTTATCCAACAGACTCTTCAGAACTATAACATCATTTTATAACATTGAGATGAACACCCAATATATATTTCACATAAAGATATTTCATTGGAATTCCCACATGCAAGGTTCTATAGTAAGTAACACAAGTGAAAAGGGTCAAGTCTTGCCTTAATGAATATCCCCATAGACTCATTAATATATCATAGTAGTCATATCTGTTTCTTCAACAATTATGTATAGAGCCCTCTTGGGCAGAACAGGTTCTCAACCTAGAGCCCTTCTATTTTACTACACAATGTAAGGTTCTACTTCCTCTTTTTCAAAGGTTTTTTCCCTATCTGTGCCTTTTCATTGTGTTCGCAGGATTTCAATGAAATTCCCATGGCTAACATCCACAGCACAATATCAGCAATACATTAATATTAGGCGTTGGAAATACATTTTGACTACATATGCTATTCACTATTCATAGAACAGCAGTTGTTCTGGAGTGACTTCTTCTTTTTTTGTTTACACCGCCAATGATCTCTGCCTCAACGCTTGTAAAACTGAGATCCTTCCCATCGGGACCCCTGCTTACTCCTCCTTCCCTTCACTCTGGCCTTCCTCTTTGGGCTCTCCCCCTACACCCTCTTCTGAAGCCAGAAACTTTGGAGTCATCTTCGACTCCTCTCCCTCATTCCTCTCTCTCATTCAGGACATTGGCAAGAAGTCCCACTTTCAGCCGTTCCTTCTCAAAGGAATTCTCCCTTTTCTCACTTTCCCCTAGAGGCTCAATGTGACCCAAGCCCTGGTCCCGCTCTAGGCTTGACTATTGCAATAGCCTCCTCCAGAATCTACCATATTCCATTCTGTGACCCCTCCAGCTAATCCAGAATGGGGCAGCAAGAGTTTATCCTTTGCCTTAAGCCCAGGGACCACATCTCCCCTGCACTAAAAAGTCTTCACTGGCTCCCAGTTGCTACACACATTAAATTCAAATCCCTCTGCATCATCCACAAGGCGGTCTAGGCCCGGGGACCACACTATCTTCAACTTTATGTTACTAAATGCTTCCTCTCTAGACCACTATGCTCCTCCGACTCTAAATCTCTGTGTGTAAAGCGTTGTGCTAAGCAGAGCGCAGGTGGTCGTTCGCTTTCCTCAGCTGACTCCCTCCTACGGAAAAGCCCCCCCTCCCTCTAGGCCTTGAGCGGGATCTTCATAAATTCCAGAAGCTCCTTAAGACTCTCCTCGTTACCTCCTCCTTCCCTTCTTCTCTCCCTGCTAATCCCACAGTTGCTGTAATTGGTGTCCTGGGCCCTTATGCGTCCTCTGGGTCCTGACCTCCCGCACTCAATGGGCTCAGCTCCTGCCTAACTGCACTTGCACTCACACCCTCTCCCTTGCTGCCTCGCACTTACACCCCTCGAGGCTCCAGGCTGTGTACCACTCAACATTCCCAGCACTTCATCTGTGGCTCACCCATAAGCTCAGACTCCACAGCAATGAGCCCCTGCCTTCTTCCTTCCTGCACTTGCACATTCTGAATACTCACAAGGCATAGTAGGTTTGTCCTGTTATCCTCTCCCCCCACTGCTCTTGTATATTGTGTTTTGAATGTTTTTAAATATATTTCCCACTCCTGCTCCCTTGCTTGCCCTGTGGGTGCTTCAAAACAGTATTTTCTTATTGTATAAGCGCCAATCAAGCAAACAAATAAATAAAATAAAATATCCTTCCAAGCAACATTTGACATTCAAGAGGAAGATTGCTTGGTGTGTTCAAAACTGCTGCAATGTTGTATATGTCTGTTGAACACCTTTCTTGTTGGTGTAAATACAACACTGGACCTTAATCAGCATTCTGGAGTGTCTGAGTAGCCAATAGGTTTGCTCAGAAAGTGGGCTGCAGCTGCCAGCAATGGTCCATGTTTCAAGCAAGCTGCTGTCTGCTCCAATGCTCGCTGCACTACTGGGCTTCTCTGCTTCCCTCAGCCCCCAGCTCACACTTACTGAATCTCCAGCAACACCCTCTGCCTCAGTCCCCAACACATGCCCCATCCTCACCTCCCTTCACATCCACCAGGGAGACCCTGGCTATCCATGGTAATAGATTAGCGACAAGCTCGGCGCACCCTTCACCATTTCCTTGGGGGATCATCTTATTGGTAAAAATTAATTGCCTCCCATTGTGATTGTGCGTGTTCTAATCAATTAATCCCATTCATCTCCAATCCAATAAGTAATCATCAGGTTTGCAATGTAGCAATCAATGCGCTCTGCCGACATGTGTTTCGACCACGGGTCGTCTTCAAGGCATTAAACATGCGCTGCTAAATCATACCCAGGCTTCCCACTTGATTCTTTCATCAGTTTTGCCAGATGTATATGTTTCTCGTTATGTTAACCCTCTGTTAGCTGTGTGCTATCACATCTTCCATTCATAAATAGATTCTTAAGGTCCTCTTGAAGTTAGACAAGTCCTCCTCTTATAACGTGGTTAGGTCCACTCCTTAAAGATTCCTCCCCGGGTGTCCTGCATGGATTCTCCCCTGTGTTCTGGCGTGCCGCGTGTATTCCGTGTGTTATTCTCATCTTAATTGGAAGTTTTATTTTGGGGGACACAAGAAACAGCTTGCACTCTAAGCAAGCCATTTCCTTTGTCCCAACGAATCCTCTTCAAACCCCAGGTAATTTGCTGGGGTGCTAATGGCAACTGTGGCAGTCCGAATCTGCTTGTAAACTGCCGTGCGCTCTTGCCAAAGGTCTTCAATGGGTTTGGGCACTCATCTGGGGCTAGTAGACCGTTAGCTGATGGTGCGGCCCCCCATGACTGCCATTAACCTGTCAGGAAGCCCACAGGTGATGGACACTATGCAGTACGTGGAGCTGATCAATTTGTATTTGTAGTTCATGTTTGCAGTTTGAAATCAAAATGGAGGCACTGTCCCTTTCTTTTATCATATACAAGTGCAAGCTTGATATCTAATCCATGGAGCCCCATAGATGCCATGCCCACTGCCTCCCGCTTCCAGGAGGAGTACGCTAGCGTGGGAAGCAGTGGAAGAAGGGATTTCTGATGTACATGTAGACGATAGATGGTCATAACCCCACTGAGCCGAGTACGGGCACACGGATTGCAGGCGTCTTCACTGATCATGAGTGAAGAAGGAAATCAGGTGATTGATACCTTTGAGGAAATCATGGAGCTGAGCAGATGCGTTGCTGGGGGTGGGCGAGGGGGCAATAGCCCCAGATGTTTTGGTTATAGCCCTGGATAGAAGCTCAGGGGCTACAACCGCAAAAGGCTAGCTAGCCCCAAGTCCCGACAGGCCTGACATTAGCGTAGCCCCAGATCTTTTCCAGACCTATCCACACCCCTGGAGCTGAGGGAAAAGCATGTATGCCTAATGTCAACATGCATGCACATGAGCAATCAGAAACATTGGGAGGCTATGGACAATTCTGTAATGCATATTTTCAGAATTATAATATTCTTGGAATTCTCGTACTGCCTGTTCTGGCGACAGCCTCATCACAAGTTGGGCGGTGGGATACCGCCCAGCTGTATTTGCGTTACCGCCCAACCATTCCAGCGGTATTACCGCCGGATCACGGGTTGGGCAGTAACTGTAATTCCCCATTCCCCATTGGGTCCATTGGACCCAATGGGGAATTTTCGGTGCAATCACCGCCTGGGCTAATACTGTGCGGTTATTACACCGGAAATCTTAGCTTTGAGCTTAGAGCTGGAGGTAAATGCTGCCAGCCTGAGATTGGGTGGACCCTTAAATGCGGTGGTAACACTGCTACCGCCGCATTTAAGGGCTACCACTCAACTCGTGATGAGGCCCAGTCTTTTCTGTGTTCCTACTGCACTGCAAACATGCACGTACCAAGCAAGAAACACGATTCACCTGTATTGAAATCTATTGGCAATTAAGGGACCACAATCGCTGCTCTGGTCAACAAGGAGGCACATATTCCCAAATACTAAATGCAATCTTATTTCCTGTATAGTTGTCACCTGTTGCTGCTTATTTCCTGTTTTAAATGTGATCTGAATGTGCCAGTCACTGCAGGGATTTGTTGCTCTTCTCTTCTGATCGCCAGGTCTTTGTTTAAAATCACGTTTCAATGAAGTGAGTTTCTTAAATCTAGCCGCTAACCCATGAGTAATGCAACATGCTGCAGTTCTCTCACTCTTTCAAGAAGAGGCTGGCATTGCATGGGGCATACCATTGTTAGTAGCCATGACTATGAGCAAGATTGGTCTGTACAAGCAGACACGTTTACTGTTCGTGCCTATGGTGCGCCGCAGCGCAGTCGCGACGTACCCAGCGTTTCTTCGAGAAAGGGGTCAGGTTGCATTTTTCATTCTCAGGCTTCAGCTCTTGAGTTTCTCCTTAATCCACTCTCGCAGGCTAATCCCCCATGACTGCTCAGATGAAATGTTTGTTTGCGATCACCAAGCCTGCCAGGCTGCGGGCAGACTGCCAGAGACTTGACTTTACACAAATACTGCTAAATCTCTGGGTACAGTAATAATTACATCGTTCGCTGTATGACTGCAGGGTGCCGGGTAATCAAAAGTACTCTGATTCCACTGATTGAGAAGTACGATGCCACATGTGACTGCTTGTATTGCTCTAGGTAGGTCTATGCATGCAGTCAATCCGGTTTTCTGACCAGGTGTGTCCTGAAAGGAGCTGCATTGCAGTGTGCCAAGGGTGCTTCAAGCGCTTGCTAGGTGGCCATCACTTCTAGTGTGTAGTTCCTGAGTAAGCATGCTCAAGCTTCCTTGAAAGAAGAGTGCAAACCCTAAAACCTTCTTCCTGAGGTTTGAGGAAATCTCCCTCCAGGAATCACACAGCAATCCTCAGATCCTTGAGGCCTCTGGAGATATCCAAGGCGATTTAAACACCAAGAAAGCATGTTTCAGGCACTTTGGAGGTCCTAATACCTCGGGCAAATAGCTCAGTGGGTTAGCAGATCTGCGGCAGACATCTGATTGCAACTGGCAGATAGCCGGCAGATAGCACGCTCAAATAAGGGAAGGGAAGATTCAGCCTTTCACTCTTCCAAAGTCAATAATAACCTTCGTATCACCTTTTTAAAAAGTGCTTTATGCAGGATTTATCCCAATGCAAACATCTGTAAGAATAGGTGTTACCATTACGCATTTTAATAGTACTAATGCTCAAGCTTTCTAGAAAGAAGAGTGCAAACCCTAAAACCTTCTTCCTGAGGTTTGAGGAAATCTGCCTCCAGGAATCACAAAGCAAGCCTCAAATCCTTGTGGCCGCTGGAGATATCCAAGGTGATTGAAACACCAAAAAGGGATGTTTCAGACACTTTGGAGGTCCTAATACCTCGGGAAAATAGCTCCGTGGGTTAGCAGATCAGTGGCAGACAGGGCTGGTCATTGGGCCCTCTCTCGGCGGATCTGAGATCCGGCACCAGATATGGAGCCGGATCTCGGGATCCGGCCAAAGTCAGCCGCCCAAGCTCATGAACCGCGCTGGAAAACACAAAAAGAAAAGAAAAGCGCCAGAAACGGCAGCATTTCCTTTTACCACTGCTTTGGCACTGTTGTGTAATGCGTAATGCACACTACATGTACAACTGATTCCTTTCAGTTGTACATGTAGCGAGAACTGTGCATTCCACACGCGGTAAAAGGCAATGCTGCCGTAGCGGGCCCTTAGTTTTAATTATTATTATTTTTTTAAGTATTCCAGCATTGCTGGACGACCACTACGAGCCCAGCCCCCTCTAGACCACGCCCCTCGGACACCGCCCCCCTCTCCCCAAACCCTCCCACACCCCAGCCCTTGTGTTTTGGGATCCCCACCACATTTTTTCCATTTCCACCACTGACGGCAGACATCTGATTGCAACTGGCAGATAGCTGGCAGATAGCACGCTCAAATGAGGGATGGGGAGATTCAGCCTTTCACTCTTCCAAAGTCAATAATAACATTCGTATCACCTTTTTAAAAAGTGCTTTATGCAGGATTTATCCCAATGCAAACAGCTGTAAGAATAGGTGTTAGCATTACGCATTTTAATAGTACTAATTCAATGAATCGACCACTGAATGTTGAGTGGCCGCGCGAGCTTGGCTGGTATTGGAACCTGTAAGTGAAGGTCGCACACAGATACCTGAGGGAAGTGCTTGGCTTGTAAAATCTTACCAGCAGTCATTTTACCTAATGATGAATGATACTCACTGATCTAATTCTCCTGCCTATGAATACAAATGCAAGCCAAGCAAACCGGGTGCGCTTGGGATCCTGCGCAAGTTCTCATAACTGGGCAAGGTCTGTGCTGTTGTAGAACCCCTTAAGCCCTTGGGCAACGCCACTCTGGCCCGGGCCCCGGTTGGGAATGTTCACACTCGCTTCATTTAGGCAGATCCTAGCTTCCAGTGCAGGTGAATGGACAGGACGCCGTGTGCTAAAAGGAACCTCAGTATTACTACAGATATAGAATGTAATGCCAGGTGAGGACAAGCCCCACATGAGAGGAGCCTACGTGAATGATTTCTGAGATAACTAACGCACATATCACTCTACGGTTTGACTTGCTCTGCAAGGCATCCCTCCTGTGATGCGATTTGGTGATAATGTTGGGGATATGGGATTACCATCTGCTCTATGGGGGTGGCATCCACCCCACAGTCCAGCAGAACTCCTGCCACCATGATCCACTGCAGTCCTGGCACATACTGAGCATATGCTTGCCATGTCTAACGTGACTGCGTACACGCCTGCTGCCGATCACGCAGACCATCCAATCCGAGTCATCATTGCAAAGATCCATGTGCAGGACCTAGGTGTGCATGTTCAGGGATAATCAAGACCCGTATAGCATAGCTTAGCCTCTGTCCTCGTTAGCATTGCATCCAGCCCACGATGGCCTGATGGCAACTATGCACGATCCACTGATGCAAAGGATTGACTTGCAGCCATCCTGCTACTATGGCAGACGCCAATGTTTGATCAGCGCTGGACAGGACAGAGCTCAGCACTGACTTCATGCACACGTGCAGTGAAAGGTACAGGAACCCAAGGTTCACCTGCTCTGAACCCCTCTCCATCTGTGCAGTAAGCAGATACAGGTCAGCATCAGAAGAAAGAGCCCCACCACCCAGACACACTGTCTTCCAGGCGCTTCTCTCCAGTGGCTCTCCCGGCATCAAGATGGGCATTAGTTGGGAAACATGCTTTCCTATCGTGCCAAGAAACTATTTTATTGGTGGTTTGCATTAAATAAATAATCTATTCCTTCCTATTATATTCTGGTAGGACAGCTCAGTGGATGACCAGTTCTGCTGCTGACATCAGTGGGCAATGCTTAGTATCACAGGGTTGAGTGCAGGGAGAGAGTAGTCGACCCTTCATCCTTCATGTCCTAATTAAACGTACTTTTGGAAAAAGTGCTTCTTTGGAGCTTGAAGCAGAATATAATACATGGCAGCCTGCAATATTTGTATAACATCCTGGAAATAATGTTCTTATTGCAGGCTAGTTGTGACATCAGAACGGACCTGTAGTGAGAAAATGACATCACGACTGCTCTGTAGCCAGTTACTATGCTTCAGTTGTGACATCCCAATGCCTGATGCTTGCGCCAGCAGAGAGACTTCCAGCAGCCACTGCAGCACTTAATGAAAGCCCTGAAAAGCTTTTCAAATTCCTTGCTTGCACAATAGTATTCTGCGTCCCTTTACAGCGATTAATTGACAAGCTACTGCTTCTGGTACAATGTGTAATTTGTGCGCTGCTGGAGTTTAACACATGACATGTGAGCAAGAACCTGCTTGTTATTACTTACTTTAAAGCACAAAATGAACTCTTTTTTCATACATTTTATTAAACTGCTTGAATTATTTTTCTGCAAAACTTTATAAACTGCATTTTTTCTTTTTTTAATATTCAAAATCTATATTGATTATATGGATCATCAAATGGGAGACTTTTTACAATATATTATGCAAGATACAAGGTATTGAAGGGAATGACAGTGTGTGGCCATGTGTTATACGGAATCAAATACCCCCTTGGAAAGGAACACAACCAGCTGCCTCATTTCTCTGTTTAGACACAAAACCTCTCAGTGAATTGCAAAATCCTTATAATGTTCGGTATCCCATCCCGTCAATGTGTTTTCAATTCAAATATTCTGCCTAAACTTAAGGTTGTCCTCGTTAGCACAGTGTTTAGTATAATCAAGTCAGTTTTGCACCGACTATTCAATGTTAAGTCTCTTTGCGATCTATCATGTTTAGATAGACGCTACACGCCTGTCCTATAGGGACAGGTGTCGGTCAATAGGGATACGTACATTTTTTCCAATCTGTACGCATTTGACTCTTGCAAGTAACATTTAATGAACAGGTCCCCTATGTTGGCACAAACAGGAAATTACAAAGACAGCAAAACAAAAATAACGATCAGATCCCTTTAAGGGTCTATTAAAAAATGATGTTCCAGCCTAAAAAGATTACTTTTCATTAAAGAATAACCCCATGAAAAAATCTCTCTGTGAAACAGTTTTTTTTATTTCATAGGAACTTACCTCTCCCTTGTAACTGTCAATCCAGTCAAGTGACCTCCTATTTAAGTTGTGAAGCAGGAGACTTTCCTAAAGATACAGAGATTTGTGAAGATATAACTAGTCCACTGACTATTTCAGCAACTAACCTTCCTGTAAATGGGGAGGTGCTAAGACATAGGGAAAAGTAGACCAATTCTAGAAGTGTCCAACATCAGTGGACATCAACATCTCACACTATCAGCATATTCCAGGGCAGATGAGACCTGGGGACAGTAGCCAAGGCGGCCATTTGCATGGACTTGTTGCCTGTGTGCTGCTAGTGACTTTTCCTACCCTTCCAACACTAGGCTCCGGTTGTGATTTGCATATCGCTGTCAGCACCAGAGCCTCTGGGTGCACTTGAGGGCCCCACAAGTCTTGCATATGTTGATAGGATCTGAATTTGATTACATAGATTGACGTGCCTTGGAATTATCACACGCAAACACAGATTGTTACTAACGAGCTCATGCAATTGTTATCATGCAAAGATAGATTGGGCAATTGCATACCCCAATTACATATTATGTCACTCGTTAGGAACAATGTTTTTAAAGTGCATCCAAAGAGGGCTTCGGTGAAGTTGCAGACACAATAGCTTTGCTGTGTTGTAAGTTTATTATTATTTATTATTCTATCATGGCTCAATCGGAGAGTGGGCTCCAACTTTGTCAGAACGCAGGATCTGAAAGTCCTTCACAGTTAAATAACTGGTGTTCCACTGATAACACTGATTGCATTGTTATTGGATGTGGCCATAGTACACAAACTCTCCTTCCAAGTTAAGAATTGTTCAGAAACTGACCTGTCTTTTATTTAAGGATATTGCTGTATAATATACAGTGTTGGATTGTTTTTCATGTGGCCATTTTGTTAATTGTTTATGTACTATAGACTTCTTGTTTATTTTTAAGACATCTGTTTGTTTTGTAGTTGTATGTCGGTATAAATACATTTCAATTTAAGTATGTATTAATGTGACATATGTTCTTTGTTCAGATTTTCTGATCTTCCATGCCTCTTCCAGAGATTTTTGTGAAGAAAGTTGTTTGTGAAAAATAGACTTTTGGATGAACTTTGACTCATACATACACTTTTGAACAGTTCCTCTTGTTAGTGTATAGATTTGATTTCTCTTTTTCAGACCACATATCTAATATGTCCATCAATTTCCACTTGTCCGACTATTTTCAGATTTGAATTCTTTATCGGTGGTCGTTGTACTGACATTGCTATGACCATCTCTTTGACACCGGCATGATAGTCCAGGCTATATTAATTCTAGGAGACTTTGCTGATAGGCTCCCTTACAGTCTATCTCAAGCAGTGATCAAGGTGATGGCAACCTCAGTAGATTTCCTTAGGCGGGACAGATCTAATTTTAGCCACTGTTGGGACAACGCGTCCTTTTGTGAAAGGCAATCTGACGGTTCCTACCTCCCATATTGGGGTCACTGAAAAAAAAAAGGGATCTTTGGTTGGATAACCATTTACCCAATATCACGGTGACCTAATTTCCTGTAAAACGTGATGACCTCTACAGAAACCGCTCAGATGCTGCCTATCACATGGCTAAACATATTACATTATACACTGAAGTGTGGCGGAAAACAGTAGATGGGTAAAATTGGTTTCATAAAACATATGTTCACTTTTGGTGATGATGCCACAGAGACAGAACTATATATTCAAGTAATTGTATCCTTTTTACATACCATACAGCTGCTAGTTTCATTATTTCTTTTCCGAAAAACATTTTCTAATTCTCTGCGTATGTTTTAGTTGTCTTTTAGCGTGGAAGCCTTACACATGCAACTTGTATCGACACAAAATATATTCCAGATGAACTGTGAAAAACTACCCCCATTGGGTTACACAACTCTGCAAAGAAGGAGTTCACAGGATCACTCTCATTATTTTAACAAGCAGTGTCAATGCCAACATTTTTGGATTTTGTGTAGGGATGGGAAAGATATTTGCCACGCACTGCCATAGTGCTACTAACTGGTCATTGGTGGTAACAGCTGCATAATGGTGCAAGTACCTGGGCATCTAATAGCAGGGCCGTCAATTTCCTAATACTTACACACAAGCTAAACATTTTGTCTATGTCAATGCTTGTTTTTAACAGGACTAGCATAGTGCTTATAAATCGTGTGGCTGGAGGCAGACCTCGTGAGCATTTTTATTACAGCAGTAGCACATTTACAGCTTCAATTAAGTCATTCACTTTCAGAAGACTGCTTTAAAAAAAACAATGGCAGGCAATTTGAGCACACAGTTTGATGGTAAGGCTTGAAAAAGCTAGCTTAATGAGATCCCAGGAGGATCAGGTTGTCTTGGGCTGGGAGGAGCAGGAAGTGGGTGGGGATGGCCAAAGCATGGCCATGGACGGTCAATTGGTAGGTAAATAACCATACAACATCTACAAGCCGTGTGTCGCTCCTCATGTGACATTTATCCCTAGCTGCAGCAGTTTTGGCTTTTAGCGCCAGCTAATGGCCAAAAAAAATGTTTTCCAGATTCATGACCTTTCTCATAACCATACATCTGTTTACCTTCTACTACCCGTTTTCCCACGTTCAGCAACAATTCCAACAGGCCACCTGTCGGTAAATAGTGCATGAGTTATTCACACATTCAGAAAGCGGGAGCGGAAGGATCAGACGCGCGACGGGAAAGGTAAGGAGGTGGACGGCGAGGCTGGAGTTAGGGCTGTAGTTAGGTAATCTGTGCAGAAGGGAGCTACAGAAATATAGCGGAATGGGGGCAGAGTCACAAGAGGGAACATTGCGGGACCTGGAGAAAAACCAGCGGTTGCAAGGGTGTCCCACACAGAAGACTATAACATTTTCACTAAACTTGTGTGTCCTTTTGTAAACATATCCCAGCATGCCCTGAAAGGCCGAACGTCCCAGGACATAAGGCTATCACCAGACCCATTTCCTGGGGCAGGCGAAGTGGTCGACTGCCCGCGGAGCACATATAAATAGCTGAGGGGGAGCGGGGAGGCACAGGAAGGGGACCAGCCTGACTGCTGTCTCTGAGCGGCCAGAGAAAAAGTGAATCATTCCTTTGTTATGAACAAAGGAATGCATATTTTGAACGCAGCCTCTGACTTGCTATGGAGACACTCACCCTATGCCCCTTGCCCTTTGTGTTGACAGAGGGCCTGATTCACTGGAGAATTTTATAATGGCGCAATCCCATTGGAAAACGTTCTGTGAATCAGGCCCAGAGTCTTTAAGGTGGGGGTAATGTGTAATTGATGGCTCATTTAACGAGCCATTGTTTTAACACGGTATGTCCTTAAAATGTCAATGTTAAGAACTGAACATGGGGCATTTTTATTCTGAAGGCCAGCACAAATCATCAGTTAGCTGACAAAACCTACACACCTACAACCTCTAACAAGATAATTAACGTGCCAGTTAGAAAAGGTTTTAAATGATGTTCTTTATTTTCATGTCTTTTTATTTGACACACCAAAAGCTTTTTTTGTATATTACTTATTAATTATTCTAGGGACTGCTTTGGGTTATGGACTAAATGCATCTGCTTTGCATCCAAGCTCTCTTTCATTTTCTTAACAAGCCAACCACTGCCGAGCGCGCACACCAGATGACACCTCAACGTGACTTGGCACCTTGATTAGGAAAGCAGGGTTCATTGTGTGTCACCATGCAGACAGGAGTCCATGGCAAAACAATGCTGTGATATATGTGGAGCAATGATATTTGCGCTGGACAAGTCACCACCCTGTTGGTTAATGGTGTCTATGTGGTGCTCCTCTGTGTAACAGCAGATATGTCTGTTTTTATGTGATGTGTCCGATGTCCATAGAATAGCACACTGGAACATTTTGTGTTTTTGGCTCTGGAGAGTATTCCATACTATGCCCACACTTAACCTCATAAAGCAATCAAATAAGTTGCCTCCAGTTGCACATCCACTAGGCCAAACTCCCTTTCTACACTGCTACACCATTATTTTCACTAGCTGAAGGTGAGCAATAATAAGAGATTAATGCCAGCTCTTTTAGATAAAGCATAGGCCTGCTCTTTTTGCAGATATAACCCATGAGGAATGGTGAGGTGGTAGTGGTTGAGGAACTGTGCACCCTTTATTATGCATCGGAACAGGAGTGTTGTTAGGTCTGGAAAAGATCCGGGGCTATGCTAATGTCGGGACTGTTGGGACTCGGGCTAGCCTTTGCATCACAAGCCGTTTATTTTCATTAAACGCTTCCTAAGTTTATTACTGGTCAGGCTAAAGTTTGTAAGACATACAATCCATTCTGTGAATCTTTTTTGTGCATTGTTTTTTGGATGTCTCTTATAGGGTAACCTTTCCTGTCTATAAATATAATTCCCTGACAATGTTTCTGTATTGGGGATGGGCATGCTCACAGTGAGACCCAGCCCCTCCTCATCTAAACATCTCCAGAAAAATTAAGCAAAACAGCCCTTGTGCCCCATTTGAGTGGCTGATGTAGCAGCCCTTTTATACTCATATCTACAAATGTAAGCTGTCCGAAGGAGTAAGTATGGTTCATGGTTACACATATTTTAATGTTAGGGTGGGTGCTGTGAACAGTGATGTGAGTACCAAGCCATGTATCTGTTATGTTTCTAGAGATTCACATATACAACCCTTTTATCACAGACTTGTTAATCAAATATAGAGATCTCGGATCACTGTTATATTTCTGAAATGCTTTTGTGATTTAATGCAAAGCAGACATGAACTCTCATTGGTGCTATATGTCCCATTTCCCACTCTCATAGAGGTATTTTGAAAATGTGCACAAGGAGTGTACCAGAATGTCTATTTTGGAATGATAACTTTCTATCACAAAATTATTCATATGGTTAGTCTACTATTGCCCCTTGCTAAATACATGTGAGGTGGTGTGAGGAATTCGACCATCCACACGGTGGGTGTGCGTTCGACTGGGCTTTTTAAAAATTTTAAATGAAAATGAATGAAGGTAGATCAACCTCTGGAAATGTTTGGGGCTAATCCACACACATTTTCTGATGCTCACTGGACAACACACACATAGACCTTTGTACTCTGGGTGGACACAGCCTACAGGCACCGTCCCCCCTGTCATATTTAGTGTGGATTTGACCGCCAGGAAATCATCAAGACATCTAAGAAGGGGGAGGTCAAAATCTTCCTCCTGCCATGCGCTACCAAAGGCTTCATGGATCCCCCCTGCCCTTTTGTGAAAGCAATGCAGAATGGTGTCAGCAATTAACTTACTTAGCATAATAATAGAGTATACTTCAAACAGGCCCACATGGGGCCTGGCTGCAGAGGCTAAACAAAGGAGACAGGAAACCACAACACCCCTTACATATGCACTGTGTCAACCTGAAGCAAGCTCCCGCCCTAAAGTATTAATGACAATGACAGGTCATGTCTGGGACTATATTTTTACAGTCAACAACCCCCGGAGGGATACCCCATTCAGAAGGTACGAGTATGAGAATTGATGGAGCCAGAAAGGCTGTTCTCACTGCAGCTTCAAGGGAGAGCTGCCGCTTTAATCAGGAACCACAGAGAGCTCCATTAACTAGAGAGACCCTTTGATCCACAATAGACAGGAGGAAGGGTGGGACTTAGAATTACATGTTTTCACCCCCTTACCTTTTCTGTTGCAAAGCATTCTGGTTATGACCTCATGCCTACAGGAGATTGTTGGTGGGGACCAAGGATTGGTAAGGTAGGCTTAGCCTAAACCAATCACTGTTGCCCATTTGGCTTTAAAAGAGGCTTCAGCCCCTTTTTTGGGCAGATCATCAGAAGACCTTGCAAGGAGTAACAAGATTAACTCATTTGAACCCTGGCTAAAGGTACAGTCTGCCTTACAATTTCCACCAGTGAAAGAAGGCTAGGATTTCCAAATAGGGAAGCAAAAGCCCTCCCGAAACATCTCGTAGGGAACAGAGGGAGATACTGAATCCAGAGGACCCTCCATCTGCTCCAGAACCGGCATCCAACCAGCACACAGCATAGGTGGCAAGTGGCAGAGAGTCTCTGAACCTAACCAACGAAAAGGCAGTTGTCTGCAACACTCTCCTCAGCTTTGGGCTCTCCGCTTTAAAGGATGACATGAGCCCAGTGAAGAGGCTAGGAGGAGTGCATCGACAAGTATCAACCAGCATCCACCTTAAAGGACATTTTTGATCCAGTCGAGCCCTTCGAGCTGCAACTGACTGCACCGCACTCGCTATTGTCGTCTGAGATGCCTCGACCGGTGCTTCAGACCCATCAACCAGCACTGAGACAATGGTTCCTGACTCCTAGCAGCCGTGTAGTCCAGTCTGCAGCCGCTCATCCAGCCTCGCTCCCCGAACTGCCTACCACATGATACCCTAAACTGTCTGCCATCTTTAACTCTGTCGCAGGAGCTGCAAAGGGCCCTAAAACAGACTCGACCCTGCCGAGCGCCAAGAACCTCTACAAGCACAAGATACATTGTGGTTCTGTCCCCCGGTCCTTCTCAAAAGGCCCCTACAGACATTTCATGACCCATTGCCCCCTTTGTGTTGAAACCAAGTAACCTTGAACTATTGCGATTAATTACTTAACCAACTACCCTCCTATCAGTTTCCAGAGTGCATCCTTTTTCCTTCTTGAAACTGTCTGCCCTATGCATTCCCTTAGAGGGTGGGTTGTATTTTGTCTGTTGTGATAATTATAAATCAGATATTATTATACAACCTTGACTGGACAGTCCCTATTATCGCTGGGTAATAATTGTATTTTCACTGTGTTGTAACTAACCAACAATCCACGACCTTCTGGGGATAGGCCTGCCATTCCATCCACGTTACAAGAATTGGAAAAGGAGGTTTATAATTTGCCTATGTTTCTAATCTGTTTGGTTCACTTCTGGTGTACTAGTGGTGTGGGGCTGATTGATGGTTTAGAAACCGATATTCATCCCATGACCACTGGTGCCTCTCAGAAGTTGATTCATCATAGGTGGCACGAAAAGAACACCTGGAACACAGCGGCAGTGGTCAGTGGGTCCTTAGACCCGGCAGGCTGGTTACACTGTAGTGTGCCAGTACGGACAGTTTAAAACGGTATTCAGACAAGGCCTTCCATAAGAGCAGGTGACAGAAAAATGATTTACTTGGGCAGCAACAGCTGTGTTTTCACATTAGATTTCTTCTGTAAAGTACTTGAATTGCAATGTAACGAAACCTGCTTCACTGTATAGCAGTGATTTATTGATATTGAGGAGTGGGTTTGTTGTGTGACACAGAGATGAAGTTTGGAAGGGACCTGTGCCACTCATATTCTATTGTTTCGCCCTGGGCACCAAGTTGGCTAGAATCTGCCCTTGCTTTCACAGCCCTCACAGTGAACAACGCAGTAAACATAAATACGTTCAGTGAGTATTCAAGTTGGACTGGAATGAGCTTGACTTGAAATATCAATAGACTGCAGGCCCATTTTGTGGGTTATTTTCCCTGCAAGAGAACGGCGGAAACAGGCGAGTTTGTCCATACCGTAGCCCACCTCTCTTCATACTCGTGTCTCTGATTTCAACAGTTTGCAGCTTCGGTATTGGACACAATGATGTCACCCAACCAGCAAAAGCAATACTTTTGAAAAGGGCACTGCATGTCAACAGAGATGCAGGAAAAAGTATTTTAATTGGCATCCTGTCTTATGGATTGAGCCAATGTGCGCATCATTATAATGACGCATGAGAAACTTCCAGAAGCTCTTCCTCCATGCCCCTATTTCAATAAATGCGCCATCAAACTGACCTTCCAAAATATCAATAGGCACCTTTCTGTTCCTGGCTTTCATTACATCCACGGGGAAGCGGATGACTAACACCAGTAACATGACAAGCAAGACTACTTTCTGCAGGTGCGGGGGTGCAGCCTTGAGTGTGCACACACAGTGGCAACAATCCTGTGTTTCCTGTATCGAATGCACTATTATTAGCTTGGCACGGTTGGCCAACTCTCAGTGTATGGATTGACCTCTCATATGGTATGGGGCAGTGGTGTAGAAACAAAATTTGGGGGCTTCCCTCGAGCCATTCTGTCGGAACCCCCCTTGAGCCATTCTGAGCCCCCTGTCCCTCCAGCTCGGAAACAAATCACGGGTTGCACCCCCCTCTGGGCTGGCCTAGATTACCACACTTGCACAGTATGCAAAGTAATGCTGCATTAGGAGAAATATATACATATGTGTTTTAATGCATTATACAGTACATTTTCCAAGAAGAATTGTCTAAAAAGCCAGAACATCTTCAGGTGTTTTGTAGGATAACACCACTCCAAAAATACAATACATTCAGGTCACCAACAGTGCACAAGAACATTAATGCGTTAATTGATTGAATGCTTTGCTATTAAAAGTGCCATGCCACAATAAAAACATGTCCAGCTGGCTGCACAATGTAAACCAGTCTAGACACGTAATAACATATTGCAGAAAAGCATGCCAGGTCACATTTAGACACACCTAAACCGGTTGCACCAAAATACCAGTTGAAGCAATGGCACTTATGGTTAATTTATCAAAGATGCCCAGAAAAATATACAATGCCACAGTGAGAAACAGCTAGACTGGCAGCACTCAAATTCCAGTCTAGCCAGGTAATTACACTTAGCAGGACTGCTTTATCAGAGGTGCCCAGTTAAATAAAAAAAAAAAAGCTCAAGCCAAACTAAGAAATGGCTAGACTGGCTGCACCAAAATGTCCCTCTAACCACTTAAGCCACATATCATGCCCGCTTAGCTTGGACATGGATGACCATTAGAAATTATTGCACAATCCTCGCCCCACCCCACCCACACATCCCCTCTCGCTCCCACCTGCTGCCCCAACATCCAAAATTAGCTCCTCATCCTAGAATTGCCTCCATGTCCCTCTTGCTTGTCCCAGTGCTTACGTATGAGTCACCTTACCTCATACTGGGGCATGGAAGGGAGGGACTAGAAACTGATATTCATCCCATGAAAATTACAGGTAACTAAGACAGGCATTACCTCCATGTCCCTCAACCTCATCCCAGTACAGCAAAATGCATCATGCACAAGTACTGGGACGAGGAAGAATATGACTATGAGTAATGAAGATTATCAATAAGTAATCAAGGCATTAAACACAAGCAGTGGTGCAACACATTGCACTGATTGGGCTTCAATCCTTCCCCACCACCCTGAAATCTTGGGCTGTGTTGACTCAACCTGGCTGACCTACAGAGCTGTTGCTGGACAGAACAGGACACAGATGTTAAAAGGTGCCTGGTTTACGCTGTTAAAAAAGCCCAGCAATTACTAACGTAAAGCATTACACTGTTAATACCTGCATTCAAAGGCTTAATCTTTTAGGCAATTTAAATTGTGATGTGGGTTTAGTACCTGCATACCAGGAGAGTGATTTGAATGGTAGAGAGGGGGCAGGAGGCTGCCCATTCTCACAGCAGTCCATAAGTGGGTGCTTTCAGAATTAAAGGAGAGAGGTAACTGCCTGTAACATTGAAGCTTCACTAGAATAGTCTCATTAGAATGCGTACAGGTGTTAGATGCCCCCACACAAATAGATGTGTCCCTTCCATACTGCCCGTGAAGTTAGCACCTCTTCCAACATTTGAAGTGTTAGCCCCACGCAACATTTTCGTTAGACATTTAAAAAACAAGTTTTGAGTAATGAAATATTAGAAAACTTTTGTTGCATAATTCAGGCATTTGAATCTCGGTCTGCTGAAATGTGTGATTGACATCCTGCCTTACATACATATGTGCTTTACAATATGGCAAAACCGGGTCGGGCTTCGAATTAAATTAAACCTGGAATTTGACATCACAATGTAACATTGCATTTGGATGAATTGGGCTGGTAAGAGCAGCCTTTCCTCAGTACTTCCTCAAAGGTCTGCACACCTTGGTTTCTTCACGCCTGCCTTCCTTGATTTGACAGTTTATTGTATTTGTGTGGGAGTAAATTAGGCAAAGTATGAAACTTCGGAAGCTGCACATTATAAAGGGCATTAAATGTCAAGTGAGAAATCTGGATCCTTTTAATTGGCAGAGTGTCATTTAGTCAATATTTGTATCGTTGGAGTGGGAAATGTTAAACCTTAGACAACAGTTTTTCCAATACGCTTCATCAACTAATATGCCGATCTTTTTGATCTAACGAAATATCAATATACACCATTCATTCCAGAGTTCAACACATTTTGATTAGCTTCCGGAAGGTCATTTCATTGATATTGCACGTGCTTGACGTGTTTATACTGGATTTGGGCCTTTGGCTCGTTAGCTTGAATACTCCGACTGAGCTATTTAATAATCATTTCTTAAGTCAAACTTTACCCAATGACGCAGGTAGACACGAGAAATCTCTCACTCCACCTATCGCCTAAATACTACATTACGCAACAACCCACACATGTCATCATTTTCCATAACACACAAAGGGCCTCTTTACTCTGTTTCCACTGCATTAACACCGCATTACCACACCGCCGTACTACTTTGCTACTGAGGCAGAGGAAAAAGTTCCAGCAAAATTCTGGAGGTAATTCCACTGCCTTACCATCAGCAATCAGTGGGATTACCACTAGCGGAATTATCATCAGTGGTAATTTCACTGGAATCCACATAGAATCCAATGGACTCCACAAATGGGGACTAACACCACCATAAAACCACTTATAAACCGGCATCAAATATGCTTTACCAAGTGATGGTAACAGTAATTTCTTTTGGTGGTATTCTGACTAATTTACCAGCGGAATACTGCCAAACTTTAATGAGGTCCAAAGTCTTTCAAAGTGATTTTAGAATTTCCTAAGCTCTAGCTCCTTCATCAAAATGAAAAGCAATCATCAAAGTTATAAATGTTCTTGGTATGGTTTTGGCATACACATCTATACAGTTTTCATTATATATCAAAGTTAAACTTTTATGTGAGAGAAGAGTTAGGTCACCTCATGAACACATAGTTATTGAATCTCAGGTATTAGAGCTTGGGCATGCATTGCATTTCCTAATGTCTACATTGGCAGCCATTTTCCCAAGTCGCTTTCTATTGGGTTGCCAAAGGCACTATGCCAATGCATGATAAAGATTTGGAAAATGCAAGTTGTTTCACCAATAAATCATAATCTCATCTGTTGGATGGTTTTCGTCCTTGATAGTTTAGAAAGAGAAAGGTGGCAGCACTTTTTATGTGACAAACATTGCTTACATTTGTATTTGTGATTTATATTGCAGTGACATAGCTTCAGAGCAACAGAGTTCTATACATGGTCTAGAGAGACCACAATGTGTACATATGATCCCGGGGTGGTGGGAATCCAGGGACAGCACGTCTTAAATCACACCTTGGAATTCGCATGGAGTGAATTTCTTGTTTTTTTTATAAAAAAACAAGAAAAAAGACCGATTTCGAAAGAGCGCTCCGAGACTGTTTCGAGCAGTCTTTCTAAATCAAACTGTCATACCCGTGCCGCACAGAAATGTGCGCAGGGAGTGACAGGCGGGGCCAGATTAGGGAAGTCGTGGGTGTGAGGTAAGTGTATTTTCAGTGTTGCTTTTGTGTGTGTGTCTGTGTGGGAGAAGAGGGGGAACGTTTCTGGTAGGGATGGCAGGGATTGGGGGTAAATGTGTGTGCAGAAATGTGCAGAAGATGAAGGGGAAAGTGCTAGGTTGGGAAGGGGGTGGGTGATGAAAGGTGCATTCGGGAGGTAAAACCCACAATCTTCTAGAAATCCAGTGGGAAAGGGTGGGGATGGGGGCAGGATCGCCTTCTTGGGGTGTGGGGGCTTCAGAGTGTCAAATTTCAGCAAGCATTTTAAAGGGCAAACAAAAGGAGCCAATTTGCGTTCGTCCTTTAAAATGCAGAAATATCACATAGAACCCTAGGGATTATCTAACTATCAAACTCTTCATTTATTTTCTGAACTGCAGGAGCATTGGACAACCTGGTTGTCAGTAGATGAACAGAACACATTGGTAAAGTCACTAGGCTTTTGCAATTGTTCAGTGCATTTTACATTCATAGGCATGCATTTCTGAAGGGCCCATAAAGAATTGGCCAAGCTCAGAGAACAGTCAACGTAGGAGATGTTGGCCTCTACTGGCTGGTTAAACACGTCTAACAATTTAAAATCAGTAGCTAGAACCTCAAGCCTGAAGCTTTATGAGAAGGCCCATGACATATTTTTAATCCAACACGACATCAGCAATGGTACACAGACCTGGAGGTCCCAACTGGCCAGAATCTAAACATTGTACAAGCAAATGGTGTGACCTCTTTCAAACCATTTACTACAGGATTAAACGGAATTCCAATCCGAATTTGAATACAGACATGCATGATATATGAGCACATGTGGAGAAAGGCATGGACTGCTTCATAACTACAAGTTGCCTAAGGACGAGAAGATTGTGCTCAGCCAAGAACCAGCTCCGGTTTACGAGTCCTACATGTGTTGAGAGGGTATCAACATTCATGTAAACATGCTGATGTACGTTAAACCTGAACACTGTATGCTCAGTTCTGGGTGAGAAATATCTGAGCAGTAGTCATGTCTTAACATTTACTTTGAGGTCAACCGAAGAAGTTGCTCTACTCAGTCCATGCCTGCATGTGTCACACTTAATAATAGAGCCTACCTTCCATACATCCCTCACACCCTCCAACTTACTGAGGTCCCTGATTGCAAAATGTAGAAATATCATTCATCGATTCACATGCAAGCTTGGGGGTGTTGTTTCCTGAAAACAGAGTGGAATTCTTTACATTGCATGACATGTTATGCTTTCTGCCTCCAGCATCCTTATAAGATCTCCATTCCTACAAGCATTCTTTGGTAGCCTTCTTTTGCACCATTTCCTCTCTCAAAGTCACCACACTCCCAAGTGATTTGAAAGAAAAGAGTGACAAGGTGATAGTCAGATCTTTGACTTCTTGAATAGGAGGGTCTGCGGAGGTCACTGAGGAAGAAAGGCCTCAGGCAAGGGTGTGAGGAGCTAAAAGTGGTGCTTCACGTTGATAACGTGTCAAGGACCAGACAGGGTCTCAATGGAGTACTAATGAGGCGATGTCCTGTAAGGACGATTATCAGACCTTGGTGTGTGCTGGCTCCCAACTCTATTTAGCCTGAATGATGTATAGGAGTGTGTGGTTGGCCAGCAACCTGATGTGCCCGTAGAGGGAGGCTAGGTTGTTGGCTCCAGTTGCTTGAGGATGATTCTGTGCTACTCATTTGCATGGAAATAGCAATGCATAAACTGTGGGGTGCCTCATAAAACAAGAACAAAACACAGGCAATGATTATGGGCACAGTTAAATGCCCCACGCTGAGTGCTTGTGTAAATTGCAGATGATAAGAGGTATTAGCACATGGAGATCGTTATTGACCTTACCTCAGACAGTCAGAATGTCTAGAGTTCCAGTCAATCACAACTGGTATTGGCTTAATTCTGAACATTCTGTATTCAAAAGTAGACAGGGATACAACAGTGCATTTATTTCGTGAGAAGGGAAAGATAAAACGTGTGAAAATGCGTTCACTTTCTTAACAAGAAACCATTTACTTTCACACGACAAACACAGTACAATCACGTTTACAATTAAAATCTTAATTAACGAAGATAACTTCATTATTTAAACATTACAAGATATACTATTTAATTTACTAAGTCAGTTTGTCTATTTACTTTTACTCACTATTAAAATAACAATTTCTATTGCATTTCTATTCACCATCAAAACTTGAAAACATGAATGGGAATAACTTGTGCCGATATGAAGGGCAGAGTTCTGCGGGTCAATAGGAAGTTTGGCAGGGGTGGGATTCTCCTTCCCATGCCTTTGATGTCCATCAATGGACGTTTCTCCCTTTGTCTATGGTTGTTGTTGAATATTGAATATGGGTCTATGCACCATGTACTGCCGTGACTGTAACTGGAAATTCCCTCTGTGGAAGCTTCAGTTCTTGTCCAAAGGAACTCTGACTGGACCCTTGCATATAGAGACTGATGTGTGTCCATAATGCCCTCTTACCAAATGCATTTTGGATTAAGCTGTGGGGATATATACAAGTATACCAAGCCTCATTGAAAGATATGTTGGGCTTGGATGATATGATAGGTTATTTTTGATATGACAGGTTATTTATAACGTGCTTAATACCCAGAGGTTTCTATGCGCGGACCCGGGGATCGAATCTGTGGTGCTCCGTGTCAACTTGCTTCCAAGGTGAGCACGTTGCCCCTGAGCTATCCTCCCAATATTGAGAGATTGAAAATCCTGTGGACAGCTTCGGTGAAGAAAACTATATATACATCAGACTTTGGAACCATGCCAGCGTTTCTGTAGTGATATTGCAATGACATTTGCAACACAATAAAGTGGTGACGATGATGATTATGAGACCAAGCTATAACAATCAAGAAATAAAGGGAGATAACAAGCATTGTATAACGTGAGGTAAGAAGCAAGAGATAAAATAGACACATGGAGGAAAAGATTGACATAGGTAGGAAACAGACATAAGACAGATTAATC
Source organism: Ambystoma mexicanum (assembly GCF_040938575.1). Lineage (NCBI taxonomy): Eukaryota > Metazoa > Chordata > Amphibia > Caudata > Ambystomatidae > Ambystoma > Ambystoma mexicanum. Next base: position 660,329,117 of record NC_090924.1, read on the forward strand.
GATACACAGAGGGGCCAGAGAGAGGGTAACTACGACTGACCGGAAGACTTTACATGAGAACGTGCGAATAGGATGAAGGAGAAGAATGGTGGTAAAACACAAAACAACGGTGGTGAAGGAGAAATAATATAAAGGAGAAGAGCATTTAATGAAGGGTGGACTGGAGCAGAGCACTTTGACAAAGGAGAAGTAATGCAAAGAAGGACTGTGATCGAGTAGGACTTTAACAAAGAAGCACTATGACAAAGGACTGTGACAATGGAGACAAAATGTAAGGAAGGAGATTAATTGATGAAGGTCTTTGATGGCGAAGGACTGAGATGAAGGAGAAGAGCTATGATGGAAGACTATGAAACAGGAGAAGGACTGCAACGAAGGACTGTGACAAAAGAGAAAGCATGTGATGAAGGAGAAGGACTGTAAAAAACAAGAAGGCCTGTAATGGAGGATTGCGATGAAGACGACAGAATGCGGCAATAGAGGAGGACTGGCAAAGGAGAAGGACAAGAACTGCCCGAATGAGAAAGACTGTGATGTTATACAACAATTAAATAAATGGACTTTGCCATAGATGACAACTGTGTTGAAGAAACACTGTGGCAAACGGGAAGGTTTGTTAAAAAGGAAGAATTTGAAAATACAGGAAGATTGTGATGAAGACAAAGGACTGTGACAAAAGAAACATGTGATGAACAAAAACTGTGATGAAGGGTAAAGGTCGTGATTATGAAGAAGGACAATGACAAAAAGACTGAAAAAAGAGGTTTTGATGGAGAAGGACTGTGGTGAATGAAAGGGACTGTGATGAGACAGACAGACTGTGTCTAAGGATACACACTGTGATGAAGGAAAACTGTGAAGTAAGAGAGAGACTCTGACAAAGGAGGACTGTGATGACGGAAGTCTATGATAAAGTGCCGGGGTTTGCAATACATGAGAAGGATTGTGGCTCTGATGAAGGATTGTGACAAATGAGGAAAACTATGAAGAAGAATGAGTGTGGTGAAGAAGAACAGAACTGTGACAAATCAGGACTCGGAAAAAAAGGACTCTGACAAAGAAGGAGGACTGTGACAAAAGTGAATACCTGCAATTAAGAAAGACTATGAGAAAGGAAAATGTCTGCGGCAAAGCAGAAGGACTGTGACAAAGGAGTAAGGGGAAGAACTAAGCTAAGTGACTGAGTGAAGGAAGCAGACTGTGTCAAAGGACTGTGATGAAGGAAAATTAGTGTGATTTTGGATAAAGGAGAAGAAATTTGATGAAGGACTGTGTTGAAAGTAAATGACTGCTTCTGAACACTCTCTTCCATCCCCCTTCTCCGTAGCATTTTTTTGGTCAGAAGATGGCACCAATATATGCCAAAACCAACCACAACAAGATAGCATGCATGCACTATGCTTGGATGCATGGACACCACTGCAAGGTCTTGTGAGCAATGTAGAGTACTTTGAATTTGATGCAATTTTTTAATGGTATAAAGTGTAGTTTCTTGAGTGCTGGAGTGAAGTGGTCTCTTCTGTTTAGTCTTAATAGGATCCTAATGGCTGTATCTTGCTCCATTTGGAGTTTTTTACTAAGTCTTTCCGGAATTCCTAGGTAGAGACTCTTTGCTTTGTTGATTATTGTGAGTATCAGAGATTGATTGTTAGGGTTCTGTGAGGGAAGGAGAGGTAAGGGATTCATCTTCTGAGCAGTCGTAGGAGCAAGAGGCATTTTTTGGTGATTGCGTTGACTTGCGGTTCCAGTGATAGTCTGTTGTGTAAGTGATTTCAATCCAACACTCCAACTAAGTCAACGCCTAGTATGGGATGCCCAATGGAAACCCTTATTGATATATTTTTATGTCAAAGTTTGTTTAATTATGGATGATGTACCCTTATATAACGCCCCTCTCTTTGAATCCCCCTGGTCTCACTGAACAAAGAAATAGGTTTGTTTTGCAAATTAAAAGATTTATTTGAAGAACTGAACAATTTATAGATTACACTTTTATGAATATGAATAATTTCTGAATATCACACTTATGAATATGAACAATGATCAGCAATGGGTAATATTACAATATCGACAATCTCTTTAATCAATTAGGAGTAGGAATAGGAAGAATAGTGTAGTAGAGAATAACTTTGTGTGGGTTGAATGAAATGCAGTGATATGAGAGAATGCAACACAGAAATAACTTGATATGACTTCAATCAAAAGACAATATGATCACTCTTTCCACTGTTATTACTCATTCCGCGCACTATCCAATATGAAGAGATGGAATGGGGGCACACAGGTATCAGGAATCATCAACAATTGCAGTTTCATCCCACTTCCCCCCAGCAAGCACAGAGAAACGGGGCTGATTTTAAACAGGTCAAAATGCTTTTAAATGTGATTTGCAATGAATGGGAAAAATGCTAAAAATTATTTTAATTCCCTAAATGGATTCAGAACTAGTGAGAGTTGCATTGGATTGGTTCAGGTCAACACTAGCAATGATTATAGAATGATGAGCAGATGGAAAACAAAATTCAGAAGTTGAAAGCAAGAAATAGCTGTTTTTGTTTTTATTACATGGTGTGAAATTGAGCCAAATTGCAAATCGCTGCAATTTTTCCGCGTGTGAGAAACGCGATTACAGAAAGACTATAAGGAATTGGAATGTCATTTTGGGTGCGTTTGAAAGCTGAGGATGTTAGCTTCAAAATGACATTCTCTAGGATGTACGGTTCAAAGGTTACAGAGGTTTTTGTGAAGGTAGATTTTTCAGAAACAGAGCCAAGATTTCAAAATGACAGATTGCGCTTTAAAGATTCAGAACCAATATGGACTTATACTAAGGGGCTATTAAAGTACAACATACCCAACGGGACAACCACCAGAACAGGGCGCCTTCCACTCTGGTTGTTGTGCACCAAAACACTTGACATTCTTCAAAATATCAGCGCATAGATGATTATCGCTACAGTTATCACAGACAATATAATGAGAAGAATTCAGGACGACACAAGATTCTATAATGCCGTTCTGGATAGGTTAAAATGGATTGAATAGGATTACTTTAAACTAAGAGATGACTATAGACAGTTCTAGACTAAATATGCACTCCTATGGCTTTGGAATGGAATGGGCCCGTCAAAGGTTTAGACTTCACTCACCACCGGACAGGATCAGGGCACCTGGACTCTACTCTCAGCAAGGCCCTCTGGTCTGTGCGGCCTCTTGGACTGGATCTGATGGGTTGGTTTTGGGTACAGCTCTGCTCTATGGGTCTTGATCTTGGTTCTAGCACAAGGTTCTTAGCTAGAACAGCAAAACAGCTCAGCCAGGCAGTTGGATTTTGTGGTGCCCTTTGGAAGTTTATGGGTTAAAATCAGGTTGCTTAAGATTCTGAGGCATGCTGAAAAAGGGTTCAGCATCTTGGGGTAGGCCTCTCTGTTTCAAAGTTCTAGAGTTTGGTTCTAGAGTCTGGGCTCTGGATCTATGCCTGGATCCTGGATCTTCCTGCAGGGTCATTCGCCAAGAAATCAGTTGAGGAGTGGAAAGTGTGTGTCCTGTCTGTCCTCAGCAGTCCCTATTTATCCATTTCCAAAGTGGGTGGGGAGGCTGATTATCTATGCCCAACCCTCTAAGGATCTGATAGGTCAGATAATTTCCTGTCCCCTGATTTGAGACAGGAGCAGTGTGTCGTCAGGTGTCAGAGTGATGCTGTGTTTATGGCCCAAAGGAAATCCCTCCCATTTGCTTTTTCTTAGGAAATCTATTTTCCCCAAAAAACATATTACTAAGATACACAAGTTGTTCATAATACATAATTACATGACAGATTGCCTAAGGTACATTTCTGTTCAACTTCCATCTTCCTGCGAGCTATGGTTCATAAAAGACAACTTTGTTGCGCTTTTGGTGGGTTTCTCAATGTTAGTTCTGCACCAATTTGTATACATGCATGCACGTCCCCTCTGGGCACATTCCTGTAATTTTTCATGTTCCTAACATAAACACCATGGCTACAATATGAATAATTTCCGGGGTTCAGTCTCAGAACATCGTACAGATTCCAGCTAAGTCTTAAACTGTGAGCGAATTTTTCATTTTAACAATCTCTAAGTTTCATATGTCTGTCAGTTCAGTACACTTTGCTATAAGCATTTTTCTAAACATACATTTAATCCAATGTCAAATCAACAATTTCAGTCTGGCCCGCCTCCAGAGCTGGGCTGAGTCAGAGGGTCACATGGCCTGCCTTCCTGCCAGAGCAGTTTGTTGTCAGTCACACCCAAATCAGCATTACTATTCAGCCCAAGGAATCCATTGTTTTTTGGTCTTGGTCTGGGCAGCAGGGGAAATCTCCTCCCCTTCTGATGAACATGCCAATGCAAAATGTTCTCCTTTTGGTGGGAATGAACAAGATGTGAGATCCTCAGGGGAAGAAGGCCACTTCGAAGTTTTAACTGCACCAGGTTACCTTCTGGTCAATTCTAACATAGTTCCTTGTGAAAGAAATACATTTATAAATTTAAAATAAGCAAACCCATCTTTACTTCCAGTCCTTTTTCAACATGAATAACAATGTGTGGCCCTCTTATATGGCATTTTGATGGAACTCTCTTCTTTGGCATAGTTTGAGTTCAATGTTCACTTTACACATAATAGGTTTTAAATTGCCGTCTTCTGACAGAGGTGAATAACGGTACTGCACCCATTTTTGTTAGCTTTCTTTCCATCAAGTATCTTTAAAAGAGGATTTTGTTCTGATAACATATGATTCTTGCTGACACTGGGCCTCATTACACAGTAGGCGGTAAGGGTTTACAGGTACCGGTATTTTACCGGTACCGGTAAATCCTTACCGCCTTACTACGAGGTCCCTTTGCGTGTTGGGGAATTTAACGCCTGCTTTTTGCAGGCATTAAAAACCAACCCGCAAAGGGACCAGTGGAGCTAATTACGGTACCGCAATTTGCGGTACCGTAATTAGCGCCTTACCCATTCCCATAGAGCCCTATGGGGCAAAAATGGCAATGGGGAAGGGCAATGGTGGAAGGGGGAATTACCGCCCTGCCAACCTTGGAATGGGGCGGTAATTCCCCTTTCCACCAAGGCGGTGCCGGTATTTTACCGGCATGAACCATGGCGCTAATAGCGCCATGGTTCACTGCCTTCCGTGTAATGAGGCACATTGTATTTATGTGGATTCTTGCAGTGGAATAATGTGGAACACCCAACAAGGAGGTTGGATCTTTTAGTTGGTTTGTGAGCCATGATTTTTGCACATTTTTGACAATCAAGAAAACTGATTTCCAAACAGCTTTGTGTTTCTTTTTGGCAATCAGCATTGCTCTTTCAAGTGATCGCAGGCTACCTTGTGGGTAGCCCAATTGTGGGTTCTGGCGGTGGTCTCCTGTGTTACCACTGACATAGGCAAAAGTGGATGGTGGCCTATTTTTCAGATTTTTACTGCGCAATTGTGGATGATTTTTAGCGATCAGCATGCTTCCAGTGGCCATTTCTGAGGTTTCTGCTGCTAGCAATGCACAATAATGTTGCAGGGCCTGGACCAGTGGGTTGAGACATCCCACAGTTGTCCTTGAGTATTCCTAGGTCATTCACTACATCAGTAGTCTGTGGTTGCATTCCCTTGCCAATCGGCCCATCCAGTTGTGTGTTCCCTCCTTTGAATTCTGCGGGTCAGAGCATTGTTTCCATTTTTGATGGGTTAAGTTTAAGGTTGTTCGTTGTCATCCAATTGTAGATTTCTGTGAGTCAGTTGTTGAGGCTGGGATTGTGTTCCTGGGTTCTGTTTGTTTCCACAATCAGTTGTGTGTCGTCTGTGTAGTTGTAGGTGGTAAGTCTGTGGGTTCAAATGATTTTCATCAGTGGGCTCATGTAGATGTTGAAAAGCAGGGAGGAGAGGCTGGATCCCTGTGGGACTCTGCAGGATATATTTTTATTTTTTGAAGTGAACAGTGGTAGGTCAGTTCTTTTGGTTTCGTTTGTTAGGAATGAGATAAGGCACTTTAGTGTGATTTCCTGTATGCCACATTCCATCAATCTTTTTGTTAGTGTTGCATCACTGATTGTGTAAAAGGTCGCTGTTATGTCCAATAGTATGAGGGCTGATTGGGCATTCTTGACTGCGTTTATTTTCAGGTCGTCCATATCAATAGAAGTGCTGATTATGTTCCAATCATTGGTCTGAAGTCAAATTGTGACCAGTCGTGTATTGCATTTGTTTCGACATATTTAAGAAGGATTTTATACACATGGTTCTCCAGGATATGTGCTGAGTAGGGCAGGCTGGATATCAGTCTGTAGTTGCTTGGGTCTATTGCGCTTTCTGATTGCTTTTTTATCAGTGGTTTAATGTATGCTGATTTGAAGGATGATGGGACTATTCCTCTTTTGAGTGATAGATTCATTAGGTTCCGGAAGTGTTGCACCAGAGTTCCGTGGTTGAAGATTCCTCAGGTGGGTAGGGGTCCCTTGGGGCTCTCGCAAGGTTGGTGTCCTTGATATGTGTGGCAAAGGTTTCTTCTGTGATTGGTTCTAGGCAGGTGAGTTTTGCTGTAGACTTTGTTTCGCCCCGTGTCTCTGGTCCGCCAGTCGTGTTTGTGTTTGCCCAGACTAGGTTGATGGTCTCCTGGATTGTGTCTATTTTTACTCTCAGATGGTTGGTAAAGTGCGTGTTTCAGGATGATGGAGTGTTTGCAGAAAGATTCTTTTTTTAATCTCTTTGATGATTCTGAAGAGTTCTTTCTGTGGATTGTTTGCCAATTCTATTCTTGTGGCGTGGTAGACCTTTTTTTGCTTTGAGGACTGTTGTTTTGTATAGTTTAAGTTGTTTTTGGTATATTATTTTGTCTTGTCGGGTATATTGTTCAAAAGAGTGTGTTGCCGGGTGTACTGTTCAAATGAGAAAAATGGCAATATTTCTTTACACCAGTCTGAAAGCCCATATGCACTGGAATCTTTGGCACATTTCACTTTGCCAACTTTCAACATAACCTAAAAATGATCCACGAAAATGCTCAAGCTTCATAATAATCACAGCTCATCATATGACTAACATGCAAAATAACATGAACAGACCCATATGGATGGTTTTCATGGAGCTTTAATACAATCTTTTTATTTCTCTTTACAATTAATTGGAAAGAGACATGCAAGAATCAGTATATAGACAAGGAAGGCTGCAGTCGTTTTGTGATGTTTAATAGTGTGAAACATGTGGCATTGAGGAGGAAGTAGGAGGAGAAGGAAGAGGAGGAATTTCCCCTGCGCTGACCAACATTCCTACCCTGCCTTAAGGATGTCATCTGCAAGTGTGATGAATCAACTTCTGGGGCACCAGTCGTCCAGGGATGAATATTGGTTTCTAAACCATCAATCAACCCCACACCTCTAGAACACCAGAAGGATCGGAACAGATTGGGATACGAGTGAATTATAAGAGCTCCTTGTCCATTTTTGGTAACCTGGACGGAATGGCAGGCTTATCTCTGCAAGGTTGTGGATCGTTGGTTAGTTGCAACACAGCAAAATACAATTATTACCCAATGATAAAGGGACTGTCCAGTCAAGGTTGTATAAAAATATAAATTTTATTATTACGACAACAGACCGTTCTAGCACACTACAAATACTACCCACCCTGTAAAGGAAAACAGAAGACAGGCAGTTTCATGAAGGAAAGAGGTGCACTCTGGATACTGACAAGAGAGTAGTTGGTAAAGTAATCTTACGGTTCAAGGTTATTTGGTTCCAACACCAAGTAGGGCAAAGGGTTGTAACTGTCTCTAGGGCCCTTCGGAGAAGGACCAGGGGGGCAGAACCATAATGTACCTGGTGTTCGACAGCATCGAGGTTGTTCCAGGGTGCTTTGCAGCCCTTGAGACAGAGTTAGTGGCTAGAGACAGCTGAGGGTACCAGGCAGCAAGCAGTTCGACAAGCAAGGCTGGAAGGATGTCTGCAGACTGGATGGACACCTGCAGGCTTTCCGGCGCAGCGGTTCGGGGCAGGAATCGTTGTCTCTGTGCTGGTTGGCGGATCTGGAATGCTTGTCGAGGCATCTTGGACGGCTCTGGTGACTGCATCGTGACAACAGTCAGCGGTGCAGCTGGATGCTGTTCGAGGACTCGACTGTCTCAAAAATGTCCTTAAAAGATGGAAGCTGGATGATTCACTCCTCCTAGCTTCTTCAGAAGGCCATATCATCCTTTGAAGGCAGACAGCGCAAAGCTCAGGAGAGCGATTGCAAGCAATGACCTTGCCCTTAGTTCAGATACTCTCTGGCACTTTCCACCTAGGAAGCTTGCTGTCAGAACCAGGTAGGGTATGCTGTGTGCTGGTTGGGTACCAGTTCTGCAGCTGCTGGATGTGTCTTCTAAGTGTGGTATCTCCCTCTGTTTCCTGGGAAATGTTTAGGGGATTGATCTTGCTTCCCTCTTGGCACTCCTGGCCTTCCTTCACTGGCAGAAGATATAAGGTAGATTGTACCTTCAGCCCGAGTCCAAATGAATCCGTCTACATACTCCTTTTGAAGTAGTTGGATGATCTTCGAAGTGAGGGGTTCAGCCCTCTTTTAAAGTCAAAAGTGCCCCAGTGGTTGGTGCAGGCTAAGCCCCACTTAATGAACCAATCCTGGACCCCCACCAACAATCTTCTGTTATGCATGAGGTTAGGATCACAGTGCTCTGCAACAGGACAGACAAGGGGTCCCACCCATCTTCCTGTCTGTTGTAGGTCAAAGTGTCTCTTTGGTTAACTGAGCCCTCTGTGACTCTTGATTAAAGTGCAGGTTTCCCTTTAAGTATGTGGCAAGAGCAGACTTCTTGTCTCCCCCAACTCACATACTTCGCCCGCTGAAAGGGGTCTGCTCTGCATGGACACCTGCGTTAACTGATGGACCCAGACAGGCCATTCACTGCCTTTCATACCGAGAAGTGGGAACTAGCATCCAGTGGAAACATTGCATACCAAAGGGGCATTAACCCCACATTTCCTATCATCTATCTGGCAATCAAGACCCTTCAGGCTTGCCTCAATTGTGTTGTTAGCATGCACTGCCACCAGCCGGAGTAGACAGAAGGAATGCAGATACATGGAGCCTTTAATATTTAAATTTGGCTGCCCTTGGCTGGTGGAAGGTGTGCCTTTCCCCCTTCTTGAGTTGCTTTGATGTTCTCGGGACTGTCACATTCCAGCTGAATATGACAGGGGAAGACGGCGCCTGTAGACTGTGTCTTCCTGCAGTACTTGTGACTATGCATTTTGTGCAGGAAGCACATGAAATGGGTGCAAAATGGCTGCACACATTTCCCTGAGGTTGGTTTCCCATCATTAATTTTCATTATTAAAAAATCAACAAAAACCCAGGCAAGTGCACTCTCCCTGTGCAGATGGCTGAATTTCTCACAGCAAGCCAATGGGTTTATTGATGGGAAAGCCCACTTATTTCATTGGAACAGCACAATGATATCTGCACATTTTTCAATCTTTAGGATTTTCTGACAAAGGTCCATGTAGGAAATGTTTTTTGTACAAAACGTAGACATTATCTAAAATGGTAATTGATTACTTCAATTGGCAAAGACCTGTATTTCTGTTGTATGTACCTCAAGAGATTGTCCTTGCCAACTCCTGCAGCAAAGTACTATTATTCAGGGTTATTTCCTTTGTAGGAAAACCATCAAAATCACTTTTCCTAGGCAGTTGGATACTGGCTGCATCAGCTGCTGTAATGGAGCACATGTTTTAAACTGAGATCCTTACACAAAAGCAGTGTAGATCAGGTGGACCATCAGAAAACCATCATCAAAATTGCTTTATTCTGCAATTATTTCTTACAGCATTCATGACAAACATAAACATACTGACTACTACAAATACTTAAAATATCAATGCAGCATACATCATAAAATAAGAAATAAATATCCAATACTGCTTAAGAAAATCCTGATATTTACACAAACCTTAAAACTATCAGTTTATATGCATCTCTAGTACATTCTTAAAGTGCAAAGGAGGATGGTTGCTAATTTCTCTCAATTAAATTCCTTTTCAGTCAAGCTGTGTAAATATTCACTCACTAATTCTCTAGTTCTCATATCTTCTGTTGATTTACACAGAGCCATTGCCGTGGCAATACTCCTGATATTTTTCTTGCATTAAAGAGGCTTTAGACAGATTGACCTCAGTTTGAAATATTCCAGGCCAATGGAGCATAAAATGTTCTTGAGTTTCCTTAGCATTCTTACATGCTGAGATTTTTCCTTGCGTGACTCTTCCCGTTTGTACAATAACGCCGAGAGGGGTAGATTGCAAAAGTGGAGTTTTATATAAAGAGCTCTTTCATATGCTGGTCGAATTAGGTCCAAATATCCTTTGTATTCGGTCTCTTTATGTTCAAATAAGCACGGGCAGCTGTAGACTGTTCACATACTATTATTGCTTTGTTTCTTATTTAAGTCCCATACATCCCTTTTGCAGTTGCTATGGTGCTGTCCTTGATATTTGCATTATTGAGCCACAGATGTTCGTAGCCCACAGTTGTTAAAACCGTTGTTACAAGGTCATACCATGGTATGGAACTTACTCCCTCTAGTGCAGCCATCATGACTTTCCTCTATGATGTGAGATGAGGGGAGGACCCCAATCTAAGCAAGTAATATACAGGTTTAATATATTTTTCATCATTAATATATTTTTTGATTTAACTCCATGCGTACTAATTTACTAGATGTACTTTTAGGCAGTAGTAATGTTCTCGTTAAGAATTTATTTTCAATTATGGATAATTGTACAGATTCTGTGTAACCCCATACCACCATGCAGGGCAGCCGATTTCGCTTGGATATTATAGCTGTTTAGAGCCAGAGAAACTGTATCCATGACAAGTAGAGAAATTGCTAATTGCATTACAAGTCCTTTCTATGCCCAGACATGATTTGTCTAGTTGATCCATCCATTTACACTTGTCCATTAACCCCTGATAGTCAAATCTATTCACGTGTTCCAAAGTTAATTTATCAATTGCTAAATATAGACATGGGACTTTTTAGAGTGGGTGGTGAAACACTATGGTTTTGATTTTGTTGATAGTTAATGCATGTTTTTTACAACCTTTATTCAAAGATCTAATTTGTTCCTTAAGTACCATGTGAGTCAATGAGATTAAAATAGCCTGGTCCTCATAAAGCAAGACAGAGACCCTTCCTTGGCCCAGTTTTGAAGCATCTTATTTTGTTTTATGACCAAGCCAATCAGCTAGATAATAAAAATATAGAGTAATCTAGGTGTAAGCACACACCCTTGTTTCATTCCCCTTTCTACCCTTATTGGGATAGTTGTGTCTCCTGATAGGTTCCAGCGTACCCATGCCTCACTAGTGCATTAGAGGCTTCTGATTGCATGTAGTCGGCCAGTTGGGATCCTTGCCTCGTAGGGTTTCCGACAATTTCTCCCTCGGGACCCCATCAAACGCTGCCTTCAAATCAATTACCAGAGTATACAAGTTAACTTTCCTCAAAAACACATACTTGTGTGATTAAAGGAAGAGTGGAAGCTTTGGTTGATGATGTTTTGCCCTGCTTGGAAGCCAGCTTGTAAATGACTCCCAATCCCTTGCTCACATACCCAGTTTATCAAGTGGTGCGATATGACCGTGGCAAATATCTTCCCTGCACCATCTAAAAGGAAACTGGCCTGTAGTTACCTGGCTCATCATGCCTGCGTTTCGTAAATAGTGGCACAATTTCCGCTGATGTCCATGATACAGGTACAACTGACAGCTGAAGCAGAATAGGACCTGTAACCTGTGACCAGATTTCTATGTTCCCCTTAAAATAATCACTAGGGATCTTATCTGGTCCCAGTGTTTACCCTTTTCTTTGGTTCTTATTGCATCATTTACTTCTTTTTTTATTGTTATTTGCAATAAAGTAAATATTGTCATATTTTAGAGGTGTAGGTGATGGATTTGTTTCACAGCAGAAATTAGATCTAGTTTCAATATTTCATTCCCTTAAATATTTTCTTAGACATCCTTCTCTTGTATAATGTTTCTGCTTTCAGTATTTCCCATTATAACAAGATTCCAGGAGGTGGTGCTATCCCATTTTAGGATTGCATCCTGTAGTTCATTCCATTTCTCTGCTGCAGACCTTTTTCTTTTCTTTCCTAAGGGAGATTTATAATCCTTCTTATTTTACAATTCCCCTCATTCGAAAAATGTACTCACTTTTTTTGTTCTTGCATTCCTTGTCAAACCAACTTACATAGTGAATAGTTTGATCTCTAATTAATTTATTTGGTTTACTCACAAAAATATACCACTCTTTTATCATGGCCTCAAAGGTTTGAATAATATCATTGTCATCCATGTTGTCCATATTCAGGATCTTCTCCAGGAATCCCATGATTCCAGTAAACAGATATGGCAATACTTTGTCAGCCTCTACATTAGTCCATTTCAGTGACTTTCTGGATTGTCCTACAATTCTAATATTAACATCCCTCACTTCAGCAGTGGCAATCATTGGTAACCAGTCTTTTGCTAACACATGTAAACTTAAGGGACAAAGGTCACTCTATATTCGATTTATAATTACAAATGATTGACTCAAGTGCCTGTCCTTCTAGAGCCACCAACAAGATGTAATCTACATGTGATTGTTTATTGCCCAAGACATGTCAGGTTAGCTGGCTAATCCCCATGGGCACACCCATTGCATGCCCTTAATTCTAAATGATAGAATATACACATGTTTATGTCTTCTATTTGGTTGTGATGATTTATTTATAGGGATGTTAAATGACTAATTTTCATCATCCATTGGCCCTATTACGATACCAATTGGTTCATATTGTACATTTAGATCACCCATCACCAAAATATGGATTTCATCACCATATTTTTTAATGGCTTCTATGTTACTCCTTTGTACTATCTTAAGTACATTAATTTGCAGGTTTATATGATATTTATAACACACTTTATACCCAGAGGTTTCTAAGCACGCACCAGGGATTGAAACTCCATGTCGTCTTGCTTCCAAGGAAAGCACGTTGCCCCTGAGCTATCCACCCAAGACTTAAGTCTGTTATAGATCTTAACCAGCATTGTATAGAAATCAGCATCTCTTTATAGGTGTAATTCCTGTACATCTGGAGATCCAGTATTTTGCGTCTCTGCTTTACAGTTTATTGCCAGACTTACCCATGTAAAGAGACCCTCACTTGGTCTTCCTCGCACTCTCTTCACTTTTGACAATTGATAACTGGCATAGCCCTGTAGATGTGTTACAGCTAACGACCAGGTTTCTTGGAAGCATATTATGTGGTAGTCACTTTGGATCTTAAACCACATTGGATTTGAAATATTTCTCCCTTATGCTGCTATATTCCATGATAGAATGCTAATGTTTAATATGTCATCCAAGTTTTCCAGCATCTGTGATATTAATGTATCTGTTTGTATGGGGCCTCCTCTTGTCATTGCACATCATCTAGGCCTGCAATCCTAGTTGTCTGTGTGGCTGTTATAGTTCATGGATCGGGCTCACTTATGTTCACTGTTGACAATCTGCCACATTCTTACATTGATCTGGACCCCTGATCATATCTATTTCTTTGTGTGTTCGCATCACAATTTCATATTGAACATGATCTCGGGGAATAAAATCTGACCTCAATTATCAAGTTATGTGGTGGCAGAGTTCTTAGGTCAATGGCGGGTAGACCTTGTAATAGATAACTGTTTCTCATTTCAATGGCAATACAGTTTTCATCTGGTAAATTCGGTGAGTGAACTCTAGTGCACCGCAATATATATTCTCTGATCAGTGAGAGACAGCCCCTCGTGCTTCTGAACCAATGAATGCATTTGTTTATGGGTGCAATATTATTTCCCCATGTCCCTGAGGCTAATTTATGTACTTTGTGCAAATATATCATATTATCTATGTTGCCTTTGCTAAATGGGTATGTGATCTGGTTTCATGAGTTGACAAGGTTTTGCAATTATCATGTTTTTGTTTGCGTGGAGGAATTGCTTCTCTACTCACCTGTGCCCTGTTTACTTTAGTATCACCTATTCTGCTGCCGTCTCCTCACGTTTAAAGTAAGTGTCAATAAGCGTATAAAATAGTTTGGCACATTTCCCACAGGAAAATCTGTCGAACTCGAAGTAGGCAAATTTTTCTTTTTAGAAAAATGGCTCCCATCAGTGCTGCTGCATGCTATATAAATGCTAATAAATAAATAAATAAATAAATGACCCGGCACATATTGTTATTTCGATCGGTTATAAAATAAATGAATCTTTCTCTTGATGCTTGCTGAAAAGTAGGGAAGGGTCCTTGAATTAGCTTTTATTCGTTTAAAAATCAACCAAGCAAAAATACTAAGTGCATAATTACAATCGTGTGGACCCAATGTATCGAAGGGTTAGACACAAAGGCCATGATTCACTGAGTGTCTGTTAGTGGGATTGCATCATTATAAAACGCTTCTGTGAATCAAGTGCAAAAAAACATCATAAATGTGGTCCCTATGAAGAGAAAAATCCTGTCCCTTCCATTCTGCGACTTATACCTAAAAACAAATGCTCGACCTTAGCTTCGTATTCGAGTGTATGTGGCTATGTACTGAGCGAAGAGGAAAATATAGCAGTTTGTGAAGCGCTCCTGACAGCAGAAGCAGGAAATGTGACGAATGCAAAAGAAATTGTAGCCCAGAGACACTTCCAACCCACCCTGCATCATTAGTAGTAAACAGACCTGACAGCTCTGAAGTGAAGGCTGCAGCACAGAGCCAGCGCGGGAACACAGAGTTCAACAGGTGAGATATATTTCAGTCAGAAGTGTTTACTGATTAACAGCAGCGCACAAAATAAGAAAGAATGGTTCCCAGCAATTAAATGTGTCTACAATGGAGTCGTTTTGTTCAATGGGGATTCCTGAAGTTCCTGTCGGACCACAGACTCTTCATTACAAACCAAAACCACCCCTGTTTATTCTAAATGTTGCCATTTAAGGGAAACCGCCTCAAACATCTAGCAGGACTCATCTATTTTTATAACCACTTAAATGGAAGTTGAAAATGACTGTTGCTTAACCAAAATCAGTTATAGTGATATGCATGTAAACACACCACAGTGAATAGAACACTATTGACAAAAGTCACTTTGCAATGTAAAAATACACTTTGCACTTTTCAGTAAATCAGGGTGCTTGTAGACAGAGCAAAGTGATTTTCCACCAGTACAAAGTGACTTTACACTGCCCTAAAAAATCCTTAAATCAGGCCCAATATATTTTCGATACTGGTCTTACAGAGCATTTCAAGATGTTGTATATCTTTTCACCACTAGTTGGCTCCCAGCGATTTTATTGGGTAGAAGCACTTGCACCTTCATGAGTTGGTTCTTGACAAAGGCATCATGTTAGTCTAATATGCGACATAAGCATCCTTTTAATCACCTTGGCATTCAGAGGCCTGTTGCTCTTTGCAGCAATAGTGGCTGCAGGGTTGGAAGCTTCCTGGGAGCACCCAGCATAGGCTGGAGACCAGGATTTGAACCTAGTGTGAGACTCATCAAGAATGCAATGCTTTATCAACTAGGAAACCCCTAAATACATTCATTATTTTTAATTTGCTTAATATATAGTGTATATTACTACTTTGGCAAGTATTTCGTTTTAAATTATTCTTTTGATTATGACATATTCCTTGCTTTTTTGGCATGTGCTTTTATATGCTGTAATTTTTTGGTTGTTGGGACTAAACAGTGAAGTTACAAAAAATAATGACGTTCAGTGTATAAAACCAAATAATCCCAAACATATATACAAGCCAGAAAGAAAAAAAAGGTTATTTTAAGAGCCACCATTTTTTGATGAAAAACAAGCTAATTGATTTTAATTTCCACACTTTTTGACTGGAATTTTTTAAGGTCCTCTGATTTTTGTAAATTCTGCTTTTGAACTGTGAAAGGTGGCTCCAAAAGGAAGTTTTGTTTTTCTTGCCTTTCTGGCTTTTATGGTTTTTTCTTGTTTTTCTTTTTTGTCAGAGAGGTGAGGAGTTAAAGTGGTGGGGGGAAGAGAGGGAAGGAGTACCAACCACAGATATGGAGCGGCAAGTGGACATGTGAAGATGTTGGGTAGGCCGTAAATGTAAGGGAAGGTGCAGTGTTTCTCATGCTCCTTGACCGCGGCTTCGAAAGCACTTCGAAACTGCTCCTTCCTGCATAGCATTGTGTCATAGTACATACAGAGAACTCTGACCCACGAAAAGTAAGTATCGACAGCCTCCTGTATGGCCTTGCCAGGCAGCCAGGCGGTATCCTCTGCCTCACAGGAGTAGCCCGTGTGAGGGCAAGAGTAGCTAAGGAAGCTGGGGAAGAGGACATTAACTGCTTCTCCATGAGAAAGGAATAGACTTTCTCAGAGCTCCCGAGTGGTTGGATCTGGTGTGGTGGTGCATGGAGGTGGTCCCGAAGAAGTACTGCCCAGGTTGTCTGCAACTAAGTATGGCACCGCACTCAATGCATTTCACTGGGGTAGCTCGAGCCTTCGGTACTTCACTAATGGTGGTAAAAACTTCTTCTACCTCCTCTTCCGGTTCCTCGTCATCCTCGTCCATACCACTGTGCCTGTTGCCCTGTCCAGGCCCTCCACTTGATGGTTGTGGTGGTGGCCCCTGGGAAGGAGGGATGGCCATGAGAGATGCCATTGTTAAACTTCTGGAAGTCTCTTGGAAGTAGCTCTTCTGGAAGATGCTCTCCCCTGGTGTGCCAGATTATGAATGACTAAAAGCAATGTATGGGTCCCTTTACAGGAATATCTGTGGACTGTGTGACTGTCTGCAGACTACCGAGCCAAAAATAGGCCTTGGAAAGTTGTATACATTTGACAGCTCTATTACATATGTGTCTAGGAGTTATGGAAGGGTACACGTTCAACTGCCAGTACGACCAACTCTATGCAAGGAGAATAAGGACTTTGTACGCAAATGGGAAAACATACTTAATAAGTGCTCACTTGACTTGATTCTTTTAACCATACAGGAATTGGCCAATGAATTGAAATCCATCACAACTGACATTGAGACTATCCAATCTGAGTTAAGTGGTAGTCTGAGCAAAGAAGAGATGAAAGACATGTTGGAGGACATAGGTAGAAAATTGGAACAATATAAATCAGAATTAGAGAATAAAAAGATCTGAAAATTTGAAAGAGACACCTATGACTACCACAATGATGAGATATATACCTGGATTGACAGGTATAGACAATCCGGACAACCACAACATTCTAGGAATACCTCTGATCAATCTAGTTCAGATTCAGATACACAATCATGCCCAGGCACTTCAAGGATGCCAACTCCCTCTAAAGAAGAGAAAACTACTACAACAGAAGACACTACGAGAAGGGAAGATAGAGTACCCAGAGAAGATAGATTACCCAGACAGCCTTTTTTAGACAAGGGCAGAGGAAGAAAGAACCAGGAGGGGCCACAGGAAAAGAAACTTCATGGAAACCAGAGGCGAGGTATCCGAGCAGGAGAGTTTGATTATTAACATTTCCAGACGTAGTTTAAGTAACATCGAGAAACAAATCCTCCAAATCCTCCAAAAGGGACTCAGCTTTGTACCAATTTATGGCACAAATCTTTTCAACACCGAAGTGGAACTCTTCTAATTTGTTCGGAAATTGAAATTGAGAGCATATTTTGTGGATGTTGAGATACCTGAAGAAAAAACAACCAACAGCTATCTTGAACTCAAATCTAAGAGCTCCTTTATACCACCATTACCTCATAGTACCATTGACATTTTTCATGAAGCTATCCTACGAGATCTGAAGAAAATCTCATTTAAAACACCCAAATTTCGTAACCTTAACCGTAGAGATATGTCAATCATTAGGAATCTGTATGAGGATGAAATGATTACTAATCGACCAGCAGATAATGGTGGGGCACTGTTGGTGATGGATACTGTTGACTATCGAGAAGAATGTCAGAGACAATTGAAGGACACCAACATTTACAAAGTTCTAACTTGTAATCCAACCAGAGAGATTTTGAATAATCTTCAAACTATTCTTGAAATGACAGAAGAGAATGAATGGATAAGCAAATAAACCAAAGACTTTTTGATTCAGAAATTTCCTCAAACACCTCATCTTTACTTGCTTCCAAAAATCCACACATCTCTCTAAAAACATCCTGGATGACCGATTGTGGCTGCCATTCAGAGTATCATTCTACCTTTAGGTATTTACATCGACACGGTTCTACAGCCAATCATACAGAAACATCCTACTTATATTAAAGACACTGCAGACTTCCTGAACAGATTAGCCAACATCCAATTAGAGAAGCATGATCTTCTAGTAACTATTGATGGGAACAGCCTGTACACCTCCAGTCCGCACTGTCTAGACAAACTAGCAGTGGATTGGCTGCTATTGCAAGAAGAAGAAATAGGGGCGTCTAAGGAATGGATCATGATATTACTCAATTTCACTGCACAGAATGCTTACTTTCAATATGAGAAAGAATACTACTCGCAGATTAGTGGTACGGCTATGGGGGCCACGATGGCACCCGCATACACCAACTCTTTTATGCTGAGGTTTGAAGAAGATCATATCATCAAACATCCTGTCTGGCATCAATACATAAAACACTGGGGAAGATACATAGATGATATCTTCCGGGTGTGGACCAGCTCACAAGAAACTCTCGACTCATTTTTGGGATACATCAATCTGATTGATAAAATAATTCAATTCACGCCTGAAATTGGTCATCCTTGTGTACATTTCCTTGATGTTCTAGTAGTTCCAAAGGTACCATCATTTGACACAGAAGTTTACCACACACCATCTGACAGAAATAATCTCCTCCATAGGATGAGTTTTCATCCAGCAGCTACAATACAGAGTTTACCATATAGCCAGCTACTGCGTATTAAAAAAATCACTAACACAGATTCTAATTATGTGCAAGAAAAGAAGAGATGCTCAAAAAATTTAAAGCAAGAGGTTTCAAAGAAGGAGAACTTCTCCGTGCTGTTGAAAAGGCAGACACACAAGAGAGAACCAACTTATTAAAGACAAAAGAATCAAACAGTAAAGAGAATCCAATGGTCTTTGTCAGAAAATATAGTGTTCAGTCATCCAAAATCAAAAAGATAATACTTAAACACTGGCCGATGTTGACTTGTGATGATAAATTCCAGACCTTGTTTCAGGAAAGACCAGTTTTTGCCAACCAATGAAGCAGCAACTTGAGGGACCTGTTGGTTAAAACTAAACCCAAAATTACCAAGAAATTCATGTAAAAAACAAGGTACTTTTCCATGCATGTTGTGCAGTAACTGCAACAATAACATAAAAGGGAATACAGTCACACACCCCAGAACTGGAGAGAAGATACAAATCGAGGACTACTCTACTTGCATGTCAGAAGGTGTCATATATTGTATCAAGTGACCATGTGGTCTACTTTACATCGGACAGACTGGCAGGAAAGCGCATGTGAGATGGAATGAACACAAATCGAATGTCAGGACTAACAATCAACACTCACCAGTTGCCAGACATTTCAATCAAGCTAAACATCAGATAGCACAGATGTGATTCCAAATTCTTGAAGTAGTACAAATGGCGAATATCAGAATCAGCGCCACCAAGAGATTAGAACAACGTGAAGCACATTGGATTGAAAGACTGGACATGGTATCGCCTCGGGGGTTGAATGAAGAATTGAATCTGTACTGTTTCATATGAAAGAGACATTATCAATGTGTTTTATACAAATTCTATTACAACAGTAAGTATGTTCACAATGGAGCTATGCTGGCTGGAGTCAAGCCAGAGGTAATGCCCTAAAATGAGTAGAGACATGAGAGACATGAACGTCTAAATCAACATTTTGATTCATAATTGCTACAGAATGAGTGAACAATGAAGAATTGGGGAGGCTCATACTACTTGTTTTGATTCTTTTTTTGTGTGATCTAGTTGTTTATGGATCAGCTGCAAATATACACTGTTAACAATCTGTTAAACATAGTCAATTTGTATTTAAACAATTATGGTTGAGACATAACTGCCCGTATAAACTGAGATTGTAGTGGAGGTAAGCTGTTGATTACCTGTTTATTTTCTTTTCTGATTGATCTAGTTACTCTTGGGCCGACAGGGAGTCGGTTCTATTAAAACCACACATATGTTGCATACACACATCATGATGGTTAGATATTTTGATCATCATCGAATTTCATGTAGCAGTGACTGATACTTTCCCTTTTTTGAACTATTGGATCAAGCGTTTTATTGGTCACAAACTAGCTGGTATTGTTTTAGCCTCTTTTTGATTTACTCTCCTAGTTACTGCTGTTTGGATGCAATGGCGTATCAATTAACATAGCGAGTTCAACATACCAGTTAGTTTTGCCTTCAGAATATATACACGCCTGGGAGCGCAAATGCTTCCAGTGCTCACACACACATTGACACAGATCTTGTACTATTAGAAAGAAAGATCCCCAGTACACTGATGAAGCTTGTCATTATGACAACCAGCAACACAGATATAGGGTTACGTGATCACGTAACGTCTAGCGCATAAACGTTTCCATGGTAACGTTCGTGCTCGTTCACAACAGACCACAGCTGAATGAAAACTGCGGCGAGTTACACTCTTCAAACTATCATAGCGACTTGGGGAAGGTCATAGTTAAACATATAATTATGTCCACACTGTTACTCAAAGCAATTGGGCAACATCACTGAAACTGAGCTCTTTATATCCGGCAGGCGGGCACACAGATGTCCTCGTCCTGCAAATACAGGAAACAGCTACAAATGTACTTGAGCCGATAAGCCCATTGGTAGAGTTTTAATGAGTATGAGTTGGAGTCAGCGTTTTCTCAATATGGCGCCCAGTGATAACACATCATAGAAACTGACCAACTGCTGTTATTTAATTACAATACAAGAAAGTATAACACTCTATGAGGTAAGGAGATTATGAACTATGTAACTTGGCTGTGTAGCTATCCTCATATGCAGATAATTAAGTATCACACAATTTACATGTTGTTTCAGACAGGCATGTGGGCATAATATAGCAGAACACTAAGGATGGCTTCACACAGGCATTATGTGTAACAGGAATAGTAACATACGTGCGTATATGAGTTTTTCATACACCAACACGCACGATCAGGTATGCGTGATATTTGTATTCCAACTATAATGATGTGAAATGTAATATGATAACTTAGATCAAAGCTGTGTAGCTAGCGAATTATTTTGCCTACATGGTCCCGTTTTAATGTTTTACAGATGGGAATCCTTGTTATTAATCTCTGTGAGACTTTATGTGGATATTAACATGACAGTAAGGATGCTTCTGGATACATATCAACTCTTGAGACAAAGGAGCTATTTTGTTTTATGAAAATGGAAATACCATTGTGAATAATAAGCGAAAAAGACCGATACTTCTGCAGGTATTTAACAATTATCCTGAGTTGCTCTATGCAGTACGTTAACATGTTGAATTCATCACAATGGGTTTGTGTGAAGTACTTCACATTGTTTCTCTTTTTCTTGTTTGTACTATAGAATTCGCCCTGATGAAAGACCAAGTGTGGGTCCGAAATGCATTAGCATATTATTTTTGCTTCTTTGAAATTAACAAATTCTGCTAATTAAAAAAGCCACTGATAAAAGAAGCTGCATGGGATATCTTTCTCTGTCTATGGATTGTATCCTAATCACGCAGTTATTTCTGACTTTTTTTATTTTTCACGATATGAATGAAACCAACATCTATCAGTAGTTTTAACCACAATTGGCGACCCAAGGTGTGATGTAAACTTTTTTCTCATCAGACATTACTACAGTTTTTCCTTTATCGCAGTATATTGTATACTGGTTCACTTGGAGATGCCATTAACCACATGATTAAATAAGCAAACAGTTATACGAATTCTAAACGAAGATAGCAGTGCCCGCTCAAACCCCCTTTCTTTGACACTTTCAACTTGAAACATCGTAGATTGGCAGCAAATGCAGTTTCAAAATATCTGCGGTGATGGACACCATTTGCAGACATGCCGTCACGTCGCACGGGTGTAGTCACATGATGACGTCCGGGGATGTCTGCGACGGGTGTTCGTGGAACCATAGAGCAGCATGCCTGCCCATGAATGTCTGCAAACAGGCGGGCCATACGTGGACTAATTAAAAACTTGTCATATGAGAGCAGACATGTGCGTACATGGTGCGATGTCTGCGGACAACCTATTTTGTAAATGGACCCTGAATAGTCATGCAGTACGCAGACTACTAATTGAGTTTTAAAAACAAAGCAATGTATCACAGAATTATATAGAAGTTATTTATAGTATAACAAATACATGTATTTATCAAAGTGATGGGGTATTAGAATGAGAAACATAAATGGGAGAATTTGGAATTGGTATAAAGTCATCATTGGGCGAGGGAGGGATGTTAATATAATGAATGCTGATATTATTATTGGTTAAGCTGCTCAATTTATGGAAACAGTACTTTTTGGGCAGCTTATGAATTTGGCAACATTTGACTAATGGTCACCAAACTTTGTAGAGAGGCGCACACTAATTGGATGCTTCAGAACGTGAGGGGCGTCATAATATTTGAAACGGTGGCCATATTGGATGGGCGGATCATGTCCTTTGTCTGCAGACAGTGCAGTGAGGAAAAGAAGCCTGGAGAATATATTTGGAGTTATGTTGTCAATTGAAGTGGACCTGGAAAGGGTGGGGGAGTGGAAAGAACTCTTCTTCTAGGTGAAAACAAAATTGAGTAGGTTCCGGTGTGTGTGCTGTGAATTTTTCTGTTTGTGGACGTTTTTGGGATTGGGGGTTTGTGGTGAATCTTGTTATTTAAAGGTGTATTGTCCATGCTTGTTTTATGATTTAATTCTATTGTGGTGGTTGTGGCCTCTGGCCACATGCACTATAGTAATATGTGTAAAATAAGTATAGGTACTATAAGGGGAGTATACCGTATTTGTAATATGGTGGAATGATAACATTGAAGTGTATTTGCTATTAATGATTGTAGTACAATTGAGGAAAATTATCGCCAATCTCTCTTTAGCCTTTGACAAAGTCAACAATTCTATCCTTATTAAACGGCTCCATGATACCTTTGGAATCATGAACCAGGCACCAAACTGCCTGATCTCTTCCATTATTTACTGTCCTCCCAGCTGCAACTGGGCTGTTTCTCCTCCACCACCTCTCTACTTGCAGCATTTGACAGGGTTCTATTCTATCGTTCTGGATCTTTGATATCTATCTCGTTTCTCTGGCTAACCTGATCCCCACATTCTCTCATCATTTACAGTGTTATTCCGATGACACAGAGCTTTCCTTGAAACTTACATGTACTACTTTTTCTCCCCCTCTGTCATCCTCAATTGTGTGACCCCCATATAGGAATGGTGGGCGGCTAACAATCTCTATCTCAATGCCAGTAACATGGAGATCCTTCTTTTTGGGGCACTTGTCCCTGTTTCCCTCCTACCCTCTGGCCACTCTTCTTAGGCCCTCTACCGTCACCATCCTGTAAGGCCAAAAACCTAGTGGTCATTTTCGACTCCTCTCTTTCCTTCACTGCTCACATCTTGGATGTTTTCAAAAAGGCCCACTTTTTGCTTCACCTCCTTAGAGGCATTCTACCTTTCCTTACCTTCCCCAGAAGCGCAATGTGTCTAGAGCCCTGGTCCTCTCTAGGCTGCACTACTGCAACAGCCTATTTATCAACCTCCCACTTTGTACCCTACACTCCCTTCAGATAATCCAGAATAGGGCTGCTTGACTCATTATTTTCCTCAAGCCCAGGAATCAAATCTCTGCAGCCTTGAAATGTATACACTGGCTTGTGGTGGTCACAAGGATGACATTCAAGACCCTATTGTAGAGGAGGAGCCAAGTGCATCTACCAGAAGTCCCGCCCTCATTTAGCCTATATGTTGTAAGCGATATTCAATCAACACTACAGCCAAATCAATGCCTAGTCTGGGATGCTGGGGAAAACCCTTATTAATGTATTTTTATGTATAGTTGAGTACTCTGGATGACCACCCTTGTATAACACCCCCCTCTTAGAATCCCCCTGACCCCACTGAGCCAACAAGTAGGTTTGTTTTGCAAATTAAAAGGTTTATTTGAGAATTTAAACAATATCTATATATCACACTTTATAATAAATTAATATCTGATAGTACACTTAGACATATGATGTTGATCAACAATGGGTAATCTGGCACTAGCACACTTCTTTACACTCAATGAGGAGTTAGTATAGGATGGATAAAGTAGCAAAAATACTTTTATGATTTCAAGGGAAAAGCAATGAGGAATAAAATGCAGTACAGAAATACTTGATATGATTTTAGCAAAAGATAAGATAATCACTTTTTCTCTGGCAATTCACCCCCCCTCCCCTATGCAATGTAAGAAATGGAAGGAGATGGAAAGAGGAGCACACAGTTCTCAGGAATGCAATCAAATACAATACGAAATTCAGTTCCCCCCCAGCAAGCTTAGAGGAAACAGGTAGGAGTTTGAAACACAGGCCCAAAATGCTTTTTAAATGTGATGGCAATGGATGGGAAAATGTGCCGACTGATTTTAATTCCCTCTAGAGATTCACGGTGAGTGGGAGATGCGTGTTGGTATTAGGATTTTAACAAAAGAAAGAATGGAGCTGCTATTTTGACAAGTGGATAAATTGAGTCAAAATTGTAAATCGCGGTAAATTTCGCGAGTGCGTAAATCGTGATTGCGGAAAAAGTATAAGGAGTTCTAGGCCTGTTGGAAAGCTTAGATTCTAAGCTTTCAGAGGAAAGTTAAATCTCGTTCCTAGCCCAAACGGTTCCAGAGATACGGACGATTAAATAAAGGTAGTTTTTCAGATTTAAAGTAAACTCAAAATTACAGGTGACAGCTTGCAGCTGCAGCTTTAAAAATTGACAGATGACACGATTTCTAGGAGGCAGTTCTACTTAGGTTAAAATAGTTTGGATAAGATTATTTTAACTAAGAGACTGGTTCTGCACAGTTCTGCTAGGTACTCACAATATAAATTTGAACTAGGCCTCGTCACGGATCTGGTCAACACGTCCGGCTGCGGTTCTGTCTGCTCGGCGGGTCAATCAGGCACCGGTTCTGCTCACAGCGATCTGGGTCAGCTCTGCTCTGCTGGTCTAGCCTCTCTGGATTCTGGAAGTAACACTGCTTTCTGGGTACTGCTACAGGAACTTGCAAAAATTCTCGGCAAAACTTTAAACAGCTCGCCCGGCTGTTGAATAGTTTGGTTAGTTTTGAGGCCTGCTGAAGAGGATTCAGCTGGTGGATTCAGGCCTCTCTGCTACAAATTCTGGAGTTACTTTCTGCTACAGGTTCTGGAGATTGATGGATTTGAAGTCTGGATCTCTGGATGTGAAGTCGTCGGTCAGCATGCTCCGCAGCAAATGGAATTCAATGTCTCTACCTGTTCCAGCAGTCTCTTTTTATGTGTTTTAGAAAGTGGGTGTGTGCGTTGGTCATAACTAAACCTGCCCCTCTCACTTATCATTGGCCAATTCCTCCTCTCTCCCTTGATTGGGGGAAGGAAATGTGAGTCAGAGTGATGCTGTAGGTTTTATGGTCAGAGGAACCTCCCCTTGTCAGATTGCACACAAATCTATTTCTGACCCAAATACATATTTATCTATGCACCATTTTTCTAATATTATAGGTCCAGTTAACATATTTTCTGTAGCATCAAACCATCCGGTCCCTGTCTTTGTACGATGTCGTGTCCACTGATGACAGAATTCTCCCCTTTTCATCCAGATAACAACCTCTAAACCTTTCCAGATTTTACACAAATTTGCACCAGGGATATGGTTTACAGATGATAAAGTGTCAGATTTTTAATATGCATACATTTGGAGTGAGACCCTATTTTCCGCTAGCAACCCCCCAGAATACACCACAGGGTCCTAACACCTCTTAAAATGTTCACAGAAAAATCACAAAAATAATGATATTACTTATATAATTCTGACAAGTCCGCACTATGAGTTATCTATCTTTTTAAAATTATGCCCTGGTCAAAAAGCGGTGTGGCTTCCCCCATCGAAGGGTGGAATAACTGTTTTATCCACTTCCCCCAAGCCAGCTTGTTCACAGAGGCACAGCTGCCCCCAGTTTCTCCCAAGAGGAAGCTATTTTACGACGCCCCCAATATAAGATTTGCCTGAGTCCAGGACAGGCCTTTGTTCAACTCCCTGTAGTCCACAGCTGCTCCACCCCTAATCTAATCAGAGAGGTGACAACTCCTTTTGGCAAGGGGAAGAGTGGCTGAGCAGGTTTCAACTCCTGTCGGGGGTAGTTGTCAGGCAGAATTCAGTTTCATTAAGACAGGTTTCAGCTAAATGTCACTTTTTGTTCCCAGTTTTCTACATTCAAATCAAACTGACAATTTTTACCTATACATTAAATAATTACTTCCTTCAAGTCATTTCAGAATATAGTTTTACATTGTATCCACCTCTTAGCAAGTCTTTCCTTGGTCTGGTTTTGTTTCATTTGTTCAGTTTTACACAAAAGTCTGGTGGTTTTAAAACGCCGGCTTTCTGATAGTGGTGAGTATTGGTAATGCAACCATTTTTGGGATTAAGAAAACGAATTCCCCACAGTTCTGAGTTGCTTTTTTGGCAATCAGCATTGCCATTCCCAATGGTTTCAGGCTACTGTGTGTGTAGCCCAATGGTGGTTTTAGGCAGTGCCCTCCTGTGCTCACAACATAGGCATAAATGGGTGGCAGCCTATTCTTCATGTTTTCCCTGTGCACTCTCTGGGGAGTTCTGGCCATCATGATGTTTTCCATGCCAGTACTGCCCAGTTTTATTGTAGGGCTTGGATGCATGGGTAAAAACATCCCACAATGTTGGCAACTGGATATTGCGACATGCACAAAGCCAATAATGGTAGCTATACCACAAAGAGTCCTTGAAACAAGGTATCCATTGAGAAAACCCTATATGATGTACCCGCGAAGAAACAACAGTCTTCTGAAGGAGATTCCGGAAGAAGCGTGAAGATGAGTGAAAGAGGAGACTGGTGACCTCACATGAAGCAGAAATGACATGCACAGAAGAGATGCTAATGAAGAGAGTACATATACCTTATCTGATGGCGAAGTAAATAATCGAGCAAAATGAAGATTACACATGCGAAGAGCACTGAAGAAAAATGCAGTCATTTTATAATTGTACAGATGCATTAATGCAAGTAGAATAAGTAATCATAAGGCTGGCTAGATGTAGTGAATAAACAGCAGGCAGTGCCACCTATATTTATATAAGTGTGTATAGAATATGGATGTTCCACAACGTATTTTAGCAAACTTGGATCCTGTCAATAGGAGGCGTGAAAGTGTGGTGTAATTGAAGAAAACAGCTGACAGTGAAGGAAGATTTGAGAAGGCTCGTCTGGCCCAGTGTCAAGGGTTGGGACAGCCAAGAAACTGGTTATCTATTCGAGGCGGTGAAATGAACGTTTGAAGCAAGACGGGCACCTGTAGAGGTGTAATGAAAAAACACTAGAAGCGCCAGGTTTTATTAATTTAATAGTGTTACATGCGAAGAAGAAGCTCAAAATGTGCTATCCTGTCCCATGGTCAGATGAAAATAGACTTTGGGCAAGCTACACCGAGACCAGAAGATAAGCCATTGTTCACACTCCCTTTTATTCTCAGGCACAGTGATCCTTTGCAAGACCAGGTTCAAAGGACTAATTGAATGGCGAACAGTAGGAGTGATGATGGATGCTGGGCTAATTGGGTGGGGAGGCATGGACAAGTCCAACCCTCCAGCACCTGGGGTACCAGCTTGTGTGTTTCTAGAGAGTGGAATATTCCAGAAGGGCACAATGGTGCCAAACAGTTATAGAGGGCCACATAGCAAAGAGCCCTATAGTTTTAAAGCCAATGAAACGTGTATTTTCATGACACGGAAGATGACTTGCACTAGGGTTGGGCATAGCTGTCCATCTGACTGTAGAGACCCATCACAACCCGTCCCTATACAGAAAGTATACCTAGACGTTCCCTTAAAGCCTATCACAACCCCTTTCACTTATTTTGCCACATAGTATGACATCAGTGATGATGAAATTTTGCCATAAATACAATGTTGTTTATGAAATGCATTGAGACTTATGCTGTGCAGTGTCCATTGAAGTCGGTGTACTCCATGTTTTAGATAATTGTCAATAAAACTTCAACAGTTTTGCCACCTTCCTGAGTCAGTCTGATTATTGGTGTGAGAGTAAGATCTGCATCCCCATCCATCCATAGAGTGCTACCTCATTTTAAACATGTTTATTTTTGATCGACACACCAGAGAAAAGTACATTACAACATATTCTTTCATGACACTTTGTGCAGCTCATTGATCATCTCCTCCCCCATCATCTACCCCATTCCCGTCCCCACTTAGTTAACGTCCAAATCTTGCTCCTCGGTCCATTGTATCATCTCCGTGCTCCTTGCCGTTAGAGCGTTTGCTACTGCTCGTGGCTTAAAAGTTAGTGCTGGATAGCTCTGGTCATAGTCTATTACAGGGGACCAGATGTTCGTGAAGCGGTGAAGGAGGCCTCTGTTTGCCGCCGTGATCTTTTCTGCGACAAAGATGTCCCAAAGTTTCAGCCACCATAGGATCAGCAGGGGTCCAGCCCGCGATTTCCAGGTTCGTGCCACTGTGGTTTTAGCGGCCAGGAGGAGGTGAGTGAGGAGTGTGGCACTTCTACCCGACCTTGGGTATATGCCTGGAAGCGGGGCTCCTAGTAGGATTGATTTTGGCTCCAAGGGGAGCTTTATCCCAGTTATGTCTGCTATGGTGGCGATGCACCATAGCAGACATAACTGGGCCCAGAAGTTTGCAACCACTGGGCAGGACCACCACATATGGATGAACGATCCCTGTAGGCCGCATCAACGCCAGCATCGAGGGTCCAAGGCTGGGTTGATATGGTATAGTCTAAGTGGCGGGTAGTACCATCTTAGAAGTAGTTTATGGGCACACTCCCGATTAGTGATGCAGAAGGAGGAGGCCCACGTGCGAGACCAAATGTCTGACCAAACCTGGTCTTCTATTGGGTGTCCTAGGTCTATTTCCCATTGGTTCATGTAGGTTGCTCTAGCGACCAGGAGATTCGTCTGCAACAGCTTGTACATCGCTGAGATGCGCCCTCGGTGTGGGGGATCTGCGATTGTCAGCTCTGTAGGGTCTAGATCTCGAGTCGCTGCCTCGCGCGTTGTTGGATGGAAACACTAATGCCTCAGTTGCACGTATGTGAATCTGTCTGTTTCCGCCAGGTCAAAGATGTTTTTGCATTGTTCAAAGGTGAGTGGTTGATTCCTCTCAAAGAGCTGGCTTAGGGAGCTGAGGCCGCCCGCGATCCAATTGTTAAAGTTCACTAGGTGGGTTCCTGGGGAGAACGCTGGGTTATGAAATACCGGGGAAGCTGGGCCTAGGCCTCTAGGGATTCCCCTCTGTTTACGAGTCAATTGCCAAGCTTTTACAGTCTGCCTAGTGGAAGAGAGGATGTTCGGACATGCTCTTCGGAGGACGGGGGAAAGGTGCAGGAGGAAGCGGAGAGGGAGGGGTAAGCAGGATTGTTTAATCTCGACCCATCTAGGTCTGTTCGAGGTTATCGTCCAGCCCACAGTGTGAGCCAGCTGGGCTGCGATCTGGTATTTCTGGAGGTCTGGGACTCCTAGGCCTCCCAAGTTCGGATTCCTCAGCATTGTCTTGAGTCGGATCCTTGACTTTTTACCTTTCCAGATGAAGTGTAGTACCTTCCTTTGGAGGCACAATAGTGGGGATCAGGGGATTAAAACTGGAATGGCCGAACAGGTGTAAAGCAGGCATGGAAGGAGGTTCATTTTACATGCCGCCATGCGGCCCAGTAGTGAGATCTCCTGCGAGAGCCAGTGAGTGAGGTCCTCCTCCAAGGTCTTGAACAGTGGTTGAAAGTTTGCTTGGTAGGTATCCTCCGGTCAGGCTGTGATCTGTACTCCTAGGTAGGGGATGGACTTTTCGCTGAGCTGGATCGGGCAGAGGGCTCTGAAAGAATCCTTATCTTCCTGCTCCAGTCTCACCCCCAGGGCCGATGATTTCGCAAAGTTTATCGCGAATCCTGAAACTTCACCAAAGCGATGAATTTCTGCCAAGGAGGACCTCAGCGATTGGGTGGTGTCCGATATGGTTAATAACACATCATCCGCATACAGTGCTATTTTATGTTGAGTGGGGCCTACCTGGTCACCTTTGATTCTGGGGTTCAGTTGAATCCTTTGGGCCAGTGGCTCCATAACCAGGGCGAAGAGCAGGGGAGACAAGGGGCATCCTTGTCTGGTGCCGCATGATAAGGGGATCGGAAGCTGTTAACGCGGAGCAAGGTCTTCGGTGATTGGTAGTTCGCTAAGACGAGTTTCTGAAATGTGGGTCCAAAGTGAAAGGACTCTAGGGTGAATCGGAGGAATGACCAATCTACTTTGTCAAAGGCTTTAGTCGCATCTAAAGCTAGCACAGCCAATTTACGTGCACCTCGTTGAGTGACTTTGACCAGGTTTAGGACCCTGCGGACGTTGTCTGCAGCGGATCTATTCAGTATGAATCCTGTCTGGTCTGGGTCGATGATGTCCGGGAGCACTCTCACTAATCGGTTGGCTAAGACCTTTGAGTAAATGTTAGCGTCCAGGTTTAGCAGAGAGATAGGTCTATACGCTGTGATGTCTCTGGGGTCTTTTCCCGGTTTCAGGGCGAGAACCGTGATCGATTCCTGCATGGATGAGGTGATGTACCCCGAGGTAGCGAAAGAGTTAAAGAGCGATGTGAGGGGGGTCACCAGCTGCGAGCGAAAGACTTTGTAAAAGCAGGTTGAGAATCCGTCTGGACCCGGGGCCCTTGGTTTGAGACTTTTGATGACTTTGTCGATCTCTTCGCTCGTGATCGGGGTCTCCAGCTCGTCTCGCACCGTAGGGGCGATCCGGGGAATCGTTGCGTCTCGGAGGTACGAGAGCTGCTCTTCGGGTAATCTCGGGAGGCTGTCATTGTGTCTGTGAGGTGAGTGACTGCGATGTGTTGCTTGTCTCCCTCTGCGAACTGGACTCTGCCCTGGGAATCGCAGAGGCCTAGGATAGAATTTCTCTTTCTAGTCTTCGCCAGTTTTTCCACCAGAAATTTGTTGGCCTTGTTCCCTTTAGCGTTGTATCTCCGCTTAGTTCTGGCAAGTATCTGAGCTGTGTCCTCAGCGTAATGTGCTTCTAGCTTCTTTCAAGCTATCTGCAGGGCTCGATGGGTTCTGGGCGTCCAGTTTTTCGCTTTACTTATAGCTTCTGCTCTCTCTACCTCCTCCTGTAAGATCTGGTGAGTCTGGTGCTTCTTTTTGTGATAGGCCGCTCCTTGGGAGATTAGGACCCCTCTCACAACCGTTTTCATTGTGTCCCACGTGTTGGCCGGTTAAGTGTCCTCGCTCTTATTTTCTTTGAAGTAGTCTTTGATGGCCTTCGCTACCACATCCCTTAATGACATGTCATTCAAGATCGGGTCGTATAGGGACCACTTGCGTTTTGGGAGCGGATCAGGGTCATGGGCTCTCAATGGTAGCATGACCGGGGCATGATCCAATAAGATTCTGGGACCTGTGGTCACCTCATCGGTGTAAGCCAGGACTTGGGGGGAAGCCAGTAGCAGGTCGATGCGAGAGTAAGTTCTGTGTACATAAGAATAGAATGAGTAGTCGCGGGCCTCTGGGTGTAGGACTCTCCATGTGTCGAACACATCCAAGGAGCGGAAATGTTTAAGCAGAGCTGTTGTCACACTGAAGTCTTTACGAGCAGGGGGGTGAGATTTATCTTTGATTGGGTCAGGGGCTCCGTTGAAGTCTCCCCCTATTATCGTTTAACCCTCCACGAATGGTCGGAGGGCATCTTCCAGAGCTGAGTAAAACTCTTCCTGTTTATCATTCGGGGCGTAGATCGAGATAAGGGAGTATAGCTGGCCATAGATCCGGCATTTAATTGCTACAAAGCGGCCATCTGGGCAAAGCAAAGTGTCTAAAATGTGTGGTCTAAGTGTCTTAGCGATAAGTAAAGCTGCTCCACCTTTTTTGGTGCCGTTCGATGCCAGGAATTGTAACAGGAATTGTCTGTCGCGGAGCCTAGTGAAATCTGCTGGAATCAGGTGAGTTTCTTGAAGGAATACGACTGAGGCCTCTTCGTTCTGTAGACGCCGTAGCATAGATTTCCTCTTCTGCGGCCCGTTTAAGCCTCTGACATTGAGGGTTAGGAATTTCACTTTCAGGTGTGGTTGAGGATCATTGTGGGCTTTCCTCGACGGCTGGGGTGGGCTCTGTGGGGGGGAGTCATGAGTTTCAGGCATCATCCCAGAGCTTGGTGACAATGCGGTTCTCTGGTGGTCTTGTTTTATAACCTCTCCAACGGGAGGGAAAACTGAAATGGGAGGGTGAACATGGATGTGTGTGGGGGGCCGGGGTTTTCTGTGCGGCCTTCTCCACGGAACAGGGCCAAAACTGTTTTCCCCGCCAACAGGGCTGGGGTAGAACCATTGAACTTGGTTCACCTCCAAAGGTGAGTTGGTGACATACTCCTCGGAGTGGGGTGTGGGCCACTCGGGGTACGTGGCATAGTTTTGTTCCTCTTTAGTTTCGAGATCGGCTAGACCACGATAGAGGGGTATGACTGGATCATCGTATCTTCCGGCGTCTCTGTGCTTTAGACCAGCATTGTTGTTGCTGTCTTTGGGGTGAATGGTCCGGTTCTTCTGGCGGGAGATGAGGACTGGAGGAGAGCGAGGCTTCCGGGGAGTTTGGAGGCAAGATGGATTTCGCGTCCTCAAGATGGCTGATTTTGCGCAGGGTTCCCTGGTATGTGAATTGGATAGTGGAAGGGAACAGCCATCGGTAGCGGATCTGCTGGCTTTGGAGGAACAGGGTCAAGGGCTTGAGGGCTCTTCTTTTCTGAAGGGTCATCAGGGAGAGATCCTGGAATATCTGAAGTGAGGTACCCATGAATGAGAGCTCGTCCTTGGTGAGGCTTATCTCCGAGATTGCCTCTTTGGTGGCGTAGAAATGGACTCTAGTGATTACATCCAGGGGGCCATCTGAGTCTACTCCTCGCCTCGGGCGCAATCTGTGGGTTCGGTCCAGGACGAGTTGAGCTTTGTCCGTGAGCAGGAGAAGGGCCTGGAAAAAATTGCTTATATATTCTGGTAGTTCTTTGTCTTGGACAGACGACGGGACCCCTCGGATGCGCAGGTTATTCCGTCGTGCCCTATTCTCCAGGTCCTCCTGCTTAAATTCGAGCACTTCGCTTCTAGTCTGGAGCACTTGAATCTCGTGTCGCATTTCTTTTAGCGTTGCGTCATGGCTCTGGGTTAAGTCCTCGACTTCTCCTAGTCTCTGTTCGGCTTCTCTGAGTCGTTGGTCTGTCTGTTCTAGACGTGTGGTGAGCTTGGTCATGCAGGATCTAAACTCAGCTTTGATGTCCCGCATGAAGGCCACAATGTCATCTTTGGTGGCTAGCTTAGCTTGTTCTTCCGGGGCCCTCTGCCGGGTAAGCCTATGGGGATGGTCCGGCTTCTTTGCCTTATCCGGCGCTAGGAGCATGGTGGAAATGTCCGAGGACTTGGGTGTTTTAGCGGGCTTTGACATCTTGCCAGTACAATGACCCTGGGGTTCCTTTCCGGATGGGTCGCAAAGGGTAGGGGACTGCCCGCCGGGGAGCTGCTGTTTCAGGCACTACACCGGGCTGAGATCCGGGATATCAGGGTGACGGTGGGCCGGGGCGCCCCAGGAATTCGCTAGGTGGCTGTGCCAGCGGAGGATCGAGGTTCAGGCTTCTATGGCCACGTGTCCGGGTTCCTCTGTCGTAGCTGGAATGGTGCTGGGGGAGGGGAAGCCGGAGTTCAGCTACTTATCAGGGACTCAGGTGATTAACCCCGGTTGGGCCGGGTTTAGAGCAAGGCCTCAGGGCCCTCAATTAGTTAGCGCCTCGGGGGGCTGAGCGCTTCGCTCACTCCGCAGGGCCAATGCTTATGGGGGATGGGCACACCTCTCATTTGTCGCTGCTCTCGGATGTCGTAGTTCCTCCAGTCCTTGGTTTGGATGTGGCTCCGACGCTGCTCGCTGGTCAGCCACGGAGAGGAGAGCCCTTTGTTTTCACGGCTCCGTCCGCGTCAGTACCCTGGAAATCTTCGCCAGTGACGGGGCGAGGAATCTCTGCTCACGGCTCCACCTCCACCTCCTCAGCAGGTCCTGTCTGCCATCTTGAAAACGTCGCTGCCGGAATGCGGGCGTGGGGGAATTCAATCCATTTCAGTGGTTAATCGGGGAATAATGGAGCCTTACTGCACCTCGGCGAGTGCCCCAGTATATCAGCTTGCCATAGCTCCATCGGTCGATTCGATACGTTCGCTAGGGGTTGATTAAATGCTAAATGCCACGGGTCTCAGGCAGAGGCCCTCCGGGAAGCAGCCACATCGCTGGCGCTCCAGGCCATGCCCTTAGTGCTACCTCATTTTAAAGGGCTTATGGGTTCACTGTGCATCATCCAAAAGTCTTTTTGTGGACTGGGACCACGCTTTTTCCAACTTTGTCTCCTTAAATACTCCCCTGCTAGAGCCCTCAGCTCCTGTGACTTGAATGATCTGCTTGTGAAACACTTCTTCAAACAGAGAGCGTGAGGCAGGTCTCTCTGTTCGGCTCGTGTCTTTCTTTGGAACAGCCTCCCTGCCACTCTTGTAATTAAGCCGGATTTCCTTAAGTTCCAGAAACTTCTCACAACTTTGCTTTTCTCCTCCCCTTTCCCTCTCTCCCTTCCCTGCAAACCCATGCCACTGCCACTAAAACTAGTGGCCTGGCCCCTCATAAACCTGACAGATTCCAGGCCCTATACCTAGTCGACATCAGAACCCGACCCTTTCTTCAGCACTATCTGTGCGGACCCACCTCCTGGTGGCTGCGCACCGCACTCTTGGGACTGTTCTGTCCCAGCACTTAGCCAGTGGCCTCCGACCTTGGCACCCCTTGGCACTTCCTTCCTGGGCTTCCTTCAGCACTTGCCCATCCCTACGCCCCCTTCCATTCATGCACTTCTCTCACTGCACAATACATGTGTTCATTTATAGCAGCACTGTGTACAATTATTTTGTGTAAGTAAGGAAAATGCAGATGGAAAAGATTTCCAGAACATTAATTGGCAGTTGGTGTGTAGAAGTTTAATATGGTGATAGGGTTACATGTAGAGTTTTTGCAAGTGATTGCTGGATGGATGTGTGAGTGTTTGACAGCAGGCAATGAGGGAGTGTAACAAACGTAAAATTAAAAAGAGTAGAAGGCCTGCCCTATGTGCTGGTGTGCATGTGCCATTCAGGTTTTATAATGATGCGTGGCTTGGAAAGGGCATTACGGAGACCGCAGATAGTTTTGAAGGTTCATGGATTATTGTCCTTATTGTATGCTAGAGAAAGGTGTTTGTGGCAGAAAATAGTTTCTGTACTTTTTTATTTTGTTCTACTATACAATTGTCCAGGAAGGATAGCTCAACGGCAACCTGTTTGCCTTGGAAGCAAGACGACACGAAGCAACACATGTTCGATCCCTGGGTCCGTGCTTAGAAACCTCTGGGTATTTAAGTGCATTATAAACATGCAACTAAGACAAAAAAAAATTATGCAACTAAAAAAACATACATTTCCTGTAACAGCGCCTCAATGCCTTCAGGCTGTCTGAGCGCTTTAAAAATGCAAATAAAGAAATACATTATTTCCATTAGCAAAAAGGCTAATGGAAATGTTGGACAATCTTATTGATTCCAACTACTTTATTCAAACATTTAAAGTAGATGGAATCTATAGGATTGTATTTCTTTGTTCTATATTTGAACTGTGAGAGATGGCTCCAAAAGGAACCTTTTTTCTGGTGTTTTTTGGATTTTGTATTCTATCTTTTTTTTTGCAGGAAGTAAGGTGAGGGAGGGACATGAGGGTAGGGTC
The DNA here is from genome assembly GCF_040938575.1 of Ambystoma mexicanum. NCBI lineage: Eukaryota > Metazoa > Chordata > Amphibia > Caudata > Ambystomatidae > Ambystoma > Ambystoma mexicanum. The sequence goes on from NC_090924.1 coordinate 660,365,255, forward strand.
ACCAACCACAGAGAGGGAGTGACAGATGGACAGGGGAAGACGTTGGGTGTGTCTTAAATCTAAGTAAGGGGCAGTGTTTCTCATGCTCCTTGACTGCAGCCTCAAAAGCACTTTGAAACTGCTCCCACTGCAGTGTGGTGTGTTGTAGTATATACAGAGTACTGTTGTATTGGAAAGGTAAGGTATGGATCAACAGCCTCTTTTATGGCTTGTAAGGCTTGCCGGTGGTATCTTCTACCCCACTGGAGTAGCCTGTGTGGTAGCAATATAGGTGGAGGAAGATGAGGTGGGGGAACACCTACTACTTCCTGAGAAAAGAGCCGTCTGTTGGTTGGAACAGTGAGTCATGAACACTTGATGTCGATTTAAGACCCATGCCAGTGTATTGAAAATGTGCATGCATTTGAATTCATAGGTCTTTCTGGCTTTGTCAGTCCTGAAATTACCCCAGAGTAAAGCAATCTTGAGATCATCAGTGATATGATTAGCTTCTGAAAAATGCTCTACTACAGGAGTCTCGTTATTAGTACATCACTTGACACTTTGCTGATAGAAGCTCACACGTTTATGTAGAGGAGACTAGTTTCTCCAGCATAGTTGCCACATCCAGGACATTTCATGCACATAGTCAACACCCCACCTTTACCACATGAGAAATTACCCTTAATAGGTGGTAAACCCCAACTCTCTGTGATACTGAGTTAATTAGTTCTACAGCCTCTTATGTCATTTCTCATTACCAAGTCTCTAATGTAATAGATTTGTTAAAAGCAAAAACGTGTTTCTTAATTTAGATTTTGACTGATCAAATACTTTCCAATTCTTTGTTATGATTTTTTTTTCTTATATGACAGGTCCATGAAAGTATTAACACATACTAGCTGGGTTTGGCCCATCTTCTTTGTTTTAGGTTTAAATAGAGATTCCCTGTTGATGATGGAAGTTCGTTTAGCCACCTCCCTTATCCTCCATTTAGGTTAACCCTTGATCTTCAATGTTTTGATTGAAGCTGCTGCTTCCTTTTCAGAGATATCTGGTGTGCTACTGTATCATTTAATTCTTAAAAACGAACTGAAGGGTACATTTGTCTGTAAGTGCCTAGGATGATGATGTTTCGAAGTGTAGGAGTGTAGGAGTGCATTCCTGTTGGTGTTCTTATGATACAGTTTCACTCTCAATCTACATCCTTCGTGAACGATGGTTATAGCCAAGAAGTTAATTTCACTAGAGCTCCTATTGTGAGTGAACTGTAAACATTGATTATGCTCATTAATCCAGATGAATAAGGACTCTGTCTGTTCTCTAGGACCTTCCCAAACTACAAGAACATTGTCAATGAATCTTTTCCAGATCTGTATGTTCATTAGACAAGGATTGTCCCTGCTATAGATCATTTTTTTTTTTTTTCTAAAGCTTCAACAAATAGATTTGCCAGGTTTGCGGCCACAGTTGCCACCATTGCTGTCCGCTCTATCTGTTTAAAAAAATCACCTTAAAACTTAAAATAGTTCTCAGTGAAAGCTACTTCTGTACACCAGAGGATGAACAAGTTTGGAACAAGGACTGGATGAAATATTACAAACCCAAGTATAAAGCTATGGCAAGAGAGTCCTCGAGTGAAACATGCAACACGAATCACACAGGGATCATGTGGCTGTGTTTAACTTTGTATAAAATAACATCTACATGCAAACATAAAGAAAATAGGAATCCTTGGGACCAACATTGGATCCCCTTCGCCTGGATCAATTTAGAATATTTCAAATCAAAGTTCAATTGTAGGAAAGTTCTTTTCACTAGCCAAGTTCCACTCCACTCAAAATTATTTTTTCAAGATGTTCATATCATGATGAATATGGATATGATTTACAAACGGTATCAGCATTATGTTCTCCTTTTCCCTCTTGTGCCCAATTAGACTGACTGATGAAGTTGATTAACTTCAGTAAAATGTGTCTGCACGCCTGAATAGGACAGATTTATTTGCACCTGAAAAAGAGAGGTATCGTGATAACTTTGATCTGGTGTAGTTAAGCTTGTGACATAAGCATAGTGACTCAGCATGGTGACTCAACTTTCTTTTAAAAAATGCCATTTTGTTTCATTATTAAAAATCCCATGTTGTAAAACTGGCTGGCGTGCAATGCAGTGAAAAAACAAACAACGTATATATATGCTATAGTTTATTTCTATGTCATGGAGGCACACCATTACAGTCCTACCTGACCAAATGGTATTCCTTCTAGGAATGTCAGAGTATATGACTTTCTCTTGTCCAGATTTATATGGTTTTCAGAAATGTGTCAACCTCTGATGAAAAGAAGACCCGGACATGCCTGACATGTGCCTGACTCTGCTGAGCTGATATTACATCTTACAGTACCCCAATACAACTTCACTAAATTAATTAACTTCTGTAGGATCAAATGCTGAATAGATATTACACAGATTTCAATGTGGGATTATCAGGCTACACATGGATCTCTGCAGTCATTCTGATTCTAATGCTGGAACAAAAGCAATGGATTCCTATGGAATATACCGGTTTTAGGCACCTGATAAAATTTGGAGTATTGCAGAGGAATCCATTGCATATGCTTTCCCCCATGCTTCCACGAAAGGCGGTATTTATACTTGTTTGCAGTGCAAAGTGAAAATAATGAACACAAACCAGAAAAACACACATCACTAGTTAACACTGTTGTCTTCCTGATGCATGAAGTACAATATACATTTTTAGGTGAATATGGTGAAAATTCAAGGCCAACGTTTTGGTGACACACTAGTCCTGATAGCTGGATATCTACTAGAATAGGAGCAAGGCAGAGATTTGATGACATGGTAGTCATTTGGAAGATACAGGGCTGCTAGTTACAATACAAGAAATCATGCAACCCCATTAGAATAGCTCATGGTGTTGAAACACTCCCCTCCGCCATTACAATGTTTTAAGTTTATGTGATTGCGTTAGCATCTGACATACTCTGGTCCTGGATTATGAAGTGTACTGCATCTTGCAGCACCCAAGTGTCCTACACATTGCAGATCTCCATGCTGTGTTGTTCTGTCTATACTATTGGCTACTGACACAATTCTGCAGTTTGCTAGAAAATTATGATTTATGTGAAATTTGCTTGTTTGATTTATGCTTTGCTATTTTGGCAAACTCCTTTATGCCATCGCAATGGCATTTGTATCTTGGCACTTTAAACCAATAGCCTTTTCTTAAAGGGAATTTTCCTATTGGTTAGCTTATGTGTAAAAGTACAACCTGCATAATCAACGTTCAATGCCTACTTCAATCTGAACCTACGGAATGTCAGGTTAGAAATCAATACCAAATTATTCTGCTAATTAAATCTGCTCTAAATCTATCAATTGATGGACAAAGCCATGTCCTTCAAGCATTCAAATCTAATCAGCCCTCTGCTGGCAGGCTTCAATCAGAATAAGAATTTTAAGGAGTCTGACAAAATAGAGAGCAGACTATGTGTACCTATGGAGATGGGATATATTTTTGTGTCTGCTTTCATTGTACTGAAATAACTTAACATCAAACATACACAAATCCCCAGTTGGAAGGGGGAAAGTAGGAGCACTCTACCATGGAAGGTGTAACATATTTGGCCTCTGGTTACTGGGGGTGGGGAAGAGGGGCAAACAGCGTGTGTTAATTTCCACAGGGATCTATCCCGCATATGCCAGTCATCTGACAGAAAAAGGGCACCACTTTAGCACATATAGAATAAAATCAGCAATGGTTTCACATCAAGTATAAAGATAGAATAATCAAAATGACAGCCAGGAGTTGATTGAGTTAAAGAGATTCCAAAACAATACACTGCATCACATAATTTTAGATTTGAACCCGTGAAGTGCTACGGGCAAGTATTTTGGTTCTGATTTCCCATAAGTAATCATTATATGCTCCACTCAAATCCGCAACATTACAATGCACGTCCTGTATCCTGCATATGCACTACTGTCGCCTATGAAACCTCAACTCACACTAATTCCAGGCAATGCCATGAGACACACAGAGGCCACTTTCTATGGCAGGAAGGGGAGTACAAGGTGCTCCCTGTCAGGAGTCCACATAGAGGAACAGTTAAATAATGTGCTCTACCTGAACCAATGTGCATACCTACATACAGAATATTGTTTGTCATTGCTCTAAAAGTGCTCACCAAGTTTACTGCTTGCCTTTGATATCTCTCATCAACCTGCAAGACACAGGTTTAAATCCCAGAATGGCCAACAAAGCCCTTCATCCTTCCAAGATTGACATCTTGAGGTAACGAGATGGTGAGTGGACATAGATGTAGTCAGTCAGGTACTGAGGAGCAAGGCCAGTTGTAGCTTTGTAGGTGTCTGCAGGTAGACATTGGGAAGAATCTAGGTAGGTAGAAGAGAGTGTGGTTAGTGAACTGGAGGAATGTGTCTAGACAGAGAACAGCATAGAGAGGAGTATGAGCAGTCAGGGAAGATGGGGATTAGAGTTTCTATGCAGTGGTGCATAAGAAATGTACACTTTTTCTTAATGTTGAGAAGGTTAATTTGAGAAGCAGAGGTGATGATAGTGATGAATTGGTGCAATCAGGGGTCGCAAACAAAGAGTACGCAAAGGGTGCAAGCCATGGGCACTGCAGCAAGAGGTGCGGGTGGGAAGGAGATAGGAAAGGGGTGGGGAAGGATGCAGTGGGAAGCTGGGAGAAATGTGGCTCCATTTTCATTGAAAGGACAGCATGAGAAAGCAGAGACCTATCCAGTTGGTAGCCCTTTCCGAGCTGTCTGGGTTGAAGGAAGGAAAGAAAATTAAAGTGGGTGGTGACAAAGAGATGATAGTGAATTCCAAATGATGAGATAAACCTAACTCACTCAGAGGTATAGAAGGCGAAAAGCAAAGGTTCAGCACTGATTCTAGGAGGATGCTAAAAGGGAGAGGGGGGTGCTATCTTCAAGGCAGGATCCCTTCCATGCTACAATAGATTTGTGAAACCCAAGGTCTCGGAGAGTGAGGAGGCAAGAGGAGTGGCTAAAACTGTTGAAAGTATGTGGAAGAGAGGTAAAAAAGGATGAGTATAGAGAGGAATTTAGAGTGGTGTGCATCAGAGTACATTCTGGACGCATGTATGAGCACAGTCTCAGTGGAGTGCTTACTACAGAAGTCATATTGAAGTGAATGCCCATGGCCCATTTTCCTCAACGTATTTAGTGATTTGTTTGAAGACCACTTGCTTTGGGAACTTTGAATACTGCAGTAGGTCCGAATTCGGGTGATAGTTCAGTAGGACTATTGGGTCAGCAGAGTGCTTCTTTAAAAGGGGTTGGGCAGTTGCACATTTGAAGGAGGCAGGACAGATTACAGTGAAGAGAGAGGTAAAAGAGCTATGAGAAATGATGACAGGTGGTTGGGTCTAAGTCTTTCACCCTTTGAGGAGCAAACTTGTTGATTATTTGGTAGGGGAGATGCAATTGAGAGTCCAAGGGGTAGGCAGGAGAGGTTAATGCCATTGCAGGTTAGAGAGTTAATGCCACACATGTCAAGTAAATTCAACAAGTAATACATTCAACCACAAATGCCAATTTCTGCCTCATAGACCCAGGCACTACCACCACATGTTAGTTATAGACCTGCAAGCCTGTTATAGCCAACATATGCAAGTTAAAGTCTCTCAGGTGTCTCAACATGGAATGAGGAGTCTGACTAAATGGTGGGATAGTGGTTGGTATAGACTTTTATTTCTTTAATGAGAAAACCTATCTATCCCTAACTAGAGGTGGTTTCCCTATCTCAAACTAACTAAACACCTGGGTCATCAGGAAGTCTCTGTAGTCAAAATCAAAATGTCAGCATCCTAGTCCAAACTCCTATTCTATCCCTACCACCTAAACACAAATCATAATTTAAGAGTAATTTCTAATACCTAAGAGAACGACTTCCTCCTCCTGCGTGTGAGTCTCTCAGGGTGCAGAGTTCTCAAGCTCAGAAAATGTTCCAATGTGAACAAACAAAAGAGAGTTTCCCAAGATCACCACACAAGAAACAAAGTTCCAGGTGGGGAAAGGGAAATGACTTCCTTCTCTTAACATGATTCAGAGTTCTTTGTAAGCCACTTACAGGCTATCTGATCTGCAATATATTTAACAATTTTTGTAGCACCCTCCAAGGGCATCTTCCACTCTCTACTTTTTCAGTCTTGGGTAACTTGCCCCCACCGGGATGATGAAGAGATTCCCTGAATCCTTTTTGATTCTCCAGTACCACACTCTTATGCAACTGGTGGCCATGGAATTGCTTTACATTGTGCTTCACTACTTTATTTTCTCCATATTCTACTTCTTCTGTTTCCCAACTCACGGTGTCAAACTTTCCCGGCCCTCTCCCATTACCATCTTTTGGGACTGCTTCACCAGTTTTGCAAGGGGTCACAGGTTTGTGACCCCTTGTGACCCCTTTTCTTCCGCCTTTTACTTTTACTTCTGCTTCTTTGCGTAAGCCTGCTTGTCTTCGTGGCCAGGTACTGCTGGCGGTCATGGTGCATGTTCCAGACTGGCCGGTCCACCCGTTACAGGTCACATCACCATCACAGCCTCTCGTGCTCCCCATACATTCACCCACACAGCTCTGCGGTAGGCCATAATAGGCATTCTCAGCGTAGTTCTCGGACCTCATGGTCCACAAATGACAGGTCACGCCACCACCTCAATGTCTGTACTTCAGGTGCACTGGTTCCCACCCGAGTCACAAGACACAGTGCAGGCGTTCTGTTACTCATCTCTGCTATAATGGATGGCTTCCTCGCTGCAGTCTCCTGAAGCCCAGTTTCAACTTTGGGAGCTTCTCAGTGCAATCCTCGCTCACCGGGTTCTCCTTCCGGATACAGAATGAACAAAGTCATTCTTTGCTGTTTAGTGTAAATAGTGGGGACTGGCCCAGTGTAACATCAGTTCGACTGACAACAGCTGGTCGAGCACATTTCCTACTTGATTGTGGCAGGCTCAGGTTCTTCTTCGTCCCTGTACTCATTCCAGTGAGATTGAGTGACAGTTTACAAGATCACATGGTTTCATACTGTATCTTAGGTAGAGAAGGGTTTGGTGTTGTTTTTACCGTGTCGGGTCGGGAGTTAAAGGAACTGTTTCCCCGTACTCACATCCGTATCCCCAGATGGGCAGTTCCTCCCCATGAGGTCCTCCCACATGCTAGGATTGTTAGCGGCCAATGCTCCTGGAAAGGGGCTCCCATCTGTGGAGAAGTGACTACATCTGGAGGATTGCCACACAGGGCAACCTCAAATTTCCAAATATTATTCTCGCATACCAGGTAATGCCTCACAAGCCTGGAAAAGTCATCATATTGATATATAATATAACATATATAAGGTAATGCCTCAGACACATATGTCAAGCACAGCCTCAACTTCTCAAACACTGCAATGTTTTGCCAATTAAGTCCTCATAACATAGATATATTCATCATATGCACGGTACAGCTGACAAGTAAATGAGGCTTCAAGTTAACACATACTGCCATGTAATGCAATCATGGCCACACTTGCCAGGATAATTCAGCATATGAAGGGAGGCTATACAGAGCCAAATGCTGCCATCAGCAGGAGAGTGCTGCATCTAATACCCAGTTAAATCTATAATATGCTGGGTAAAACATAAAATGTCAGTCAGTCATCATATGAAGGCACTGCCTCAATGAACCAATGAAAGAGACCATACCTCAAGTAGAGCATCAAATTTTAATATACACTGTTTTTTGACAGTTAATGCTTCATAAGCTGGTTAAGTCATCCTATGCAAAGAATGGTACAATGCCACAGACAAAGGTGCTTTCTTTCATTTGCCAGTGAAGATTAAAATGCCACATTGTACGGATTGGGAACATAATCAAATTCAAGTCTCTTCTCATTTTTCATAAAGGCTTGTATGGCCTGTGACCCATGCTTATACGATGGAGATTTTAAGAGTATATGACTACATGCTCCTTGATATCGGATTCTGCCTTTCTCCTAGTTTCTCCAAAAACAAAACTCAAATGTGTGGGTGGATGCAGCTTCCGTAACGTACCCCTTTGCACCGTGGCGTTCTCTCCTGGTGGCAATAACAGCCCTTGTGGGCCTTCTTCAAATTAGAACAGCCTTTAAAACATTCTTGCGTCCAGAGTAGTCAAATGTGTCCATATTTTTGTTAGGTTTGATTAATCAGTTCCAAGAGGCCACCTTGACGGTTACAGTGTGACATGATAATTGGTAACATAACATAACAAGCATAGGACAACATAGCACATAATGCTATCTTATGCGAGTCAGGGCATCAGATGGCAGTTATATCTATATATGCAAAACACAGCCTCACAAGACCTAATTCTGCCTTGTGCGGTCCTGAATGCCTTAACATGAAAAGCATATTTTAGGTGACGTTTCAGATGCACCCATCCGTCACAACTATCCTTGCCCCTTAACACCTTTAGGGGCCTAGTGTCACTTCCATGCAAGGTCTCATTGATGAAGAGTCTGCACTGGGGCCAAATAATACTGCTTGAGTAAAATGAGCAGTATTTCCCCTCCCCCTTTCAGTATCTCTGCTGCTGTCCTACATCCCAATACGATGAAGGAGGCACTTGGGCGAAGGTGAGAAACCTTCCAATGCCTCTCGCACATTGGAATAGTTAACAGAGTTGGGGGGGGCACTCTACTAGTAGGGGAGAAACTCTTTTTAGAGATCCTAGCCCTCTTGCATGGCGCGAGTGACAGCCTGGACTGGTACTCGGGCAGGCCTTCCCATTAATCACCAAAGTGCCGCTGGGCAAGAGTAGATCTTCTTATGGCTCTGATTCCCTGTCTTTTGCTTCTTGTCCTCTTTGCGAACAAAACAAATATTAGCTGGCCTTCAATCTTCTCACCATCAAGCAGCAGATTGTAGGCTGATTGGAGGCTAGGGTAGGACCAGGACTTGCATATACCCATCACCTGTCACACTCTTAACCCCTCCACAGACTTCTATTCTCTACTAGCATAGAAGGGAGGGAACATGAACCATGTTTGCGTTCTGTCCTCAGAACTGTCAGTAACATGTGACCCAGCTGCTTAGCCCACATGCTCCCATTTGATGTCTCTAATTCACACCACTACATAACTTCAGTTGGGTAAGTGTTACAGACTGTCGTGCACATCTGGACATTTTGAGTGCTGGACTGAGACAGGACCAGCGTGGGTATGGAATGCGGGATTAGAGTGCCTAAATAGGATGGCGTTTGTGCCAAAGCAGCCACCACCAGCCACTGACATACAGGCTTGACAGTAAGACCCCTGTCTGAGTTTGGTGTGATCCTGACGGAAACTGTAACTGCAACCCCCCCAACCCCCATGGGTTTCCAGATTCAGCGTGGACATTTGTAGTCCCAAACTAAACTTTACACCCTCATCTGTTTAGAAGAGTCATTAAGAAGTCTGCAATTGCATACACTGATGGATGTTTATTGTTAGCAGTCAAGGGTCCATAATGCTGAACTTGGTGATGGATGGGATGGATAAGGACACTACCTGTTTTGCTTCAGGATCTGTTTAGTCAGATCAGTGAACAGACTCTGAATCGATTGACCAGTACAACAAGCACCACATTGTGACCCCATGCAGGCTGACGCATGAGCAAAACGTCCATGGGGAGCAGTATTTCCTTTCTGCCTCAGCACATATTATTTAATAATGCTCCAGTGGCTTGTTTTTGAGCCATTCTGAGTGCAGCCTCTGCTTGTAATTAATGTTTTTTCTTGAACCCAGGTTGTCCTTTCAGTGGATATTGGGTAGCCTATGCTGACCTCTTCGCAAAGCAAAACCAACGTATCTGCCTTTCGGAACTGTTAAATTGGCCAGCAAACAGGGCATCAACAGTACTAAGCAAGTTTTTGTAAAGCTTATATAACAATTCAATCATTTTATCAACTTCTTGATTAACATATTTCCATTGATAGGTTGGTAAATTCTATCGTTTTATTATTGAATAACTCCTTTTTGTCATGTTAGTCCTACTCCACTATAATGTATATTATTATTCACATTTGAAATGTTTATTTAATTTTGATTGATTGATGTAGTTATTTTATTTTTTATTTTTTATTGCATGCGCCCTCCTGAAATTTGCTACAGTATTATGCCACATCATTTTACAGGTAACATGTAAGTGCATTTCTACCACACAAACACTTCACAATTGATAGTGAATGATTCCTGCATTGAAACAAACATGTATACCTACTTTGAATAACTAAAAACTACATATTTGAATTCCCACATATTTCCATGTAACAAAATAGCCATTTTTCTAGCAAAATAAGTCAAAGTTCATTATGTGAGTATTTCCTTAATTTATTTGAAAAAAAAATACAAGTTAATATTTTGGGATATGTATATATTTTGTTTAATTTCACCAGTGGCATAGATGAAGAAATACATTTGAAACGTTTTGATTTCATAAAGTGCAGGTTATTCATCAAACCCATTTTTGATGTTGGAATTGAAATTTTGCACACCCGTAATACTTTTTTATAAGTACATTTTTGAGGATTCCAGACTGCATTATTTGTGGAATATTTATTGTCCATAACAATCTGTCCCACCATAATTCCTCAACCAGTGTTTCTTTGTTTGTTTTATCATTTATAATGCGCGAGCGTACCCAAAGGTGTCAGGGCGCAGCATTTACAAGAATTTTCGAAACTTAGTTGCAAGCTGATTCTTCAATGCTTATGGATTTAGCGAGATAATTAGCCATTTGATAATTTTACATTTGTATCATGAAGGCAAACAGCTGAACATCACAGGTTGAATGACTATTTATTACCACTGCTACTCAAAAGAATTGTTTTAGCCCATTACTTCCAGAATTCCTTGGCTGGGTGTATTCATTATTATTGTTAGTGTGTATTGAGTAGGAGAGCAGTTGCATAGTCATTCTTTATTATCAGCTATAATATTCCTGCATTTGATCCTTTTCCGTTCTGGAATAATTATTGCCCACACCGGAGTCTTTCTTGAGCAGTGGTTTGTGACCATTACCTTTTCTTGAAGATCAACCCCTGGACCATCTATTGCTAATCTTTAGCATGACCCTTATAAGGTGCGAATGGTGAGTGATTAGGAAGGGGAGGGTGCATAGAGCTGTATGCTGTGGGGGACAATGAATACATGTAATGGGGGTTGTTTCGAATGCATTTTGCATGTTCTTTCATTGTGTTTCTTTCAACCTTTAAACAGTGGTAGGGTTGAAATGCAGGAAAGGTGGGACCTGGGTATGGCATTTGTATTGCGCGTGGCGATGGGATTTGTGGGGGTGGGGGGGCCTGCTTGGAACATAGTTACACAACTTCTTTTCTTACACTTCGACTGCAAGATTGCACCGTACAGAAACGGAATCAAACTGCATGAAGTAACAATAATATTAGTTTTGTTAATGCCAGCAGCTACAGAATCAGCGCATGCTCCACAGGGAGCATACGCCTTCGCCAGAGAGGCAACGCATTAAGGAATCATTTTCCACATCAATATGCCTTATGCAATGATGGTGGAGCAGGCGTTCTTGTCACTTACCAATGATGGTGGAACAGGCGTTCTTGTCACTTACCAATGATGGTGGAGCAGGTGTTCTTGTCACTTACCAATGATGGTGGAGCAGGCGTTCTTGTCACCTACCAATGATGGTGGAGCAGACGTTCTTGTCACTCACCAATGATGGTTGGAGCAGGCATTCTTGTCGCTTACCAATGATGGTGGAGCAGACGTTCTTGTCACTTACCAATGATGGTGGAGCAGACGTTCTTGTCGCTTACCAATGATGGTTGGAGCAGGCATTCTTGTCGCTTACCAATGATGGTGGAGCAGACGTTCTTGTCACTTACCAATGATGGTGGAGCAGACGTTCTTGTCGCTTACCAATGATGGTGGAGCAGACGTTCTTGTCACTTACCAATGATGGTGGAGCAGGCGTTCGTGTCGCTTACCAATGATGGTGGAGCAGGCGTTCTTGTCGCTTACCAATGATGGTGGAGCAGGCGTTCTTGTCGCTTACCAATGATGGTGGAGCAGGCGTTCTTGTTGCTTACCAATGATGGTGGAGCAGACGTTCTTGTCACTTACCAATGATGGTGGAGCAGATGTTCTTGTCACCTACCAATGATGGTGGAGCAGGCGTTCTTGTCGCTTACCAATGATGGTGGAGCAGACGTTCTTGGCACTTACCAATGATGGTGGAGCAGGCGTTCTTGTCACTTACCAATGATGGTGGAGCAGATGTTCTTGTCACTTACCAATGATGGTGGAGCAGACGTTCTTGTCACCTACCAATGATGGTGGAGCAGACGTTCTTGTCAGTTACCAATGATGGTGAAGCAGGTGTTCTTGTCACTTACCAATAATAATGCTGTAAGTTAACTTATGTGTGGTCTCAGTGCAATCTTTAAGCATCATTTTAAATGGGGCACAGGAGGGAATGGAAGTCTTAATATTGTGTACACATCCCTTTCCTGCTCTACCTCATTTTGCTGCAGTGACAAGGTGGAAGAGAGGCAAGGACCGGTGAATAGATTTCTGTAGTGTTGACCTCCTCCCTATTGTCAGTGAGTTTCTTTTTACGCCTGCATGAGATTTTAATCCAGGTGTATCTGGTGGTCGAAGTGGGCAGAGGCAGATGTCAGTGCTGCACCTCAAAAAAAAAAGTTGTATTGTTCCTCTACTTTTATTAAAAAGAAACCGTTCCAGAATGGTTTCGTGTTAAAATAAAAGTGTTGAAAGAAGTTTAAACGTAAACTGCAGTGCACTGCACCGAACATTCCCTTAAAATGTGATTGTTTGGGGGTTTGAATTGTACATTAGAGGCAGCGTGGCAATGGGGTTTGTGGGAAACACTGGCAGGACAGCAGGTAACATAGGTCCACTACTTCTTTTCGTACACTTCGACCACTGGGTGTAGCATGAATGGTACCTTTTGATTACGTCCCAGTTTTGCACCTGCTAAAGGCCAAGCGGATTCTGTGGGAATCCATGAGTAAATGAGCCTTCAAAGTGTAATTCACACGCAGTGTTTTTTTATAACAATACAGAGAGGAACATGAAAGAGTAAAAGTGAGTTTGCTTGGTTTTCCTCTTTCCTTTGCCCCTCTGCCCTGTGAAGGATGAACATTGCATGCATGGGCCCAGCAGCACGTGAGTGCAACCGCTGGTGGTCCCCTGCATGCAATGTGGATCTATTAGAAATGTAGGCTTTTTGTCTATTTAGTGTGAGCATGTGCAAAAAAAGCATAAGCATACCAACAACTGTACACACCGGGTATATGCTGAATACTACATCACGGATCAGATGTTGCCTGAACTGCCTGAAATCTAAATTGAAATCACCAACTTTCATAACTCATGAAGGCTGACACTGGAAGGGACATCATTGTGCTTTTGTTGTGTAGCAGGTCTTAACATATCCATAATTTCCATACCTTTGTGTTATAGCGTTTTCAACTGTATAACATTATTTCTGGCATGGTTTGATTCGGGGAATGATGTAGAGTGTTGATATATGTTAATGTCTGCATTTAATACTTAATGATTCAAGTAAGGGCCAGCAATGCCGGAGCAAGATTTGTATCAAAGGAGAAAGTTTTCCATAGCTAGAAATTGGCAAATATATTGCTGAAAGTTAATGTTTCTATTTTTCTCTTTTTTAAAGTGTTTATTTATGTATGTTTACACTTAAAATATGTGTGCACTAGCCACCTATTTACTGTAAATATAACGGTTGGACCACTTTGAATCTGGTCGGTGAATATTATTTTTCTAGGATGCAAGGCGACATCGCTTAAGATAGTAAACCAAATTCCGAGGTGGAGGCCAAAATTCCAATCATGACAATAGGGCCTAATTCATGAAACGTTTAGCACTGTGCAGCATGACTTTGCTCTACAAAAAGACACATTGCACCGCTATGTGAATTAGACCCAGTTCAACGTGTTTGTTGGCAGTGCAAAGTCCCTATGAATTAGTCCCAGAGTCGTCTTCTTATCACGCAGGCACACTGCTACAGCAGTTGGTATCCATTGTTCTTGTCACGCAGTCATTCTGCTACAGCAGTGGGTATCCATTGTTCTTGTCACGCAGTCACTCTGCTACAGCAGTGGGTATACGTGGTTCTTATCACACAGTCACTCTGCTACAGCAGTGGGTATCCATTGTTCTTATCACGCAGTCACTCTGCTACAGCAGTGGGTATACGTGGTTCTTATCACACAGTCACTCTGCTGCAGCAGTTGGTATCCATTGTTCTTATCACGCAGTCACTCTGCTTCAGCAGTGGGTATACGTGGTTCTTATCACACAGTCACTCTGCTACAGCAGTTGGTATCCATTGTTCTTGTAACACAGTCACTCTGCTACAGCAGTGGGTATACGTGGTTCTTATCACACAGTCACTCTGCTACAGCAGTGGGTATCCATTGTTCTTATCACGCAGTCACTCTGCTACAGCAGTGGGTATACGTGGTTCTTATCACACAGTCACCCTGCTACAGCAGTTGGTATCCATTGTTCTTGTCACACAGTCACTCTGCTACAGCAGTGGGTATCCATTGTTCTTGTCACGCAGTCACTCTGCTACAGCAGTGGGTATCCATTGTTCTTGTCACGCAGTCACTCTGCTACAGCAGTTGGTATCCATTGTTCTTGTCACACAGTCACTCTGCTACAGCAGTGGGTATCCATTGTTCTTGTCACGCAGTCACTCTGCTACAGCAGTGGGTATCCATTGTTCCTATCACGCAGTCACTCTGTTACAGCAGTGGGTATACATGGTTCTTATCACGCAGTCAGCAGGCTTACAATTTTCCTGATGTGAACAGCTCCGCACCCTAGCAACAACTTGAGTTCATAGGGCCTCGTTGACAACAAACAATATGAACAGTTGATTGATGCTATGGGAATGTGTACCTGTGCCTACATGCAATCTGCACATGTATGCTGATTGATGAGCAATCTACTGCACACAATGAGATAGAAACGTGTGCAAATCGAACACTGCACCTAAAAGAGCATTGCAGACTGAAAATGTGGGTAACTTTCCGGGGCACATTTCCATGGCAGGTAAATTGCTCATGGGCAGGTCAAACCGGGAAAATACTGCAATCATACATAATCAATAGAAAAGATGTCAGTGTATGAAGTGAAAGGCTTTCAGTAAACTTTGGCAATTGCCTATCTACCACCTAAACCCAGTTGCATGACACCTGTAATGTCCAGAGGCAACACTGCTGTAAATAAGCTTAGAACAAAAAACGGCTTGTTGTATTTTTTAAACTGTAGGAGGAGGCAGCGAGTTCCATAAATTGTCACCATGAACTGATAATCATTTCCTCCCTGCGTTGTTTAAACTGGGGACTGTGGGCAACAGAGAAGAAGAACAGAGGATGTCTGGGGATGGGGCTTTCAAAAGTCCAATTGGGGAACCAGATATTGTGTGGCAGTATTTTAAGGGCATTTGAAGGCAAGAGTGGCTACCATGAATTTGATTTCAGTGTCCGCTGGGGGCCAAGGACTGGTGAATTATGGGTGCTCCTGAGAGTTCATGTATTTGCTTGTCAGCGTTGTAACCACTATTTTGGAGTTGCTATATGCATAGAGTTGACATTGTCAACATTGCTGCCAATAATGGCTCTAGCTATGATCCGAGATGGTCACCAGAAGGAAATGGGAAAATTTGGCAAAGAAGTAGAAATAAATAGTTGGAAATGGGTATTCACTTGTGGATTCAATGAGTAAAGTATTGGATACCACACCCGAAGTGTTGACATTGGAAATCAAGGGTAGAGGTGGAGAATTGATCATAAAAAAAATAAAAACAGATGCAGACTTGCCTTACATTTATCTTTTACACGGAGAAGAGCACTTTAACAAATCCAATTTGCTAGAGCTTAGGTTTAGACACTTGAAATTCACCCATGTCTTACTAACGTTAAATAGTGCTTAGAAATGGTGGCTATCAATCATGTCAAAGATTGTCTTGGTGCTTGAAATAGAATTGGGAATCGTCAGCAAAACAATGAAATCCGACAACCAGAGATTGAGAAGTAGATCATGAAAAGGCTTGACATAAATATTAAATAGGAGAGAGGAGAGTGATGAACAATTTAGGAATGTGTATTTAATGGGTGATGGTTGTGTTGTAAAGTTGTCAAGAGTCGCACAGTTGGATGGATCAGATAAAAAATGATGAAAACCATCAAATGGCTTTGTTGATACCTTCAGCACAGAACAAGGCATATGAAGGAGTGCATTGTGGTTGAGGGTGTGAAAGGCTGCTGATGAATCAAGTAAGACCAGAATAGACTGAACTGTCGGTCCAAATTCAAATGGAGATTCTATTTTCATCATTCAAGGGAGTTACATGAGCTTAACAAAATCAAGATTGCCATTCGCCCAAGAACGGAAGTTTGCAACTGCCTGGTAAACACCTTCTCTAGTATCTTAGCAATACAAGGTAGCTTAGCAACTGATCTACAGTTGATAGTCAAGTTGGGATCATGGTTGGATTTCTTTAACAAAGAGTAATCCATGCCTGTTTGAGATTGGATGGAATAATTCCTACTTGCAAGGATTCATTGATCAAAGAAGCAATAGAAGTATCCAGTTTTGTGATACAGTCTATGATGAGGTGACTAGGGTTAAAAGGGCAGTATGTGGAGCTCATTTATATATCAGATATATAAACTGGTTGGAAATGACATTTGATGTGTTTTTACAGACACCAGTTTGGCAAAATGTGAAATTTGGGTAGGTAGGATGAATTAAATGGAGGAAAGATTGAAAGCAATTTTATCATAAACAAAATCATGGATTTACGTAAGCCAATCTAGAGAGATGGGGCTAAAGGGTAGAAAAACTGGCACATTCATTAAAGTTGTTAGAGAACTCAATTTCCGTTGAATAATACATTTTCTTGCATACATTTAAGCTGCCTTGTGATCTTTCCCAATGTGCTTTCCCACTCTCAGAACTGGACATGGCACATTTCCTCTGTGCTTTGCTAAGTAGTTGTAGCCTTAGGTGAACCAGCAGGTGGGGGGAAGGGAACCAAGTCAGACAGATGGACTTGGGTCAGACTAAGGTGGCTTTAAGAGGGGCAACTTGGTTGACAACATCAAGGAGGAAGTAGTTATTAAGATCTACTGTGCCACTCCTACCAGCAGGTAATACAAGATTTTGAAAATTGTCTCTAATTAGTGGTTGAAAGAAACTGGCTTTTAGATGACAGATGAAGTGAATGGTTTTTGAAGCTCAAGTGTATTTGTTTTGTCTGGTCGATTAAACATTTGAAGTGGTCACAGCAAACTGTCCCTTCTGAAGATCCTGTCTCAGATCAAAATAGAGCAATGGTCAGGTTGAGACCATGGACACAGGAGTAAGTTATTTGATTGTGTTTGTGAATCGCCGAGCTCTGTGATGATTTGGGAAAACATGTAGTTGTACCTTTAATTCCCATTGCCAGCTGTTTACCAATCCTCCTACCACTCGCACTTTGCACATGGCGTAATAAGGTTTCCAGCCCCTTCCTGCCCAACCAGTTGCACATTTATGAATACCCAAATTACCCACCCATCGTGTACTCTGCAAAGAAGGAGAACACATAGCTACATGCCTTTTTGTGTGCATGTAAATGGAGCATTTAAAGGATCCCAAATGCATTTGCACTTACTACAGAACTTTCGTACAGCTCATGAACCTCAGGAATACTAAACATTTGACGGCTGGGCCTAACCTGAATCTCCGAGACCAACACATTGAAAATATATCTAATCACAGTTGTCCAGGCAGAACCTACTCAACATGAATGGGCGAACTTGTGGACATTGAATGCCATCAATATTCGTAAACAAATCACGAAGTTAGGTGTTACATCCCCATACAAGTTAGAGTGTAACATATGTGAGACTGCAAAATACTGATTTTTCTAAAAATGTCTCTTCTTCAAACTCCATTGTAATATTAGAATGTGAGTATGTATGTAGCATACTTGTGCAGCACGAACAACGATTTGAGCCATTGGAGTACTGTACAGAGGGAATGTTATACCTTGCTTAATAGCCAGCATGGCTCTTCTTGTCTGAAGTGGGATGGCATGCCAGAGTGGTTTCATTGCAGAAAGATCCATACTGCTCACTGAGAAACTCCTTGAACAGAAGATGGTAGGGGTTGTCCAGTTCTCCTATGGACAGTGGTGAACCGTGAACCAAAAGAGGCTCTTGATTTTCAAAGTGGCCCCATAGTGCATATTTACAGTAAGCCCAACCCTTGTCCAATGGGATGAATTGGAAATAAAATAGGTTAGCAAACAAAATAGGCCCAGGGTGCAAAGCTCTACCGGGAAATCTAGAGTTCCCTGTTGGCCAGTCCACTCCTGCCTATGGAATGTTTCACAGGAACACAGCATAATAAGGGACGGCCATTTGATGCTCTTTCTTCTGCATGTATTACCTCAGAATCTCACAATGTTGTGGCTTCTAGAATTGCGCTGGCTTCTGAAAATGGAGAGCTTTTCAGCTGGATACGATGGCAGACTGTGTTATCTACAGACCATGTAAAAGGGAATCGAGGAAGGGATGGGCAGTCAGTCGAGTTCCCTGAAAGTGGGCGATTGTTGATCACAGTTCCCTGATACTGACTGTTAATCGGGCTGCGGCATGTTTTACTGCTTTGAGTGAAGCCAAGATTGAGGTGGTAATCCCTGAGAAGAGCCCGTACGCCAATTTAGCTGTGACAATACTAGCACTTGCAGGGGTTTCATGAAGTAGGACGGTGGAAGAAATAATTGTATTTTTCACATGAGTGATCACCGAGACTGGGCCGTGTGGGTTTTCTTGACAATCTGAGGTTTGAAAGATATTGGGCCTCATTACGGGTCTGGTGGTAACCCTGTCGGTGGTATCGGTGGAGTGCCCCCGCAGCTGTAAAAAATTACCACTGCCTGACTTCCCAGTGCCACTGGGCTATTCCAAGTCCAGCAGCTGGCAAGACCGGCAACGGCAATTTCGTTAATCCCCATTCCCATACAGTCCCATAGGACTCTATGGGAGTGGGGACACGGAAGCACAGACACCGTTGTTAACAGTGTCTGTGCTTCCGTGGGGGATTTGCCTGCCGTGCCTGCTCTGCCCGGCAGGGTCAGACCTGTCTGGCCTGGCGGCTCCAGAAGGCAAACCAATAGTTTGCTGGACTGGAAACAGGGTTGCTGGTGAGATTACCGGCACCCTTATTTCCAGACCGGCAAACCTGTAATGGGAGTGGAGATCCAGGCCTGGTGATCCAGAAACTCACACAATTCCCACATGGCCAGGGAAAAGGGTATACTACTGTGGTTTAGTTTTAGAATTTTTAAAGCAGTTTCAATTGCAATTAGGACTGTTAGGATCTGAGTTGCTTTCCCACAGTCTGACTCTGCTGCATCCCCTTCTTACCCAGGCACTTTTCATATGCAGTGCCCTCCCTCCTTCACCACACATCCTGGTTCCCTGTTCCACTAAGCCCGCCTTTGGTGATGCCATGGGTCTTGCAATGCGAGGGGGACCAGGGCAACCCCAGGTTCTTGCCCCTGTCTGCCTCTTCCCCACCCACCATCCCTCCCCCACCCTCAATATGCCACACGGATCGGAACCCTCACTCCTTCTTTCCAATATTGACCCATCATCCATGTTCTTCCTAGCTGGCACTGGCTCGCCTTATCCCTCACCTGGATGCCACTTCCTGTTCTTCTGGGTGCACACTCCTGAACCCCCTGCACTTGACCCATCATGCATTGAAATTGTACAATTGCCATTCGCGAAATGTGTCATTTTCGGCAAAGTGCTTTCAGGAAAGCCGAACAGAATAGACTTTTAATGTTATTAAAACAGTTTGCTATTGTATCTTGTATCCCTTTGGAATTATGCTTACGAATGAAGTGGTGTCTGACTTTTAAGTTGGGCTTTAGGCACAACCTTAACTAAGTGAGTTAGTCTGAAAGTCCCTTGTAATTTACTTTAATTTGAGAAAAATAATGTTGCACTTTATGTTGTGCTGGAGTTTGTGCCATACTTTATCTGTAAACAGAAATAGAAAGGAACACTAGTTGCTTAAAATATTCAGCCGTTTCATTTTAGAAGGCATACTGTTCCCTTCATTTAAATCCGCACATATGGGGGTTCCACTCCCCTAAATCAAGGATCATGAAGGAAGCCCCATACGTATGTAGAGTGAGGCCTGATGCACTCACATAGTGGCAGTGGCATATTTAAGCTAAAGTGGCCTGTAGGTAAAAAGGACACGGGGCCCTCAGTGGGCAGATCATGGTGGCAGCTCCTAGCGTGGGAGGAGTTGTCTCAAGTGCAACACTGGTGAACATTAGGGACAAATGTTAGATGGTTTGTAAATTGCCTTCTTTTACTTGTTGAATTATTTGTTAAGCAGTCTGGCTTAAGCAGTCTTGTCGCCTCACCAGCTTTTTCTGATAGAAATTGCCAAAGTAAGAAATCCACTCTCCCCTTCCATCCACTCATCCCTGGCAAAATCACACGGTCTCTCATTCCAGCATCTTCTGCTCTCCTCTTCCTCTTTCATCTGCTCCCTCTTCGTCCCCACGCCTCTCCCCTTCCATCCGCTCATCCCTTCCAAAATCACATTCTCGCTCCTTCTAAAATCATCTGATCTCCTTCCTATTCGTCTTTCGTCTGCTCCCTTTTAACGCACACTCCTCTCTCCTTCTATCGGCTCCCTCTTCTCATTCTATCCACTACTTTCTTTGGTGTCTAGTGATTTTACCGAAAATATTTTAGTGGAGGCATTTTTAATTAAACATTTTTGCCAGAAAAATATCTTTAAAAAAATTAATATATATATAAGGGTATAAAACAGATGGGGAGGGAGTAGGGGGGGTTAAAACATGGGGAAATTAGGGGTTTTAGGGGGGGGTGAGCGCCTCCAAATAAAAAACAATAAAAATGTAATATTTTTTCAGTAATAATATTTCGCTAAACATGCCTCTAATAAAAAGTTTTTGCTTGGATCACATGGAACTCTCTCCTCCCCCTCCATGCATTCTCGCCTTCCATAGGCAGCTGCCTTTCTCATAGCTTGATAAGTGGAAAGTACACAGCACAGGTTACTGAACAAGAACCAGAGGTAGACCCCGATCAGTCATGCCCTTAGAATGAAGGGTGTGCCCCTTCTATTGAACATATGTCCATGAATTGAGCTACAAAAAGGATTCACATCCACACCCCAGGCAGCAGGCTTTGGAAGAGGCTTGTGAGGGCACCTTGTTTTGAAACTCATGGAATGGGACTTTTTATGGCACAATAAATGACCATTTGAAGTGCTAATTTACTTGAGAGTACAAGGAGCACTCCGGTGAAGTAGAGTTAATTTGCATCATGAATATGAATGGTAATGATTTTTGTATGTTGAGAAACGTTAGTCTAGTAGGACATCGAGAGTGTGGCTTTATTGTACTCGGTGCATTCCAAACTAAATACCTTCTAGCCAGTAGGCGTCACTTAATTTGGCATGAGATATAGTGATTTTAAATGATTTTGCCCTTGAGCAAATACGTAGGTCGTGGTGAAGCAGTCAAGCTAATCCAGGCCAACATAATATGTATGGAAAGCAAACACAATGGCATAGGTGCCAGTCAGGTAATGTTAATCCAGTCCTGGTTTCTTCTTTGCATGGTGAGACTTGTAGTCCTGGATTTGGGTTCTGTGTGATTTCATCCATAATTTTTCATCAAAGTAGATTTTGTCGAATTTATTTTTTTAATGGTTGATTTTGCCAAAAATTAATGTGGGTGGACCCATCCTCCCTATACCTCATCCCACCACACAGCGTTCCCTTAACCCCCTGCATGAATCATTATCCTAAACCCAAAACCCACATATATTTTCCACAATATACGTTGTAAAACATGTACTAAATCTACTTTGACAAATTCTGTCACGGCCAAAACTACGGTTACCCTGCATTTGTACAGGGAAAAGCAACACTAGAGTTAGCCACAGAATTGAAAGAACCTATCAGGAATTGCTTTGCATCTATCTGCCGATTGGCATGGGGCACACTGGCATTTATGGATTGGGATTCCGTTAAAATCAGCATTTATCGGCTTTGCACAATGGCACTTTTGGGAATATTCAAGCACGTTCTGTGCTTGTGAGGTTTAATATAGTATATTTATTTATTTATTGTTTGCTTGTTAATATATTATGTTCGTATGTTAGGATTATAGAATCCCTATACATGAATCAGTAGATAGTGCAGTGCCTCAAATCCGAATTGTGCGGACATTTGTAATGAAAAATATCGAAACTACACTGGACTTTCAAATCGCATCGCAAACAGCATACAACAACCTGTCTATGTCAGAGGCTGTGCAGTTTGACATGTGCAACAGAGCACATGCGGTTAAACTGCAGCCCAGGGCATCATTTTAAATGTCAGTGAAAGTCACACTCTCCCTGGTGTTTTTCATCTCTCAAATAGCAATTGCATTGCAGCACTTTTTGCAAGAAAGTGAAGTTGTACAATTGGTTTAACTCGCATTCTACCCCATAAGTGCCAAGGACGGGTATGCTCGTCCTTTTTGCATAGACTTGCATAATAGCCTGGCACTTCGCATTTGTTAGACTGTAACATTTTCTTGATGTTCCAACCAGGGCATGTTTTATATGTTGCATGAATTCCAGGGCTGGGATAAAGTGCATGGAGGAGATGTGCAACATGAGCTTTCTTCCTGGTAGCCCTTGGGCGTTATGCTCTGATAGAAGGGATTTGCAGTGCAAATACATTTGCCAAGGTAGTGCTTGATGTCCCAAGAAAGATGTTCCTGCTTCTAACAAGGATGTGCTTGCATTGGAAAAACCACTGCACATCTGGATGCACTAGCTCTCATCATTGCATCTGTTTTAATAGAAATGACACTGTGACAAAATGACTTCTGCCTTGGCAGAGTAGAAGGATGTTTAGTGGTTAAATAGCCTACTGTGACCTCAAACCGCTACAAACCAGCAGTGACACCAATTACAGGCACAGTGACGAGATACACTTCCTTTGCCTTTGGTGGTACTGTGGGCTGAGGGAATGCTAGGCTCTTGGGAGGGATGTGTATATGAGCCAATAGCAACACAAACAGCAGTTGTACAATCAAAGTTCTATACAAATAGTAAATCACTACAAAAAGCCCACACCTGAGGAAAGAATGCAGAATATTTACGGATAGAAATATGTATCACTCTGGCTCATGAATCAGAGGTCTAATGCAAGTAAAGACCACATTGTTTGTGGAAGGCTATGTTCTGGTGCAAAAAGGGTTTGGGACAGTTAGCAGTCAATAATACCTTCTGCAGTTCTTGATGGTTTGAAGGAGTCCAACCAGGA
Source organism: Ambystoma mexicanum (assembly GCF_040938575.1). NCBI lineage: Eukaryota > Metazoa > Chordata > Amphibia > Caudata > Ambystomatidae > Ambystoma > Ambystoma mexicanum. Next base: position 660,388,702 of record NC_090924.1, read on the forward strand.
TTCTTGGTGTTTTTTGTGTGGTTTAATAGGGTTTGATTGCAGCAGTCATGGTGTTCTGGACAAGGAATGGTGTTGAGCAAGGGTAGAACAAGATCTTTCTGCATTTCAGAAGCAATGCTTGAAGAAGTGTGGTTCATGAGGGCCACCAGGATCGGTTCAACATTTGGTTTGATTGCAAAGATTCTCTTGTCTGGAAGCGTGGTTGTTACGGGATTAGTTTTATGAAGCATTTGATGAGCTGGAGATTGTGTGGGCTATCAGGATCAGTTGGACAATTGATTTGGCAATGACAGGGCTGGAGACTGGATGCCTGTTCTTACAGGATCATTTTGATGAAGCATTCGAGGGGTCAGAGGATCACAAGAGCCATCAGAGCCGGTTTGGCAGCTGATTCAATGACAAAGAAGCTAGAGACTCAATGCACAGTCTGGTTTCAGCAATCTCATGCAGCTTTTGAGGCTTGTGGCTCAATGATCGACTGGTGCTAAAGAGAGGAGGTGCTGGTGGAGTGAGGAGCAGTTTCAAGGAGGTGGATCAAATAGAGAGCTTGTAATTTGAGCCGAGTCAATGACACGCTCAGTTAGCATGGTGGGGCGGTGTGTAAGCGATATTCAATCAACACTACAGCTAGGACAATGCCTAGTCGGGGATGCTGAGGAAAACCGTTATTGATGTATTTTTATATCCAGTTCAGTACTCTGGATGACAACCCTTGTATAACACCCCCCTCTTAGAATCCCCCTGACCCCACTGAGCCAAGAAGTAGGTTTGTTTTGCAAATTAAAAGGCTTATTTGAAAATGTAAACAATATATATATCACACTTCTATAAATAAATTGATAATGGATATTACACTTGTGAATATGAGCAGTAATCAGCAAGAGGTAACTATGAATAGGAACAGAAGAACAAGGTGGGGAAGAATACTTTATATGGTTCAAGGAAACGCAAGGTGGAATAAAATGCAGTACAGAAATAACTTGTTATGATTTTAGCAAAAGGTAATATGATCACTTTTTCTTTTGACAATTCACTCCCCCCCTATGCAATACCAGAAATGGAAGGAAAGCACACAGTCTTCAAGAATCCCAACAAATCACACTTTATAATGCAATACACAGTTCCAGTTCTCCCAGCAAGCTTAGGGAAAACAGGGATGAGTTTTAAACACAGGCAAATTACTTTAATGTGGTTTGCAAGGAAGTGAAAAGGTGCTAAAATTGCTTTTAATTCCCTCTAGAGGTTCAGGGTAGGTGATGGCTACTTTATATTAGTTCAGGCTCACTTTAACAATACTCTATGAATGATTAGCAGATTGCAAACACATTTTAGCAAAGAGAAGCAAAAAGCTGCTGATTTGTACAGATGAAGAAATCGGGCCAAATCGCAAATCGCGGTAAATTTCACGGGAAAGGTATAGGGAGGTTCGTTGGAAAGCCTAGATTCTAAGCTTTCAGATGAAAGTTAAATTTCGTTCCTAGCCCAAACGGTTCCAGAGACACGGACGATTAAATAAAGGTAGTTTTTCGGATTTAAAGTAAACTCAAAATGACAGGTGACAGCTTGCAGCTGCAGAATTGACAGGTGACAGTTATGCAGCTTTAAAAATGACAGATGACACGATTTCTAGGAGGCAGTTCTACTTTGGTTAAAATAGTTTGGATTAGATTATTTTAACTAAGAGATTGGTTCTGCACAGTTCTACTAGGTACTCACAATATAAATTTGAACTAGGCCTCGTCACGGATTTGGTCAACACGTCTGCTCGGCGGGTCAATCAGGCACCGGTTCTGCTCACAGCGATCTGGGTCAGCTCTGCTCTGCTGGTCTAGCCTGTCTGGATTCTGGATGTAACACTGCTTTCTGGGTACTGCTACCGGTTCTTGCAAAAATTCTCGGCAAAACTTCAAACAGCTCGCCCGGCTGTTGAATAGTTTGGTTAGTTTTGAGGCCTGCTGAAGAGGATTCAGCTGGTGGATTCAGGCCTCTCTGCTACAAATTCTGGAGTTAATTTCTGCTACAGGTTCTGGAGATTGATGGATTTGAAGTCTGGATCTCTGGCTGTGAAGTCGTCGGTCAGCATGCTCCGCAGCAAATGGAATTGAATGTCTCTACCTGTCCCAGCAGTCTCTTTTTATGTGTTTTGGAAAGTGGGTGTGTGCGTTGGTCATAACTTAACCTGCCCCTCTCACTTATCATTGGCCAATTCCTCCTCTCTCCCTTGATTGGGGGAAGGAAATGTGAGTCAGAGTGATGCTGTAGGTTTTATGGTCAGAGGAACCCCTTGTCAGATTGCACACAAATCTATTTCTGACCCAAATATATATTTATCTATGTACCATTTTTCTAATATTATAGGTCCAGTTAACATATTTTCTGTAGCACCAAACCATCCGATCCCTGTCTTTGTACGATGTCGTGTCCACTGATGACAGAATTCTCCCCTTTTCATCCAGATAACGACCTCTAAACCTTTCCAGATTTTACACATATGTGCACCAGGGATACAGGTTACAGATGATAAAGTGTCAGATTTTTAACATGCATACATTTGGAGTAAGACTCTATTTTCCGCTAGCAACCCCCCAGAATACACCACAGGGTCCTAACGCCTTTTAAAATGTTCACCGAAAAATCACAAGAATAATGGTATTACTTCTATAATTCTGACAAGTCCGTACTATGAATTATCCATCTTTTTTTAAATTATGCCCTGGTCAAAAAGGGGTGTGGCTTCCCACATCACATGGTGGAATAACTGGTTTATCCACTTCCCCCAAGCCAGCTTGTTCACAGAGGCACAGCTGCCCCCCAGTTTCTCCCAAGAGGAAGCTATTTTACGACGCCCCCAATATAACATTTGCTGAGTCAAGGAAGTTGCATTGTTCGGTCCCTTCCAGTTCCCAGGTGCTCCACCCCTAATCTAATCAGAGAGGTGTCAACTCCTTTTGGCAAGGGGCAGCAGGATGCAGCTAGGCCTGGGAAGAGTGGCTGTTCATCCAGTTTCAACTCCTGTCGGGGGTAGTTGTCAGGCAGAATTCAGTTTCATTAAGCCAGGTTTCAGCTAAATGTCACTTTTTGTTCCCAGTTTTTTACATTCAAATCAAACTGACAATTTTTACCTATACATTAAATAATTACTTCCTTCAAGTCATTTCAGAATATAGTTTTACATTGTATCCACCTCTTAGCAAGTCTTTCCTTGGTCTGGTTTTGTTTCATTTGTTCAGTTTTACACAAAAGTCTGGTGGTTTTAAAACGCCGGCTTTCTGATAGTGGTGAGTACTGGTAATGCAACCATTTTTGGGATTAAGAAAATTAATTCCCCACAGTTCTGAGTTGCTTTTTGGCAATCAGCATTGCCATTCCCAATGGCTTCAGGCTACTGTGTGTGTAGCCCAATGGTGGTTTTAGGCAGTGCCCTCCTGTGCTCACAACATAGGCAAAATGGGTGGCAGCCTATTCTTCATGTTTTCCCTGTGCACTCTCTGGGGAGTTCTGGCCATCATGATGTTTTCCATGCCAGTACTGCACAGTTTTATGGTAGGGCTTGGATGCATGGGTAAAAACATCCCACAAGCCCCCCCTCTTGCGATGGCCATTCTGTCCTTTCGCTGATGGAACTCGCAAGGTCTGGGATGTTCGCCTCCTCTTCTTCCAATTCTATGGATGGCACAGTTCAGCATCTTTTCCTCCCTCCAGTCGATCAATCAGTTCTCCTTGCTGGTCCTGATGGGAGGATTGGGCGGCACCCCGGGCCCCTCGGGTCTCTGCTCCTGGTCCCCGGTCGTCCTCCTTGGTCAGTCTCCATGGTTTCATCTCTCCGAGGATGATAAAGCAAAACGGCAATACGTATTCGTAGACATTTCTTCACCACTGTTAATGGTGTGGCGAACATATACATTTTATGAATCAGAAGATATGAACATATACATTTTCTTTTTTAAATTAGGAGACAAGAACATATATATATACAAGGATCACAGAATTTTATATGCTATATGTAGAATATTTTAGGGTTGGAACTGAATTACTCTGGACGGCCCCCTCTGGGATTCCAGTGGATTCCTCCAGTTGTTGCAGAGTGTGCCTGGGATGGCAACACTTTAGCTGATTTATATGTACCCACTTGTCTTACCCTTCCACCAGACTGCCTTTGGGGATGCAGATCTTATAGGCAACAGGGGAGATCTTGTCTATAATTTCAAACGGTCCCTTCCATGTAGGCAAGCATTTTCGCTGTTTGGCCTGGTTCCTTTGGAAATTGTATAGATAGACCCGATCACCCACCTTATATTCCTTTTGGGTAGTTTTCAAATCATAGTGGGTTTTCATACTCTCAGCTGATCTTTCTAGATTCCGCTGAGCATAGGCAAAAGCATGCTGAAGGTGTTTCCTTAAATTCTCCACATACTCATGAGTTGTGGAGGCATTTATCAGTGTCTGCTCTTGAGTCCTGTAGAGCAAATGCTGGGGAAGCACCATCTTGTTGCGTCCCGTCATCAACTCAAATGGTGACATTTTAGTTGCAGATGAAGGGGTAGATCTGATGGCCATTAGGACCAGAGGTAATCGGATATCCCAACTTGGCCCAGAATCTGCCACAAACTTTTTTAATATGCTCACAATGGTTCGGTTGTATCTCTCCACTGCTCCAGAAGAAGCTGGCCTGTAAGCAATGTGTAGCTTCCTTTTAACCCCCAGTATCTCCCACATCTTTGTCATTACTTCACTGGTGAAGTGGCTACCCCTGTCTGACTCAATCCTTTGAGGTAGACCAAAACGCGAAAAGATGTGGTTAATCATCAGGGCAGCTGCTGTTTCTGCCTTGCAGTTTGGGGCTGGGAGACATTCCACCCACTTGGTAAACAAGCATGTAACGGTCAACATGTACTTGTTTCCTCTAGATGAGCGGATTACAGGGCCTACAAAGTCGTTTTGCAAATCTGACCATGGCAGTGTCATCCCCCTCTTTTGGAGAGGCGCACGGTGTGTGAGGGATGATGGCTGAAATTGTGCACACACAAGACACCCCTTCAAGTATTGGTCGAGGTCATGCCCCATGTGTGGCCAGAATGCAACCTCTCCTAAGATTTCTAGTGTTGTGTGAAACCCCCTATGACCGGCGGTGGCCGCGTCATGGGTGTGACTTAACATCAGGCTTCGGAATGAGGTAGGAACCACCCACTGATCGTGGCCAGCTTTGGATTTCCTTACCAGCAAACCGTCTTGGATTCAGAACATTTTTGGACATTTCATCAACACTCTTAGGTCCTCTTTCCCAATGTAATTGGTATCCGTCAGGGGAAAGTTCTCAGGTTCTTCAAGGTGTTGGTAAAACTTACCAATTATTGGATCCCCCTTCTGAGCTGTAACCAAATCAGCATCAGGGGTCTCGTTGCGCCATTGGGCAGTTGAAAGATCATTGTGAGCATTTGTCTGGGATCTAGTGATCGCAGTGACCTGGATTTCCCCCAACAGGAAGTCTATTTCTATTGGATCCCCTTGGATGGCCCCGGTTTTGGCCAGCTGATCAGCTAAGTCATTTCCAGTTTTGTCTGGTCCCTCTACTTTGGAATGACCCTTGATCTTGTTCCAGTAGATGGTCATCCCATTCGATGTGACCAGATCATCAATGTTTTGGATTAACTTCCCATGTTTCAAGGGTTTGTTATTAGCACACAACATGCCTCTGGTTTTCCAATTAACCAGGTGCTCCACAAACCCGTTCCGTACATAATCCGAATCTGTGATTATGACCAGTTTATGGAGTTGATGTTGGACAGCAGTGAGGATGGCCTGATGCACAGCCATCAATTCTGCCACCTGACTACTTCGGGGACCAATTTTGTATCCAGCGGAGGGTTCTGGTGACGCATTCACCCATGCATTCCCTACGCCGGCCACCAGTTCTTTCTACCCGTTCTCGTCAACATGGTACGAGCATCCATCCACATAGACAGTGGGCATTCCCTCACACTTGTCTTCTTCAAAGACTTTGAGTGGGGAATTAAGGTATGCCTCCATGTTGTCCTTGATTTTTAGACTTTCGTCCTCGAGACAGTTTTCTCTGGCACAATCATGCAAGTCAGCCGGACCTTGCGCGAGGGGACTCTTCTTGTTTTGGCCATATCTGACCTCTACAGGAAAGCCTTGCATTGACAGAATCCAGGAAGTAATTTGGGAATTACTCACATTTCCGGCCCAGATTCTGTCACTATGGAGATATTGCAGACGCTGGTGTGGACTCTCCACTATGATGTGTTCCCCCTGGATAAACGGGCGGTAATTCTTCAATGCCCACACCGTTGCCAGGAGTGCCTTCTCACTATCGTTGAATTTTTCCTCCACAGAGGATAAAGTTTTGCTCGCATAGGAGATTACTTTATTGACCTTGTCATGCTTTTGGTATAATATTGCCGTCAAGCACGTATTAGAGAACTCCGTCTCCAGGAAGAACTCCTTGTTTCTGACAGGGTAAGCTAGGCAAGGCGCTTGTGAGAGGCTTCTTTTGAGTTGTCTTACCGCCTCGGATTGTTCTGGACCCCATTCCCACTTGACCCCCCTTCAAGAGATGAATCAGGGGTCTAGTGATCTCTGCGTAGCCTTCAATGAACTTTCTGCTGTAATTAGTCAGTCCAAGGAGGCTCCTTAGTTCCCGCAGAGTTGTGGGGTCTTTCAGTTTCTGGAGTGTTTCCACTTTCTTTTCTTGGGGACAGAGACCTTGAGGAGTAATCTCATGCCCCAAGAAATTAACACGGGTTCTACACCACTGTGCTTTCTGAAAGGAAAGTTTTGCTCCGGCGGCCCTCAACTGTGTCAGTACATAACGGATCTCCGCTATGTGTTCCTCCACAGATGAACTTTTGATGAGGACATCATCTACATAAGCCAGGTTACCCCTTGCACCCAGGTCGGGCATGGCCTTATGTAGGAAAATGTTGAATTCATTGCCGGAGTTGAGGTATCCGAAAGGAGTCCAGGTCCAGGTGTACTGCTGGCCCCCAAAGGTAAAAGCCAGTTTGTATTGATCCTCCCTACTGACAGGCACGGTCCAGTATCCATTGGTCAGGTCTATTGCCGTGAATACCTGTGACCCCTGAATCTGGGCCAGCCCTTGGTCAATGTAGGGCAGAGGCCATCGGGAAGTATGGACCCGTTTGTTGAGCTCCCTAAGGTCGGCGCAGAGTCCCCACTGGTCGTTTGGCTTCAATATTCCCAGCACCGGATTATTGAAAGTGCTGTGGACTGGACGGATTATTCCCCGGGACTCAAGGTTCTTAATTATTTCAGTAAGGGACTCCATGGATGCGAGAGGCAAGCGATATTGCTTCACAAACACTGGAGTCATTCCAGGGTCCGTGGGAATTGTTGTGGTGTGGATGTCGGTGCGACCACAGTCATATGAGTCTACCGCAAAGAGATCTTGGAAATCCAAGAAAACTTGTTTCAACTTTTGCTTCTGTTCCAGAGTCACACAGGCATCAGCTAGGTTGACTCTCTCTTCCACCATCTGCCTGAAGCCTGGAAAGACTTCTGGTTTGGCTATCTCAGCGGCCTCCTCCAGCTGGGTGGAGAAGTCCCTGGTCAGAGTGCTGATTTGGACTGGAGGCTTCAGGTGGGAAAGGCAGCCCTCATGGACCTGGAAAATCAACTCATCCCTCCTGAAGTCACAAGTCATATCTTCCTTACCATAAGGGCAAGAAGTGTACACCAGGAAGTTGCCCCCATGCCGGGTGAAAATACTGTCTGGTGTTGTATTGTCCTCACTGTCACTGTCAAAACAGTCCTTGGGGATTGGTCCTAACAGTTCATTTCCTAAATCAATGGAGAAATGTCGGTCATCAATCGCCATTCCAATAATGGTGCCTGCGGCTAGAGTAATACTCTTTAAGTCGCTGTTATCCACCTCTATTGGTATGGTGTCATGTTCTATGTTGACTAATGGTGTTGGGTTTACCCCTAACCCTTGCTGTTGGAGAGAAGCATTTAGATGGATATAAGCATCAGGGTTTTAAATTTTTTTTCCGCTTTTAACTTTCACTCCCAGGGAGAATTGTCGGGTCCTTTCTGGGATGGTGACTTCCTCTTTAATCTGAATTTCAACTGCATAAGGTAGCAATTGAGCTGACCTAAATGCTTTTTCTGAATCATCAAAGCCCATGGGATTATCCGCTAATCGGGACCAAGCTTTGAAGGTTATTAGGTCCAAACTAATGGCAAAGCGATTGAGAATGTCATTGCCTAAGTAAAAGGCGGCAGTGAAGTCTCGCACGACCCAACAATTATGGACTATGCTCTTGTTGCCAATGGAGATTTTGAGCATACACCTGCTTGGCAGGAGATGTTTGGAATTGGGTGCTTCAAGGTCCATTTCCCATTTGTCTATGAGTTTGAATGTGGGAATGGCTGGATCTTTTGGGAGTTGGCGGAACATGGCTTCGCTGATGAAGCTGTTACCGTTGTTCACACACACTCGAGCAAGAACAGAGTCCTTCCCATCATTCCACAGGGATGAACAACTGCTCTCCAATTTGCTGAATATCAGCCAGGCTCTGAGCTGATTTCACATCTTCCTGGACTATAGGAGTGGGAGTTTCTGATTGTGGATTAGTAAAGAATTTCAGGGTGTTTCGTTCCAGTGTGGAATACCACCTTAAACTGGAAGGAAGGTTTATTTTCAGAAATAGAGAGGACCCCCCATCACCAGTCTGTTGTCCTACTGCTATTACTGTCACGTCTGGAGTTTGGCTATTCTGGAAGTGAAATTCTACTTGGTCAGATTTTTGTTCAACCATGTGGCATGTGCCGTTTAAACTAACATGGTTGACACTCTGTTTTAATTTTATTGGTCGGCTAGTCTGGGTCCAGAGGACCTTGTTTACGCAATCTATTATGGGTGACAACCTTCTCAGGAGGTCATTCCCTATTAAACAAGGGGTGCCCTCTGGAGTCACTACTATGACCGGGTGTTTCACCTTGTGTCGCCCAATTTTGATGTCCAAATCTGCAGTCCCATCGACAGGAATTTCCTTCCCGTCAAAGTTCTGCAGTTGTCCAGGAAGAGAGGTGAGAGGAATACGGTAATTCTCCCCCCTTCCTGAATTTAGTTCATCAAAGGCCCTTTTGGACAGAAAGGTAGCTTGGGATCCAGTGTCCACCAGTGCCAAAATTGTACCCTGCCCCTGTACTTGTACCGGGGCATAGTATCTTCCCTCCTTCTCCGCAAGGGGGCACAGATAATGCACATTTTTGGACAACTGGTGGGCTAACTTTCTGGTTTTGGACATTGCTAGCGAAGAGATTTGGGCAGAATTCTGTGGAGAGCCTGGGGAATCTGAAAGAAAAAGTTGGCAACTGGAAATGGTTTCGGGTTCTGGGCCGCCCCCCCTTTTTGGAGGCAGTCATCAGGATGGGTTTGACCCTTGGGATTTTGGTATTGTCGGTCCTGGGATGAGATGATGGGCGGCGGTAGCTCAGTCTCCACATCTCCCCAGTCTGAATTGGCATCCCTGGGGACCCATTTTTCTTTGGGAGGAGTTCCCCCATCGCTAAAGGAGAAGATCCTTTTCCCAGGATCTTCTGAGGATCACTCTCCCTCAAATTGGAAGACCTGTACCTCCTCCACAAAGTGGGTCTGTTTGGGTCCTTTGTTTCTCCTACCCCCCCTCTGCTCCTTGGGAGGCAGGCTTTCAGGGCCTGAGATTTTGTTTCCGGTTCCTGGTTTTCCAGGGGCTGTTTACAATTTGGGAAGGAAGCTTCCTCCAAGGCTTTACACCCCCCTTCCCCTTGTGCCTCCTCCCTGGGAACCGGTGGGTTATCGGGGTGCTGCCTCCGTCATTGTTCTGGAGCACCAGGTCCAGAGTTTGGGGCATTCTGCGGTGGCATGCTCATCTGAGGGTTCTGTTGAGCCCTCAGTATGTGACCCAGATCTCGTGCCATATTTTGGACCTGGCGCTCAAGTTGTGAAACCCGCTCAGGCTGATACGGGGCTCTATTTTCTCCCCTGGGCTGATCCCGGGAAGGGTAGCTATCCCTTCTCTGGTAGTACCCCTGGTTGGGAAGATTTTGGTACCCCTCCACCCTTGGCCTCCCCTCTCCTGGATTAGGTTGTCTGGGCTCAGGGAATTGGGGAAAGAAGGATGGATGATTTTGGGGCTGGAAATTGGGTGGATACCTGGGAAAAAAGTTCTGCCCAGGATTTGGTGAATTTCTGCCCTCCTGGGGGAAGTTAGGAGGGAAGTTCCCCGGGTCAGGTGCTTGGCTGGATCCCCCCCCCTTGGGCTGGAGGAGTCCACACATGACCCAGGATTGGTCGGTTTCCCTTGTAGCGGGGACTTACATAGTCAGGGGGCGGGGGACCCCATTTGTGGGACTACCTCCTCGACTCCCTGTCTGTGACTGGCCCGAGGGCCTTCTGGGCTGTCAATTATTTGGTGCAGGCAGGTTTTTAGGCCCCCCCATCTCCAAATCTAAAACGGGGGCAACCTTTACCTCTGCCACCTTGGCAGCAGCAGGGGTGCTGTTGGTTTTGGGGTTTTTCGGCGCATTATTTTTATTTTCGATGGGCTTCTGCACCTCATAGATCCGGGTAGCCTGTTCAATGACCCAGTCTAAAGATCTTTTCTCATGAAAATCTCTCACGAGCTGGGTCATTATGTATTTGGGTAAGGCATGGAAAAACGTATTGATAAATTCTCTGCTATCCGTGCGCACCCTTGTGGTGGTCTGCGCAAAAGCACGCTTTAATTCTTGCACAAACTCTTATGGGGCCTGGTCCTCCCCACATTGTAAATTGTAGGCTGCCTTGCGAGCCTCTTGAGGATTTCTGTGCACAGAAAAATGTTTCAAGATGGCCGCCCTGTATGTGGACCACCTTGAATGGTTTTGATCCTCCAGCCCTGCAAAGAAACTGGAGTATTCTGGTGAGAAGGTCCACTTTACATATTGAATACCGCTTTGGCTGTCCTTCAAATGGAAAGTCTCCATCATTTGCTCATAGAGCTCCAAGTGTTCCCAAACAGAATATTTGGCGTTCTTATGATAAGGCGTGATGACACTCCTTATTGCCTTTATTTATTCAATGGGACCTTAAGCAAGGCCCTTTTTGCCTTATTGGACTTTTTGGTTCGGGTAACCCTGGTCCATTCATCCTCCGACTCAGAAGCGCTGCTCCCAGAGGTGCCCGTCTGATCTTCCAGGTTTTCCCGGATTCTGCGAGCCTGGGAATGGCTGGCAGAATGTGTGGACCTGGTCTCCTGTGTCCTGTAATGCTCAGAGGAGTCTTCAGACCCCTCCTTGCTGCCAGGATTTGATGGGTACCCCCCCACTGACCGAACTGGGCAGAGGTTTTCAAGATGCCCTTAATGGGCCTACTCTCCTGGGGTTCCGCACTAAATTGCACAGTGCTTGGGTGCCCATACCCGGATGCCCGCCCATCCATTCCTGGGTGGTACTGGCCTATGAGCCCCATACTTCTAGCTGGATAGTAATCTGCCATCTCCGTGGCCCTGGGCTCATGTGCGCGAGGGGACATGGGGGTGGAAGAGTCCAGGGACTGGGAGAGATGAAGGCCTCTGGTACCAGGGCTCCTGAGGTTATGCTCAGGCGTTTCCCTTTCCCAGCACACCTCGTCTCTATCAGCCCCTGCTCCCTGTTGCAATGCAAGAGCCTGCGCTTTCAGTTCCTCAGTTAAGGCCTTACTAGACTCTATCAGTCTCTCCTGCATCGCTACCTGTTGCTGGAGCCTATCATTGTGCTGACAGATAACCTAATTTTCTCTCTGTGCCTCCTGATTGGTCCTGGAGTACTGGGCCAGTCTCTGCTGCAGGAGGGTTACCTCCTGAGCTGTGTCCCTATTGGCCTGCTCCTTTCTTGCCAGAGCATCCTCCACCCTCCTGGTGTGCTCTAACAAGTTCTGGTGTTCTTTTTGGAGGTCACCCAGTCCCTGGAGGGCCAGGTGATTTTCTTCCATTTTCCTTTTTAAGTGGCAGACTTCCTGGCTTAAGGTATCCCTTTCCTGACTAAGATCCTGCATCTGTGCCGCCAGGTCGTCCCTTTGCCTTTGGAAGGCACCAGCTTTATGGCGCTCCTGGTCAAACTCTGCCTGGGTATCCAGGCCTTTCAAAATCAGTTTATTGCTCTCTGCCTTCTCCCTATCTAGGTGGCTTTGCAGGGTGACTACCTGCTCGGCACATGCCCTATTGAAATCTAAGTGTTGCTCCAGCTTTTTCTGGCTCTGCAGTAGGGAGTCCAAACCTTCATGGTACTCCTTCTGCAAGGCCAGAAATCTGGTATCCTGGTCCGCCTTTTCCTGTTGCAGCACATCCATATCCTCCTTTATTTTAGTGATGTACTGTCTGCTGTCCTTTTCTGACTCCTGGCTCCTGAGCTGCCTCTGCTCAGAAGAGTCCAGATCAGATTAGGCCTTCTCTAACGCCATCTGTTGCCAATTTTCCAGATCTTGGCCTTCAGCACATTTGTCCTGCATGGCTCCCATATATAGATACAAATATGCCGCTATCCTGGCAATCTTATTATGTTCATCTTTGGCTTTAGGGGCCATATATAGTTCACTCAGGGCCACATGTAGGGGACCCTGATCTCCCCATGTATCTGACCCTGTTTCAGTGACCTGTTGCGCGATTGCCTGCAACCAGACCGTTTGGTCCTGATGAGTCCACTCACCTCTCACAAATAGCTTATGTAAGAAGTGCTCTCTGGCTATTTTCATATCTACCAAGGTTGTCATTCTGGATTTGAGTTCCTTCCTGACTTACAGAAGCTTATATTTTATTTTGCAAAACAGACTGTTTCCTTAGAGCGTTCCTTTGAGGGATGCTTATACAGTGTAAAACAGCGTGGTGATCTAACCGGATATGTGTATCTGGTCAGTTGGCACACTGTATTAATTTGCACAAGTGGTAAATCTAACCCAGAATATCCCGGCTCCGAGCCCCCACTTTTGTAAGCGATATTCAATCAACACTACAGCTAAGTCAATGCCTAATCTGGGATGCTGAGGAAAACCCTTATTGATGTATTTTTATATCCAGTTCAGTACTCTGGATGACAACCCTTGTATAACACCCCCCTCTTAGAATCCCCCTGACCCCACTGAGCCAAGAAGTAGGTTTGTTTTGCAAATTAAAAGGTTTATTTGAAAATTTAAACAATATATATATCACACTTCTATAAATAAATTGATAATGGATATTACACTTGTGAATATGAGCAGTAATCAGCAAGAGGTAACTATGAATAGGAACAGAAAAACAAGGTGGGAAAGAATACTTTATATGGTTCAAGGAAACGCAAGGTGGAATAAAATGCAGTACAGAAATAACTTGTTATGATTTTAGCAAAAGGTAATATGATCACTTTTTCTTTTGACAATTCACTCCCCCACTATGCAATACCAGAAATGGAAGGAGAGCACACAGTCTTCAAGAATCCCAACAAATCACATTTTTATAATGCAATATACACAGTTCCAGTTCTCCCAGCAAGCTTAGGGAAAACAGGGATGAGTTTTAAACAGAGGCAAATTACTTTAATGTGGTTTGCAAGGAAGTGAAAAGGTGCTAAAATTGCTTTTAATTCCCTCTAGAGGTTCAGGGTAGGTGATGGCTACTTCATATTAGTTCAGGCTCACTTTAACAATGCTCTCTGAATGCTTATCAGATTGCAAACGAATTTTAGCAAAGAGAAGCAAAAAGCTGCTGATTTCTACAGATGAAGAAAAGTATAGGGAGTAGGAAGTCGGTTCTAGGTCTGTTGGAAAGCCTAGATTCGTTCCTAGCCCAAACGGTTCAAGAGATACGGACGATTAAATAAAGGTAGTTTTTCGGATTTAAAGTAAACTCAAAATGACAGGTGACAGCTTGCAGCTGCAGAATTTACAAGTGACAGTTGTGCAGCTTTAAAAATGACAGATGACACGATTTCTAGGAGGCAGTTCTTCTTAGGTTAAAATAGTTTGGATTAGATTATTTTAACTAAGAGATTGATTCTGCACAGTTCTGCTAGGTACTCGCAATAAAAATTTGAACTAGGCCTCGTCACAGATCTGGTCAACACGTCCGGATGCGGTTCTGTCTGCTCGGCGGGTCAATCAGGCACCGGTTCTGCTCACAGCGATCTGGGTCAGCTCTGCTCTGCTGGTCTAGCCTCTCTGGATTCTGGATGTAACACTGCTTTCTGGGTACTGCTACCGGTTCTTGCAAAAATTCTCGGCAAAACTTCAAACAGCTTGCCCAGCTGTTGAATAGTTTGGTTAGTTTTGAGGCCTGCTGAAGAGGATTCAGCTGGTGGATTCAGGCCTCTCTGCTACAAATTCTGGAGTTAATTTCTGCTGCAGGTTCTGGAGATTGATGGATTTGAAGTCTGGATCTCTGGATGTGAAGTTGTCGGTCAGCATGCTCCGCAGCAAATGGAATTGAATGTCTCTACCTGTCCCAGCAGTCTCTTTTTATGTGTTTTGGAAAGTGGGTGTATGCGTTGGTCATAACTAAACCTGCCCCTCTCACTTATCATTGGCCAATTCCTCCTCTCTCCCTTGATTGGGGGAAGGAAATGTGAGTCAGAGTGATGCTGTAGGTTTTATGGTCCGAGGAACCTCCCCTTGTCAGATTGCACACAAATCTATTTCTGACCCAAATACATATTTATCTATGTACCATTTTTCTAATATTATAGGTCCAGTTAACATATTTTCTGTAGCACCAAACCATCCGATCCCTGTCTTTGTACGATGTCGTGTCCACTGATGACAGAATTCTCCGCTTTTCATCCAGATAACGACCTCTAAACCTTTCCAGATTTTACACAAATGTGCACCAGGGATACGGGTTACAGATGATAAAGTGTCAGATTTTTAACATACATACATTTGGAGTAAGACCCTATTTTCCGCTAGCAACCCCCCAGAAAACACCACAGGGTCCTAACGCCTTTTAAAATGTGCACCGAAAAATCACAAGAATAATGGTATTACTTCTATAATTCTGACAAGTCCGACATGTCCGTACTATGAATTATCCATCTTTTTTTTAATTATGCCCTGGTCAAAAAGGGGTGTGGCTTCCCACATCACATGGTGGAATAACTGGTTTATCCACTTCCCCCAAGCCAGCTTGTTCACAGAGGCATAGCTGCCCCCCAGTTTCTCCCAAGAGGAAGCTATTTTACGACGCCCCCAATATAACATTTGCCTGAGTCAAGGAAGTTGCATTGTTCGGTCCCTTACAGTTCCCAGGTGCTCCACCCCTAATCTAATCAGAGAGGTGTCAACTCCTTTTGGCAAGGGGCAGCAGGATGCAGCTAGGCCTGGGAGAGTGGCTGTTCATCCAGTTTCAACTCCTGTCGGGGGTAGTTGTCAGGCAGAATTCAGTTTCATTAAGCCAGGTTTCAGCTAAATGTCACTTTTTGTTCCCAGTTTTCTACATTCAAATCAAACTGACAATTTTTACCTATACATTAAACAATTACTTCCTTCAAGTCATTTCAGAATATAGTTTTACATTGTATCCACCTCTTAGCAAGTCTTTCCTTGGTCTGGTTTTGTTTCATTTGTTCAGTTTTACACAAAAGTCTGGTGGTTTTAAAACGCCGGCTTTCTGATAGTGGTGAGTACTGGTAATGCAACCATTTTTGGGATTAAGAAAATGAATTCCCCACAGTTCTGAGTTGCTTTTTGGCAATCAGCATTGCCATTCCCAATGGTTTCAGGCTACTGTGTGTGTAGCCCAATGGTGGTTTTAGGCAGTGCCCTCCTGTGCTCACAACATAGGCAAACATGGGTGGCAGCCTATTCTTCATGTTTTCCCTGTGCACTCTCTGGGGAGTTCTGGCCATCATGATGTTTTCCATGCCAGTACTGCACAGTTTTATGGTAGGGCTTGGATGCATGGGTAAAAACATCCCACAGGTGAACAGCTTTGAACATGAAGTTCAGCAGTTTGGGTACAGCACTTGCATTATTCTAGATGAGGAGTTGATGTCAAACACAGGTCCAACATGCATTTGTGCTGTGTGAAGGTGATGCATGAAGAAGTGTGGATCATGAGGGCCACCACGATTGGATTGGCATTGAAGAAGCTGGTAACTGATTGCGCAGTTCGTGTCGAGGGCCTCTGGTCTGGAGTTTGAAGGTAGTGGTTCGAAGAACCCCACCATGGTCTTGTTGACTGTAGATTAAGATTGGCAAGAAAGATGCTGGAGGTTCAAAGAGGGGATTTGAAGGCAGTGGGTCCACTTAAGGGCTTCAGCTTTGAACTGGTGTAAAGACGTGCATGGCACAGAACAGGTTCGACTGCGCAGTACAGAGGTTCGATGAGTGTGTGAGTGTAAAAAGCAGCTCCGGACGGTCCTGATGGCTCGATGTAGTCAAATGGACTCGATCACAGTTAGAATTATTTTGATGGCTAAAACACAGCTATGATTAACGCCTTCACTCTCAATTACTGTGTGTCCCAAAACAGAGACAGTCCCACAATTGCAGGTGTCCCTCAACACAGTGATGTTCTGGGTCCATTGTGAATGGCAGAGAGGCATGTCTTGTTCCAGCAGCATTTCACCCCTGTTGCTGCCTCTGGATGCTTAGGGCACAGAGCTTGCCTCTGCCTTGCACACTCAGCCTTCACCTCACTGAGGACTTTGGAGAGATCAACTGTCCCAACAGAGGTCCATGTTATTCTTCTGTAAGTGTATGTTGAAAGGTGTGTTCAAAGAAAAGGTATGAGACCCTTCTTTTAAAGGCAAAGGCCCACAGGAAAGTTGACTAAAGCTGGCCTGCTTTAAATGTCCCATCACTGTTCTTGGAGCAAGTGGATTTTACCTACTGACATCACATCCAAAATTCTTTGTGCCAAAGGAAGTGGAAGGGACAGGAAGGAACATCGGTAGCACAGAGAAACGCGATGGAGGAACCTTTCTCCAGCTGTAAAGAGCTCCCTCTGCCTACAGTCACCCCACCCCTTCCCTTCTCAATATAATCAAAGGCCTTTAGATACACTGCACTCTTGTGTGAGGCACTCCTGTGGTGAATGTGTGTGCCCTTTAATTCATGATCCCAGGTCAGCTCCCTGTGGAAGGGCTGGGCCTGATTTGCAAAGTGCTTTTTAGTGGCTCTTTCCCCTTTAAAAACGCTTTTGTAAATCGAGCCAGATGTCCCTCCAGGGAAGGTGTTACCTGCCTTCACAAAGGACTGCGGAGAGGCAACCCCCAAGGCTACAGTGTTGCCTGCAGTAGCAAAGTCACCCTGCTTGGGGATGATATCCATAATCCTTTCACAACTGAGCTGGGCTCACAGGGCTGACAGATGTGTGATATCACATTGCTGTTGCTATAATAATTATGAGAAATAACCATCAACCACACCATAACCCAGGTATAGCTTATATTTAAAGATGTATCTGCCACCAGGGCAGGAAACTCATTATTAGTGTTATTACTTGGCTGTCACTGCAGCTGCTAAATGGGCACGTGTGTCCTCTGAACCTGCTGTGCGCCTCTGATAGAGCAAGCGCTGCAGATCAGGATACTGATGCAGCAGGGCACGGTCACACAGCGTGCTAACGGCATGGAGCTCATGAAAGGGGAATCTGATTGGCAGATTAAGCTTCCATACATGAAATGTCCTGTATCACTGTATTAATGTGATAAAAATAAATTTAAAAAGCCATGACTTCTACATCCTTGTCAAAGGGTAATCCGTCACAGGCCCTGCATAATGATGGTACACTCATGTTATTGCATTGCCACACATGTTGAAAAATGACCTGAGCATATTTGCGTGTAACACGTGACCAGTTAACATGCATTGGAAGATTAGAGGTTTTGAAAAGCAACGCTGGAAATGGGACGTGGGAGCTTGCTGTTAACTCCAAGGGATATACAAAAAATAGTATTTCTAGCTGAGCCACTTGAACTAAGAATTGTATGTATTTACCTTTCTATGGAACGGGGGTCCCCTCTTCAGGACATTTAGAAACATTTAAAGACAAATATTTCTAGTGTCAGTAATTTCTAGCACACAAAGGCTGCCCTCATTATAAAAGTGTTGTGCTTTGCTGCTATTTCCAGGGCAGGCCCCTGCCCACACTGAGCACAGTGTTAGAAGAAGGCATGGGGATCGCCTCAGAGCTCTGCTTTGTAAGGCAAGATCTCCTATTCCCTGTTAATGCCGCTCTGCTCTCGGTTTCTTTGCTTAGCTGCAACACAGCAAAGGCTCATTGGTTTAGTGAGAATGAAAACTGTGCGCAGTGCAGTATCTCAAACACTTTGAGCAGCACTGCTCTTACATCACTAGTACCCAGCACATTGGCACTTCAATGCACACTCCTCATTCGGCGAGTAGAGTATGATTAAAGGGGATCGGGGACCCGATTGGATGTGTGAAATACAAAGACAAGGGGCCTGATGTATATAATGTTTCACGTAGTGCAACGTGACTTTGCCAACAAACACCCTGTTTTAAAGAACAGTGCAAAGCGTATTAATTCACTGCAATGTCCTTGGAACTGCAAAATCCATTTTGCACTGTTCTGTAAATCCCTTTGTACTGAAAAATGGCTCTTTGCACCGTGCATTGGGCCAATTTAGCTCGGTGCAAAGAGTACTTTTTAAGTGCAAAATGTTCTCGCCTGTCAGGACTCTGTAATAGGGAATAACCAGAAATCTAAACAGTGCAGAAAATTACTGCTGACACAAACGGGAACAGCAATCCAATTTGGCAGCATTAGCTCATCAAACATCTCCAAATGTATGATGAGGTCCCAAACTAGGAAAGTCTTAACAAAGAAACGCTGCACTCAATCCTGGTAGGATAAAAGACCGCTGACGGCACGAGTGCACTTGGCCAACAGAGGACGATGTTACGCTAACATTTCTAAGTCACCTGACTTCATAGACTGGTCGCTTCCACTCAACTGTATTCTGTTCCAGTGTCTCATGAGGGCGGGTTCCACTCATAGAGGGAACCACTCTGCTGTTTACGCATTTGCAGAGGAGCAGTTCCCAAAGGGTTGGGCGGGAGGACATCCAGACAACCAGCACCGTCAAGCCAGCGCTCCCAGTCAGCTACAGAGCTTTTTGGGTTTGAATGAAGATTTGTGCTTGATCTAAGTCCGCATTTTATGTTCTCAAAGGTAAACCCTGCAAATGTCATTGTTTTAACCACCAACGTCAGTTACACACCATCCTTTGTGTTCATCCTTTATTGTTCCATTTGTTTTATATTAAGGAGAGCGATTTTTGTTTGTACTGGGCGTGTGTAACTTTAGGAATGGTTGGAATACATGAGTTTTGGCGATCTCAGAGAGAAGTGAAGTTCACGTGTAATGACATTGCAGGTGGAAGTTGTAATGACTTGCTGCAATTTAATACATGTAATGAATGGGGATGGGCCATGTTCATACTCTGAACTGTGGTTTGCTGGTACTCATACATCTTTGATGTATGCCTATGGTCTTCTATGATGTAAACTTTTTTAGGCATTTTTTAATTTACATTTCTGTGATCACTGCAGCTGAGACAGCTTATTCAAGCGGCACATGATTGCAGTAAGAAGTGTTTGCTCTGAAGCAGGGTCGCGCGGTCACTCTGGAGACTGCAGAATTAGACAGGCTGGATGGTGAAAGACGCGACCCAGAGGCTCGCTGAGCCGTGTCAGTAATGGCCGCAATGCAAATTAATTTCTACACCAGGAGTAGTTGAATGAGACCTCAACCTTGACACAGCACAAGCTGTTTCCTGCTCCTTTTCAATGTCATTTCACTTTGATTAGGGAGAGGGATGAAATGTCCAGAGAAACTCCTGCAGAAAGATGAATGCTCTGCGCGGAGTGGAGATATGACTCGGCGAGGCGGCTGAGCGGGCAGACAGATGTCTCCCAAGGGTGGCATTCTTTGAGCTGGTCTGCCCCGGTGACAGCCTCAAATTACTCCATAGCCTTTCTCACTAAACTTCCTTATTGCAAAAAATTAAATTAGGACCCCATCAGTGGAAATGCCAAATATGCAGAAAGTGCAGAAAGCAATGTACTCTTCCCAGCGCTAGCGGCTCTTTCCCTTAATTCTCGCCAATGACACGATCGGACATGATTTCCTTTCGAGAGTGAGATATTTCTTCCAAACTGCGTATACGCAGTCTGGACACAATAAGTGTCCAGACTGCGTATCTTTCACTGACAGCTTTCTACTTGGCTCCATCAAATGTGCCATGTTGACTGCAACAGAGGCAACGTGAACTGTTGCACATAGGTGTCAGAGTGCACAGCCAGTGCACAGCATCACAGGGAAGGACCTATCCTATTGTCTAGTAGAATCCCTTTTTTGCAAGTTATCACAATGAAATGCAATTAGAATTACATAAACTAAGGCCCTGATTTATGGAACATTATGCATGCAAATCCCTGTTTGACGTATGGGGATTTGCAGGAAGACTGGGGCGCAAATCCCTGTTTTACACGCAAACAATTCCATGAATCAGGGTCTAAGTCTACATAGGATTCAGCCTGTAGAAAATGAGCATGATTCTACAAGAGGTCAGAAAATCCAGTAGTTTGTTCTGCCTGCAAGGGCCTCATTAAAAAAAAAAATAATAATAAATAAGACTGAGCAAATGTCACACTGTGACAAAATGACAACTGCTGCGCAAGAGTATGGGGATGACCAGAGATGGAAGCTCCTATTCATCCCCTCACTGCTGCTCGACCAGCAGTGAGCCCAATCATAAAGGTGAAACCGGCCCAACATGAATGGTAGCCCGACCATTAGGTCTTTTACTCAACTGCAACTGATCGTAGGCCGGCTGCTCATCAGCAAAAACGTAACCACTTTAGGATGAGCAGAGACACAAGCCTACAGTGGGAGGATGGGGTGGCGTGGAGGGAAAGCATGGTTGAGGGTATGCTTTTATGGTGGAAAGGGGGTTAGGGTAGGAGAGGGTGGGGCGAATGAACGGCAGAGGCTATGCTTGTAATGCGGGGAGGGATCATGGGTGATATTGCTGGGGTAGGCGATGGGGGTAATGAGTGGGAAGTTATAAGAGGTGGGTAATTCACAGGGTGAATCAGGGCAGGGAAGGGGACTAGGGGACATGCAGCACAGGGGTAGTGGCTGGCGGAGTCCAGGTGGAGCGATGGGGGTAGGAGAGTGGAGTTCAGGGGGATCCCCCTGAAAGGAAGAGAGCAAGGAAGGTATTGGCGATGAGGTAAAACGGCAGAAGGAGAGGTGGAGGGATTAATTTTTGGGAGGGGTGCAAGAAGTTGCATGTGTTGACCAACTGGGGCCAAACATTGCGCAACTGCTCATACTTTATACTATTGGGTCAGCCGTTGAAGGGGCGAGCAGTTGGGTTAAAACAGAAGACAAGTCAACCACACTTTGGTCGATCACACAACCATCTGACTCCCTTAAATGGTCAATCTGCCACAGTATATTGATCCCTTTCTAGCCTTCTGTAAATGTTGAACCTTGGCTGTTCTGTGCAAAGTATTTTGCCTAGTGATGCCAGTCCCAAAGTGCTTTGTCTGAAGGGCATGGGGAGGGCACAGGAAGTGTGTGTGATTTAAGAGATCCAAGATGGTGTGACCCGTCTCTGTACTTTACTTCTCTCCTGGGCTACTGCAACTCCAACCCATCTTCTGTCTATCCTGCATAGAGGGGACTCCAGCATTTACCAACCTGGTGTGATTTCTTTTTGGCTGGCAGAGCATGTGCTTTGATGAACAGGTCGCTGACCTCCTGGTGGCAAATCTCTTCTCCCCGAAAGTGAAAAGGGTTCCCAAAGAGAACAAGTGGGACTTCTTGGACTGCACCCACATGGTTTGCTTGGGGCAAAACTCAGCACCAGACGGCTAGTACACAGAAGCCCTATCACTCTTGTATGCACTTTTATTAGTGAACAATTCTGTTGTGGCAATTTTGAAAGTTTCACTTCAGTGTTGATAAACTTGAACTTAACTTTCCCTGACTGCTTGTAATTCCACACCAAAATCTCCCTTCCATAATACCGACTTAATAAGGTGAAATGTGTTAATGGACAGCTGTATGATGTGAAAAGGATCCCTAAGGCCAATTATTCCTTGAAAAGGAAAAGGAAACAAACATGAGAACTCTTGCTCCATGTGTCTTGGGAGGATAGCTCAGGGGCATCGTGCTCACCTTGGAAGCATGACGACAGGGAGCACCACAGGTTCGATCCCCAGGTCCACGTTTAGAAATCTCTGGGTATTAAACACTTTAGCAATAACCTATCCTATAATATGTCTGGCTGTGCATATTTTTATGTTAGGTATTGTGTGGCTAACTTCTGATGCCCAGCAAAAAGTATACATGCGCTGATTTATATATGGATGCTGGTAAATTTATTTTGGCACACAATGGCCAGTAGACCCATTTGGGTACAAACCACCACTGTCAGTTTTAAAACAAGGAGCACTGTCTGAAAGTGATCGAATCCTCTCAGAATCCATTTACTATAGATCCTAAAATTTCCAAAAACTTGGGTGATTCCCCCCAGCAGATAGAAACCCTTGGCGCACACGCTTTTATCATCTCAGCAGGGGACACAATTTGCCATTGCGGAAGTTGTCAGAGGCGTTGGTTCACATTGCAGCAGCGTCAGTCCTCATTTGCAAGATTAAGACCCATGCAGGTGGGCGACTGGCTGCCGGTTGCTCATGGCATGCTTTGCAATGCCTTGCCAAGTGCACCCAGGTGGACACCACTCGAATGCCATCAGCGTTGGAGCGTGTAACTCAGCTTGCTGCACCATCCTGACGGCGGCACGCTTGCTCAGGAGCTGTATTTCATTGTGCTGCTTGCATACGTTTCCGTGCTCTACTTGATATGAATGTTTAGCCAATCAATGTGAGAAAGCAAACATTAAGATTTTCAGTGGATGAAGCGCAGCGGACATTATGAATCTCTCAGCAGGTCTTTGCAATGGATGGCTTCACCACGGAGGGGGGTGGGAGGAGAGAGAATAACTGATAACCCACGAATCTCACTCCACGCTCTGGAATTCCCTCCCCCAGAGATCCGTAACACTCCTGACTTTATTCCCTTTCGTAAACATCTCAAAACCTATCTGTTTTAATCCTCTGGTTCTGCAACTGCCTCTCTCTTCTCAGCGTCTTGATTGATGCCTTCTGGTCAGCGCCTTGATGCCTTCTGGTCTTGCTTGCACGCTATAAATTCCCGTACAATACAATGTTCAATGCTACCACTGAGGGATATGGTGACATGAGAAAGTTGCAGCTGAGCTTATAAATACACAGCTTTTTATTTGTGTCATTCACAATTGTCATTCTCTACAGATGGGGATTTACTTTTTATAGTGCATAGATGAATTTGGTTGTGTATGCCACATACTAGTTTCAATCCAGAAAATAATTACTGGAAGCAGGAAGGTGAAAAGTTGTGCATCCTGCTTGGAAGATGGTGAAAAAAAAATCTAAATGTAGGTTATTCAGCTGGCAAGGTCTTACTTAAGATGTCTTCCAATTTCGAAATGCAGTTTTGAGAAGGATTTGGACTGCAGGAATGCTGAGTGTGCCAAGTTACTGTAAGCAGCTTGCAGCTAATAGCGGAACAGCCACATTGTTTGCTTACCTTTCCTGAGAACTTACCTGCTGGTCAAAGGGCATCAAACACACTGATTCACAGCAGCTGATTATGCAAAGTCAATGGCTTCACTTGGTTCGCAACTGTTCCATGTACTGTCCAGCTCACAATGTGCAGTGATTAACATGTTTGCATGGAGGGCATTGACACGTGCTGTTTTGATCATTTCAAATCGTTGCATGCTTAGAGAAGCATGGACAAGATTACAGAAACTTTGCACTGCTGCAAGAGCAAGTTTTGCACGGTATTAGCACTAGGGCAATGTAGGTGTAAATGCATCTAATTTGCACTAGGGAAGTTTTGCCCTGGTGCTTTTAATTTGCCAAACTGCACTTGTCGATGTGCAATTTTTTTTTAATGTGCCCCTTTTAAAAAAAAAAAGAAAATAGTGCAAACTTTGCGCTAATGCTATTCCCATGCACACTTTGCACTTGCACTGGTGCAACGTTTCTGTAATCTGGCCCCATGTGTCTTACCTAGCAGCTTGATTTCGTGGGCTTCGCGCTGGGTAAAATACACATTCACATCATTGTGAATTCTGGAAAATAATTAATGGGGTTGAACTCAGCCTTCTAAAATATGGATTGCAATACATATATATATATATATATATATATATATATATATATATATATATATATATATATATAAAGCAAAAAAGCAAAAAAAGAACTGCAAGATAGCAGTTCACAGCGGCACTCCTCCATCTTTTAATCCAAAAACTACACCACATTTCCATGCTTTCTCCATTGTAAAACGTCCTTTATTCTTTTCATGTGTGGACAGTCAAGAGCACACCCATGAATAAAAAATCACAATAACGTGTTTCACCCCAAACTGGGCTTCGTCGGATTGTATATATATTTTTACGACACCCTTCTATTTTGTGCCTCGCTGTGATTGGTCAAAGCCACATCATCTGTTAGACTCAATTTTCATCGATCTAATGCTCAATCAGACAATTTTGCACCGTTTTTTTAAGTAAATATCAAAACGTCTACCCACCATTGCAGTGCAGCACAAACTGCTGGGATGCCAAGCAAACAAATACCCTTAAACTGCTTCACACAACGTGCCTCACATCAAGTCATGATAGACTTGAGCATCATTTCGTATTCGTTCTCTGCCTGATGGGCATCGTCAAGCATGGTGGCTTTGTCATCACTGACGTGTCACTTGAAGCAAACACACCTGCCATTTCATTGGTCCACCTGCCTCATATGTCACTGTAAACCTTTAAGAGATTCAGTAAAAACCTGGTTTAATTAAGGAAATAACAACTACCCTTTTGTCACATAGGCAATATAACTTTGTCATAGGCAGGTCAACATTCCCTCCAATAACAATATAGATGTTGGCCTTCTCCTTTGGAGTACACGATTAATGTCAAGAATATTGATCTCCATCATGGTCACAAATATTCCATCTGTAGCAAGAGAGTACTTTACATTTCCCATGTGCACGTATGCACACACAACCAGAATCACTAACCAACAATACACTATACCATCATGTTAAAGGTTACAGAGTATGTACTGTGTGTTGAGTCCCATATAAACAAGGCAACCTTACATGAGAAAATGACCACACCGACATGTATTGCTGAATTACAAAAGAAGAATATTACAGATGTATTGCGATGGAAAGGGTTTGGTTGAACTTATGTTGTGTCAGGGGTCTGCAGCCTTTGGCTCTCCAGATTTTTGGACTACAACTACCATCATCCCTAGCCAGCAGAGTAAGTGATGAGGGGCCATGGGAGTCATAGTCCAAAACCTCTGGAGAGCCACAAGTTGCAGATCCCTGTGTTATCTTATGCGGGATTATGCTTATGGGAATTTGCAGCGCACACCACCAAGCCCTGGCAGATCTCATGGAAAAGCAACATTGCTAAATAAAAATGTGCCTTCATTCATCAGGCATCAGGTGTATTGTATCTGTAGTTTTAGCAGGAATGTTCTTACTTCCTTGAGACTTGCAGGGGTACAATTTAACTTGCTACTTGGTACTGTACAGATCTAAGGGATCATTTTAATTGGACTGATTTTGTAATTGTGAAAATATGTTTTATAATTCCTTCCTAAAGTTATACTCCAACCATAAATCTGGAATTGTGATTGGTCTCACTAGTAGTATACACCGTTTTTTTTAACCTGGATTCATAAAACAGTACAAAAATCATAATAAAACATAATTTAATATCAATAAAGTCACATGATAAAAACAGCACCTAAAATATAATATAACCTGGTATTAAATCTCAAATCCATTAAATGACAACAGTCATCAGATAGATAAAATATGTTTTAATATGATTTGAACAACCTGGTCTCTCTAATCCTCACTGCAGACAGCCAATATCTTTTCAGGCTCAAAAATACTGTAAAATCACAAGCACTCACCAGATTAAGATAAGATTGGGTACCATACATTGGTTGAAAATTGCGACTGTGTGACTTGAAGGTTTTTTGAGTAAATATCAAAACCTCTATCAATCATTTTTTGCTTTCTATACCTCCACCTATGTCTATTTCTTTTCCTCTTCTCTCCAGCCTGTTTTCTTCAACTGCTCATGAGCTAGGTTTTATTTTTGTTAATCTCTATCTTGCCAGGATAACATGTTGGCTGTTGCATGCATAGGCCACTACCAGCTCTACAATATCCGGAAAATCAGTCACTTAGACACTTTTATCAGCTAATTCATTGGTTCTCCAAACTCTTGTCCTTACTCATCTTAATTACTGTTGCTCTTTGTACAATGGGTTTCCTCACTATGTTATTTAGCCTCTATGTTCTGTTTTATATTCAGCTGTTCATTTTCTACTCAATGGTCATCTTTCATTATTCAGAACAACTCAAGGGGCTTTCTATTCCCTCTCATTTTATTGTTCATGTGCATCCTTGCCTTAGGCCCTGGTTTTCTTTGAGATCTAATTTCTTTTTATACTCCGACTTGCTCTATTGGTTCTCCACCTCACTTTCCTCTTTCTGTTCATGTCCTCCTGAAGCTTCTTCTCAGGTTTGCTCTTTTTAGTTCTTAGCTCATAAATTGTGGAACATCACTTTGTACTAAGTTGGCTCATAATTAACCTCAAATACATTAATGATAAGTAAGGGGCAGGTACTGACAACTCATAAAGAAGATGATAAGCCCACTAAGGATGTGATACAGTGCAGGAATTGGGCCAGATTTCGTTGGGGTTGATAACCAGGAAATAATGTATCCCCAGATGTTGAATTGCTTTCATTGAATTGACTAGTGTACAGTTTGGGATATCATAGAACTATCTAGAGGCTGGGACAGGTACCAACTCACTGGCCAGGATGACGGCATAGGTCAGCAGGGAACCAGCCCGCAACACTTTGCACATCCGGTCCACTGGCATTTGTTCAAAGGACAGTCCACTCCTGGGCCAGTGCTCGTTAACTTTCATTTCTTGTATGGTTCGATTTTCTTCAAGGTGATTTGGCAAACGAAGTTGATTAAAAAAGGGACCCAATGATGTCCTCTCATTGTACTTTTTTCGTAAATGTAAAGAGGCCTATTACGTAAAAAATACCACGGATGGTAAACTGGTTCTGCACCAAGATTACCACTCCTCCGAGCAGTAATCATTTTGGTAAGGTAAATACACAATACTGCTGTCGTTACAGCATTACAACCAGTGGTGAATAGTGTGAGCGGCAATTACCACTGGAGGAACAAATATTTTCTTGTATTTCCAGCAGTTAGAAGACATACCACTTGGCATTACAGCGTAGAGCTTGTGCTAAACAGTACAGTGCATTGGCCACCAGCATTGAATATTGCCCTGCCCAGGTGCTGCCACCTCCGCTCATGCCCTTTGGATTTCTCCTATATTTTTTTCATGTGTTGATATGACTCCAAATGCAAAAAAAGCTCCATCCCAGAGGCCCCTTTCCACCAGCTTTATTTATCATGGGCACCACTGTGCCATCGGCCACGACATTGCGTTACCTCTGGTGATTGACTGCCGCGCTTTCCGAAATGTAGACCATTACTGAGCCTCTTGGCCTTTCCTGTGGGGCTGCGTAGACTGAGTGCCCAGCCATCTGCCCACACCTGCTTTCAGCACCCCAGTTGTCCAATTACTGACAACTTTCTGCCATATTTGGAGGTCAGTCGCAAAGAAAGCAGAAATTCTCCATCTAACATATGGCCAGTCATTGGCAGACATTGAGTCAGAGTTTTCCCAAGAAGATGCTCATGCGCCCTTATACCTCTACCCACATGACGCAGCCAGTTTCCCACTCCATGCCAGGTGGCTTCATGTGTGCGCTGAATACGGCCACAGCACACACGCTTCGTGATCTTACACATGGTTGCTTCTTTCACAGACATGATGAAAGCACTCGGAGGGAGCTTACACATGTTTAAAACCGCATGGCATTGTCATGCCCTCATTGGAATAGCAACGCCCATAGGCATAGAAGCGCGGAGGCAAGACGGACAACAACACAGTGAGACAAATAAAGGAACCATTTCAGTCAACCAAGCCAGATAGAAGTGCAGAGAGAAACATGCAGGTTTCCATGAGCATATAAGACAATAAGATATAAGCGTCTATGCTTGGTAATCGGAACACAGGTTGGAAGCAGGGTTTAGTGTAAATTCACTGTAGATACAGACAGAAAAATCAAATCTGATAAGTAAATGGGTACATAGATACATATAGTTAGACAGCTAGATTGGTAGATGGATGGGTATATGGGTTTAATGTGCTTACAGGAACAAACATGCAATACCCAATATAACATTCCTAAGATCGTCATTTCATTCACCATGGGGGTCATTACGACCTTGGCGGTAAGGGGTTCACGGCGCCGGTAATGGTGCCAGTGCCGTTAACCCCTTACCACCGCATTACGAGGTCCTTAAGCGGGTCCCACTAAGGGCGGCTGGTTTTATCAGGCACCCTTAGTGGGAGCCGCTAAAGGACCAGCATGCTAATAACAGGCCCATTATTAGCATGCTCCCCATTCCCATTGAGCCCAATGGTGGCTCGAATGGGAATGGGGAGCTACCGGGTCCGGGTTCCTTGAATGAGGAATTACCCGGTCTTCCAAGGTTGGAATGGCCCGGTAATTCCTCATTCGAGAAACCCGGACCCGGTATGCGGTAAGGGGGTAGCCATGGCGCTATTAGCACCATGGCTAACTCCAACCTTGTAATGACCCCCCATGTCTTTCAATCTAAAAACAGCTCAAAGCATGCAGTCCTCATCGGAGGTTTCTGAGTATTAGTTGTGTCTTGTCATTCAGTTGCTTGTTTCTCACAAACCAAACTTTACAAATTTACACTAAGAGGACCCATGGAGTAAAAGGCAATTCTACATTCAATAAAACATATAACGCAGGGTGGTGCTGTCTAAAATGATCATCTTTAAATACCGGCACCATTAGCTGCTTTCTCAGCCCTGCACCTGTAAGCCAGAAAAAGAAAAAATGCGGTAATCCAAGACCTGTATTTGTATTCGTTTTTTATTTGGTTTTATATAGCACCTTACACGAAAGCGCTGAACATAAGAACAAGAAAAGTACAGATGATGAATTTAACATTTAAAAACACAGAATATTTCTGCAATTGCAGAAACCCTCATTAACCAGACAAAAGAAGGTAGGATCGTAGAGAGACCCGAAAGGATGAATGAACAGTGGTAGAGCGGAGAGAAAGTGCGAGCGTATTCCAGTTTAAGGGTGCTAAGAGAGAGAAAGACCGAAAAAAAGATTGAGCACTGGGGGGACGGGGAATTATAAGGAGAGGATGCGAAGCAGAACAAAGTGAGCGAGAGGGAAGGTAGAATGAGACGAGCAAGGAGAGATGGGGGGAGCAAGACCAAGGACAACTTTGAAGACTAAACATAAACAATTACATTTTAAACAGTGATGAAAGGAGCACCATCCAAGATTAGCCAAGGAAGAAGAAATACAATCACGAGGAGCAAGTAGGCGGAGAACACGAAGAGAAGCTTAGATGCAGATTTCAGCAGAGCTAAGCGAGATAAGGGAAGTCCAAAGAGTGCAGAAGGGCAATAGAAGAGCCGTGAAAAGATGAAAGCAGACACCTATAGCTGCATGGCTTTAAAAGTCATAAAACGACAGGCTTCTCAAGTGTTATACACATGAAATCGACAAGAACGAGCAGATAATGAAATATGATGCCCAAAAGAGAGATCTCAATCAAAATAGAGACCTAGGTTACGGGCCACTGAAGAGATAGGTAGCTGGGACGGAGGAAATGATATGAAAGAAGGTGAACGAGAAGGAGAGATAAAAGAGGAAGGAAAAAAGATAACCTCAGTTGTTGCAGCATGCAAAAACTTCTGCGTGGAACATGCAACACCCAGCCTGGAAGCTCGGTCCTGATCTTTTAGATAGCACCTCACCCAACGGTAGACAATTAAAACGATTCCTTGTAATGGGACACCTTTGAAGTTTACTATTTGTCCAAAGCAGATCATATTTTATTGTATCCGTTTTTTTATTGTTTTTATTGTGAATAGTGGATGGACGGATAGATAGATAGATAGATAGATAGATAGATAGATAGATAGATAGATAGATAGATATTGATCATTCCATGTTCCCTACACAAGCCATATCGTATCAGCTTGAGAAGTTAAAAGCATAAACCATCAAAACATTGCTTCTGTGGTGCACATTTTGCTAGGC
This sequence comes from Ambystoma mexicanum, assembly GCF_040938575.1. Lineage (NCBI taxonomy): Eukaryota > Metazoa > Chordata > Amphibia > Caudata > Ambystomatidae > Ambystoma > Ambystoma mexicanum. The sequence continues at coordinate 660,419,025 of NC_090924.1, forward strand.
CTGAACATTGCCTGCTCTCTGCCTCTGGGGCATTTGGATCTGGATTCTTTGGACAGAGCGGGCAGAGAGCTTGAAATGTGCTCTGTGCACTGTCCCGTTCCCTGCTGGGAGACTACACGGGTCTGCGCGCTTTAGATTTTGATGCACCTGGGGGCCCCTCTTCCTTATTTACACCACAGAAAAGTTAGTGGAACCCTTAAGGATCCTATGTAAAGAAGGTCACTATGTTTACACATAGCGGCTGCCTGTACTGATCACCGACATGTGAACATTTGCTAACGGAAGTGACCTTAGTGTATTTCTGCCTGGGGAAGAAAATGGTGCAAACTCCCAGGTACTTCTGTCCCATTATAAGCCCCAGATGGAATATGATCCATTTCGGATGAAGCAGACTGCACAGATAGGTGCCGCCGTGGACCGAGTTTCTTCATTGGATATTCAAGCCTCACCAAAATGAGGCTGTATGCAGTTTACCAGAACTTTGCTCTGAGACTGCTAAGGAATTGCCTACTCAGACTAACAACGTGCATCAATCAATGTGATTGGCTGATTCAGGTCTCAAGCCTCCACCCAGCCTGCAAATATAGCAAGCAACTGTTCTTGGAGTCCTCATGTTGATTGATTGCCTGCAGTCCGCACTGCATGCCATAAGGTGTCTTATGCATTTTGCTCAAAATAGAATATGCTTCTTCTGGAACACTTAACATTCCTACTAAATGTGCTTTTTTCTGGGGCTGTCAAGCACACGTGGACTGATCTGCCATCATCAATTAAATTATTTATTGTTCACAAGTTTCTGCTTCTCTTTGCTCCACTATTCAGGTCACACTGAGTCAATTTCCCCAATATATTAGGTATTCTTAGTGCTTAAATATGTTTTTAGGCACATATCCAGCAATCCATGCATCGGCCTATTCCCTGGATAATTTACATAATAGAACACACAGGCCCCAATTTATAAAAGACCATGAAAGGAATGTGAGGAGCAAAGTGATCCCTGCATTGTACATAGACATGTTCTACATGAATGTCCCTATTTCAGAAATCAGACTTGCAATCAGGTGTTCGGAAGGGATTTGCGTGCATGGTTCTTGCAACCCCCCACCCCCTCGTTGCATGTATAAGTTGTGGGTAAGTATCTGGCATTTCCGGAGCACTACTCTTGGTGGATGGCTAGGGACAGCACTCCAATGGATAGAAAACTGGAGTCAGTCTGGTGCAGGGTTTGCATTGACAGTGATGTGCCTTAAAGATATGCCAGCATTGCCCAACACAACTTTGTCCTGGTGCAGGATTGGTACGCCAGGCCCCGTTAGTCTTATTTCAGTGGAGATTTTGATCTTTGCACTAGCAATGCCTACATGTAGTAGGGCGCAAGATGCTGATTGCGATCCCACCTTTAGGTGTGATAACCTGAGTCTTCATTTCACACACCACTTTTTATGCTTCTGCCCAAAGTTTGGCTTTTGGCAGAGGAAACATGCAATCCTGCTTTGGCGCATGCAGGCCTCCAGAAAGCAAGACATGTGTGTCTTTCATCCACTGCACGAGGACCCCGGTAGCTCAGCTTGCTATGCTCCAGTTTCAAAGGAAGGCTTAGGTGATTACTAGGCCAATTTGGAAATGGTGCAGTAGCATTAGTTTGCCACTGTCTTCTTGATCTGTGACGATTAGTCATGTTATTTTGCTCAGTGGTCATTGAGGCGAGGGAACATTTTTTAACAAGTCATTGGGCCTCATTATGAGGTTGGTGCTAGTCATGGCGCCATTAGCGCCATGACTAGCACCAATAACGGGACTGTGTCCGCCCTCGTTCAATGGGTCTTTACCGGTCCAGTCCGACCTTGGCGGGACTGGTAAATCCCCATTGTAAAAGCCATTCCCTATTCCCATTTGAGCCCCCACAGGACTCAATGGGAAGGGGGAAGGCGTCAATAACGGTACCGCAAATTGCAGTACTGTTATTGACCCCGGTATCCCTTAACGGGTCCCATCCATAACGCCTGGTAAAACCAGGCGTTAAGGGAGGGACCCGCTAAGGGACCTCGGAATAGGGCGCAAAGGGATTACCGGCACCAATGTCATTACCGGTGCCTGGTATCCCTTTGCGCCCACCTCAGAATGAGGCCCATTAACTTTGCTATATAAACTTGAAATAAAGTTTGATGCTTTTAGTGATATGATTGTTATTGTTTGTTTCCTGCAATGTGTGTTTTTAGTATGTTTTTGATTTTTGAATATGTACTTTGCTTGCACCATAAACTGGCCCCATTTTGCCACCCACACCACACTCACCCACCACCTTCACATCCTGCACACACAAACCAATGGACACTGCATTCAAAACGATGCTTATACATACACCTGCACACCCATTGCCATGCACATACACAGACACTCCCATTTCTTTTCTAACCAGCTGCACCAGCCTGCCAACCGACGCAGGACTCCACACTGGATGTCTCCAGGATGTGCAGCACTTGACTGCACACAAGTGGCCTTGGTGCCGCCAGTCAGTAGAGCATGCATACAGGAATCATAAGCAGTATCATTAAATGAGCGTCCAGATAACCGGTGATGCAGATTTGACCATCAACCACTGTTGCACACAATTCCCAGGTTCGAAACGATTCCATTGTCCTGAGGAGCAGCACCCTCCCTGCATATATGGACACACACAGAAAACAGTGTACCTCGATCTTGGATATATATGATATCTGATTATGATGCCGAAAAGAGGCACACATGGAGACAGGCATAAGAAGATATGTGAGGAAACAAGAAGTCTGATGACCCAAATACCATGTGTCACGCAATAGCCCATGGCCCATTATTTAACTAACACTAGCCACAGAGACACATGTGAACAAACTGCATACTCCTGCCTGTGCCCACTCACAGCCACTACAACCCTTCCACCTCCATGAAGAACAGGGTGTCAGCCCTGCACACAAATGAACACACACAGGCCACCTGCAACATAATGAATACAATTAGCATTTAGAAGCAAAACAGTAATGTGGAACACTCTCCTTCCTAACTGCTGTAGGTGATTCAGGCTATCTGCTACTATCGTGGTTGTTGACACTGGTGAGGAACCCTGGTACACTGTGGCAGGAAGCCGACAAAGTGGCACACATTAGGACCAGGACATGCACAGAACTCATGCTTGGACTACATAAGGGAAGGTTTGGGTGCTCGAGCAGGTAGGTGGTGCACCAATGTATACTCCTGAAACACTGGGTAAGATTGCTGTCACTTGTGCTATGCTGCACAACATGTGCATATGCCAGAATATATCCATGCCTCCAGATGAGAACATTGCATGCCCTGATCCAGACGATGACAAAGATGCAGGTGGTGACATGGCACCTCAAAATAAATGTGAGCAATTGAGAAAAGGACATATTGTCCAGCAGGACATCATCTACAACTATTTCTGAAAGTACATATTGATACCTGTTACTAAACATTTGACTGCCACTGTATTCACCTGTCTCACTGTAATGACATGAGCACTGAATCAACTGGCTGTGGACCAAAGTGATTTATCGTACATCTGTGAACCTCATCCCCAACACCATGACCCTCCTTACACCCTTATCCCCAACACCATGACCCTCCCCACGCCCTTATCCCCAGCACCACAATTGTCCCCACATCCTCGTGGTCTCCATTCTGTCCCATTAATGTACCCACTACCTCGTCCTCTTGTCCTCTTTGCTTATTGGCACCTTTGTACCACTGATGCAGCACTGCAACCGTGTTGGTGGCATGCTTTCCACAGATACCTCAGTTGGGTGGCCAACTCGGAACTGGCAGGTTCACTGCCCCAGAGATGCTAAATTGTGCAGGTGATGGCCCTGGACATGGTCTCTCTCATGTGTGGTGGACATATGCTCAGCCAACACCTGTACCCTTTGGCTCATTAGGGTATTGCTGGCAGTGGCATCTGCCGCATGTTGACATAGATGGTCCAGGACAGTGGCAACCCACCTGGTGGCACCCAGCACTGCATCATGTATTGCCTGTGAGTGTCTGAGCTGCTCTTGGGTGATACGTTGCATTGCTTCCTGCCGCTGCTCAGTCTGGGTGAGATAAGGGAGAGGGTGTAGAGTGCATGGGTGAGATGCTGGGCAGGGGGGATGAATCTGGGGACATCTGTCTCACAGAGGCAGCCACAGAGGTTGATCCAGTGGTGGCAGACTCGTGTGCTGTGATGCCAGCAGGTGCAGTTGAAAGGTTCAGTGCCTGAATGTTGTTGGCACTTGAGTGGCTTGACCATCAGATTCACCAGCAGTGGTGGGAGGTGGCTCAGTGGTGGGAGGTCCTGCAACCGGAGTCAAGGCCAGAGTGTGTTGCACGACCGGAGGAGGTGTGCCTGTGCCCCCATAGGTGGCAGCAATAGTGTCCTTGGACAGGGATGTTCTTGGGGTCTTTTTGGCACTTTCCTTCCTGGGTACAGCAGACCCTGAATTCTTTTTGCCACTTCCTGGGGCAGGTGTGCCAGGTGTGATGCTGCCTTCAATGGGGTTCTGGGTGTCTTGTGTGCATGTTGGGAGACAGTAAAATGTGTATTAATACCCTTAATGGAATTGTATTGGGTGTGCACTCATGTAGTGTTCTGCATACTCTGGGGTCACTGAGCGTTACGGCTCCATTCAGGACATTTTCATGTGGCGGACATTATGATGTTTGCTTGCTTGATGGTTGGGTGTGCATGTGGACAGTCGGGAATGTGTGCCTTGCTTGGACTATGCTGTCATGTGCTTCACATTTGTGCAAGGTAATGCGTGTCCATGTAGGGCTGGCCCAATGTTGTTTGGGTATCCTGTCCTATTGTCTGCTGAAGGGTGCCCTACTGGCTATGGTGGTGTGAGTGCAACATTAGGTGGGATACAATCTTCATGGATGACTTGCTGCTACTTTTCTGTTGTATTTGTCAGTTTGAGCCAAACGCCTAGAGGTATTGATTTAGGGCCTGATTAATGGAAAAATGTGCAGAGATTCTGCAAAGGCTGCGCACCGAGGATGCCTGTTTTGTTGTGCGCTCTGCATATTCAATGGAATTGTTCACACTAAGTGACCGTCTATGCAAATCGTGGCCTGAAAGCCCTGACACACCCCCATGCAAAGCAAAAAGAGCCAGATACAGCTAGCTTTGCCTGCTCCTTAGGCATGAACACATACACCCTTGAAACAGTGCATGGGGTCCCCCACAACCAGGTCTGCACCTCAGGGACACTGCACAGGATCCACCCCGACAACATGCATACAAATTCCCATAACTCAGGTAAAACTGTGGAAAATCTGTGTGCGAACACCCGTAAACCATTCACGTACCCCGCTGCTATGAATACACCCACCCCTAAGTTAGTTCAGAACACTGTCTGTGCGAACACACCCCTGAATTCAACATGCAATCTCACCGTGCAGAGGTGATTCATATGCGCAAGTGTCTGTATGCCTGCCTTTGGGTGGTGGATAGATTGACGGTTTTGGGTGGGCCCCAACGAGGGCTTGTGCTGTCAGATCCATGAATACGGTTAGTTCCACGCATTGGTGTGAATGTGTTGGACTGCCTGTGGCCTGTCCCTCGTAACGCCCACAGTTTCCCATGTTTTCCCCCATTTTGCATGTTTCGCCCCTACTCTGGCCTCTGTGCAGGCCATGCCCTGCTCTGTGAGGTGTCTCATGCCGGGCGATTTACTGCATGCAGCGACATGCCGAGCCTGTGTTAAGTTCCAGCAAAGTATGAAAAAGACCTGCACAGTCGATTCCATGAATCAACAAGTGGGATTTCGCACACGGTTTGGTGTGCAAAGTCCCTATTTGCCGTGCAATAAATTCCATGAATCGGGCCCTTAGTGTCACATGTTACGTGTGTGGCAGCTATTTAGTTGATATGTCTGTACATGGGTGCTTGGAATGCTCGCAAGGAGTGGTGGTGATATAACATGTGATTGGGTGGCTGTCCATGATACTTGCTGTTCCATGTTAGTTGTATGTGGCCTACATCATGGCCTCCCCCTTCTGCATTGTTTGGGTTAATCTCTGCTGGATGACTGGAAGTATGTTTATGTTGACATTGTACTGGTGTTATTATGTAATGGGCCCATGATTCACTCATTTACTAAACTGGGTCTTCCTGGCTGTTGGCTCCAACCTCTGCCATTCCCACGCCCTCCAGGCCCATCATGTGAATGATGATTCTCACTGTCTCCTCCCAGTGTGTCAGCTGCTGCAGGCCAACAGTTCCTCCACCAGTGGCTGTTCCACCTTCTGAACATGTCCTCACAGTCCCGTGGGACATGTCCTACAACCACCAACTTGTCCCAGATTTCAGCCCAGATGGAGTTCTCATGCTGCTGGGACAAATTAGGGTTTTGTTGTCCATAAAGCTCCTCTGCATCGGCACCACCTGCTCTGCAAGCATACTGACCTCCTGTTCTGTGAATGTTGGCATGCATAGTTACATTTCAGGCACCTTGTGCTTGCCATTGCCTCCTGACATGATTTTCGTGTGTTGTGGTGTTGGATGGCACTTCCTTAATAATAATAATAATAATAATTTAGCATTTATATAGTGCTGCGAACCCTCAGGCATCTGAGCACTGTTTATTATTACCCACGGTGTCTGGTGCTAATTTATCGACCTCAGAAGGATGAGAGGCTGAGTTTGGCCATGCCGGGATTCGAACCTGCATGAGCAGGCGCTGCACAAATGTCAAAACAAGCGCTCTACTTGCTGTGCTATCAGACAGACCTTATTGGTGATTTTGAGTGGTTTGATTTTTCAAAGATGGCCGCCACTGAACTTCCTGTTTGTGTCATGGTGACTTCCTGTTCAGCAGTAATTCTGCAAATTTTCGTCGATAAAAGTAAATCCATCGAGAACTTGCAAATTTACCATTGGTGTACTATTTTTGGGCAGTCATTCCGCTGGCAGAATTACCTAAACTGCCAATGGGTGGTGTGCGCGCCCGTCTACTTATGATTCATCAGAAATTCTGCCAGGATGCTCAGCAGTAATGGTAATTCCGCCTCAAGGAAGTACCACCATTTTCTCTGCTGAACTCGTAATGTGGGACAAAGTGTTTTAAGTTGAATGATTACCGAAATAAGTGAATTTGCTTGTAAGCAACAAGAAGCAGCAGAGAAAAATGAAAAAAGTACGTTTAAAACAAAGAGTTACATTAAATGTAGAAAATGTGCAATCCTGATTTTAGTCACCACCCATAAACATGGCCCCTTACCTTCCACATAAGCTTTATTATCACTCTCTACTAGACTATTCAAGGTGGCACTGGATTCACCACCATCCAGGGCCATCACAATTTAGTCAAAAGCACAATTAACATCTACCAGAAAAGCATTAATAGGTTCCAAGCCAATCAACACTTTCTTGCCAAATTTTGCCAAACTTCCTCACGATACTGGAAACAATCTCATGGATTAAAACCTGTCACAATCTACACTCCCTTAAGACACCTAATGGCTTCTCCCACCAGACAACATAATCCTGTGTGGTAGCCCCAATGAGCACAGGACACTGTATTGAGGTCAAGGTGTTTATTTGGACTCCTTACACAAACAAGGGCTGGAGCTGGTATTCACAGTTCATGGAGCAGTACTCACAAGTCAGCAATATTGGATCAGTGCAGTTAGCCTCACTGCACTGGTAACACAGTACATGGTATGTACACCCTCTAACTTGCTAGAGCTCCTACAAGGCCTGTTGTCCGCCATAGTATTATGCTCTGCAAGGAGAGAAATCTGCTTATATTTCAGGCTGCAGTTCAGGTGCTTCCCTGCTTCCCAGGAGGAGCGCTGAGGCACGACTGTCCTCCTGGTCCCCCGCTCCACGTCCCCTGAGTATCTGGCTCGTTGTGTGCTTACCGTGCATAATCTTATGAGGTCTATGCTCCACGAGATCTCGCGTGTCTGCTACAAAAATGCATAGTCTTGCAGCTCCTAACACCCTTCTGACAGTGCTATCTACCCTTAGCACATGACACAAATGGTGGTGAGCAATTCTGTCTCTAAGCCTCAAATACTCCCAGGCATCCCATCCCTGAGTGTGTTCACAGACTTTGCTGAGTGTGTTCACAGACTACTTGCATACCCAAAAACAAGATTACAACTGTAAAGTGACTTCAATTCAGCACTCCAACTAAATCAATGCCTAGTTTGGGATGCCCAAGGGAAGCCCTTATTTATATATTTTTATGACAAGTTCATAGATCTGGATGATAAACCCTTGTATAACGCCCCTCTCTTTGAATCCCCCTGACCTCACTGAGCCAAGAAGCAGGTTTGTTTTGCAAATTAAAAGATGTATTTGAAAAATCAAACAATATATATATATATCACACTTTTATAAATAAATTAATATTTGATAGCACACTTATGAATATGACAGTGATCAACAATGGATAATATTACACTAGCACACTTTTTTAATTACTTAGGAGTTGGTATAGAGAGGATAAAATAGCTGAGAATGCTTTTATGGTTTCAAGGAAATGCAATGATGAAAACGAATGCAGCACAGAAATAAACTGAGATGCTTTCCACAAGAGATAATATGATCACTTTTTCTTTTGACAATTCACTCCCCCCCCTATGAAATATAAGGAGATGGAAGGGGAGCACACAATTTTCAGGAATACAATCGAATGCAATACCAATTCAGTTCCCCCCAGCAAACTTAGAGCAACCGGTATGCTTTTAAAACATGCAGAAATACTTTTAATGTGATTTATAATGAAGTGAAAATATGCTGAAAAAGATTTTAATTCCCTTTAGGAGATTCAGGGTAGGTGACAGCTACTTTGAATTAGTCCAGGTCAACACTAGCAATGATTCAGGAGGGATTATCAGGTTGAAAACGAATTTCAGCAATGCAAGCAAGAGACAGCTATTTTTTTTAATGCGTGGTGAGATTGAGCTAGTTTTCAATTCGCGGCACATTTTTTACCAGTTGCATAAAGCGCATTTACGGAAAAACTTTAAGTCGTTTTAGGGCTTCTCAGAAAGCTGAGAATCTTAGCTTTAAAATGAAAGTTGAATCTCGTTCCTAGCATGTGAGGTTCAAAAGATACGGACAATTTAGTGGAGGTAGATTCTCAAAATTAAAGTAAAGCTCATAATGACAAATGACACTTTCACAGGTTCAAAATCACAGAATGGACACACGATTTCTATGCAGTTCTAAATAGGTGGAAATGGTTTGAATTAGATTATTTTAAACTAAGAGATTGGTTTTGCACAGCTCTGGCTGGATACTCACTCCTAATTTTGGAAGGAATGGACCTCGTCACAGATCTGGTCAACAGGTTTAGCTGCGGTTCTCTCTGCTCTGCTGGTCTGGATCTCTGGTTCTGGCAAAAGTTCTGGCACTGCACAGCAGTCTGGGTCTGGTCTTCTATCGGCACTGCACGGCGGTCTGGATACAGCTCTGCTTTCTGGGTTCTGGCACTGGCACCACGGTCTGGTCTGGGTCTCTGGTTCCGGCAAATGTTCTAGCCAGAATCACACAGCTCACCCGGCTGTTGAATAGTTTGGTTAGGTTGCTGGATTCTGAGGCCTCTGGAAAGGATTCAGCTTGTGGACTAGGCCTTTCTGCTAAAAAGTTCTGGAATCTGGAGTCTGGTTTTCTAAGTTCTGGTCTCAGAATATTTTGTGGATTTGAAGTCGTCCGGCAAAGTGCTTTGCAAGAAAGTGGAAAGAGCAGTCCCTACCTGGATTTCAGTGGGTCTTTTTATGTCTCTTGAAAGTGGATGGGAAGGCTGACTTTCTATGCCCAACCCTCTGAGGATCCTGATAGGCTATATGATTCTGTGTCGCCTGACTGGGGAACAGAGTTGTGAGTCATCCAGTGCTACCAATTTACAATCTATTGAAGAAATGCCCCTTTGCTTTTACTGAGAACCCAATCTTTCATAATCAAACATGTTTCCAAGGTACATATAGACATGATAGATGAATTAAGACAGGTCTCTGATCAACCCTGGTCTTTCTAAGAGCTTGGGTTCAGAAATGACAACATTTTGCACTTTTTAGTATGTTTCGCCATATTGGTTTTTCATCAAATCTTATACAAATGTGCGCAAGGAATATGGGCATCAGATGATGAAGTGTCAGATTTTTAACATACAGACATTTGGAGTAATACCCAATTTTCCGCTACTACCCCCCCAGAATATACCACAGAGTCCTAACACCTCTTAAAATGTGCACAGAAAAATCACAGGAACAATGATATTATTTATATTATTTTGACAATTGTGTACTATGAATTATCCATCTTTTTAAAATTATGCTCTGGCCCAGATGGGTGTGGTTAGGTCCCCAAAGCACATGGGGGAATTTTTGTCTGTCCCCGCCTCCAAGCTCAGCTGGCTCACAGAGGCAGCGCCCCTCCCAGTTCCTTCCAAGAGGAAGCCATTTACGACCCCCTGATTTACCATTTGCCTGAGCCAAGGAAAGTTCATTGTTCTGTTTCCTGCAGTCCCAGAGACTCCTCCCCTGATTCAATCAGAGAGGTGTGATCTCCTTTTGGTGGGGGCAGCAGAATGCAGGCCAGGCCTGTGAATGCAGTTTCTGGGCAAGTTTCAACTCCTGTCGGGGGTAGTTGCCGAGCAGAATTCAATCTCTTTAAGCCAGGTTTCAGCCAAATGTCACTTTTGTTCCAGTTTTTCTTCATTCAAATCAAACTTACAATTTTTACACATGCAGTTAGAACGCTGATTCTAGGTTCAACACTATGACATTTAAACAGTTGCAATCTATGTGACACTCAACAGTAGGTCACTCATTTATTTTAAACATTTTGATTTTAGTGGCTTTAAGTCCAATTTCACTTAAGCTGCTGACATCCACAGCTCAGCCAGTTTTGTTATGAACATTATTTTAGGCTCTTCATCTTTCCAGATTTGGTATGCACACAAGACTTCATTCTACCAGACATCTGCTGGTGTTCAGTAAGATTTTTGAATATCTTGCAATGTTTGAAATAGGCATTTTGAGCTTGCATTCAAAGAAACAAAGGTGATTTTAAAGTGCTTTTTGATCTAACAGGCACTGCTGTTTTTCCTTTGGCACCACGTTTCACTCATGGCGCTTCTGGCCCATCATGCTCGCACTGGTGGGTGGCAGGTCAGGCAACCATTTTGGTGTGCGCAAAAACTGCGCAGTTTTCCTGGATTCTGGCACCAATGTGGGCTTTTCGGCCATCTTGGATTTTCTAAGCCCACAGCACCAAATGTTGCAGCATAATAACTTGAACGTGGATCGATACACATAACACAACCTTTGACCTGGTTAGCACTAGATTGGCAAACAAACAGGCTTCAAAGATATTCAATACCAACCAACCCCAAGATCCAAGAATCACTATTATGATGACAACTCTGCCATGCTATTTGAATCCCTGCTCCCTCTAGATAGATAAGAAGTGAACAAACAAAAAGGAACATGGGGTTGTTTTGTCCATCCCAGAGATATTCACTCATACCATCACCCCCTCAAAGTCCTGCAAGTCATTTACACAGCTATCACGTTGGTTATTACCAGTCCGTGGGGTAAAACCCATGTTTCCAGGGGGAATCCTGCTATATGGGAAATTGATCATTGTACAAAACTTGAACCTGCCTATCAGCCACACAGCAGAAAAAGCCAGCGATGGAGTGCTTGGATCTTACTCAAAATATAGGTTACAACCAAACTAGTGAACAGCCCTACCGACAAAAAGGCAGTACACTGAACCCAACTCAGATTCCTTTGCACAGTCTAGTAAGCAAGTGGGCAAAATGGATCCAAATATATGTCAGAGGACTTTAACTGATATGTCAGAATGTGAAGCCTGAGATCCCCAAACATTGACCTTTTTCTGGCACCCAAATACACATGCAAGCACAGAGGAACGGTCAGACTTGGGGTGGGTTGCACTCTGGCCTGGAATAATCTCCCAAATGAACTAGGACTAGAGGAAAACACATTTGCTTCAGAAAAGTCCTCTGCCCTTCCTGGACTTACACTTATGGAAATCACCCTTCCCTGGGGAAAACTCTGCACCCCTTTCCAGAGTTCGACTACTCCTTTGCCTTTCCAACATTTTCTATAGGTGACTATACGATGATTCTTGCACCTCTATCCCCCCTGAATGACAGCACCTAGGATCCATTGTGGGAGCCAAGCACCATTGCTTCTCCTTCTCAGCCAGTGAAGCAAATCCCCTTGACCACCACTTTTCATCCACGCCATCAGAACCTTGCAGAGCTCACCCACCCCGGATACCAACCCCTTCTGCATGCACCTGCTGCTTATCAGCAGTTTGGACACACAGTACTGCAGCTACTGAGACTTCATGCAATAATGCACTCCCTCATCTCTCTCCTTCCTCGTCACCTACCTTGCCTCTGAATACACACATTGGTATGCAATAGCATGTAACCCCCAACATTGCCAAGTTGATCCGATGGGTTGCTGCCCGTGCTCCTACCTAGGTGGCCTTGCCTACCTCTGTCTCACTGTACTTGCTCCCCTCCCTCATCTTTCCCTTTTCTCCCTTGAGAGCTGCAAAGCTGGCCAACTTTTGCACATTCCGCAATTCACAAAACACAGATAAAGCCAGTGGTGGAAAAGGGTACGGGTGTTCTCTCCCGCAGGACCTGTCCAGAAGAGGAGTCGTTGCCCCACCCACTTTGTGCCTCAAGTCTTCAAATTTTCCTGTCTTCCCCCACGAGGGTGAAGCCCGCGGGGTAAAGGATGTGGGTGTTCACTCCCGCTGGGTGTTCACAGCGAGCAGGGGGTTCTTAACCTGCCTGCATGATCCCAGCAGATTGTTGACTGTTATAAGGAGCTGTTATAAGAAGCAAGTTTATCCCTCCAACTCGTGTACTGAAAACTGTTTGACCTGTTCAACATCCGATCGACATCTACTGAGGCTCTGGAAACAGGCTCTGAGAAAAGGGGAGTGGAAGCAAGGTATGGGGGATACAGCTCTCGCTCACGTGGCCCAGTGAGATCAGGTGACCTCTCAACCAGGTGAGACATAAGGTGGGTGTGGGCTGGGGGGTCACCCCAAATTTCCACCCCGGTCTTCAACCAACAAAGACTAATTATGATCCGCACAGATCTGTTGCACCAGTACAGGAAAGTGTGAGTGGGTTTGTGCAGTACCTACCCTAACATTGACCTTGTCTTCTCTAGAGCACCCATTACCCACTTGCCATTCCCTGGCCAACTCATTAAACATGTTGACCTGCTCTACGAAAGCGACACCTGCACCGGTGTGTGTGCCTGCATATGTGCTTGGTCATTCAGGCAAATGGAAAAAGCGGTCCCTAAAAAGAAATCTACCTATTGTATCCACCATGCCCATTCCCAATGACATGCACAATGCTTAGAAAAGTAGTACTGCACCTGTTAATTAGCGAAATTCATCAGTTCTTGGGGTCCTTTAGTGCATCAGACAGCCTGGTTCCTTGGGGGCAGTGGAAACTGCATTGGATGTTAAGGCCATTAAACAAATCAGATAATACCAATTTTTCAACAAATAGAGATACGTATTTCGTCCACTTGCTCCTATTTACCCCCACCTGACTTCTGATAATTGCCCTATGATTCACACTGACTGTCTTGACCGGGCAGGGGTCTCAAATCCGCTCGATTCCAACTTTGAATACATCAGCTCCTTGTATGAATGTGGCCGCAGGGGAACAGCTACTTTGGCCTCTATTTTACCTCCTGCCCGACCATGTGGTCAGTAGCTTTTGTCACTCCAGATGTCTTCAAGTTCCCCATTGGTTGCCTGGAGCACCCCCATCATCAACATAAGGGTGGTACCGATGCTATCTTGCCAATTGGGGGGGCATGCAGACACCTCGAAAGGACCCTGCTAGGGAACCTAACAATACATTTGCTAATAACGATAGCCCTGATAAAGGGTAATTGCTGAACAACAAGACTGTAGGCATGGGAAATGCAGTTAAGGGGAGGCAGGCTAACCCAATAGGCGAAATATGTGATGTCCTGATGAATGTGATTTCAGGCCACTTCCTAATTATGAGCAAGTGCTCAAGCAATCCTCGGAACAGGCTGGAGACGGGGGGTGGGGGGGTTAGAGCCCAAAGAGGGTCACTGTACCACAGTCCTATGGGAACTATTGTAAATTAATTGATTCCTTGATTGAAGTAGTTGGGTAAGGCATGGCCACGGGGGAACCACTATCTAATCAAGAGGTTTCACAATGGGTCCACAATACATCAGGGATAGTTGGATCTCCTGCACCTGGAACTTGCTCCAATACTCCCAGAGGACAACAAGGTGGAAGAAGCCGTACAACTGAGGTTAAATCAAGGACCAATAATGACAGAACCCGAGGCGGTAAAGAAATATTGCCCCAAACAAGCCCAACCAGTTACGTTCCACCCAGGATCTCGCAACCCAATGCCCCATCTTGAATGAGCCCGACCCCTAGCCTAAAGACAGTTAGTGACCCTAGGGTGAATGCCACATATGCCAAGGTAGCAACGAGAATGTGCCATGTTCCATTTATCCCTAATGCCAAATTTTGTGGGCTATCACTGTCACAGGCACGGGCGTCATTATACTTACATGGAGTTCCTAAATTGGCCCCACATCGGCATGAACCAAGGGAAGCCCTTGTTAATAAATGCACACATTGGCTTCTAACCATGAGGTGCTTCCCATTTGGAATTGGGGATCAAATTGTCAATTGTATCAGGATTTCCTAGCATGGAGGAACGACCTCCGACTCTGCCAGGATAGACTTAGGGGACTCTTTTATGGTCAAATGTATATTGAATTTTGGCAGCCATGTTACCCCGTCAGCAATCAGCACAGTAGTGTGTATCCCTGCGACAACATGCTACAGAGTCCCAAGCTCTCGGGAGCAAACGTTGTTCCTCTGGGGAAAAGATTCTTGGGGTTTCCCAAGGAGCCCGGGCGTTAATGGGCAAAAGTGTATCGGCGACCCCCACAAGTCTCCATCTGGCCCCGAGGCGTGAAGCCCCCACATTGCACATAGACCCCACGAGATAAACCCGTGATCTCGACTCCACTCAATTTACATAATGTAACTGTACTGAAATGTTTTTCCATCGCTGTCTGATGTTTAATTTATTTGTGATGCTGTTTATTTTTGTGTGAAACCTTTATGGCTCTAATGTCAAGATAAAGTTATGACTGACAGCAATGAATGCATACATAGGATGGACTGAAAAGGTACGAAAGAAGTAACGATGGTCTTTGCATGAAATCGACGAAGCAATAATACAACACTGTTTGTTCTGCACAAACACGCCCGAATAGTCTGCACTGCAACAATACAATGCTACCATTTGAAAGTATAGAGCATGCAAAATGATTTTGGCGATGGGGTTTGGGGGGTTCAATCC
Source organism: Ambystoma mexicanum (assembly GCF_040938575.1). Taxonomy (NCBI): domain Eukaryota; kingdom Metazoa; phylum Chordata; class Amphibia; order Caudata; family Ambystomatidae; genus Ambystoma; species Ambystoma mexicanum. Next base: position 660,434,450 of record NC_090924.1, read on the forward strand.
AGGGACTTCTCCAGCTCTCTGATTTTGTGCTGAGTTTATCTCGATGGGGTGGGGGTAGGAGGAATGCAGATTCCCACAATGTGCCAGCTTCCATGCCACTCATTTGTTGGAGAGCAACTTTTTTTGCAAGCTGCTCTAGAGGGCATTGACAATCCAGGAGGACAGTTACTCCTCATTTAGTGAAGGATTCTGGCTGTCATCATTCTTTAAACCCCATTCAACGTGCATGGTTAACACACTGCACAGTATGACACTTCACCCTTGAGAACGTGTTACAAATGCCACTGCATGTTTTGAGAAAATCACAGCTATTTGGACCGGAACAAAATATAAAATTGATAGCATCTGTTAGGCCTCAATTAGGTCTCCAGCTGGTTTCTCAGCCCAGGGAATAAGTAACCTTCATTCCACGGACAGGCGAAGCAAACCTATGCCAGGACCAATCAGTGGATGCTCCACCGTGCAGCTCCACACGCGGCTTATGCGCAGCGGGGCACGGCGCAGCAAGAGCCGGCTACCTGATTTCAGGCCCCCTCGCGGGAACACGGCTGACTTTGCCACACACAACCGTGAAGTTTAAGAAGGCACTGAATTTCCAGTCGGAACAAATGAATATTAGGAGCATTTTGTATGCAACTCAGGCATGAAACTTTTCGGAGCGCGCCGTGAAATGTGCGCATTTGTGTCAGCTCGTGTTTTCCTTTTCCCTTCGCGCAGCTGTGATGTAGCCAGAGGGGACTTTCCCCTGGCTCTGCACTGCTGCTCACTAGACCATTCACTCACTTGTCTCTATCCAAATCATCCAGACTCAACCGCAAATCTTCTCGAATAGGCTCCAGACCCCGGCAGCCATCAAGCTGGCTTAGTTTGCAAAGCTCTGCCTGAAAAAAGGACAACAAGGGTTGAGATGGTCACAGGACGCTTATGACTTCAGACAAACCCACTAATAAATACGCATGCACAGTATACATTAATATAATCCCAGCAGCCATTTTGAAAGATTTTGAATATTTCAACCCCATTTTATGCATGATATTGACATCTCTCTTGAACGCTGCCACGTTGAGTAAATGGCAGGTGTGTTATGCAAATTCTACGTAGCGCAACATACTCGTAAATATTCGTAATATGAGGTGCTTTGTCACCCTGGGAGGGTAGCTCAAGGGGTGCGTGCTCTCCTGTGACATGAGAGCAACTATAGAAACTTCAATCCCAGGAGAACCGACTCTGCCTTTTACCCTTCCAAGAAGCATACATTGAGTAGGAGTACATGGCTAATAATTACAGCACTTATAAGTGGGTGAAATACTGTATTAAGTGCTATTTGAAAAGCAGGTATTATATTTCACTTTCAACTTGATTGCACTATATATCCCAATCCAAATCCAGTGACATCGCATTGTGCAATGTAATTATTGAAAAAGTAATATTTTAGTAACATGAAGTGGTCAGAAGCTCATACAGAGGAGGTGCTTAGCAATACAGCAGGACCATCCTTGTTTGACTACTTCACACTCCTGTTGAGGATCAGTGTCATTGATGTTCAAGGCACCTTTGTCCCCCGAGTGCAAGCCGTGAAGCTCTACCCCGGCCGTAGAGTCCATCTATTTGAAGGAGGAGAGTTAAAATGGCCACTTAAAATGGTATTACGGTCATCTGGTTGAGGGAGGGACTGAAATGGAAGCTCACCTGTAGAGCCTCATTATTATTAGCTTGTTGTCTGTTTGTTTCCTGTAAGGCCAAGTACCAGCTCCATAAGTGTGCTCTTGAATTAAGCAGGATCCCAAAGTGTTGTGCACCATGTACGTCGCCCATTGGTCCAGCACTAAACATTGTCCTCTAGAAGATAGGAGTAGAGAGAGGACAGGAGCATGACTGAAACATTCTAATTTCTCAAAGGAAACCATGCAGTGCAAGAGACACACACTTGGCAGCAGGAGAGGTCTGCCACAGCTTGGATGCACAATATGCCACACAGGGAGCGGCTCAGGGCAAATGTAAAGAAATGTCACTTCAATAAATCAGGAGAACCTGGATGAAAATGCTCTGCGGCAGAGACGGTGTGCGCAAAAACGTTAACAGGATTAGAAGGGCCGGTGATAGAAAGAGAAAAGAACCAGGCGTGTGAGATCGAGCCTAACACTGTGCACCAGACCAGTACTAAGGAAATAGGTAGAATCAAGCGACATGGCAAACATATCTCGCATTGTGCTTCTTAATTTGCGGCGATGTGTTCTTGTGTTATGTTGTGCAATACTATGTTATAGGTAGGTTTTCTCATGACATGTGATGCAATGACATTTTTGCTTTTTTTGCTAACACTCATGAACTGGATTGTCTCAGCAGCACACGTGCAAGATCGAGGTCGGCAATTGGATGAATAGGTAGGTTGCAGTGACTTCCTGCAGGATTGTGGGGGTGCGGTGGTTTGACGCTCACTGGAGGTACATCTGGAAAAGCCAGTCTCCACTACCCACACATCTGGGCTGAGACGGGTCGATGCTTCGGAGACTGACTGAACATAAGAACTTGGTGTGATGTGTAATTTTGGTGTTTTTCAGGCATAGAATGGGCTGTTTGTGTTTGTACCTGTAATTGGGGCTAAAATAAACACCATATTTCCGAGGTATTCTGTGCAACATATAGAACATCAATACTAGAACCTTAAAGCTGAAGAAAAAACACATTGATAACAAGTGTTCGTCCACAAGTCCAATAGACATGTGTGAACCCAGTTGTAGAAACTCTGAATCATCTGAATTTCAGGTGAACACATGTATCCCGGGGACTTTTATGGTGGTTCTGCAGAAAAAACAGCTTAAGCAGGAGGGTTGTCATTGAGAGCAAGTGGCCTTTCCCTACAGAGCGAAAACCCCAGGTCTTTGACTCAGCAGGGAAAAGTCAAATACATATATAAACGCACAAATAAATACATAAACACAGAAATAAAGAAATAAACACACTTTGGTCACCATGCAAGAAATTTGAGCAAATGTCGGTCCGCTGAATGCGCCGCAGGGCTTCAGTTTTGTATTGAATGGTTTCTACATGTACGTGGATTTTCTTGCTTTAGTCTTTTTTGCTTATGGCTCTATGGTGGCACTGTGCCAGCGAAGGTCCACAATAATGCTGTCTTGTTGCTCTCCGGGGTTTGCAGCAGCTGACAGTTAGGCCGAGGAAAATACAAACCATCTCTGCAGGTCCCTGGCAGTCTCCGGCGGGTCAGATTTGGTTAGCAGCGAGGCTTTATACCCAACTCTCCACTGGGAGCCATCATTCTCCAGAGAAGTTAAGGGAGGCTCAATAAGGGCGAGAATTACGGGGCACATCACCCAGAAAAATATGCCAGCACATTCAAATCTGAAATAAGGGGACTTAGAAGGTTGATGCAGCTACTGCAGTGATCCGTGTGAAGCCTGCAAGCCAGAGGTTTGCAACCCGGCAGGCAAGGCTCAACATTTCTCCTTCTAATGTTGTGAAAATCAATATTTTGAAAGGGATTGTTATGGGGTTTCTTAAACGAGAGACACAGTCGATCACAGGTCAGGCACGCCTGAGTAAGCTGGTCATACTTTGGAAATTGGTGAAATGAGTACTATTGCTGTTTTCAATGTTTAGAATGTAGAGAGTTCATGGCAGACATCTTCACCTGAAAGACACGATTTTTTAAAATGCAACCACTCGTGTTGAAGATGATCTGCTATATTACCCAGTGAAGGGCTGCATCGAGTGACATACTTTGCAATAACTTTGCTAATGAGCAAAATGAAAGAAATACGTGCCCGTGCCATGCACGCCTGACCTGTGACTGAGTCTTGCCTGGCCTTTTTGAGGATATTCCCTGCAATCAATGCTAACCTCTGTAGTAATCATTGAGGCATCCCAGAAGGGCAGAATGTTCCATCACACACACTTTATGTTCCACTGGCTCTGTCTCAGCTCTATGCAGTTCATTTCCAACAATAAAGAAATACATAAATAAGAGAAATTGCTTTTATGTTTTTTTTTCTACCACAGCAAATTTGTATGCCTTTCCAAGCAGTAAGAGGGCTGCAAGGCGGTGTCTCCATTTCTGATTTTCTTTCCTTTTCTATCTTGGGTGGGGCACTCAGTTTTATGCCTGCATGAGAGTTTCATGTGCACGTAAAACCAAAGGATTCCAATAGAATACACCTTTGCTTAGCAGCTGCTAAAGACCAGGCAAAATGACCCCCTTTCATTTCTTTTGACTATCGTGAGGCAGGAGCTGCTCTGACCTTTCCCAATCACCATTTACAGAACCATTGATCAAAATGAAACTGATTTAAGATCAACACAACTGTGATATCCAAACCATGGTACTGGTTTAATGGCAAATGTGTACGAGTTCTGAGACTTTTGATTGATATTCTTGTCGTACAGTGGAAATATGTTGCATAACATGTGAAATCCTGTGAATGTAATGCCCCTAACTAAAAAGCAATTGGGTAACCTGAGATTAGGATTTAGGGGTGCGTGCACGCAGCCGGGGTTCCGATCTAACTTAGGGGTGCACGTAAGCAGGCCTTGTGCCCCCACCATTCTCGCACACAGGTGTTGCCTATTTTGCTTGGTTCTTCTACCCTTCTCCCCCTCACCCCACTAAAGCCTACTTCTGCAGGAGTCTGTCCTGATAAATTCTGGTTTCACCATCACTGTCTTGTGGCCAATGCTGGATTTGACTTTTATGGACTTCATTCATTCACGGTGTGTCACCCTTTCTCAACTCTCATGCTGGACTTCCCTTGCATCTTGTACTCATAGTGGCCCTGAATCATGCTGTTCCCATCTTCATCTTGTATCCTGGCTTGCAACATTGTGTTACTACTGACTTCTGCAATTGTATTCGCTCTCCCCTCTTGCTTCTCTACTCTTTTTGACTGCTTACTCTCTGTTCTCTCCTCCTCCCCCTTTCTCCCTTTTCCTATCTAGTCCCCTTACTTTCTTCTGAGCACTTACTCTATCAGAATTGTCCCTGGACCTAGTATGATAGCAACCTCGTCTGTCTCCTCCCCCCTCCCCTTACTTCTTTTTTCCACCCCACCCCCCGTCCAGCACTATCTGAAATGTCATCAGGCCTAGTATCATAGTCGCTTGTTTTGTTCCTCCCCTACCTTTCTGCACCCCTCTCCCTCACCTCTTGTTTTTCTCTGTCTCTACCAGAAATGTTGTCAGGCCTAGTACGGTAGTCGCCTGTCTGTTTCCATTTCCTTCCCACTCTCCCCCTCCCTTCCTTATCTATTTCTTAGCTCTTGCACTATCTGAAATGTCGTCAGCCGAGTACGATAGTTAATTTCACATCTTTACTGTTCATGGCCTGTAAGAATGTCATTGTATTTTCCCTTGTTCCCTCCCTTGCCTTGAAGTGCTTTGAAACACATTGTGTATAGGCGCTATATAAATAAACTATCATATCATATCATTAAATAAACTATCATATAACAGGGTGCAGGAACGGTTTACAGGGGTTTGATCGCACATTTTCTGAGATTTACCTGAGTTATGATAAATTGTTTGCATTGTGCAAGGGTTCAGTTAGGAGCTACGGGGGACCCTGCACAGGGTCCCCGAGATGCAGGCCTGCCCACACACTGTTTTGAGGGTGAATGAATTCCCGCCCGGACAGCATGCAAAGGTGGCTGTTTCGGTCTGTTTTTCATTTGCATGGGAGCGTGTCAGGGGCGTTTTCTGCTGCGACCTGTGTATGCGGTTACTTTGCGCAAACAATTCCATGAATACGTGGGGCGTGCAGAAAACATCTGTGCGTAGGCTCGCGCAGTGATGTTCTCGGCCCGCCAGAGTTCTGCACACTTTTCCATGACCCGCGCCCATGTCTTTTCTATGTAAATGTTGTGTGAATGTTATGAAAATGTAAATGTTGACATACACTTTGATGTGTAAAGTTTGATTTGAACTAATTTACATCTATAATAAAACAATAACAACGTAATGATAATACGTGTTAGACGATAGCTGTGGGGTGAGTGTCAGAGAATATCTTGGCACTATCTTAGATCAGATGGTACTTTCATAAGTGGCATTGGATGCCCAGTCAGATGTATACTATGGGTATCTGATGCTAATGACTGACACGTGGTGTGTGTACTCGAGCAGAGTTTGGCAATACTAAAAAGTCAGAAAACGTTGTTGCTAAACAAAATGCAAAACTGGTGACTTTGTAAAGGCTGGCTTACTGTTGCAAAGTTTTCAGGCTTCCTTTGTTGACAATCCAGTCGAAAGCACATTTTACTGGATAGCATTTAATGAACACCCTCAGTAAAATAGTGTGAATTCTTGCACAACCTATTGGTTCAGCGAGTTGAGGCCAGTGACATTTTAACTTTTTATGCCCTACTTGTTAAAATGTATGGCAAAAACCTCACCAATTACAAAGTGGTTGTTTATGAGAACTCCAATACTTGCGGGAGCCACATTTGCAAAAGAAAAGGATTTTCATAAATGCGTCTTCGCTAACGAAGATGTTTGAAATGCATACTTTTCTTAAACGTATGGCAATGGGAGCTGGGGAACGCCATGTAGAAGACGCAGCAGCACTGCCAGTGCCTGCACGTGGGGTCTCGCCAGACGCTATACAGTAAGTTATGGGACCGAGCAGCCACCCTGACGCCATAGATTACAGGAACTGGAATGATGAGTCTGGCTGCAGCCAGCACTGGACTGACATAACTCAAGTCCTTCAACCCCGCTGTGCATGAAGAGAAATGTTGCACTGACCAGCTACCTTCATAGAAACCTACCGTGCAGGGTCCACTTGATATAGCAGAAGACACGTGGGCGCCATCTTTTCTTATAATGAACCCCCCCCTACTTAAAGGAGAGCTCGAATTTCCAACACAGCTGGTCATATATATAATGTATAATAGCCGTTTAGAGAGGAGCAGTTAAACGCCCATAAAGCCAGCGCTGGTCATTGGGCTGTATAGATACGAAGTCGGGTTATCAGGACCCAAGTCGAGTTGTTTACCCACTGGGCTACTGAAACGTCTGATTGGAACATGTGTGAATATTCCTGTCAGGATGGTACTCTGCAGAACATATTCAAGTACAGCTTTCAAAAGATTTTCACCTTTTCTAATTTGCTTGCGCCTTTCTATGATATTTATCCATGGATCTCTTAAAATGTAAATGTTCGTTTTGGGGATGGAGGCTAATAAAAATCTGCTGAGCTCACCCCCCTCTAATTTACAACCCCCCACGCTGCCAGTACTCCTAATCCCACCCCACCCTTGGCTGGTGGGATCCCACAGTTAATAGTTTCCATTTCCAGCCCTGCATGAATAGGCAGCGGCCTTGCAGCCAGGGAAGATGACCACATTGAAACAACCTGCAAAGAAACACATCAGAGACAGTAATAGTCATTGCCGTGTGTACACAGCAGCTATTTTAGGATATTTTAGTGGCTTGCCAGCATGTCTGCCAATTGTAGGCGAGGGGGGTGGGGCGGACCTGCACCTTGCACATTCCGCTTGGTCGACAGGCTGATTCCCTCTCTGCAGGTGACGCTTCATCTTAGATGACTGGTGACAGGAACAGACTGCAGTTTCTAAATCAGAAAAGTGGGAGACAAGCCCAGGTGTGCTGCCACACCTCCTTGGCGTTGTCATGTGTGGTAGATCAGCCAGAAATGATTCAGCAGTCACCACAATTCCAACCATTGAAACTGGTGGTCTTCATACCAAGGGTAACCTTAACCAATTCCATGGTCATAAAATCACAGGGCAGTGGCAATGGCATCAAAAAGAGCGCACAGCAAGAACGGTGAAAATACGAACAGCGCAAACATGATAATCGAAATTGACACCTGATTATGGGCCTGATTCGTGGAATTTTCAGCACAAAGTCACAAGTCCTCAGTTCTTGCCAGGGAGAAGGAGATCTCTGAGGAGACAATAAAATGGATGATTTACAAAAGCGTATCTCAATAGGAAAACCCCAGTGAAAAGCAATTATAAATCAGGCCCAAAGTCGCAGAGGAAAGTTGTGCTCATGAAAAGGCGCAGCATATTTGGCAAACTTGAGCACGATACTGCCCCTCCCACATACGCCATGAAGCCAATTTCATACTGTGGGCCTTGCTACAGAAGATGGCACCTTCTCTGACAGCCCCACCCACAGAATGTATCATCTGAACAAGTCATTCTCCTAGAATATATTTACAACCTATAGAGTAGAGTAGACTATATAAGGTGTAAATCCACTAACAAGAGACACCCACCCCCAGCTACAGACCTGTTGGGGGGAGAAATCAGGAACATGTTGAAGGTAGTGGGAAGCATGCAGACACACGCAGCCATGGTAGAATGTGACTGCAACTGCATGCACATCTGGAATTTTGCACATTTTAGTTAAGTATCTAGAAACCTCACCTACATTTAGGGGGCAGCATTCCTGACCACACTTTGCAGCACGTCCAACTGTCAAATGCATAAGATGTTGTGGGATGTATTTACCCATGCATCTGAGCCCTACCTCAAAACTGTGCAGTACTGACATGAAAACATCATGATGGCCAGAGCTTCCCAGAAAATGCCCAGGGAAGTGCATGAAGAATAGGCGGCCACTCATTTTTGCCGATGTTATGGGCACAGAAGGACACTGCCTAAAACCACCATTGGACTACCCACACAGTAGTCTGAAACCATTGGGAATGGAAATGCTGATTGCCAAAAGCCACCTAGAATTGTGGGGAATTCATTTCTTAAATCCCAAAAATGGGTGCATTACCAGTACTCACCACTATCCAAAAGCCGGCGTTTTAAAACAACACCAGATTTTACTTTTTGTAAAACTGAATAAATGAACCCAAAACAGGCCAAAGAAAGACTTACTGAGAGGTGGATCCAATGTAAAGTTATATTCTGAAGTGACTTGAAGGTTTATAACAAGACTGGCTGAGCTGTGGATTTCAGCAGTTTAAGTAAATTTGGACTGGAAGACACTAAAATCTCAATGTTTAAAAGAAATGAGTGACCTATTTCTGAGTGTCACATAGGTTGCAATTGTTTAAATGTCATAGTTTTAAACTTAGAATCAGCATTCTAGCTGCATATGTAAACATGTTTAGTTTTATTTGGGGAACAAAAAGTGACATTTTATCTGAAACCTGGCTTGAGAAACTGAATTCTGCCTGGCAACTACCCCCATCAGGAGTGAAACTTGAGTCACAGCTGTGTTCCCAGGCCTATCTGCCTTTTGCTGGCCACACTAAGGATATGCCATCTCTCTGATAATTGAATTAAGGAGAGCCCCATAGAATACAGGAGCTTTGAACAAAGCCCTGTCCTGACCCAGGCAGATGGTTTATTGCAGATGTCGTAAAAGTAGCTTCCTCCTGAAGCAAAGGGGAGGAGCACTGCCTGTGAGAGCAAGCTGGCTTGGCAGAACTGGAAAAACCAGAAATTCAACCTTGTGCTGGGGGAAAACCACACCCCTTTGGGGCCAGAACATAACTCTAAAAAGATGAATAACTCATAGAGCGGACATGTGAAAATGTTATAAATGATACCATAATTCTTGTGATTTTTCTGCCCACATTTTAAGAGGTTTTTAGAACCGGTGGTATGTTCAGGGGGGTTTTAGCGGAAAAGAGGATATTACTCAAAATGTGTGCATGTGAAAAATCTGACACTTCATCAACTAATGTCCATACTCCTTGCGCACATGTGTGTAAATTTGGGGTAATGTCCGGTATTGCAAACCAGTTAAAAAGTGCAAAATATTGCCATTTCTGAATGCAAGCTCCCAGGAAGAGCAGAGTTTGAATAGGGTATACCTCCTGTAATGCATGATGGGTGCATATGATTTTAAAACAATATGTACCTCTGCAAAAATGTATTTGGTTCAAATCTAGATTTGTGTGCAAGTTGACAGGAGGAGTGGACTTTCTGCAGGCTGTAAAATGACATCACTCTGACACAATTTAGCTCCCCCAATCAGGGGAGAAATGAAAGCTTGGCCAATGATAAGTGGAGAGGGGTAGGGTTTAGTGATGCTGCACACACACCCATTTTGAAAACACATAAAAGCCGAGAAAAAGGACAGATAGGGACCTTCAAATCCATTTGCAGCTGGAAGCTCTGCCGGGAAAATCCATACTTTACCTCCCTCAACCTTCAGAGAGCAGACATAGAGACTTCAAATCTATCAAATTTCCAGAACCAGAGAGAGAGCAGAGCTGACCCAGATCACTGTTAGCAGAACCAGAGCTGACCCAGACCAGCAGAGCAGAGCTGACCCAGATCACTGTGAAGTGCAGAGACCAGTGTCCAGTCTAAAACCTGACCAGATCCGTGGCGAGGCCCATTCAACTCAAGAATATAGTGTGAGTACCTAGAAAACTGTGCAGAACCAATCTCTTAGTTAAAATAATATAATCCAAGCTATTTTAATCTAAGTAGAACTGTCTCCTAACTGTCACCAGTCATTTGTAAAGCTGTCACTTGTCATTTTTTAGTTGCAATCTGCACTTGTCTTTTTGAACTTTAAAATTTCAAATCTGAAAAACGACCTTTATTTAATCGCTCATATCTCCGTGACCGTTTGTGCTAGAGACTTGCAGTAACTTTCATCTGGAAGCTGAGATCCTAGGCTGTCTTAGGACCCCAAAACGATAGTGATAGTCCTGTTCCTCTGTAATCTCGCTCGGCGCATTCGCGAATTTTGCCGCGATTTGCAAATTTCTTCACGTGTAAAAATCTGCTGCTGCTTGCCTTCCATTTGCCAGAAATTCGTTTAACCTGCTAATTATCCCTGAATCATTGCAAGAGTGAGCCTGGACTAATATTAACTAGATACCACTCACCCTGAACCTCTAGAGGGAATTAAAAGCATTTTAACATATTTTCACTCCATTGCCAGCACATATCAAAGCACTTTTGCCTGTGTTTAAAACTCTGATCTGTAATCCTAGCTTGCTGGGGTGAACTGAATTACATTTGATTGCATTTCTGAGAAATGTGTGCTTCCTTCCATTTCCTTGCATTGCATAAAAGGGGGGGGTGAATTGTCCAAGAAAGTGATTACATTGTCTTTTGCTGAAATCCTATCAAGTTATTTTCTGTACTGCATTTCATTCCACATTGCATCCATTGGAAACCATAAAAGTATTGTTGCTATTTTATCCATCCTATAACCACTCATCATTGATTATAAAGAAGTGTGCTAGTGCCAGATTCTCCGTTGTTAATCTTTATCATATCAGATTAAGTGTGATATTCAATTATTAATTATTAAAAAGTGTGATAGATATATATTGCTTTACTTCTCAAATAAACCTTTTAACTTGCAAAACAGAACTACTTCTTGGCTCAGTGGGGTCAGGGGGATTCTGAGAGAGGGGTGTTATATAGGGGTAGTCATCCAGAACGCATGAACTGGACATAAAGATATATCAATAAGGGTTTTCATTCAGTATTATAGACTAGGCGTTGACTTAGCTGTAGTGTTGAATTGAATCCTCTTACAATGTGCTCAGTGCTGAGGGCAGCCGCCCCACTTATTCCCCTGGCAGTTGCTTTCAGGGATGGAGGCTTCCTCTGGCCCCCTGTTACTGTTTGCCCTGGGAAGAATAATTTCATACAGGAAACATATGAAGGCAGATTCCTTTTCAGTTCCAATTATTATTAGGCGCGTTGTGTCAGTGGGCGCCCCAAGTGTATACTAAATATTTTCAACACGTGGAAAGGGCATTTTTTTGTCTCCAATATGTGCATATATGTTCTGCCAGTATCGCTGTCTGACGTATGCGGATAGAGGATTGTGGCAATTCTGTGCGCATTGACAATATGTAGGCGTCAGCATATTTATGACAGATTTACCAGGCGTCAACACAGCCCTTCCACCTGAGATGTGAAAGCAGCCATTTTAGTCAAGTCGCACATGCCACTGTACCACCCCGTAGCCATCACTGGAAGTTCACCTCCAGTTCAGAGCCAGATGTGTAATACGTTGCGGTATTCATTTGAATTGAAATCAGGAGAGAGAAAACAATATGTACAAAAAGTAATACTTAAGGTTAACACATGGCAAAGCTTAGGTTGCAATGCAATGTACTGTTTTTTGGTGTATGAGTATATGATGTATGAGTGTATGACTTATCAGTGTCTGGCATGTAAGCATATGTCGTGTGAGTGTATGTCATGCCCTTGTACAGCATATGGGTGCATGGCTTTTAATTGCATGGCGTAGGAATGTATGCTCTATGAGTGAATGGCTGATCAGTCTATGGCATATGGGTGTATGGCGTATCACTGTACGGCATATCAGAACCTGGCAATTGAGGCTATGCGATATGAATGCGTGGCATATGGGTACATTGCGTGTATGACTGCTTAATGTGTGAGTTTATGATACAGGCGTATTGGTATGTGGGATATGAATGTGTGGCTCATGAGTGTGTGGCACATGGCACAATAGTGTTTGTTGTGTAAGTGTGTGGCATGTGGGAATGCGGCATCTGAGCATATGAGGTGTGAGTGTGTGGTGTATGAGAGTATGGCATATTAGTGTTTGGCTTGCGGCATATGTTACATGATCAGTTATACACACACACAACTTTAGAATGGACAATGCACGTGATATCTTATTTGAAATAGTATTTTTCGTGAGGCCGTCCTTAGGTGCTCTGGAGTATGGATTTGCAGATGGTTGCATGTATGAGGGGGGTAATATGATGGTGTGAGACATAGACAGGTGAGAAATGATTGAGTATAAGGGGTTGTAAGAAGGTGCAGCTTGATAGGGCAGTGGGGCAGACCAGTTGAATGAACCACGACTCGGTGAGGATGCAGTGGGTGCATTGAGGAATTATAGGAGAAAGGAGACTGGAGCAGCAGATGAGTATATAGAAGGGAAGCAGACTTATTAAACAAGGCAGAGGAAGATGGGGGAGTAGATTAAAGAGATATAACATGTTTAAAATAAGCAAAGGATGTGATGAAATAATGAGTGTAAATCAATTCCAAGTGAGACAGTGACATTAGAAATTTGGAGCACGGTAGAGGGAAAACTGAACAAACATGGAATGGGGAGTATAAACTGGCCTAGCAAATGCAGAAAAGTGCAAGTTGTGATACACGATAAGTGATCTGGGGCCAGATTACAGAAGCTTTGCACTGGTACAGACATTGCATGCTATTAGCACAAGGGCAAAGTTTGCCCTATTTTTTAAAACACTAGGACATATTAGAAAACTATTACACCATGACAAGTGCAGTTTGGTATGGTATAAGCACAAGAGTGAACATTGCCATAGAGCAAAGATAGATTTTCAATTAGTTTTTTCACCAGAGCAAAGTTTGCCCTAGTGCCAATACCGTTCCATATAGGCACTAGGGCAAACGTTGCCCTGTTGCAATAATGCAGTGAAAATGTATCTTTTTTGCCCAAGAGCAGTTTTGGCACTGGTGCTTACACCATGCCAAACTGCACTTGTCATGGTGCAATATTTTTCTTATATGTCCCATTGTTTTTAAAAATAGAGCAATATTTGCCCTAGTGCTAATACCATGCAATTTTGCACTTTCACCGGTGCAAAGTTTCTGTAATCTGGCCCCTGATGTTATTTCTGAACCTATAAATGATTCAATGTGTTATTTCCTGTTTGGATACACGGAACTTAAGCAATAGGGTTAGGTGGCAAGGCAACCTTTATTTTTCTCCATTTTGTAACCTTTCACTACTGTCATCGCAGGGACTCAACTATAGACTTAGACAATTGCTTCAAAGCTACATATTATTGTTATTTAAATATAACATACACTAAGGGCCATGTAGATGAAACCTTTCATCAGTGCAAGTGCAATTGGCATTAGTGCAAACATGGCTCTAGTTTAAAAACAAATCCTTTCAATGCATGTATTTATCAGAGACAAAAATATCTTCGCTAGTGACAAGACTATGAAAAACATTACCCTGGTGCAGAAATGCACTGGAGGAATACATTTCTTGTACTGCAACATGTTTTCCGTTGTCCTTATAGCTCGTGCACCAATGCACAGTTTCTAGAACATGGCCCTTATATACATTCAGTGTGCTGTCAAGTATTTTGAAAGATAATCTTAAATGGCATTTTTTTTAGCAATTTAAATGCACGGTGTATGTATAATATTTTGCATATACTCCCACCTAAAAAGCAGGCAATCAACAAATCAGCAAGTTCCTAATCTCACGGGGAATCTGCTAGATGCTCAAGTTATATGTGTGCTTTTTAGCAATTGTAAACACTGATTTTGTACATGAACATCATTCCTGGAATTATTATTTATATTTGTTTGAGACTGTAAAGATTCTGGACGCAGACTGTTCTTCAGTCTACAGCGAATATCAAATATCAAGTGCGACTGCGTGGACTTTGGGCTCTTTGTTAGTATTTTCATGCAGAGAACCCAGAGAGCTTCGAACCATGTGCAGTGCTCCCAAATTCGGAGGAGCTGGCGTCAAGCAATGGGAAAGGCGATGAACCCCCTTTGCTTGCACAATCCGAATGCTGTGCGCTCACAAGACCCCGTATATCCACTTGATTGGTCTGTTCCAGTTCAAAACCTAAACAAGATCAAAGAAAAGAAGAACCATTTCCGTCGACAAGTTATTTTTGAGGCGCTCTAAGGTTTTCCACCAAACTGCCCCGCTTGCTCTTATTATGGGATCTTTCAACAGAGTCCCCACATTATTCCTCATTTCATAGCGGTTGAAAAAAGTTGCTAATTTTCTCCTCCATTTAGTAGTCACTGGTGTACTCAATAAGTCTTCCTTCTTAGAATGTTCCCCCAGGTCTTCTTGGGGAATTGGACTTATTTTGTTCACAATGGGATTCGATTTTTTACTTCTTACATTGTACTGCATGTTAAGATGGATTTCTAAACTCTGACCTGGGCCATCCTAGTTTAGTGGATCGGAGGACTCTCCTAGACCAGCCAGACCAATCGCGGTAGCTTGGCAGGAGGTCAAGATAAGTCTGAGGAGAGCTGAGAGTGATTGAACCTTCAATGAGCACACACAGTAAAACCTCACAGAATACGCTTAGACAAGTGCATATCAAAAATACATATACATTTATTATAGGCCTTAATAATTAAACACAAATACACCAAAGTGATATCAAACAGTTACCACACACACCTTTCACTATTTGCCCTATTACGTTTTGCCTAATGCGGTAAAGGGGAAAACACAACCACAACCTGCAACTGAAGGGTAAGTTGACACAAATATAGCATTTGGCAGTTCTTCAGAGTCGATCCCTAACAAAAGCAGTCCATCCCCATGAAGTGGGGAGCCTTATGCTCAAAAGTACAGTAGAGCGTTGAAAACGCACAGTCGTGCATATGAGAGAAAGCAGGTCCTCTTCAGGGAGCTGTAGAAGTTCAGGAAGGGGCTTGAGTTGATGAAGAACAGTGTCTTACTATTCAAGGAGGGTCTACCCTTGCAGGCAGAGCAACTTTTGAGTTTCGTGAATAGCTAGGGAGCGCAGGCCAGCCCAGCTAAGGTGAGTATCTTTTCAGGGATTCTTGTTTGTAAAGAGCAATGGCTGTGCCAGGGGGCCAGTGGTAAGTGATTCAAGTACTCACCAACCCTCGACACAATCTAGGTCAACTTTGCCAGTCTAGGCCAGGTCGCTGTAGGCTCAAGCCCTGCAGGTACACATCGCTCTGGCTCTCAGCGGCTGTAGGACGATCATCCGTGGTGGGACAGTAGCCTTTTCTCTGCTCTCGATGAAGAAAAGAGGACAGTTCCAGTGCAGCACGTCCCAGGGCACAGGGGGGCAGGCAGGTAAGGCTCCTACAATGACCGTCAAAACAGCCAGCGGGGTGACACAGGGACTGCAAATACTCTCTTAAATCGCAACCCAGAGGAGCTAGTACCATGACATTTGGCAGGAGAGGGCCCAGGACCACAAGCTGGTGATTCCTCAATTCTCAAGTGTTAACTTAGGACAGCAGTGCTGCTAGGAGATAGCCCGTTTTTGAGCTGGTCAGTTTGCTGCATGGATCAGCAAAACCTCTGAAGGGGCTTTTTTGGAGGGTAATCTGCAGGTGCCGAGAGTAGTTGTTCCCACTACTCCAAACGGTCAAAGCAGCCTTACAGGCCTACAGTGATCTATGCAAAAACAGGGGACCAACGGGACAACAGCGGGCTCAGGGTGCCAAACCTTCCAGCACATCTCTAGCGGTTCCACAGGCTGCTTTAACATTTCAGAATGCTTGGCTCCTTCTGTAGTTCAGTGTAAACTTCAGGTGATCAAGCTGGAATGGATGTAGAACCCCTTCTCTTATCCAAGATTTGTTATGCGCTGAAATCTGGAATAACCAATCAAAGATCTGCTCTCTTGCATTCACGCCCAGCGTGGGTCAATCATGGCCCATGGTGGTTCCAGGCATTCAGGCATACCAAAGATACTGGAACCAGTAGTGTGGATTGGGACCAGACAGTCCCAACCCTTTTCTTGGGCACTAGCACATGTGACATGCAGGAGCCTGCAAAAGCTGCAGTTTATGTGGGAGGCTGCATGCCCAAATAAGGCATTCCTGGGTCAGCCTGGCCTGGGGTTAGGCAAATGGACAAAATGGGCAAAGGACAGAACAAAAGACTTTGTGGCACAGCCATTTTCTGCACTGGCCACAGTCTTACGCCAACGCAATATGTTAGTTAAAAAGAAGTAAAAATACTATAGAAGTAAACTGCTGCCACCAGGTCGTCCTAGGCACACGTGTACAATCACCAAAACATCCTTAGAGGGTGCATAGGGCCATAAAACAAAAGGACCCCTAAGTGTGGTACTGTAACTGTAAGGTACTTGGCACATAGATAAAAAGTTACAAAGAAATGGCAAAATAGTCAAAGATTAAGGGGAACATAGTTTCCCAGTACTGACAGTCTGATGGACATGCCTGTTTCCCCATAACAGATGAGCAAAGGCCCAGAGGAGCACATCTGAAGGCTGTGTTGAACTGGAAAAGTCAGGTGAGGTTAGTCAAACAAAAGCACACCTTTTGTGGGGTCCATAAATGGAGGGAAAATTGCACCTAAAGGAAATCTTTCCTAACACTGCATGACTGTACTAAGTCACACTTAGCCATGCTTCACGCGTTCACATGGTTTTTAAACACACCGTACAAGCTCAGCTCCCAGACACATAATAAGGGAACGTAGATCCAAAATTCTCCTTAGATTATGCAGAGCCGGTGAAAGGGAACAGAATGACCTATTCCAGCAATCTCCCTTATTTATTGTATAATTTTGAGGAGTTTTGAAAAGCATTACATGCATTCGGTTGCCGCTTGAGAGCACTAATAGACTTTTGTGTTACAGAAACAGCCTGACAAAAATCAACAGCAACTGCGTTTAAACAGAATTTACATATCAATCATCCTAGGGGTCCCAGTCTATAAATGCTTTTCGTGAAAGGCTACAATTCAGGTGATCACTCATAATCGATCAGTCAAGATGAGAAGGCGTCTAAAAGGATGTATAACATGCTGGAAATATAGTGGTGGTTTACATAGCACAAACCCAGCTAGAAAAGAACAGAGGTCTGATCAGGGAGAGCAATGGGAACATGTATGCCAGATGGGATAGGGAAGGAAGCACCATAGCTAGAAAAGAACAGAGGTCTGCTCAGGGAGAGCAATGGGAACATGTATGCCAGATGGGATAGGGAAGGAAGCATCATTTTCAGACTCCTGTCCTCATCAGTTGCAGTAATATGCCATGAAGACCAGGGTCTCAAGTTCCTTGCTCCACTCTGATAATGTTCCCCTTTATTGGTATGAGCAGGATGAACGTGGAGTCTTTCTGGACCACTGTGTGCTTGATTAACTAAGGGGGTAACTGAGCGCTAACAGTTACAACTATTTTAAATGCTGGGTGTATCACATCATACATTTGATATTGTTCTCTGTTTAGGCAACGTCAACTGAACTCCAAACTCTAAAGTTCCATGGATTAAGGACCTAACACTCCAATCTTTTATCAAACAATCCGAAAAACCATTGCTATCCTTAATCTATACTGCACACAACATACCATAACTGTTCTGGCTGAATTCAGAAGCAGTGCCCTGATAAAGTTGAGGAATCTTAGTTTCTATAGTATTCAATTACAAATTAATCTGTGTCCATTGGTACTACACTGATTGGAATTAATTGCTCTTAAACAAGAAACTTCAAAATGGTCACCTCACTATTCCCCACAAATCAAATAGCATGGAGATTGAGTAGCATAGCTAACAATATCTTGGCGTGTGAATAAACCTGCCTTTCCGCCATGTCCTTTTTATCTATCTTCTCATTGTTTTAGATTTAGCATTGGCAGGTATTAAAACCTGGATACTGAGTCTGCAATTAAATGATGTCCTCAATTGTACAGTTTTGAAAAAATAAATATGATAACAGTGGGATCCCCCGTTGTGATGGTTGATCTTTTATTAAGTTCACATAGTCTCTTAAACATGCATCTAAATTTGACTATCTTGTTATGACACCACACATATTCCATGATTGGCCCGAAGAAGTGATCACTTTCCATTTTGGCAATAGACTCTGAAACCATCTTCATGTTTTACCACTAACTGTGCAGTATTTGATATCCCTCTGTCGAGCAATTTGGTGCATACCATGTATAGTTTCCTGACAATGGCTATAACTGCATAGTCACTTGTCTCAACTTTGTAATCAATTGCATCAAGTCTGTAATATTTCTAATGCAATTCATCTTGTTTTTTTTTCTGATATTGCCAGCTAATTCATGAAACATATTAATGAACTACTAGTGATTTCTGATAAGTATTGACATCTTTATAGGAAATAATACATCGATTAGCATAGGACAAATTTGTACAGCTTTGCCTATCCTATGTGTCCTATATATCAGGGAGGCAGACACCACCCTATAGCTAACTTGCTACCTATAAGTCATAGGAAATCCAAAGATTCTATGGCTTATAACTTTTGACTTGCAGGATCAATTTGGCTGATATTTTCCAAAGAACATATTTGTCACCCACCTCACCCCACCTCGCCAAACCCTCAGACTGAACCATTTGAGGAAGATTTGTTAAGATATGAAAATATATTAAGAAAGCAAATAAAAAAAACAGTTTTCAGCCTACTCCCATCCATTTCACCAGAAAAAAAAATCAAATTTTGGTAAAGCCGAAGTGCAAAAACAACTGGGCGGATTTGGATCAAATATGAAACAACTTGGGCACAAATCGCTGAGTTTTTAAAATATTTGATGGGGAAGATGGTGCCCCCTGCTCCCAAAAACTAGCTATCTCTCCCATGGTTCTTTGAAGCAGAGAAGCTGAGGGGGTTTTCAGAAATTAAAATATGCTATTTTTACCCAGCATTCTATTGATATTAACTGTTTACTTGTTGGATGGATTTGGATGAAATTTTCCAAACAAAATCTTTGTCAAGGGTCCCCCGAAACTGAAGCAATACATAAAAAAATTGACAAGTTACTGAGAAAACAAAAAGCACATGTTTTGCTTTCAGCCTGCTTCCATTCATTTTCCCATAGAGAAAAAGTGATTATTTTTAACACCTTTGTGCAAAAACCGCTTTACAGATTTGGACCAAATATAAAACAACTTGGGCACAAAGCATTGACTACATTTCCTTGACTGGTCTGGGATAAATCCACCCAGTAGCTCTTAAAATATTCGACAGAGAATGTGGTGCCCTCTGCTCCTTTAAACCTTTATTTTGGCCATTGTGCTTTGCAGAAGAGAGGATGAGAGAGGCTAATAACATTTGGATGTCATTTTCTAAGTAAAAAGATTGAACTATACATTCCAAAATGAAAACATTATAATGAAAACAAAAGAACACATTTTGTTTTTAGCATTCATTTTCCCATAGAGAAAAAAGTGCAGTTTTTGAACACCTGTAGCGTGAACAGCGATGGGCATATTTCGACCAAATAAAAAACAACATGGGCACAAAGTGTTGACTTAATTTCCTTGGCTAGTCTGGGATAAATCCACCAGTAGTGTTTAAAATATTCAACAGAGAAGGGGGTACCCCCTTTAAACCTTTATATTGGCCTTGGTGCTTTGAAGCAGAGAGGCTGATAGAGACAAATACGTTTTCACTTGCTGGATGCATTTGGATGAAATTTTCAAAACAGAAATGTCGCCAAAGGTCCCCCTAAACTGGACATTTTGGGAACAATTCATAACAAAAAAATATTAAGAAAACATAAAGGCACCATTTTCAGCCTACTCTAATTCATTTTCCCATCAAGAAAAAAACATGCAATATTTGAACAGCTGTAGCATGTACACCGCTCTGCACATTTGGTCCAAATAGGAAACAATTTGGGCACAAAGCATTGACTAAATGTCTTGGACTGGTTTGGGGCAAATCTATCCAGTAGTTTTTAAAATATTTGACAGATCTGGGGGTGCCCCTGCTCCTTAAAAACAGTTGTATCCATCGGACTTGGTTCTTTGCAGCAGAGAGGTTTTTCATAACTAATAATTATTCTGGGAGAAGGTGAAAATGAAATAACTCAAAACACTATTTTGAGGAGGAAAAGGATGCTATCAAGCTTTGGATTAACTCCCCCATGACCTTATAGAGTCTAATAATCTTTTCAACCTCAGAAAGAGACTCACACCTCTTCTGTTTCTGTAGTCCCTCCTAGGGGAACACTGATTGTTTAGAACGACAGCACTGAGATGGCCTGGCCATAGGAGCTATATGAATACAAATAGCAATAAAATCAGGCTAGAGGTCTTGAGTGGGAAAGAAGACACTGCATGGCATTGGGGATTTGGAGGTGGGTTGGGGGAGCCAGTTACAGGTAGAACATTTTCAGTTTATCTGCAGAAGACTGTGGGAATCCCACAAGATTACAGCGGCAACACTGCAAGGCTTGCTTAGAAACAAATGTGTGTCACGTGAAGCGATGAGCAATAGGTGTAACAGGAGAGAGCTAGCAATGGAAAAACATTTGAGTGGAGTGAGGGGAACTGGAAAAAAGAAGGGGAAGACAGATAAACTGAAAATGTTCTACCCGCAACTGTCTGTGAGGATGTGGACAATTTTCTAATTCCGTGCACTGCCACTCTACAACAGGAATGTCTGCAATTAGAAATTATTACTGTGACATTATTGTGGGAATAAAGAGCTTGAAAAAAAAGGTTTAACATTTGCAGTGGCTACATCCTCTGGGCAGGGGGAGATAGGTGTTTGTTACCAATAATGGTGTGACATGGCCAGTGGCCATAGCTAGAGGCCTCAAAGGAAGGTTAGTGGTGCAACATGTACAGAAGCCATAGCAGAAGCCCAAAGCTAGTAAGACCTCAGGTACCTATCCAACATGTTTGGTCATTGGCACTGACCGTGGCTGAGGGCCATGGCCATTGGGCACAAAAGAAAAGTATTGATGCAACTTGTACACTGGGCAGGGTGGAGGCCATGGACAGTGAGCCCAGAGGGAAACTATAGAATAACAAAAACCTTGAAATTCAGTGAAAAAACATTAGTTAAGAGATAGTTCAGGTGATCAGATTTCAAGCAACAAAAACCCTACAATTCAGCACTCACATTTCAAGCAAGTGCACTTTAACTATATGCCACCTGCTGCGTAGTGTATGATCACAATGAGGACTTCACAGGGGACATCACTGATAACATCACTAGTGACATCACTAATGATATCAAAAATAACATTGTATATGATATTAATAATTATACACTTTAGAATATCTTTGTTCACCTCTTTTGGTGCATATTTTATTACATTTCACAATAATAGCAACATAACAAGAAACAATACTCTGATACATAAGTATCATATTATTATGTGTGGCACATTCATCTGTAGTATTTATCAGCTTATAATATTTAACATAAAAATATAAAATATTATACAAATGGTTTGAATTTCATATATTAGTAAGTAATTGCAATACTTCATTGCAGGGAATTAACCTGATTCAAGTACTTCTTTTGCAGGCATTTCAAACATAATATAAGAAGTATATGTAGTCATAAAATAATAAGAATTGATATCATTAGAAACATGTTTAATGTAAGTGTTATGAAAATAGTAAATACACACATTTAATTTTACAATTCACCCTACTGTAATAACATTACATGAACACAATATTTTCTAAATTACAAGTTGTATACAACTAAATTGCATATAATAGAAAGTATGTGCATGTGTGCACTGCAATAGAATATTATCTAAGAATTAAACATTTTGTTAATATACACATATAATCAGTTACTTATATTACATCATTACATTTAAACAAAGGAAACAAAGATTAGAAAGTACATATTTAATTATACACATGGGAGTTGTATTACTAATATGTTTAGTCATTTCTTTTGAAAATCAATTATGAATGTGTATTCCAATATAACAGATTACCTTTCAAAGTACATAATGTTTATATAGCGCTCATCATTATAATAATGTCTCTATGCACTTACAATTGAGCACTGTATATTACATTTAAAGAAATAAGGGCATAATACAATGTACTCTGTGAGCATGAAATATGTACAATTATGTTATGTAACACAACAGAGTTATATTTCAAAATGTAATGAATCAAACCAATGATATCAGTGATGTCATTAGTGACACCATAAGTTATGTCATCAGTGATGCCATCAGTGATGTCACCAACAATGTAATGTGTGATGTAATTAGCAGCCATGGCTAGTGGGCCCCAATGAAACCTATTGGTGCAATATGTACAGTGGCCAACGCCGAAGGTCATTGCTAGTGGTTCACAAACAAATATATTGGTGCAACATGTACACTGGCCATGGCTAGTGGACCATACAGAAAGCTATTGGTGCAACATGGATGATAGCCAAGGACAAATGACCTTGACCCATGGCATTCATCCTTGGCCAAAGGCTATGTCTAGTGGCCATGACCAAAGGATATACCTTGTGGACCCCAAAGAAAGCAATTGGTGCAATATGTACAGTGGCCAAGTGCGAAGGCTGTGGCCACAGGCCATGGCCAACCTTTGATCGTTGGCCCCAAAGTAACGTATTGGTGCAACATGTACAGTGGCCAGGTGAATACCATGGTTAGTGGGCCCCAAAGAAAACTATTGGTGCAACATGTGCAGTAGCCATGGCCAGAGGCCATGCCCACTGTTCATTGCCAAAGGCCATGGCTAATCGACCAAAAAGAAAACTGCTGGTGTAACATGGTTGAAGGTTGTGGCCACTGGCTACAACCAAAGGCCATAGCTAGTGTTCAGTGGCCACAGCTGAATGCCATGGCTAGTGGGCCCCAATGAAACTATGGCATAACAAAACCTTTGAAATTCACTGAAAAAATCTTTAGTTTGAAAACAGATAAGATGAACAATACATTACAACAAAAACCTTTTAAATTCATTGAAAACACCTTAGTTAAAGAGACATTAAGGTGAACATTTAACGCAACGTAACCCTTAAAATTCGGCAGATAATTCAGGCAAAGTCAGTTTAACTACTCGCATCCAGTTGCACAGCATAGGACCAACATTATGACATCAGAGATTACATCACCAATGACATCACTAATTACATCACATAGGACACCACTGATGACTTCAGACATAAAATCACTCATTATTATTTGAAAAATATTTTTGGGTCACTCGTTTGGTATATATGTTACTTCAGTATACTTACACTTAATAATAATAAGAGCATGATAGAGAACAACAGAGGGGGACATGTGTGATATGAGAATTTGTGGAGCATTCATTTGTAGTATTTATTAAAGGATGACATTTAAAATATGAATATGTCATGTTTTAGAAAAGCTTTTAATTTGAATTAAATATGAAAGAATGTAAATAGTCCATTGCACAGAATGTACATGATTGTTGCAAATGTACTTTAGATATTTAAATCAGAGTGTTCTGGGAGACGCTCATGTTCTGTGTAGTTGTGTTACTGAATTGTTGCATACATACAGTCTGCCTTTCATCTTCATGGCCAGAGGAGGTGCTAATCGTGAAAAACTAACACTCTCGCGGAGCAAATCAGAGTGTTCTGGGAGACGCTCATGTACTCTGGTTATGTGCCACTGACTTGTTGCATACGGACAGTCTGACTTCCAGCTCCATGGCCAGAGGAGGCGCTAATTATTGAAAAACTAAAACACCCCAGCGAAGCAGAGTGAATCAGAGTGTTCTGGAGCTTGGGAGTGGAGGTAAGGAGGTTTCCCGCACCAGGTCGAGTTTGTTTTTTAGGACTGAGCCAACTCCAGGAATAATTCCTCCTTGTTATCCGCTCACCGTTCCCCAGGGTAAACCAATATGAATGCACCCCTTTGGGATAAGAGCCGGGGAGGCACTAGTGCACGGATGGTGAGCAGTATGCACAAGTTGTGAAAATAGTGCTTGCAGTATGTGCAAACACCTTTATTTTCGCTTGTAAAATTTGTCATGCCAGCATGCAGAAAGCATTACTATCTGCGTAGTGGCAAAAAAACAGAAAGCAAGCAATTGGCAGTGATCAGCTAATCTAGCGAAAAACCTGCAAAAAAAATTGAAAGAAATGGTGGGAGCCGCGAGTTTGAGAGTGACTGTCAATAAAGAAAGAAATAACACTGCTAAAAAAAAAATATTTTTCTTCCAACACCGGGACAAATGCGGCGTCCCGCTGAAGGAAGGAGAATCCTTTTCCAAGATGGCCACCATGGAAAGGGAAGGTGGGACTCCTTATAGAGCCCCTCTTCCCTTTTTTTTATGGCGGCCTGCAGAAGACAAAGAGTGAACCCCATGACCATATTACCACAAGCACATTTTTTTCTCCCCTTTCAAACCTATCCCGATTCCGATTAACTTTACCACATAAATGGTCCCTGGTGGACATGACCACTTTAACCCATTTGGTCGTCCCTCGTGGTCATGGCCAGTAGCCAGATTGTCCGGGTCATGACCTAATGCCATGACCCTGACAATCTGGCCAATGCCTCAGTCACCAAAGGTATATCACTATTTTTTGTACCTACATTATGACACTTGTCAAAAAATAAAACACAGACACATTTTCAAAACCATGCTTTAAGGTCCTTGCCAATGCTCCTTACACGTGTTTGCTGGAAATTCACCCATGTTTTATTTTTTTTTAAAGTGTCAAAATGTTTGTGCATACAATAGTCATATAACTTAGCCCCCATTTGACAAAATCCATTCAGACTTTGCACAAACATTCGAGGTTAGATCTGTAATCTGTCTGAAAAGATTTGTCGACATTCGTCAAACAGCAACAAAGTTATAAGCCATCTAAAAAGGTTGAGACCCCATCTAATTTAGTCCCTCTCGACAAAATCCCACCAACCTTTGCAACCCCATTTATATCTAGATCTAAAATCTTTTTGTATAATTTTGTGCAGATTCATCAAATGGCACCTCATTTATAAGCATTTACAATATATTGAGACCCCCCTCTCCAATTGTGCCGACTCTGGGAAAAATCCAACCAAACTTTGCAAAAACATTTACATCTGGATTTAATACCTTTTTGCAATGACCCAGACAATCTGCTTTTTCAATGAATTTCATAGGTTTCTACTAGTGCAACTTAACCATAATGTCTCTATAACAAAGTGTTTTCAGTAAACATATAAATATAAAACACATGCAACACCGAACTTTAAATATTATAATAAATTATGCAACTTTGTACAGCACATTAATATTTTGACCTCTGTAGCAAAGAGTGTCTGTGGTTTGGTTTTAGAATGGACACGGGGGTTGGTGCTATTCATATTCTATAATCATTTTGCTTCATGATTCTTAAAATAGAATGGGCAAAGAAAAGCCAGACCCGTGCCTGGTTGATGGCCTAAATTAGATAAACATTGTGCTGTCACAATGCGGGTTTGAGGCTGAACATTCCCTAAAACAATACATATTTTCACTGATGCAGTTGGCCCAAATATTGCTCAACACTGCACAAAGTTGCTGTAATACAGGTCTATGACTGTTCTTTTATAGGACAATGTTGCATGGTTTATTCCCTTAAGGGCTTCCAGGCTTTCATTCAATTGAAGCATGTCGCTGGCCATGCAGAAAGGCCTTCTTTTGGAGAAAGCAAAGCTTGCAGACAATACTGAAATCATACACACTGTGTTTCGTTGAAAGAATATTGATGTATAATTTCCTAAGTTGTGTCTCCATTGTGTCTCTGAAACTGTGGAGCTCCAAAGTATCCCTTGTGTTATGTCAAGTAGGCTTTCAGCCAAATTGAGCTCGAGCAGATCAATTATCATTCCACTTTCTGTGGACGCTAAATGGTTCAAATGATTATACTAAATACTCTAAATGAGTGTTCAAGAAATGTCTGGCAGATTTGAGCACTGGTAGTGGACTACACTGACTAGTGTTCGCTCTTGTGGAAACAGGGCAGCTGTGAAATATATGGTTTTGGACCCATGCACAACTTAAACCAAAGTGCATGTGTATTGTAAAGGAAAAAAAGACACAAGACACTTGATTTCATTAGCAGCATAACAAATGCCCAGATGTTTTGCCAACATAAATGTTACAACAACTTCAGTAGCATCTGTTAAAATGGGCTGTCTAGACATGACCAGAAAAAGGACAGGTAGCATTTGAGGATGCATTATAAAGTTTGATAGTCTCCGTCGCGCCCCAGACACGCCATCAGAGTTTCACCTTCAGGTAGGGCTGTAAGACGTTTTTATTCCACCAGCGAAATTCTGCGGAGTACCCAAATTCCTAAAGTTGCAAAGTTATTCTCAACTTCACAAGTTGAATATTAGGTTTTGTTTCCAGCTGATAATAACCATGTACATATCATAAAGATATAGGTATATACATATAAAGGATACACACACATATAAAACACACACACACTCAGAATAAATAACTATCAACACATAATTAACCAATAACTATAGACAACCATACATCTTCGACCTAGACATTATGGACCGGGAGGATAGCTCATGGGTAACGTGCTCACCTTGGAAGCAAAACGACACACCGCACCACTGGTTCGATCCCCGGGTCTGCGCTTAGAAACCTCAGGGTATTAAGCGCGTTATAAATAACCTATCATATCATATCAAAGGTACAGCAACATTTAAAACGGACTATCAAATTGAGCCAAACAGGTTAAAGAAACATACTGTTTGTAAATCAATTTAAGAGATTTAAGACAACACACGTTCGATCCGTGAGTCCCGAAAATAAATATTTAAGTTACACTAACGAGTCAAGACAAAGTAGACTAAGAAAACACAATATTTCAGCCCTTTAGAAGCCTACAAACGTGAGGAACAGAAACGAGAAACCCATTGTGGTAATGTGTAGGTCAAATAGTATGGTTAGTGTTATAATTGAGGATGGTTTTTCCTTGGCTAGGGAACAGGCCCTTATTCATTTGGTATATGAATGTAAAGACAGTGAACATAGTTTGTGAAAAGGGCATTTTTGAAATAAATGTGTATATTCGCCGATATTTAGTTTAGCAGGATGAAGCATTTCACCCTAAACTTTTCTGAAATGATAATGTGTAGTTGCAAAGTCCTGCAGAAGCACATTATTGTAAATACATACTATGTAATATCCCTTTTCCTGCAAGCACACATTGGCTATCTTGGAATACACGCCTTAGCCATGGGCTCTGCTTGCTTGTGATTGGGGCAGCTTTCATGAGAGCATGAGTTAGCTGCCAGAGCGAGCACTGTGAGTGATAGAGCTGGATGCCCGTGCATGAGTTAGCTGCCAGAGCGAGCACTGTGAGTGATAGAGCTGGATGCCCGTGCATGAGTTAGCTGCCAGAGCGAGCACTGTGAGTGATAGAGCTGGATGCCCGTGCATGAGTTAGCTGCCAGAGCGAGCACTGTGAGTGATAGAGCCGGATGCCCGTGCATGAGTTAGCTGCCAGAGCGAGCAATGTGAGTGATAGAGCCGGATGCCCGTGCATGAGTTAGCTGCCAGAGCGAGCACTGTGAGTGATAGAGCTGGATGCCCGCGCATGAGTTAGCTGCCAGAGCGAGCACTGTGAGTGATAGAGCTGGATGCCCGTGTGCTGCATCGCAGCTTGGCTGGAAGTGCGCGTTGAGTATTGTAACAAACTTAAAGGGAAAGTCCTTTAGTGGTCAGCCTCCAACTCCCAACCTGAGCCATTGCCATGGATTAGAACACAACACAAAGCATTAACAATATGTACTGATGATAAACAAACATTTGTTTTCAGAAAGTGCCATGTTAAACCTGAAACCTGAAAAACAACAATGTTTCTGCCTGTCGTGCACTCTATCCTTCTGGTAACTACATCATAACCCACCACCCATGGCTAATCCTTGCCTCCTGAGGTCCACCTGCTTGATATCAGCAGTAGAGCATCAGTAGAGGGTATTACGGCAGTTTTTCCAATCATAAATGGTCCTAGCCAAAAGAACAAAGACCAGCTAGGTGGGATCACACCTATTTTCTTTATTTTGAGGGAATGAGAAAAGCCATAAGGGTTGGTTGTCAACAGCGCCAGATGACACAGGTATAATGCCCACTCAATGTGAGGTAAGGGAATACTATGTCTCTTGCCCATATTCCTTGCTGAATCAAGAACAGTTCAGGGGTGAAGAAGCAGTGCTGGGAGGTGCATATCTGACATCAAGGGTGTCAAAATAACAGATGCTGCGGCTGCAATAACAATGTGCACATACATTAATGTCACAGCACCAGTACTAATACATTGCACACAGTATCACAATATTGCATCGTGAAGTATTGCCATCTGGCATGGGTGTAAAATCCCTGGCTTTATTATTTATTTATGTATTTATTTAAAACATGTGCAGGTATCCATCTCAGAATGGGTGGTCTGCTAACGGGGACCCTCGTTCCTTAAACTTCATGCCAAAAGCATAGTTTACACCAGTGCCCTGAGCAGCAGTATCCTGATCTTCAGCTCCTGCTCTCCAGGGTCACAGAGGAAGTTCAGAGGTCACTGGTGCCCTGTTTGACAACTATGATGACAGCAAAGTCACTTCAGTGCAGAGGTTTCATTTAAGCCTGTCCCTCTGTTTCCAAAACTTTAATAATTATGATAAACTAGCGCATGGTGGTAGCATAAACTGGAAATATGAGCCATACCTAGGCTGTTGTATGGGGGCTGATAGTTCACTTAATTATTAAAGCCACATCTTATTCGTACAGTAACAGTGTCAACCCTTTGAGCTCAGGCCAGCTACGAGAGGCAATCTGGATTCCATCCACCTGATTGCCAGCATTCCAGTGAAGGGTAAGGGTGAGACCCCCCTCAGGACTCCCCCTACATCCATTATTTCCCTACACCCACCCCCCACAAACATATGCAGTAACATGTGTCCAAGGAATTACAATTCATTCTCCTTCGACCAAGTATGCTGTGCAATAATCCCCCGATGCCCCATTGAATGGTACAAAAGGAAGAGTGCCTGCCTCTGTTGATACTCTGGGAGGTTGGGCAGCTCCTCCCTGACAGGACCAGTAGCACCCAAAAGGAGATCTCGGGAGAGACTGGCTCAAAGAGACAATTCATATCAAAGGCCTGCCTCAAAGTAGGGCGTTGCACACCAGAGAGCATGTGAAGCTTCAGGATGGCAAAGGGTGGAGTTAGGACAGTAAGAGAGCAAAAGTGAGCTTGTGGGCGGGTTCTCCATCATGATCTCCTGTGGGCTTTTCTCTCCTTCCTGTCACCTCCAGTTTCTTCAGAAAAGGTACCCTGGGTATGACGTCATAAGGCAAGAGTAACATATCTCAAGGACAGGTATTGGATCCCTTAAAGCAGGCTTGTTTTCATTCAATCCGTTCATCCAATCCCCTGCAGAATGTTACCTATACAAAGACGGGGGTCTCTGAATCCTTATTTGATTCTACTTGGACCTTCAATGACATCATGAAGAATTTATTTGGACCCTGTTGGGAGAGCAGCACTTTTCAAAGGCCATCTTCCAGAGGAGACAAACAGTGTTCTATGGGTGAGGAAAGCTCTGTTCCCTACCCATCTCCAGGGAACATTGAGGATAACTTTGTTGAGGACCGAAGTCTACCACTCTGCTAGCAAACCTCCCTAGGCTGGTAGAGCAGAGGCTGAAAAGGCTTGCTACTCTTTCACATTCACACACCTTCTAAGAGTGTAGTCTTTTCTCGACCCACATTACCAAAAAAGGTGAAGGAGAAACATCTCTTGGTTGTGCCTGTTTTACCGCCATGATTGGGATCACTGTTGGTTAGTACGAGTGTGAGAGCTGAGTAGGCGCTTTAGACAATAGTCATCCTTGTACTCCATCAGAGCAGAAGTCATTTTGTCACATGCCCATATTCGTTGGTGGTTTGACTGTCAGTAGCTAAGGGTTCTCACCTCAGGATTGCAGCTGTATTCATGCAAACTGAGGCCACCACATGCTCTGTGCTATGTTTGTGTCATCTACAACACCATTTGATCCTCACATTTGTAAACATATCTGGTTGGAGAGCCACCATTCCACACAAAACTGCAATATATATATATATATATATATATATATATATATATATATATATATATATATATATATATATATACATATATACATCTTTCCTTTTTAGAAGGCTTTACATTGTTCTCTAGTACGTCTGCTAAAGAGCTCGTGCATTCTAGCCACAGGTGCGTTCTATGATCTCAGTTGCTGCAGGGGCTGTGTGACTCAGGTGTAGTGCACAGTGTGTTACCTTTGGGGGCAACACCAGACTGTAAGGCTGTTAGAAGTTCGCACAGGCAGAAGGATAAATATGCACAGACCTTCCCATGAAACAATTTTAGCTCAGCTGGCTAGGAATATTACAATACGTACCGACATTGACTGTGCAACATCCAAAAAGCACATTTAATGTTCTCAAAACTCTGACCCACCGCGCAGACTTTCTTTTTGATGCATTCAATGGCAATGCGAAGGCTAATTTTCAGCTAATGCATTGCCTTTCGTGTTTTGTTTGCTTCTGTGTCTTTTTAATTTAATTTCAAAGAGTCCGGCACAGAAATGTCAGCGGCCGGGAAATCAAATGTGTGTTAAATTAGTTGCATTAGGCGTTCTTACTGCCTTTTTGAAGCTGAAGCCCATTTTCTATTTGTTAATCCCTTTTCCGGTCATAAAATGATGTCCATATTTTGTTTGAGACCATGGGCCTGACTTGTAAAAGCTTTTTTCAATGTGAAATCCCATTTGAGAACGCTTTGTAAATCAGGCCATATTCTTCGCTCTATCCTCTCTTAGAGTAGGAAGGGATTAGTGTCTAGATCGCCCCAAATATCTTGGCTGCACGCAGTACAGAAGAAGAGTGCCTAAGCTATGTGTTGGGGTGCCCATTGGGTAAGCCAGCAGTTCATGAAATCATTTCAAAGCAGTAACATGCAGCAAGCCTTCCTGGAAAGATGATGTCATTAATCGGATAACTCATGGTTGTGGTTGCTAGCTGAAATGTAGAGATCACTTTCCCTTTAGGTTCTTTATTATAAACCTATTGTGTTCCCCTTTTTTATGGGAATTTGTTTTCACTGTGAAAGGGAATAGTGAGTAGCCAATTTGATAATGTGGTGGTTGGGATTAGCCGTGTTTTGCTCCTCCCTAGAAGTCGACGATCATTCCCACACATACTGATTGACCTTGTGACCCCCATCCCACCAAAACCTTTAATTATACCTGGCCCAACTACAATTGCTACCACTGCTGGTGTGTTCACCTGATATCGCTGCAAATGGTTGAACACACAGTGAGCGAGGGTCCGACAAAGGAAAGACTTCAAGTGCTCTTGAAACCACTGCAGCCGGGGCAGGTGGAATGCGGAGGCTTCATGCAGAAGATTCACCTGATCATAAAGTTGGTCCTAAGCCAGTGGTAGCGATGAACCTGCTTTTCACCACCTCTGTCTCTGGGGCAAATTCAGATGATCCAAGAATTTTCTGGATCCATCAGTTTGACACATTGAAAATCTTCACCGTGGAACAAACAACCCGTTGGGATAGGGCATTTCTAGAGAGCTGATCCTGTGATGAATATTGTGAAATAAGTCTGTTTGGTATAGCACAACTTCTGCCAATTGTGGTGTCCTCTTGAAACTAGGATCTATAAAAGAGTGGCCTTGGACTGTGGTTAGTCAGAGCAGAGTGAAAGGCAGAGTGCAAGGCGACATGAAAATCCTGACATGTTGATCAACGCAGAACCGGAAATACATACCCTCTGTGCGAATGTAAGGGGTTGAACACCTGCGATTTGTGCCACAATATGAGCCCTATAAGTGGAATGGGGATATACGTTTGTAGTGGGATGATTGAACGGGTCAGAGCTGTTAGTCTGTGGTGGGTGCTATTTGAGCGGTTAGGATGACGTACATCATTTAAGGTAGAAGAGGGAGTGTGACGCCTGGTTATTGAGGGGGAGGAAAGGTTGGCTATTAAGGTTCATGTCTGGGGAGGTGGCTTCCTCTGCACCATGAAATGGTCATTGGAACCCAGATTACTGCTCCAGGTGCTCTTGAAGTTCATGTTAATTCCTGTGGCCATTTCTTTTTCTTTCAATGCTAGTGATTGTGGTTCCAGTTCCATTGAATGGACTGTATCAGATATTCATGAGTGTTTACCATGCAACATATAAAACATATAAGCTGATGTATCACTGTGGAGCGTGTTTAAATGTTTCATAGATCCAGTAAAGGACGAACTATGACTTTTCGGTTGTCACTCAGTCGGTCCACGTCTATCAAAGTTTGTTTTGTGACATTTCTATTCAAGTCTAACTAAGAAAACCGTGAAATTGAGGATAAATCTGCCATCATCCTCGAGCGTCCCCTCTGCTGCGGTACCAATGCAAAGACCATCAGCAGCCCTTCAACCTGGCAATGTTTTAATACTGACAATTGGCTGCTCTCTTGTGAGTTTCCTTGCTTTGAGGCTGAGCCTTATATCTCCTGGTTGACTTGTTCATGTCACACTCGCCTGCACAACAGCATTAACATCCGACCTGTTCTTACTTGCAATGCAATCCTTGTCCCCTCTCCAAATTATTTTTATTTCCACTGACAACCAGCTTTACAAGCATCCCTCATCCTGCAATATTAGGCCAGCCCCTTTTTCATGTCCTAGTCCTTTCTTTGACGTTCAGATGATTACAGGTGAGGCTCCCTTCGACTTCTCTGATTTTGCTTTATGCTCCGGCCTGAATTCGATCCATTGTCTCCACCTGTTGTAGTTGCCCTTTGTCCTCCTGGGCTCGCCATCATGCTTCCGTTTGCTTGAAGTGAATGCATCCAGCCATTGGAATGCCTAGTGTATCTCCCTGCGCCCTGCTGTTTTCCTCTGGGGCCCTCCCAGGCCATGCTTCATTGCCTAATAATTGTCCTCCATGAAAGATTCATTAGTTCATACATATCATTTGCACCCCTGCCATGTGTAACGCCAGTGCAGTGCTTTGGTGAAATTGCTTTATAAATAAATTAAATTAAATTAAATGCTGCGAAATAGCTTGATTTTCCTGGCTCGCCATTACATTTCAGTACCATCCAAAACTATGACATGTAGGCGAAGGAAAACAATGAAAAATACCTCTGTACATGAAGACATACTTCACATGAAACTGACTAAATATTAATTAAATTGACCCTAATAGAGCACTGTTAGGGTCTATCTTAAATTCCTGTGAATCGTTAGTTGCATAGCTACATGCTTGAGGGAAACAAATGACATGTACCCACCGCATCTAATCACGTAATGCAAGCAACATGGTTTGCACATACATTCCTTAATTCATTAGTATCTTTCTTTCACCCCTCATTCCGGAAACCATCATCAAACCATCACACATGTTAATAATACAAAATAATTACTGTGCAGATCCTCACAGTTAAAACGTCAAATTAAGATTCTAAAATTAATAGCAAAAGAACACGTATTCTATAAAAAAAAAACACTTTCTGAAGTGTAAATAGAATTATATGAGCGTGAAAGTAGACAGAAAGAAAGGACCACATTACACATGCACGGTTTTACTCCATCTGCACCAGGCCTTATAAAGAAACGGTGCAACCATATATATCACATCCACATGACAAGTTGACTTATAAAGGAAAATACCACTGGTTAATAATCTCACACCATCATTTTTCACGAGGGCCTTTCATTGGTTGTCTTCACACGAACAGTTTCTCTTGCAATATTACAAGCAGGCAGATCACAGAGCTTTTGTGATGCCATGGTTTTAAGGTTGGTCTCTCTGGCAGTGTCGCTCATCTCAATTTGATCAACAGAACCCATGCAAAAAGAGGTTGAAAGCGACCCAGATGGATTTCAAAGCAGCACTCGGTTTTCATCGAGTGTTCCATATCTATTGATTTACTCCTGCGCCCCAACATGATAGGCTTCCTTCAGTGCTTGTATGGAGCATTCATTAATACAACTAGTGGATTCCCAGTAGTATGACAATGCAATTCCTTCGAACATGTGTCGATATCAGGGATTAGCGCTACTCCCTGGATAATCCAATGCGCAAATATGCATTTCCTAATCCTCTAAAAGGTGTGGGTTTCACCATAACTGCAATTAGTGAACCACTGGTTTCAAAAGCGCTCTTGACCTCAAGTCTACCCAGGCCAATCCTAAGGAAAGGAACATATTTGATGTCGCACTAGGGAGACCCAATATGCATTTCACAAACGAATTCTCATTTAGGACTAAGGATCTTATGTTAGATTAACCCCACATTGGAGGATAGCACAGGGGCAGCGCGCTCGCCTTGGAAACGAGACGCAGAGCACTACAGGTTACATCCCTGGCTCCACGCCAAGAAACCTCTGGGTATTCAGCGTGTTATAAACAACCAATTACAATCACAGCTCTGCACCATTGTCGTAACCTCTAAGAACCAGCCTGATCACCCTATTGTCAAGTGTTGGTGCATATCAGGCAATGGTGGCACTGCATTGAATTAATGTAATGTAATGTAATGTAATGTTGCTCTTATTTATATGGCTGCACCATTCATCCTTCCCAGAAAAGTCAATGTCCAGGTAATCATAAAAAGTAACCTTCTCCAAAAGGAGACCATTCAAGTGGCTGTTAATATTCTTGTGTGCCTTCTTTTTACCACACACACCCTCATCTTGATTTGATTTCTTTTATGTGTTGCATTTGTAATGTGTGTGCTACCCATACGAGTATCAAAGCACACTTTCCTATGTTTTTAACAGAAAGTTCTGTCTGACCTTGGATTTCCCAATATAGGGTTGTATACATTATTGGA
Source organism: Ambystoma mexicanum (assembly GCF_040938575.1). Taxonomy (NCBI): domain Eukaryota; kingdom Metazoa; phylum Chordata; class Amphibia; order Caudata; family Ambystomatidae; genus Ambystoma; species Ambystoma mexicanum. The sequence goes on from NC_090924.1 coordinate 660,469,754, forward strand.
ACAGCCAGATTTTCAATTTCCTTCTAAATAATAGTAGTTTCGAGCTCAAAAGCAACTGTTCTAGGAGAGAGTTAAACAGAATGTCTGCATACATGGTAAAGGAGCGGACAATGGCCGGGGGACTTTTACTCATAGCACAGCGACCCAATCATTTCCCAGTGAGCCCGGGGGTCTGCTTGGGGTGTGCATTTTTGAAGCAGTGTTTATGTTAGGGTGGCACTTTAGCAAAGATATTTTTTTATGAACCAGAGTCCAAGCTTTATACTATACTATCAGTGTTGTGGGGTCTTGGAGATGATCCTTACAGCAGCATTAACCAAGGTCTGAAGACCGGTGTTCACATATGTAGGTGCTATTAAAAATAGGAAAGTACAATATACATATGAGACTATGGTTGCACGGGTTGTATGTCCTGGATGATTCTGCCTTTAACTTGACAGAGGAGCATACGATGGTAAACAGTGCTTCTGTCAATCTGATTCACATGTTTAGACATTGTCAAGTTGAAATCAAACCCTGCTCCTAGCCATACATGCCAACATTTTGACGCACCTTCCTACACACCTGGGAGGGAAATTTTGTGAGAGAATTTGGGAGACGTCATTTTCCCCATAAGAATGCATTGCTGGTGGAATTATTTTAGGTGGAAGAACGTGACAAATAGCAATATTTCCCACTGAAAGGTTGGGCGTCCGCCCCCTAAATCGGGAGGGTTGGCATATCTACCTAGTGTTTTCGCTTCATCTTGCACTATGATGTCATTCTCCTACAAATGAAGCTTATAAAGTTGATCTCCTAGAAACAATGAGATGTTATGTTTTGGAGGAATATACCCAGAGCCAATTTTTTAGCATCCATTTTTCAATTAAGATAAAAAATTAAATGGATCATATCTAGAAGGTGACTACGCTGACCTTGAAAGCTAAAGAAACATTGGATGTCGTCGCTATAGTTCTGAAGCACAGCATCATGTGGGAATGATGCAGTGGGCGCTCTGCTTTGGGGCTCCTCATCCTCCTGGCAGGTGAGGCTCTGCTGGTCCACCTCCAGTGGGAACTCACTGTGGCGTTTCCACCGCTTGACTCAGTGGAGACGATCATGTCCTACGCATCTGCATTTGTCTTGTGCTCCCACAAAACTCCTGGCTGCGTGTCTCACTGTCCCGGGAGTGGGCCGATCATTTTGCTGCTGGAGTTTCCATGGCATTGCTTTTTCCATTGGGCACGCCCTGCTCCATCCCACACTGCTTTAGGCCAGACTTTGCAGGTGCGCTTTTTAGCATGAGAACTTCCACGCTCCAGACTGGGGAATCTGCCGGCTCAAAGCAAGGGTGAGCCTTGCGCAAATGTGATTCTGCTGCCGCATCCACCCTCATGACGATTGCCTATTGGGAATCCATTGCACTCATTTGAACCGTTCGTCCCATTCCCGCATCGCTCTGGACTCTCTTCACCCTCCATGGACAAGCTGCTTGTCAACAACAGGTTGTTCATCCTAAGATACCACAGGAGGACATTATTTTGGAAAATCTTCCTTACCGTCTGTGTTTACGTTCTTTCCAAGTCTTTTTTGTTCACATGTAAGGGTAATCCCTACAGAGAAAGGATATGGAATTTTAACCAATAGTACAAACTACAATTACTCCCTTTGAAATTCATATTTAAGCTACGTCTCAAAGACCAAACATTTGTTTCATTGTCCACACACGTCTCATTAATGACATGAAACATCATTTAAGATGGTATGCTCAACTATGGCACAGATAATGAGGTCCTTGAGTCACCGAAGAATCACTTTATTCAAAATATTACACATAGTTCATAATTGTCCTCAAATAACTCGCACACATGTAGTACTGATTCTTTACAACAATCTAATAATGGCATCCAGTAGCCATAGAATTATATCTAAATAAACACATATATAAACACATGGGGGGTCATTACGACCCGGCGCAAAGGGATACTGGGCACCGGTAATGCACGGCACTGGTGCCGGTAATCCCTTTGCGCCCTATTCCGAGGTCTCTTTGCGGGTCCTTCCCTAAACGCCTGGTTTTAACAGGCATTAAGGACGGGACCCGCAAAGGGATACCAGGGTCAATAACGGTACTGCAATTTGTGGTACCGTTATTGCCGCCTTCCCCCTTCCCATTGAGCCTTATGGGGGCTCAAATGGGAATGATGAAATGGCATTTCGAATGGGGACTTACCGGTCCCGCAAAGGGCGGAATGGACCGGTAGGTCCCCATAACGCCACGTCGGTGGCGGTACCAGTATTGGTGCTAGTCATGGCGCTAATAGCGCCATGACTAGCACCAACCTCGGAATGAGGGCCATGTTCTACAAACATTTGAATACTAATGTACATAAAGTGTACACACATGAGGGTTGGGGTTGAGCAGATTAGAGTCTGATCCGCCCTGGAGCAACAGAATCAATCTAATTTTCTCAGTGGTAGAAGTGTGCCGAAAAAAGGAGTGGAACTGTGGTCTCAGCGGGAGTGAGGGTAGGGGCAACATTTGATAAGGTGTTATGGCCGGGACATTGCAATAGTCTAAGTGACCAGTAATTAAGGCTCCTATTAAAACTTTACACTTGCAAATGGACATGCATGGACAAATCCTCAAAATAGAATGGTGAGTATGGTCGTTGAAAGTAGAGGAATGGTAAACAATAAAATAAAAGAAGTTAACACCGCTCCCAACCGTTCCCGCTCATTTTCTACTTCAATAAGGTATTTCTTCTCAATATCCACTCTGAAAGATTTTCTAATAGGACACCATGCGTCCTCCTACAATGATATAATGTATCATCATATTGTCATCCGATCACTCAGGCCTCTATGAATCCACATAGCCTCATATAATAAACCGAATCACTGTACTGTTACTATCCAATCGCTCAAAGAGATCTGAAAAAAGGCCAGTAGCAGCATGCCACGTGATTAGTACATGCATTTGAAAGCTGCCTGCCATTTTATTTTATTCATCTGCAGGTGTCTTGAATTAATGGCCTGAGGCGGAGAAAAGAAAACACTGTCTAAATGCGAATGCCTGGGGGCATTACGGTGGGCGGTATTGGCCCACCGCCGAGGGTCTTATTGCCATTAGTACCCTGGCCTGTTAAACCGGCATTCTGAACATTCTGTCTTCAAAACAAACAGGCAAACAATGACATTTCAAGGCAAGCAAGATTTTTTTCAATAAGGCAATTCCTCTCTATGAGGAGATATGTTCACTGCAACATACGATTTAACAAAACAAAGACAAAACAAAGACAAAGACAAAGCTAAAACATCGGTTTTAGGGATTTTTACACAAGTTGCTGTCTGTGACAGAACTTGGAAAAACCCACTTTAGGTGAACAGGGTTGCACTTGTTAGATTAGGCATGAACCACACAATGGCTTGGTAGAATGACAAGCAACTAGACGTATTCTAAGAAGTAAGGAGGGCACTAGTGTGGTACAAAGAACAAACAAACACTGATACACTTATGAGTTATATGAAAAAAATAGCCATGTATTATATACACTAAGGCAGAGGTGATAATTCACCAGTAAAGTAAGTACTTGAAAACAGTAAGAGATCAATAGATCACCAAAGAGTATTCTTTAGATAACCCACAGTTTTAGTATTTTAGAATAGCATTGAGAGTGACAAATCACGTAGTAAAACCACCTGAAATATATATATGCAAACTGTTCAAAACTTCTATAACGTTTCATAACTTTACTCCAGCCTGTTTTAAAGAGTCCAACCCTATCTCATGTGAGTCTGTCAGTATTCAACTGGCCCACTGGGTCACCAGTGGCCAGGGTGGAGCAGGAACAGCAGGAAAGCAGGGTAACAGGTTCAGCAGGAGTCTCTTTCAGGATTGCAGGTGAGCAAAGTTAGTATTACAAAGTCAAGGGAATCAGGGTTTTCCCTTGTAGGATTGCCCCAGGAACAGTGTCCTAAGGGAGGGTTAGAGTAAAATGGGTGGTCAACACCAATGTAACTCTATGTGAGACCTAGAAGGGTGAAAGATAAAGCTATCAGAAGCCCCCAGGAACCCAGGGATCAATCAAACAACCCACAGGTAGGTTGTACCAGGGGAAGGACAGTACATTTGGATGAAGAAATTATTGCTGCGGGATGGTTCCAGCAGAGTGGCAACACCAGACCTGGTCACTGATTTCTCAGTCTTGATGACAGAAGAAAGGGACTTCAGTGGATCTGGCAAGTGCTCTCATGCAGACAGATGCCCGGCAAAGTATTTTCTCAGTTCTGGCTTATTGGTGCCTTTTTCAGGCTTCGGTGAAGGATGGTGGTCATGCCGGGAGACTCTTCTCGGATTGAAGGTCCTGATCTTGGGCAAAGGGACCTCTGGGCACTGGATCATATCACTGTAGGCTTAGGAGGATGCCCACAAATTTGGATGCAAAACCACACTTCAAGTGCCACTGCAAAGTAATGCAGCTAAGGTCCCAGGGTATTGGCGAATTGTACACTGTGGAAGTCACAGCTCTTTATGGGATGGTGCAAAATGCAGTTAATATTGGGACTGCTTAGGCCAACCAGTCTAAAGGAAGAAGTAATCATCCTAAGACCTTCTATGTCACTTAGAGATTGAGGTCAGGACAGCAGTGGTTACTCAGCAGGCACTGGCGGTTGCTAGAAGTTGCTGATGTCATCCTTCATCATTTTTCTTTTTCAGATTGTTCTGTTCCAGTGGTTTCAACTCCATGACCTCTGGATTCATGAAGCAAAGCTGGCTGAGTCCGCCAATCGTACCCCATGTACCACTCAAACTTGGAGATGGCTGTCCAATGGGAACAGCCAGCCTCCCAGTCTGAAGTAATTTCTCTCAGGCAAACTGCCGTACATAGGTAGGGGAGTTTCAGTTAACCCCCTCACTTCCTGTCCCGCCAGTCACTCAAAGGGTCCTTGCAGGGTTTCCAAGGGAAGCCCGGCAAAGACAAAGGAGCACGAGCACCTCCCCCGCTAGCAGAGTAGAAGAATACAAAAGCAATGACAGGCCCTCTTGTTTAGTGCTTTAAAAAGTACAGCCACCTTTTAGGGCAAATGGTGTCCCTTGTGTCCTCTATCTCAGCTGCGGAGACAGCCCATGATGAAAGTTCACAAAACGTTGTGTAAAAGGTACATTGCAACCAGCCTAAACAGATAGACCTGTCACTGTAACCAACAAGTTACTGGAGAGTCAAGAAAAGGGATACATTGGATCCCCGCAGCACTCCACATAAGGTGGCGTGTGCTGACTTTGCCAACTAAAACACAGGTAGGATAAACTGTATCCCCCTGTCTTGGTAACTTTAAGAGTTTGCCAAGTAAAGTAAGGAAAACTCAGAGGGAACCCACAGGAGCCTCCACCAACTCTGCACATAAAGTGTTGTGCGCTGCTTTAGTAAATTGTAGATGCCTTCACAATTGGAGAAAGCATGACTCCACAAAGAAATACCAAAACGAGGTAAAAATGGGTTCCCATTATTTTAGTAAAAGAATGAGTGAGTGTGGAAAAAGGTGCACATTCACTCCGGAGATTCAGTCGAAGAGTCTAGCAAAAAGTGCTCGGACACACACATAATTTTCACACAAAGATGGAAATCTACTCTTACACTTGGAAAAGGCGTTCACGTTCTTATAGAGAAATCATGTATTTGCTCATGGCTCCTAACACATGCTCATGTTAAACACGCTCCATTATGACGCAATGTGAGTTCAAATGCTTAAGTGTTGAAGACATCTTTATTTAAATAAAACAAAATAAAAAAAACACTTTGAATGTACTAGGTTTGTCTATTTACTCACTTCTAAAGCCACATTTTTACTTCACCATGAACACTCAAAACATGTATTGCTATTACCAGTATTTGCTTATACTTATTGACCTCTGGAGGGGTCATTATCTCTTGAGATATTGACCCTTCCCCAACTCAGGCCATAATTTGGTGGCTGGTCATTATGCCGGGTTAATGACCCCTCTCTCAGTCTATAAGTTTATAATAATTTTCCTGCAGTTTTCCAGACAAAAGAGAACAAACAGATTGACTGCAATATGAAGCAACTACATTGTGGAATATATATATGAGGGCACATCTGTAGGCCACCTGACAGGGCCAACTTAAGCCAGGCAAGTCATTCTCATTGTCCTTACCTTTTACCCTCATGAACCATTTAATGTACAAACCACAATCTGGACGGACACAAATGAGAGCAGAACCTCAAGGGACTTTAAAATATCACATCTGTTCTTCATTCAAATCACTTATGCTGCAAACCACCTGACACAATAAAATCACTACTCTGTCATATGTCTGTCTATGTGGTAGGGTCTCTCTCTCTCGCTCACCTCTCTCTGTCTCACACAAACAATCTCTGGCTCTTTCCTTCTCTCTCTCTCTCTCTCTCTCTCTCCCTCTCTCTCTCTCTCTCTCTCTCCTCCTTCTCGGACTCTCTCTGACTCTCTCTCTGACTCTCTGTCTCTGTCCCTCTCCCTATATATATTTATATGCCTACATCTTTCTCTCTCCCTCTGTCATCATGCCCATCCATCTCCCTCTCGTGCTCTTCCCTTTTGGTTGTGAGTGGTCCTGCGAGTTGCAACAGGCCAAATCCACTGATCACGGGAAGGGAGACCATTTTCTTACTCTGTGAGTCCTGTTCTTGTTTTATTTTTCCTTAATTAAATGTGTTGCTCTGCAGGTAATCACCGAATGTTAGCTGATAAAAGCCTCATGTGGTGTGACTTAATTAAATGAGTAATTGTAATTTCGGCTAACAACATTAAGTAATTAACCAGATCTCTCATTGTCGCTAGCATTATCTGCAATTGCGTTGATATCTATTCAAATACAACTGCACATATCACATTGAAAATCAAGAAAGAAGACCTGTGTGTGCATGTGTGTGTGCGCGATTTGACATATCTGGCAGCATTATAAACATGCCACTTCGATCTTGGAAGCCCATTTTTGAATATGAGCTCAAATACGCCACTGATGTTACACTTAATGCCACGGCACAGTTTTCAAGTGATTGTCCTTTGAAAAAGTGGCATTTTCAATGTTTCTGATCCCATCATAAAGAGAAATTAGTGGCTAGAGGTCATTGTGAGTCATTTACTAGTGGCTTGTAAATGTCTCTCAAAAAAGGATGCCATACTCTTGCTAACGTATCGTATTCTATACATAATGGTCTCGTGCCAAGCAGAACCGAACTTAGGGGTGGGCAAGCCGGGCGCTCGCCCGGGGCACCACGCCCCCCAGGACGCCATTAGCCCCTGTCACGCCAGCTCGGGGGAGTCTTTCAAGGGCTCCCCTGAGCTGGCATTGTGGGACAAGGCGCAGCAGGTGGTCTTTTACTGTAAAATGCGCCCGCTGCGGTGGGCTCATTCAATGACAATGGGGTGCTAACGGGCCCTATTTAACCTCCTTGCCTGAGCGAGGTTAACAACAAATATATTTTTTTAAAAAGTGGCCCATCCTGGCCCCGCCGCCTGTTAACCAGGTGGGCAAGGGCGGGCACCGCTGCACTTAATTCCGGCTCGTGTGTATAGGTTCCACTGTGGGGTTTGGTTGAATGGTATAGGCGCATGCGTTGTGTTCACTACCAGCTACTGTGTTTGAACAGTTCCGCTGCTAAGCATTGCGCACGGATAAGGACTGTTTTTGTTTAATAATCATTTGAATATACATTTTCTGGACTGTATCTAACCTCTTTATGTGGTAGAGGAGCTATATACACTGTGCAAAGTCTTCTAAAAGAATACGCTATCCACGCTGCACTAAATTCAACCAAACGAAGGACACATCGATCGCAAGCTATTAAGAGCATAATCCGTCCACTGTGACACCTCTCGCCCTGCACTAAGAATGCCACCTAGGAAAACACGTGCCAAGACACGTCTTACTGCAGAGTTCTACCGCATAGGAAGCATTCTAGGCTCCTCACTTAGCAGTTTCATTAATTAGACTGTCTTGTGCTGTAGCTCTATTTAAAAGATGCCTTACATTACTCTAGTCCGTGTCCACTTGTACTGTTTCAACTTGTGTGCCAACAAGCACCCTTGCCTGAATGTGGTGTGTTTCACATGTGGTCCAGGCCAAAATCACATTCCAATGACGGCCCGTCTGTGTGATCTGTGCTCAGGCCCAAGGGCGCATGCGCAGAACCTCACAGTTCGATGAAGGCCTTGAAGAACGTCGTGTAGTTAGGTTTGCTCTGCATTCCCATCCTGTCAAGATGTTGCCCAGGTTTCTCTGAGTCATTTAATAAGTGCAGTGCCGGACACGACGCCTTGTCTGGAATGAACCTCGACTCTTCGAGTCCACGCTGACAGCTCTATCTGACACTCTGACGTGCCAGGGTATAAGGCGCTGAGCCCGAAGCTCGTTTTAGCAAAGAATAGCTTTCCATGCGAATACTCCTGTCTTCCCGCAATGCTGCTCTGATAACACAATTTGATTCCGTCTGTCTTTTTTGATGCAGGTCAAAACCTTTAAAATGAATGATATTGTGGCAATAAGACCCGAGACGGCGGGCCAATACCGCCCCAGGACCCCCCCAGGTAATGCCCCCGGGGCCATAGTTAACGAAGCCCCGGGGGCATTACTGTGAGCGATATTGGCCCGCCGCCGTTGCTCTTATTGCCATTAGTACCCCGGCCCGTTAGACTGGGGTACTAATGACATTTTTATCTGTTTTGTTTCAAAAAAAAAAGAAAAAAAAGTGGAAAAAAATGGCCGACGGGAAAGGGAAAACGTAGTCCATTTTCCCTTTCCTGGCGGCCATCAGGAGCGGACGCGCTGGGGACAGAAGTGTTTCCAGCACGTTCACTCCCAAGACAAGAAGAGAAAAGAAGGTAAGTGGGATTGTGAAGGGGGAAGGGAATACCGTGTGGTATGGCTCGGAAAAGAGCCAATCAACACATTGAATTCTCGGTGCTACGCGCGTGCCGGGTACTAATTCACTCATGGTTGGCTAGCCATTTAAGAGAAAAAAAGAGGATCCAAATTGGAACCCTCCCGTCCACTGCACACCTTTATATTGCATCGAAAAGACGCCTAAATATCAGTTCAAAGAGACTTATTGACAGTTCATAATAGAAATATTCAATTGGAAAACAGGTTTAGCCAATTACAATAATACAATCAATTGTTTAAATGTAAAAACAAATATTATTTATTCCAAACGCAAATGGCAGAGAAGGATCAGTTCATTGTGGACGGCTGATGTGTTTCGAGAAGCAAATTCTCTTCTTCCTGAGCCATAGATCATACAAAAGAACTAAAATGTAGAACATATAAAGAAAATATAAGAAAAGAAAGAAAAAATCAGGATTGTGTAGCTATAAAGCCAATTCCACAGCCTACATTGTATTTAAAATTGCACAGTTGCATTTTAATATCAGGATGTATATCACAGTCTATCTAAAGTCACGGAGATACAGAACCTTAATTAGGTCTAATTTTAACAATTTCAGTAAAATTATATCCAAAGCCACAAGCAACCCAGACTGAAGTGGCCACAATAGTCAGTAGTTAAGGAAATCATGAATGGTGGTGTTAAATGAGGGAACCAGTGCCCAAGTATAATTAGAACATAAGGGCTAAACATTTGCTCACCATTATCGGAAGGATCCTTAGTCCTATTGCGTTTGGTGATGTCCCTGGGCAGAAGGGGTTCAATCGATCATGAAACACTAAATGGATCAAGAATGGAGCAGGCGCCCAATGCACTGTAATAAACAATGTGGGTAATAAATTGAGTGCATGATAACACGGAGTGGCAACAGAGTTGACACAGACTAAGTGAAGTCAACAGAAGAGCATGGACTCACCCTGGCGAGGTGAGTATACAACGAGGTACAGTGGAATCCTGTGAACTAAGTCCCGCAGACAGCGTGAAATCACTGATCAATGCTGGCTGGGACATGATGGTTGAATCTGTGAATAGCCCGAAAGAGCTATAAGTTAGTATAGGTGAATGGTTGAAGAAACCTAAAACGATTACCAGTTACGTTGCGCCAGTGAAAGGACTTGTAGAAATAACAATGTAGCTCGGTCAGAAACAGAGATCTGTGTCCGGCGTGAAGTAAATCTCCAATGTGTGTCAGAAATCCAGGCCGAGGGTACTCGCTGTCGATGGAAACAGTTGCTAGACGAGGGACGCTCCCAGTGGAATGAAGGACCCTCCTGTATGCATTTGTCTGTACATATAGTGCGTGGTGCGTGGAAACAAATAACGGACTACTGATTCAATTAGTGGAAAGAATACGGCTCTCAGAAGCCTGTACACAACAGTGGCCATGTTTGAATGTATTCAAAATGCGGGTTGGTAAAGGCCGGCAAGGGAGAAAGCTTGTAGTTCTATATGATCAATGGAAATTGGGTAACCTGATGATAAAAGTCAGGTAATTAGAGTTGTTGTTGGGTGGCTTTGGATTTACAAAATGGAAAAAAAGGTGACAAAAGGAAAACACAGTTGGTGTACCAACACCATATCTGCTGTACATAAATCATTCACAAGGTACTGAGTTTAAATGAAAAGGTAAATGATCACTGTCTGTGTGATTGCATGATTATGCAGTACATCCCAGTTTGTAGAATTTATAGACAACAATACAACTTCTTAGGTGATGGTATGCGATAGGCAAAATAGACTACACAATAAATACCTAATTTTTTGAAGAGTAAGACTAATTGCTCGTGCCTCTTTAGATGAAGCATTTCAATGAAAATTCATCACTGAGGCCCTTGGGGAGTAGTGTGTTCAGTGAATGAATCCAGTATTTCTCTCTGCGAGAAAGTATTGTATGGTAATCACCACCTCTATAAGGTTTTTTGACTACTTTTGGGACCTGAAATTTGACCTGGGCCATAGTGTGGTCGTTCTAGATGAAATGTCTCGAGAGAGAGGTGACTTCATGTTTTTACACCTGATATTTGATTTGTGTTCTGTGAGACTCTCTTTGACAGATCTTGTCGTTTGCCCAACGTAGAGTTTGCCACATGGGCATTTAATCGCATAGATCGCCCCGGTGGACATACAGGTGGCATAATGTCATAGATTGATTTTTTTGCCCGTTTATGGATGAGTGATATTGTCACCTTTGGTGACATTATTGCAGTGTGAGCAACAAAGGCAGGGGAAGGTTCCCATTTTTTTCGTTTGTAGAACCATTTGTTTGTCCTTTGGCGGTATTTCTGCTCTGGCGAGTTTGTCTCTAAGGTTCTTGCCACGCCTAAAGGCCATTATGGGTGCTTTAGGAAATACCTCCTTAAGTGTATGATCATTGTGGAGAATGTTCCAATTCTTTCTGATAGTTTTCCCTACTTCAAAACTCTGTCTTGAGTATTTGATGATGTGTAGGAGTGGTGTTTCTTTGGTTTTTGTTCTTGGAGTAAGGAGGTGTTCTTTGCTGATAAGCACTGATCTTTCTTTAGCTCCATTGAGAATTGTGACTGGATATCCTCTGGCTTCAAATTTCTCCAATAGTTTAGTGCTTTCTATGTCAAGACCTGCAGGCTAGCCATTTAAAACAAATCAGTGCCTTTATTTGTGCTCTTAAAGGCCAAAAATCTGTATTCTCCTTAATTGCAATGATGAGCAGGCCATCTAGATGGTTTTGAGATAGAGGTTAGATTTGGTTGTCTTGGTATATAGATTTATCTGAGCATAATATGTTCCTGGGACACTTTGTTAGGGTATTACGAGTATGCAGTTCTGGAAATAATGTGCCTGTAACATCGTGTACCGGCACCTTTTCAGGACCGGCATACTCTGAATCTGCAGGTATGACCTGCCGGTAGTTCAGGGCCCCACCGGTAGATAACTCACTGCAGCACCGGCACCATTAACAAGGTTGCCAGTACTTCAGTGGTTCCCAGCCCATGGAGTACAGTGGGACTCCTTGGTAATGGGAACTTACTGTTACTCTGCCACCCGTAATATCCTGGTAATACCAGAATATCGGGTGGCAGAAATGGTAAGCCGAGATCGCTGAGATTGCTGGGCTTAACGCCCATCTCGCAATGACCCCCTATGTCTTTCTTTTTCATTAAGATGTCCACTGACACTTGTATTACTATTCTTGTCTTCTCTTTGGTGTCTACACACAATGCAGATCCATTGTAAAGGGGGCACCTGCTATGACTGAATGCCAAATGTGATTTATTCTCTAGCCTGGGAGTGTTGTCAAGGATTGTAACGTCTTCAGTGTGCTTTGCCTGGGCATCCCGAGGGCAACCCTAACTTTGGGTATTCCTAAACACAGGTAACCTGAAGAAGCTGCAAAGTATCCTTGACTCTTTGGTGGCTTACCCTAGCTCGAGGCTTAACAATGCAGCATTGAACAATTTAAATCTAGGGAATCCCGAACATAATAATGATGTAGTTACTGTAGATCACTATCAATACAATCAATGTAAGCAATATTATACCATTAATGTAAAAAGAGAGCTAATCATTCATTTGGTTTTAGAGATATGGACCTGTAGTAACGATACATCCTAGGGCTCTATAAAAGACTACAGCTGTAGAGAAATGTTTAAGCAAATGCCGAATTGGTATGTGGGAATCTTTAGTGAAACAGGATTAGGGGCATCATGGCCAGGCCTGGGTGCTTGCTGGAGTGTATATTTGGTGAGAACTTCTACAGCCACATATGCTGAAGGGTTAAATGGGGAGGGAGCACACAATTGTGTCCATTTTATGATGAGGGAAAATTGGTTATTTGTGGCCCTGCTGGATTTAAATGTTGTCTGACAATATCCTACCCATACTATCCTGTAAAGAATCCCGATATGAGGTTCCAAGCGAGCACAGCATCGTTCTCTTTGGAAGTTCATAATATCCATATTGGGATACCAGCAGAGCAAATAAGCACAGCGTCAGTCTCCACAGGATGCCGTGCTGAGCCAAAAGGCTTTCGATTCAATTGAGCCGAAAGGTGGGATGAGGGCTGATTCTGCCTCCCCCCCCATCTCCATGATAATTGGTAACAAGCCTCATCGGGCCACCTTCATATACACTATGCTGGTACCCCGATTTGGGTATTACACCGTTTCCAACACAATCAATCGTGTGCCCACTTGGAACCTCCAATCCAGATCCATCCACTTGCACAGAGCAATAGACCCAGATTGTACTGGGATCCAAATTCCATGCCTTGGGAAAGACCTGTGAGGGTTGACGTGCATGGTCACAACACAATATCAAAATGAGTCAAACAAGGAAACACCCCACTAGGGAATCAGACCAGGAGATGGATTTGAAGTTGAACAAAGTTTTAGATCAAGTTATGCATGCAGAGAACTCTGCTGCTCTGAGAGAGCTCTGCCAAACATAACATGAACAGTAAATTATAAATTCTAGAAATGTCACTATTGATGTTTCCCTATAGGTGCATCATATTACAACAGGATTGGCGGAATACATGGAAACATTATAGGGACCTATGGGTCGGCTCTACAGGATTGGCTATAGCTTGGAGGTTCAGCAGGAAGCACGTGTGTCAGCTGGGCTCCTCTCTGTGGGGTGAAGGTCAGGTGTACAAGATGCACCATGTCTAACTACCTATTTTAGAACAACAGAGACTAAATACATGAGACAAATGACTATCATAAAACATTGACATTTTAAGGGGACCCTATAAAATTCGTTTGACAAATATATGATTTGGTGGCCCTTTATGCCCAAAGGTTCATAAAACACAGTGCCCCGACCCAGTTGCCTGCCTTGGGCTTTTTGATCTGCTTGATGCCTCATGATACAGATTGACACGTTGTTTGTACAGAGTATATATGGTGTGCAGGGATTAGGGCTGTGGTGGGTACTCGGCATGATCACTACAGGAATTTTAAATGTGTGTCTGCATCAAAGATAAAGATCATCAGGGGGCTCTGTGTGCTGTAACTCTAAAGATGGGGGTCGAGTGTGCCCAAGCAGGTTTGTGGAGACGGATGGGTATGCAGGCCAGTGTTTGCTCCAGTCACACACAAGGCAATGAGCTCATAGGAAGGGAAAGGGTACTAAGCATTTGTAACAATACATGGCTGAGCTTCCGTGAGAAATGGGATTGTGCAGAGCTGCCAGGGGCCAGAGGAGGAGGCTGGGCTTTCTGTGTGTGTGGTGCTGGGCAGAGGGAAAAGGGGCTGTTTAAGGATCATTGTGTGGCCTAGGAGAATTTGGCGTTTAGGGTGGCACAAAATGGATTCTGTATGTCTCACCAGATGGCTCTGTTTACCGTCTTTTTTGTGGTTAACTTTATGTCCAAATTATAAGAACTGACGAACAAACACAGGGACATCTCCTGCCATTGAGTAAACATATGATCCAATCTGTGCGGGAATGTCAGGGGGCCAGAAAGACCTCTCCTCCCCAACAGGGTTTAAACACATGTCGGCTGATTCACACAATTTCCAATTACATTTCTCTTGATGTTCTCTTAGTATTTTTTTGAACAACCAGCTTGTGAAATTCAGGGTATAACCTACACTAGTCATTATACAATGTGAGGGCTAAACCTCCACTTTCCCGTGTTCTTACTGCAGGTTTACTTAACTCAGTCATAATTACCAAACCCGCATAAGTCATTTTTAAGTGCTGCACGAGTTGATTCAGTGTCTAGTGCCCCTTTGATGTGTTTACCTTGTATCCTGTAAAGAAGTTTGGAATTTCTAGACGTTCTAAATTTGACCGTAGACCACATCCCGTAATTCTTAACAGAATGCTAGTGTTTTCTCCACTAACCAGAACCTAAGGTTTTTCTCCCACTGAACATCTTCCTCATCGCCACATGAACTTCATCACTTCATCCCCTGGCCACCTCCACTGACCCTCAATATCCCCAGCAACAGCTAAATGAGAAACACCTTTGCAATGGGTGTTCCTCCCATTCCCTAGCATGACCTCTGTGTATCCCTTACTGTGAGATCTTCCTTGAGACAGCCTCTATGTTTCAACAAGCAACATGCCTTGTTCGGTCCTCATGCCATTCTTATACCAGATTACATGTTCTCCTCTTGGTTTTCTGAAACCCTATGATGCTCTTCCTGCCTAATCCGCCGTTCTCTGCAGGATTACAGATAGATTAAAGCTTGCTAGGCACGTGAAAACTTCTTGAAGCTAATTGTTCCATCTACTGTTAACTTCACTGTGTTTAGCTTTCCTCTGAGCTCTCTCTCTCCTTATGATGGAATCAGCACCACAGAATGATATGATATGAAATCATATTCTATTTATAGTGCGCCTATACACAAGTGTTTCAAGGCGCAACGAGGCAGGGGAGGGGAACAGGGGTTGCAAGAACAATCTTGCTGGCCCCAGTGAAATTGAGATCATGCAAGTGTGGGGGAGAGAGAAGGAGAGAAGTGCTAGGGGAAGGGGAGGAGGAGCAAGTGCAAGACATGGGATCAAACTTTGAAAACAAGAAGTGCAGTAGCAGGTGGCAGTGCATGGTTAAGTGCAGAAAACAAGTGATTAGATAAGTGCAGGTAGGGGGCTTGCATGGTTTCAGATACAGCCCCAAGTGCAGGGTTGCCAGGAGGCAGTGCGGGTGTGCAACTGGGAGGGCAGGGACCTGGGCCCATGGTTCAGAGGGTAGCCAGGTAACCAGTGCAGTGTCAGACAGGAGATCAGCAAGGTAAGCAAAGAGGAAAGTCTTGAGCTGCTTCTGGAACCAGAGATGGTTCTGCTCAAGTTTCAGAGAGGCAGGGAGGCTGTTCCAGAGGGAGGCGCCAGATGAAGAGAGAGATCTACCCCCAACTCGTTGCTTGGAAAAGCGTCAGACCCTCAAGGAGTTGTAAGGTGGATGAGCGAAGAGCTTGAGTAGAAAGATACTGCCAAAGAGAAGGCTGGTGATATTTTGGTCCCAGGCCCCAGTAGGCCTTGTGGACAATGCAAAGGGTCTTAAACTTGATGCTTGCAGCCACTGGCAGCCAATGGAGAGATTTCAGTGCTGGAGAGATACGATCCCTGGTCTTGAGTCCAAGGACAGTTCTTGCAGTCCTGTTCTGGATGAGTTGCAGAGGACAGAGAGTAGAGGCAGGCAGATTTAAAAAAAGTGGCTGTTACAGTAGTCAAGCCTAGAGAGAACCAGAGCTCTAGA
Organism: Ambystoma mexicanum; assembly: GCF_040938575.1. Lineage (NCBI taxonomy): Eukaryota > Metazoa > Chordata > Amphibia > Caudata > Ambystomatidae > Ambystoma > Ambystoma mexicanum. The sequence goes on from NC_090924.1 coordinate 660,485,865, forward strand.
TACAGTGAGCTTCTGGGGGAAGGAGAGGAAAGGAAGAATACCTCTGAGGAGGTGTAATTGGTAGTTTGACTTCTTAGAGACGTCAGTAATATCAGGAGAGGAGGAGAGTAAGGGCTCGAAGATAATCCTGAGGTTATTAGACTCACAGGTGGGAGCAGGAGGACTGCCAAGGGAGGTCGGCCAGAGAGTGGCAGGAAAGAGGGGTACAGGTGTGCTGATGAGGAAGATCTCCATCTTGCTGGCCTTCAGGCATAGATCTTTGGTGGCGCACCACTCCTGGATTGCCGACAGACAATTGGGGATGAGAGAAACAGAAGAGGCGGCAAAGGGGAGCCTGAAAGCGTGCTGGGGTCATCAGCATAGCACTGGAAGTTGGAGCAGAGAGCGCCAATGTGGTGGGAGAGAGGTGCCAGGTATTGGTAGAACAACCAGGGAGAAAGGTTGGACCCCTGGGGAATGCTGCAGGTGGAGAGAGAGGGATAGAAGAGAGGAAGGACCCAAGTTGGACCTGGGAGGGCGGTCAGAGAGGAAAGACATGAGGCAGGCCAGAGCCTGATCAGTGATACCCAGGTTATCACAGAGATGGTTGAGTAGGATGGCATGGTTGACCATGTCAAAGGCAGATGGGAGATCAAGTATGATGAGGACAGAAGGGAGGTTAGAGTCAAGGTTAGAGCTCAGGTCTTCACGGATGTTCAGGAGAACAGTTTCTGTGCTTCTGGCTGCTCTGAAGCCATACTGATGGTCATGGGGACAACCAACAGCTTCAGTTTGAAGATTAAGATGAAAGATGGCCAGATTTTCTAGGAGCTTGCCCAGGAAAGGAGTGATAGAGATAGGGCAATTGTTAACCAGAACGGAGGGGTCGGCTGAGGGTTTCTTGAGAAGAGGGTAAAAGAGAGTACTTCATGGGGAGGGGGAGGATCCAGAGGGAAAAGAGTGGTTACAAAATTCAGCCAGGACTGCAGCAAGGGTGTCAAAGTGGTCCTTGATGGCTTTGGAATAACAGGAAAGAACCTGTTTTGATAGGGTTTTCTTAGATCAGACTTGTCTAGTAACCTCATCAGGGGAGAACAGCAGGAAAGCAGAGAAGGGAGGGGGGTAGCCGCAGGGGGGCTGGAGGAAGAGGAAGAAAAGACTGGAGGGAGAAGCAGGAGAAGCTGAGTGGGTGGACAGGATGTCCTGGGTTTTAGAGATGAAGTGAGAGGCCAGGGCCGAACAGAAGGCATGCGAAGGGACAGGAAAGGTAGAACTGTGGCAGGATTGGCCAGCTCCTTGCAGATTTTAAAGAGTTTAGCCGAGTTGTTAGATGCCGCAGAAACACGGGCTTGGATGCGTGCCCTCTTCTTATTGAGGACAAATAGTCCGTATTGCCTTTGGAGCAGTTGGCAGGCCAGTTTGTCAGAAGATGTACAAGATGCCAACCATTTCCTCTCAGCCACCCTACACTTACGATTAAGGGTAACAAGGTCTGAGTCGTACAGGAGTTGCATATGATTTTATGCGTCATGCATATCCTCATGACAGGGGCACGTATATCGAGAGTATCAGAGAGAGCAGAGTGGAGGATGGAAAGGGCTGTGTTAGGGTGTGAGTCAGCCATAGGTGCAGGAGAGGGAGAGAATGATATCCTCAATTGACACATGTTTCATGGATCAAATTACTGATAAGGTGGGTGGCAGCGTGGGGGTAGACTTGGCTTGAGGGGTAGAGAGAGAAAGATGAGAGGAGAGGAGAAAGTAGTCACTCCATGAGAGAGGAGTGGTGTGAGGGTTAGAGAGGGGGGGTCAGAGGAGATCAGAATATCAAGAGTGTGCCCTGCAGAGTGAGTCAGGCCAAAGGGAAGAATGGATAGAGAGAGAGAATTACAAAGGTCACGAAAGAGTCCTGGGGTGGGGCAGGGAGCATCCAGGTGGATGTTGAAGTCTCCAAGGAGGAGGAGCTTAGTGGTAGAGGCCATGAGGGAGGGAGAGAGGTCATACCACTCGGAGAGGAAAGGGGTAATCAGACCAGGTGGCTGATTAGATAGTAGCCAATGTGAGAAAGTGGCCAGGAGAGAGAGAGAAAGCCTAGAGACCAGGCATTCAAAGCAGGAGTAGGCCTGAATAGGAATGATAGAGGCAGGAATCCACTCTGCAAAGACCAGGGCTACAACCACGCCGGAATGGTTGGATCTGGTGGCAGAGAGGATCCTGTAGCCATCAGGAAGGAGAGTGTCAAAGCTTGTGACAGAGCTGGCCGTGATCCATATCTCAGTGAAACCAAGGACATCAAGGTTGAGTTCTTCAGATGTCAGAGGAGTGTTTGATGGCAGAGCGAGAGTTAAGAGTGGCGAGGTGGAGAAGGTTGACATCCTTGAAAGACTTGCGGGGAGGGGTACATATCAGAGGTACTCCCTGCGGAGGTGTAGAAGGAGCTCCAGGGAGGGCAATGGAGGTAGGAGAAGACAGAAAGGTAGCCACGGAGGAGGAAGATGGTGCCAGAGTAGTGGCGGAGGATGGAGGCAAGGAAGCTGAAGAAGGGAAGGAAGGGATAGCGAGAGAGGACATTGATAAGGTGTGGGAAGCATCTATCAAAGAGGAGGAGGTTGGCCTGAGGGCCTTGGAACAAGATGGTGCCATTCAGGTAAAAATTAATGATGACCTTAGAGGAGTGGAAGGAAGCCAGGAGGGCCTCCCACCAGGTGCATCAATTAATGGGAGAGGAAGAGTAAGGAGAGAGCACATAGACCAAATAAAAAGTCCATAGGTCTGGTGAAGGAACGACAAAGAGGATGTTGGTGAGGGTCTGTCTGAAGGAGGCACTAGTGTAGGTATCAATGATAGGGAGGCCTGTGTTGGAGACAAGGATATCCTTTTTGAACTTCTTCCTACCAGACTTAGTGAGAAGGGTAGGATAGTTGATAGCAAAACAGTTGGAGAAGATAGGAGAAATGGAGAGTGTCATAGGTGATGTCGGAGAGGAGAGAGGGGGCTGGGTGGGAACACTAGGGGAGAAAACAGGAGTGGGGAGCAAGCAGAAGAGACAAAACAAGAAGGGAACAGCAGGACAGATGAGAGCACAATGCAGCCACTGAGCACAACTAAATTCGAAATCAGCAGGGCACATGAAAATGCAGTAGAGCCACTAGGCACAACTAAATTTGAAATCGGAAGCACACATGAAAATGCAATGCAGCCACTAGGTACAACTAAATTCGAAATCAGTAGGTCACATGAAAATGCAATGCAGCCACTAGGCACAGCTACATTCAAAATCAGCAGGGCACATGAGAAAATGCAGTGCAGCCACTAGGCAAAGCTAAATTCCAGATCAGCAGGACACATGAAAATGCAGGGCAGCCACTAGGCACAACTAATTTAAAAATGTGCAGGACACTTGAAAATGCAATGCAGCTACTATGCACAACAAAATTCCTACATTTGAGATCAGCAGTACACATGAAAATGCAATGCAACCACTAGGCACAACTTGTGAAGACTGGAAGTCCAGGTGAGAAGGAGTAAGGGGGGAAGTTAGAGGGGTAGGCTTTGGTGCTTAATGATGATGACTAACCAGTATGGAAGTGGAAGTGTCACATTGTTCCCAGAGAGAGTGTAGGGTCCAACAACCACCATGCATTCCTGAGGTGGGTGGAGGAGGACCCCCAGACCCAGCCAGGCAGCGGACAGGGGGCAGACATGGCCTTAGATAGTGGGACATTTGAAGAGTTGGTTGGCTTAAGCCTGCCAGTCCACGATAGAGCCGGTTTGTGTTCCTGGTGGCCAATCATCGGTCAGATGGTGTGAGAGGTCTATGGGAGCATCTTAGTAATCACAGAATGGGGGTGGCCAGATTTGAGTTGCCGTGAGGCCGGCAGCAACAAAGGGGGAAACTGGAGCACTTCACACCTCAGCCAGTACGCTCCAGAGACAAGTGAACAATTTGCACAGGCAGGGTGGCGGAATGCGAGGTTGAAAAGCAGCCACTTTGCAGAATAAAATTTGCTCCAGTCCACAAGCTTAAAAATAGATGTTTTCTTTATTTCTTTTTTTTTTTCCTTGCTGGTCATGGAGACACCCTACCTCTGAGTGGAATGGGGGGGGAGAATGGACATCCCAGGCAATCATCTGCCGTCTGGTCAGGTCCACAGGAAGGCAACCTCGAAGGGCTTCTGTGGGAGAGCAAATCAATGCCACAATTGATGAACAAGACCAGCCGACCCAGATCAGAACATATATTGTTTCATCCCACCTTACAGAAGCAAGCCTTGGGGGTGGTATAGGTGATTTCCTCTTTCCACATAAGTGAGCAAGGCCACATGCATGGAACATGATTCTTTACATCAATGAACACAAACCACCACAGATGTACACTCCCAAGACACTCTCTGGACTGTATTCCTCCCTCCCACACCATTCTTAGGTCAGACCTCAGACTCCAAATGGAAGAAAATAATTTCATATTTACGGATGCATGAAACAACTGGACACTTACCTCACCTACCCCATCCTTTTCACCCCAACTAATGTATCACCTTTTAAATCTTGCAACCTTACACTTCGCTCACTCCCTATTAGATGACCCACCATGCCTTATTCATTAAAACTAACCATATACTACTCTTTCATTAACAACAATCAAAACAAAACAAAACAACCAATTATTCCCAACCAAAGGAGATATCCTTATCTTGCAGTTTATTAGGTGGTCACAATCAACTCAGGGAGTTCCTTTCCCCCACCAAGCAAGGTGGTGCACAATAAATCACTTTTTCTTTCGAGTTCACTTTGGTGAGAACTCCAACCTGTCTTGCACCCAACCCCAACATATAGCCTGTGTCACCAATGGACTAGGAACCAGGTGTGTGTAAACTAAGAAATATAGGGGCTGATTCATGGAATTATTTGTGCCAAGAAAATGGGGATTTGTGCACCATTCCGTCCGCAAATTCCCATTTGTTAAACAGGGATTTGCGGGCAGAATGGCGCACAAATACCTGTTTTCCAGCGCAAATAATTCCATGAATCAGCCCTATAGTTATTTATTTATTAAAGGTTTGATACAGAAACAGAGCAGTCAACATCAGCCACTGTGGCAACTCCCAATATCACAACAGTAACTTGGTTATTAAAATAACACAGGTACAACTTTGAAACATGCAGACACAACTAACAACACATTTAATTTCGATTTAACCAATAGAAAGCCTTCTCCATACAATAGAAAATAGTGTTGCAACACACATTCAAAGAATAGGCAATGCTTTGGGATTATGGTTTTGGGAGGCAATGGCATCAATGATAACTTTTGTTTTAAAGCTTTCAGTTGAAAAAGGCACAGAACAAGAACTCGAAGGGAAATTGTTTTTCAACACCCTTGAAAATGAGAAGCAATGTCTGAAAATGCTGGTCAGAGAAAATGAGAACAAAGGAGGCATTTTGTTTTGGCAACACACATACAGATGAGATGCAATGAATGGGAAATTTAATTTTGCAACATATATACAGATGAGATGCAATGCTTTGTAATTCTGATTTTAAATGAATGATTGGGACATTTCGTTTTGTCAACACATATGCAGATGATATACATTGCTTTGTAAATATGATTTAAAATGAATGGGGATGAAGGGGACATTTCGTTTTGCACCCTCCACACTCACTTGAAAGGCTGTGTTTTATGGAGTACTTGTTTTTGGATATAGGACATCCCCCCTTCTTTACAGGAGTCAAGGGTTCCAGGAAACAGTCAATCAAGTCTTTATGGGCTATAACATACTAGGCCTGAACTTTGTTAGCTTCGAACGCTAACAAAAATCATCAAGTGATTTTCTATATAGGAATTAATTGATTTACTTTAATCAAATGTACTAAGGGTCTACAAAGTGCCTCCACCTTCCCCCACAATTTAATGGAAAGGGTTAAGGCAGTTAGTTCCCAACACAATTCAATTTCAACAGAGATGGTGGTTTTCTATGGGGAAATAATTTGAATGAGATTAAATAACTTGTGTGAAGGGCCTACCCAGTTTCACCCCCCCTTTACCCACTAACAGAAAGGGATAGAGGCAGATGGCTCCCCATGCAATTGGTAGCTTTGGTATATCTACTTACATGGGAGCTCTCTGCTCCTTGCTCAGGAGGCCAGCCAAATTCTTAGGACCCTGGTAAGCAGCTAACACCATGCCTTTCCTACAGAAAGGTCCCTCTCAGACAGGCCTCTCTCAGATAGGGCTACCAGATTTCAAGGCAAGCTTTTCCCTGATGGCCTTGGTAGCTCTCCTTGCCTCTCTGCTAGTTGTTCCTTGCAAGGTTCCAGCAGCAGGCTATCTCCCAGAATAAACTAAAAAAAAAACAAAAAGCCTTCTTCTAATGCAAATCTGACCTCTTATAGCACGGATGACAATCCAACCTTTTCATAATTCCCACGGTCATGATTGGCTAGCTCACTCCCTTCACCTCCCCTCACCACACCCTCTGCGTGCTGATAGGGCTAGGAATTGAGAGGAGTGTATGATGTAGTCTGAGGGAGGAGAAAAGATACATCATTTGAAATTGACAGGGATTTTTACATTTTCTGTTCTGAAAAATCTCAGCATGTGACATCACCCTTAACTTTTCAGATAACCACATGAATATAGATATTTTTGAATTCTTAATTTTATTGGTGAGTCGGAAAAAACTAAATAGCTAAAAATGAGGCCATTTCCAATTCATACCTGACTTTCATGATCTATACCTTTGTCAACTTTCCCATTTCTCAGATATATGAAAATGGCAGAATCATAATTCTTCCCATAACTGAGCTTGTGTACATCACATACATTTCATTTTTACAGGGTCCTGACTGGATTGTCATCCCCTTTAATTTGAACCCTGGGTGCGCTCGATAGGGCACACTATACCCCTTTTATTTACAAAAAATTGTATTCAATGTTTGATCAATGTCAGGGAATTACTTCGCCCCTAGTTTTACATTCAGATCAGACACAAGCAGTTTCCATTCCTCTTAAAGCAATTGACCAGCCATCTGGTTTCTTTCTGTTTATCCTAACCTTTTCCCTCCTTGGCTTCAAAACACTGTTTATAGGAAGGCCTGACCCTAAGGTCACTTCTGCTGGACATGTTATCAGCAACTCCTATAATTTCAATATACTTATTCGTGTATTTTAGCATTTAGTTTGACAGCGACCTATTTCCTTGGTGGGCCCAGCCAAAGGTCTTGAGTTCAGATTTTCAAAGGGTCTTTGTTCAGAGCTAATGCACTTTTATGTGAAATTTGACTTTTAAGGTCCTTTCTGTAGGTCATGTTATCAGCTATTCACCACAATTCGGATCTCTTTCTCTGTATATTCAAGCATTTGCTTGAAAACAGCCCTGAATACCTGATATTCTTCAAACCAAAGAGCTGTGAGGCCAGGATCCAGATACACTATTCAGTTCACAGTTCAGTGGGGGATTTCAGCACAAAGAGAACAAGATGCAGTTTAAAGGTTTGCATATTACAATTACCCGCTGTGTATCTGCAACTTTCATTGCTACACCAGGGCCTGTTGTCCATGAACATTTTCAAATGGATATCACCAGCCAGCTTCACTCTTAAATATTGTCCTTCAATGGCCTCTTTATTTCTGACATTCAGGGGCTAGATTTTACCCCACACGTATGGCTAGTCCTGCCGGAGATACACTGACCTCCCAAAGAAGACAGTCTCTCCATCAGATCCCCATTGGATCGCAGGTAATGGGTACTTCCAACCCACTCTCATCCATCTGCATCTGCCTATTCATCTATCATACTAACCCTCAGCCCCTTCTTTTACAGAGTCATACCCAGTGGAGCCAGCAGTATTGGCAGAAGGGTGTTATCTAAGGCCACAATACCTTACCTTACAATATGACTACAAACCACTCAGTAATGTTTTTGTGATTGCACTTTTTGTTCTACACTACAGCATGCGTTTCCAACACTACCTTTTCTGTGCATTGCTCTGATGCCCTCTAAGACTTGGCTGCAGTTATATATACTACAAAATGAGTACATATATTGACATGTAAATATCTCCCCCTTGCCTTTACAATGTGGGGTAATCTCTGCCACCCCTCCTTTTTAGTGCATTCATTTTCCCTTGAGGAAGCATTATCAGCAGCTATGGCAGATGTACATTGCTGATGTACTCAGCAATATTAGCAATTCGTACCCAGCGAGGGGGTGGCAGCTGATGTGGAGGCTCGGAACTTGGTCCTTACCACACAGGGAATGATCCAGCTCTGAGTCTCCTCAGAGTGGGAGCCCCCATCTTCCCTTGCTGTGAATCTGGTAAGTACACTCCCTGTGCCCCCTGTACACCCTTGCCCACAACCCACCCCACTTTTCCTCATCTTAAGCCCCCCCCCACTCACTAATGGCCACCATGGAAAGGGAGACAGGACTACATGTAGTACCTTCTCCCCGATCCATGGCAACCATTTTCTTTACATTTGTTTATCCCGAGTTCAGAAACCGTTTATACACAATTTCTCAACTCGAGAAAATACTATTAGTACCCCAGTACAACCTGCAGGAGTACTAATAGCAAAAGATCCCTTGAAAGGGGCGGGGGGGCATTACCAGTCTTGTTATGTCCCGGGGCTTACATTAAAGCCCACTGACACCCCAGGCATTACCAGACCTGTAATGCCCCCCATCCTTGGATTCTATTGCTTAAGTTTTCTGACAGAAACATGATTTCCGCAAACCTTGTCAGTGATGACACAAAGAGTAGCTCGAATTTTGATGTTGCCGGCCGGTTGGCAATGGTTGGATGTACAATAACTGAACCCAAGCAAGGTGAAAATCCGGTATCTGCGAAGACACATTTTCTTCTTAGAAGCAGATTTCTTGCTTGACAGCTGGCTCTCAACCAGTGAATTATGGGAAAAAAGGTCTTGGTGTCTTCATTGAAAAGGTGTAAAGTTTTGTTAATATTCGGTTTCTCTGCTTTTACAAGCAGAGGAGAATTATCCAGCCAAATGTCTCCACTGAGCAGAGGATGGTGGGTAGTCATAGTGAAGGGATAATCTTGTTGTGCAGGATGTTTCCTGCTAAGACAGAATACCTGATGGAACGATGCGCTGATTTCAGTGGATTATGAGTTCTAGAGAAATGTGCCTTCCAAAACTGTGCAAGCACCGCTAAAGCACTTCAGTCAAGGTTGCAGGGGTTCACATATGCATTCCATTACCCTACCATTACACCTTTGCTTCAAATCTTAACTCTCAGTGCATTAGTGAACGGGGCTCTTATACAAGAGATAATTCTACCGAAACTATATGCTAACCTTAATTACTTCCTCTTAACAGACTGTTTAAGATAGCAAAACATGTCACTAACAAGTCAGTAACATGAAAAATAAATTGCAATTTAACAGCAATATTTAATTACCGGGGTATACCAACTTTTTGAATGGGGTCGTCGACAGGCTTATTGTGCCAATACTTGCTCCCTGGCATGTGCAAAGCTTGCTGTGGTGAAATAAAAAATGGAGACGCTGGATCATTTGACAAATTAAGCAGAAATAATGACTTTCATTAGAAAAAATTAATTCATGTTCTTGTATGTTGTGCTAACATATTTATCTTGTCAAAGGGTTGCTAAATAATACATGTCATCTGTCATCATTAGAACCAACATGCCAATCTTGGAAAATATGATTGAGGACATCTAAACGCTTGCTATAGGCATTTTCACAGCAGAAGATGCTTTGTTTCAGGAGTTATTAAATTATGTTTCAATTTGTATCTAATGTGAAAAGTTTAATGTATAATCATGATTGTACATCTGGGTAAAATACCCCCTAATGTGCATACTCATGAAGGAATCACCATGACATTCTGAGATTTCAAGGTGTGATAATGAGCCAGTCAGATAGCTAAGCTTTTAGCCAGTAAGATAGCTCAGCTGGTTGAGTGCTCACTGATGACATATGTGTGTGATCTGCAGGTCGCAGGTTCACATTCTGGCGAAACAAACTCAGCCGTTCATCCGTCTGAGGTGAATAAATGAATACCAACATTGGTTGGGTGACAATTGTATGTAAATATGTTCTATGTACAGTGATTTGGTTAAAGTGCTATATAAAAATCATCAATTGCAAAAATGGTTTCTGATATGCTAATAATGCAGAGATCAGCTTGTCCATATTGTCTTAATAATGCATAGTGTACTGAAGCCAAAACAAAGTGCAGCACTGGCCTAAAGTACAACACAATTAATAAATACCATGGTGGCTGTGTTTTGATTATTTGATTTGAAAGGGGACTAAAGGTGTGAAACAACCTTTCAGGTTTAGCATAATCTTGGTTGTAACTGTTCTATGGGCCTGATTCACAAAGGTTTTTAAAAATGTTTGTGAATCAGGCCCTATGAGTGACCAATATAAATATGTGGTTACATTTGTATCAAGTATAATTTGTGAACCACCTTTTCCCATAAAAATAATACATCATGAATACTTTGAACGATGCAGGGTCTGCCGCATGGCTTCACTTTGTCCCACTTAATGTATTGGCCAATGGTATATTGCTGGGATGTAATCATGGCCATCATCACGCAGTGTATAAGGCCGGGATGATGAACACTGGTTCTTCAAGGCATCAAAAATTATGGGTTTTCACGATATCCTTCATTAATATGTGTGAGATAAAGGTGCATAATGTTAGAATCATTGCATGTGTGTGAATTAATGATATTAAAGTTCAGCTCCACTGATATAGGGCCAGTTTTTGAATACATGACGGGCCTGACAAGTGTTCTCCTCCATAGTGTTCTCTCCAGTGGTGAAGCACTCTGCTTAGACAAATGGCCTGTGAAAGGTCACATGTGAGTCAAGGAAGGCCACATGCAAAGGAAGGCTCTCTAAGTGCTTATATCAGTGCTGCAATGAAATTCGAAATTACAGACCAAGTAGAGGCACACTGAAAACAGCTCTAAGATCAGCCCTTTGTTAGTCTTCATCTTTGCGGGTTTGTTGAGGCACACAGTGGGGTGACCTTGGGCCTCAGTGAAGTGTGGGAGCACCAGGAATCCCTGAACTCTGGAGCTCCCCTAAAAAATCTTGCATGGGGAGAGGTCACCACACTGCACCACTTAGGCTGCTAACAAAACCACTGAGCTAGCAGTACAATGTAGCAATTGCCAGGGCAGAAAAGGATAACTTTGCGCTGTACCTCTCTACACGGGATAATGGCCTGGGAAAACTAGACACCACCCACACTAGCCGGCAGTATGCACTGTATAATATTTGTGTTTATCCATGAATTTGATGTTTTTTGCATTCAATAATTTTGGAATTAATTGTGTGGAAAATTGGTACGTTCTGTGCCATTGTGCGTGCAAAACCTTGTTCGTCGATTGATGGAATCAACCACACCGGACATTTTTCCGGGACTTATGTTAAGTTCGCGCCAGTCTGGCATGTCTCAGCTGGTGTCTGAGTGTCTTGGGCGAGACATCACGCAAAGCATTATGAGGGATGGCCCACAGACAGTCCATCGCATACCCACTATTGTGTGGAACAATATGTATTCGTGGATACGTGTTAGGAATTTGACCATGCTGGGGCTTTTTGTTTTTTTGATAATGAAAATGAATGATGGGAGATCAACCTCTGAGAAATGTGTAAGACCATTATGCACACATTTCATCTCCTTCCCACACGAAATGCATAGTCATGTGTACTCCGGGAAGACACAGCCTACAGGCGCTGTCTTCCCCTGTCATATTCAGCTGGAATCAGACAGCAACGGGTACATCAAAGCATCTCAAGAATGTGGAAGGCACACCTTCCTCCAGCCATGGCAGCCTAATTCAAATATCAAAGGCTTCATGGATCTGTTTCCCTGTTGTGTTTATTCGGCTGGTGGCAGTGCATACTAACAAGAGATAATTGAGGCAAGCCTGAAGGAGAGGTTTGGTTGATGAACAGACAACAGGATGGCAGGGCTAACACCCCTTTCGTATGCAATGTGTCAGCTTGAAGCTTGTTTCTGACTCTCTGTATGAATGGCAGTGAATGGCTTGTCAGGGTCCATCAGTTACCCAGGTGTTCTTTTCAGAGGGATGAAGGATGTGGTTTGGGGGAGACAGGAAGTCTGCTCCCATCACAAACCTCAAGGGAGACCTTCACTTTAATCAAGAGTCACAGAGGGTTCAGTTAACCAGAGAGACACTTTGATCTGCAACAAACAGGAAAATGGGTGGGACTTAGGTATGTGTTGTCACCCCTTGTCTGTCCTGTTGCAGAGAACTCTGGTCCTGACCTCTTGCTTAACAGAAGATTGTAGGTGGGGACCCAGGATTGCTTCATTAAGGTGGGCTTAGCCTTCACCAATCAATGGGGCCCCTTTGCCTTGAAGAGAGGGCTGATTCCCCTCTCTTGGCAGATCATCCGACGACTTCAAAAGAAGTAAGAAGAAGGACTCATTTGGACCCAAGCTGAACAGTCTACCTTACATCTTCCACCAGTGATGGAAGGCCAGGAGTTCCAAGAGAGAAGCAAGACCCCTCCCTTAAACATCTCCCAGGGAACATAGGCAGATGCTGGACTCAGAGGACCCATTCAGCAGCTGCATAACCAGTACCCAGCCAGCACACAGTGTGCCCTGCTAGGTTCTGCCAGCAAGCTTCCTAGGTGGGAAGTGCCAGAGAGTCTCTGGACAAAGGGCAAGGCCGTCGCCAACTCTCCTGTGCTTTGGTCGTCCACCTTGAAAGGACGACACAAGCCCTGTGAAGAAGTTTGGAGGAGTGGCACACAAGCATCAACCAGCGTCCATGTTTTAAGGACATGTTCGAGACAGTCGAGTCCTCGAACTGCATCCGGCTGCATCACTGACCGTTGTCACCCTGCAGTCACCGGAGTCGTCTGAGCTGCCTCGACCAGCATTCCAGATCTGCCAACCAGCACAGAGACAATGAATCTTGGCCCCAAGCCCCTGCTTTGGCCATCCTGCAGACGTCAGTCCGGCCTCGCTTGCCAAACTGCCTGACACCTGATACCTGCAGCTGTCTCCCACCACTAACTCTGTCTCAAGGTCTGCGAAGCACCCTGGAACCTACTCGCTGCTGTCGAGTACCAAGAACTTCTTCTGCACCAGGTATATTGTGGTTCTGCCCCCCCCCTGGTCCTTCTCTGAAGGCCCCTAGAGACAGTTACAACCCTTTGCACCCTTGGTGCTGGAACGGAATAACCTTGAACAGTAAGACTGATTACTTTCCCAACTCCCTTCTGTCAGTATCCAGAGTGCATCAGTTTCCTTCATGAAACTGTCTGTACTCTGTCTTCCTTTACAGGGTGGGATGTATTTTGTAGTGCTAGAACTGTCTGTTGTAGTAATAATAAAGTAGATATTTGTATATAGCCTTGACTGGACTGTCCCTTTTGTCATTGGGTAATAATTGTATTTTTGCTGTGTCGCAACTAACCAATGATCCACAACCTTGCAGAAATAAGCCTGCCATTCTGCCCACATTGCCAAAATTGGACAAGGAGGTTTTATAATTCACTTGTATTCCAATCTGTTTGAATCCCTTGTGGTGTACTAGAAGTGTGGGGTTAATTGTGGGGTTAATTGATGGTTTTGAAACCGATATTCATCCTTGAGTCACTGGTGCCCCAGTAGTTGATTCATCGCAATCTGACCTCTCAGCAGGCAAATGAAATGCCCACGCAAAGCCCTCATACTATCGAAAACACAAAGATAGGCATAAAGACACCTGAGCATAGGATTCCCAGCGCAGAGGTAAGATTGGGTGCGTGTTCACAGCCGGTGTTCTGGTCGTACTCAGGGTTGCTCGTGCGCAGTGTAGCGGGGTGTAGGAATGGTTTATGGGGGTTCACACGCACATTTTCCGAGTTTCTCCTGAATTACGATTAATTGAACGCATGTTGTCGGGTGCCAGTAATAGTTACTAGGGACCCCGCACACGGTCCCTCAGCTCCAGGCCTGCATACGGGGGTGGGGAGATCACGCACTGTTTTGAGGATGCATGTGTATTTGCACCTGGAGAGCACACAAAGTTAGCTGTGTCTGGCAGTTTTTGCTATGCGTGAGGGGGTGTCACAGGCATTATTTGTGGGTAAAAAGACAGCCCAAGAGTGCCAGAGATGGAGAGGCCATGCTAGGCCCTATTTTGAGAGTGAAGCTGGCTAAGTGTGGAGTTCCATTTAAATATAAAATCCAGTACAAAACAGTGATTTTAACATAAGGCTTAGTGAATGAGCGAGATTGGTCCTCCCTTCATTTCATTAGAATGTACAGGCACTTAGTCATAGAAAAGTGAAACTTGAATATTGTTAACTGCGTCCAATGGATTCCAAGGGCATATGGCACTGCAGATGCTGACTTCCTGTAAGGGCACATGTGACAGATTAAAGGCTGCAGAAGTGCACATGAAAGGAAATTAATACATTTGAATACAGTGGATTTTGAAGCTAAAAAAGAGTAATGAGGACTTACATTTGAAAAATAAAGTCGAATAACAAATTGCCTTCATGAGGATAAAGAGTGTTCATTTCAGCACATAAAATCACAAAATTTATAGGGAATGGCCTATTTTGTTTTTGCAAATGAACACTGGTTCTTATGTAACTGTTGAACTCAATACCTTTGGCTGAGGACACCTAGGTGAAGAAGGTCTGGTTGTCAATTTAAGTGCTAAAATACGGGATTTACAGATATCACAACCAACAGAAATGACCCTTAAGGTCAGGTTCCCCATTAATGTATGCCTCCCATGTATGTAGAGATATCCTAAATGCCATCAAAAGTGTGAGGGGGGAACTGCCAGCCTTAATCTCCATCTCGCATAGCGTATACGGGGCTGGCACTGGGAAGGCCCTTGGCACATTGAATTAAATCCAATTCAAATGAATTCCACTATAGACGATCACCCTATCCATTTAAACTGCATTTTGTTGGGAACAGCCCGCCTTAATAAGTTTCCATTACATTGGGCAGGGGGGAAGCTGTATAGATCCTTAGCACATTGAATTGAAGTTAAATCAATTAATTCCCATATTCAAAATCACGCGATGAGTGTTGTTAGAATTCAAAACTAACAACTTTCATGTCCAATGTGTTAGAGCTGGCATGGACAGTAAAGACTTGGTTGACTCTCCTTCTGAAATCCCTGACTCCTGTCCCGATGGGGGTGTCCATAATCCCAAAATAAGTAACTCTAAAACGCTGCTATTCGAATGTACGTGAGGGTGCACAACAACATTCCCCATTGTTTCCCTTCTATCCCAAACCAGAATTACCAAGCATTGCTTCTCATTTGAATGTGTGTTGAAAAACGATTTCCCTTTGAGTTCCTTTTCCTAACCTTGCCTTTTAAATGAAAGTCTAGCAAACCATTTTCCTGAACATAAGGTCCTTTGAGTAGCGTGTCATGCAGTGGAGGAGAAGCAGAGTAACTCTTACACCAAATAATGGAACCAACTCAGAAAGCTGGAAGGTTTGTATGTTTTAATGTCAATTGTCTAAAACAGGGAATTACAACGGACATCAACGGATGTCGCACAGCATTCTCTCAAAGCATTTCATAAACAATTATACTTATATGGTAAATATTCACCATACGAGATGTCATACTACTTGGCAAATAAGAGAAACCTAAGGGGAATTTTATACGCTTAAGGGGAACATCTAAGTATGATTTCTATAAGGGGTTGGGTTGTGATTGGACATCTACTATCAGTTCGACAATTCATGCCCACCCCGAGTTCAAGTCATCTTCAACAATTATTTGATACAAAGTACATTATTGGCTCTGAAACTATAAGGCCTTTTGTTATATGGCCCTCTGCAATTGGTTGGCATGCTCGTGCCAGTCTGGAACATTCAGCTCACTAGTAGCACATAGGCTCATACCCCAGGTGTCAGGAGGTGGACTTCACTGTACCTCCCCACCCAATTAGCTCATTATCTCTTATCACCCATGCCTTCTGCCATGAAGATTGTCTTTGAACTTAGCCTTGCAAGTATCCTTGTCTCTGAGAATATCGGGGAGTATGGGCACACGGTATCATAGTACTGGAACTGTATGCCAAACTTCTATTTTCATCCTTTGCTCACATGACAGGAGACCACAATTCGGCCCATTTTGCAACATTTAACTGTTTTAAATGTATAAAACTTGGTACTCATGGTGTTCTTTCTTTGCACCTTAACAAGGGATGTTTCAGCATCTCACGTCCACTGCCTTCAAGGATAGATAACCAGTTCTTTGCTGCTTTAGCCTTGACAGCAGGCCAGACAGCCCTTCCAGACTCATCCACGATCTTAGCTAATTCCTTTCTGTGATATGTCCCTTGGCTCTTCTCTCCATGGGTTTGAACTTCCTAAAATTGTGACACTGATGTCCAGATTCTATACAATAGCTGCTCTGCCTGTAGTCTATTTACTATGTATAGCCAGCTTCTATGATCACTTATTCTACTTGCGTTACTGCATCTGTACGGTTATTGAACGATTTGCATTTTCTGCAGTGCTCTTCATGCGTGCAATCTTCTTTTCACATATGAAAGTTTACTCAATTCTTTGCTTCGTCTTCAGTTTCGATAAGTTCCATGCACTTGTGACGTCACCAACTCCTTTTCTTCCTCTTTTCATATTTCTTCAGGGACTTCCTCCATGCGGGAGTACATCTGATATGGTTTTCTTAGTGGATACCTTCTCTCAGAGATGCACCGCGAATGGTCACAACCGCCGGTGTCAAGCATGGCACAATTTCAGGCTTCCAGCTTGGTTGGAGGGCAGCGGAACTACCTGCAGGGGCAGTTGGCTGCTCCTCTACATTCCCATTCTGTTTCTTTTTATAAAATGGCCTTCCATATTAAGCCAAAACGATTTTTCATTTGTATTGTGAATGTTTTCTATTGGTTCATTTGCAATTAAATCTGACGTAAGTTGTGACTGCATGTTTCAGAATGTTACCTCTGTTGTTTTAATAAGAGAAAGTAATTTGGAGTTGTGATATTGGGTGCTGCCATAGCATTGGTGGTTGATGTTGGTTGATATTCCGTTTTGTCAAACCTTAAATAAATAATTATATATTCGTACTGTACACCAGCCTGGTTCCTAGCTCATTTGGGCTATAGAGGGTGTTTGTTGGGGTGGTGCAAGACGGGTTGGCAGCTGCACTAAAGTTGAATCTGTATAAGCGCTTTGGGTGCGTGCCACCTTGCTTGGGGGGGGGGACTCCCTGAGTTGACTGTGATGCATAATTAACCGCAAACAATTCCATGAATACAAGGAACGCTCAGAAAAACTTCAGCGTGCAGGCCCGCACAGAGGCGCAGGCTTTGCAGGATTTCTGTGCACTTTTCCATGAATCTGTCCCTCTGATAATCAAGCATCCTATGAAATACGTGAACACATATCGTGCTAAAAATGCAATGTTTGGTTTGCAAATAGATTACTTTGGTCTGAATAGATCAAATCATATTCTTTCTGAAAATGGACATGTGTGTATTCTTTCATCCACAATCAGTGACCTAAATGTGTTGAATCTGTTGCACAGGAGCCTCATTGTAAAACTCGGATCTGCCAATTAGCAGTGAGCTGGATTGCTCATGTCAAAATAAGAAATGAGAGAGATCAGTCAACAATGTATCTTGAACATTTATTTAACAGAATCCGCCAGTCTAGCCTCTCATGCTCACAAATATTGTGTTGTTTAAGGTAGAGCATCTGCTATCATGTGATTGGCCGATCTGCTGAAAGTAGGTCAGCTTTCCGACTGATTTAACACGAACACGATTTCTTCCACAACATTTCCAACATATAGTGTTATATAAGACACACAACTATTACACATTAACACACTATGCCTCGCCTTGTGTTCTGGCTTATGGAGCCCAGTTGCATTTGTGTGTGTTTTGTTTTTCATGAAATACAATGAAGCACAAATGATGTGTGCAATAGTGATGAGACATTTGCCACGAGTTGTTTTCCCCTGAGCAACCATTTGTGTATCAAACATGCTCCTAGTGCCTGGAGAATTCAATATGTTCTTGACAATTGTGGTGCATTGGATTCAGAGCCATTGCAATCACATGCATGAATGTTTGTTAGTAGGTAAGTATGTATGTATGCATGTACATGTATGTATGCATGTATGTATGTATCCATGCACGTATGTATATTTATGGGGTTTATAAAGTGCAAACCTAGTCAGGAAGCAACGAAGTGATGCATGAACGAGATGTACCCAGGGGTGCAAGCTTAGTGCATGGATGGGTATGGAGAGCAGGGGATTGGTTGGACTTCAGAGGGGGTAAAGGTTGGATTGGAGCGATAGGCATATATGCAAAGGTGCTGCCCACATTACCATCCAGTCTCAACAGACCCTTGGATTATTTAGCATAGAAGTGGCTGTATTTATTTGTATCAGTTGCAAGCTTATTGTGAAATCACTTCTCATTTGTATATGCACAATGAATCACGTGATAAGTCCTTTTCAATCAATCAAAGCAGACTAGTGGTATCTCAATGTCTCAGGCACTACTGGAGCTGCAAACACCTGTTGTCTCCGTGAGTTATAATGAAAGACATTGCACGCGGCATTGAACTGTGAACTTACATTGATGTCTCTGTAGTGGGTCAAGGAGTGGTAAAGAGCTGAGCTAAAACGGCAGAAAGGATATGGAAGTGAGTAGAAGATGAAAAGAAAAGGTTAAATTGCAGAACTAGAACAGAGCTAGAAAAGTGACAGGAAAGTTTGATAGGTGATTCTAATAAATGGTAGAATAACTGCCCTAAATGGCAAAAAGAAAGGAAACTGGATGAAAAACAGTCGTTAACAGAAAAACAGACTAAAATGTGGTAAAGTAAGCCAACAAAGTGTCAGAAAAAAGAGAAAATGTAGAATGTAAAAACGATTGGAAATGAAATAATGGAGCAAGGTTACAGGAAAGACAAAATCACAAATACAGCCAGGCCTAGAATAAAAGAGGTGAGAATTGAGAGAAAGCAAGAATAAGCAATGACAAGTAACATGAAAACGATAGTGACAATAAAATCACACCAAGGGTTTTATTATTATCATGATGAATAATAACATTTATAATATAATAATAGTATTATTATAATACTATTGCACATTCTCAATGTCACTGGTCCTAGTAAGATCGTTGTTTTTGTCCTCCCTTGTTCCCGTCCCATGCCTCGTCACGCTCTGAAACACTTGTTTATGATCTCGATACAAATACAATATCATATCATAATAATGATACTATGAATAATAATAATGATAATAATAATGATAATTGTTATTATTATTTATTTTTCTTCTTCTTTTCCTATATATTGCTCTTGTCAGCTTGCTCCTGTTTCAAAGCACTTTAAAAACAGTAGTTGTCACATCCCACTTAATATTATTCAATTTAACGACCATTGAATGATGAAGAGCATTGGTACTTTATTTGAGTTTGCAAACTAAATGCTGGCCACACGTGAGTAGTACAGAATAAAACACTCTCAAACGTATGTCTGTGTTCTATGACCTTACAAAGGCACGTTCTGCACCTATGCGCCTATTCATGGTCACAGAGGTCCTCTGTGTTCTGTAAAATTCTTATAATATATAGTGAGTGGTAATTTATGGCTCCCTATAGGTGTTTGATAAGGTACTTAACTCAATAATATACCAACATGGTAATGTTGTTTTCTCATTCTGAAGTTGTGCGGCGGTGCACTGTTTTGTAGCCAGGAAAACAGGTGAAAGAACTCTGGGATGATTTGAAATACCCTTGTCATCCTCTACCCCAAATATTTGTTTTAATTTGCTTAGGCTACCTTTTAAATCTTCTGAAGTAATCTCTCTAGTTTCTTTTCTTCCCTTTTGCCTTCCTTATTAAGGGGGCGGCTGGTTATAAGCACATTCTTTCCACCAACAGATCTACCTATAATAATAGAATCGTCGAGGCCAAGTCTAGTTCTCGTGAACTTTATATCATTCTTCGAGAACTTCGAGGGAAAGACCAAAAGATTGCAGATAGAGATGAGAGATGCCTGATGTCAGACCATTGATGACGAGTTCATCAGAAAAATATCTGTTCATCAAACGACCATAATGTCCCAGCAAGCCTACCTCAATCTCTCTTCCCCCCAATCTGTGACTTCTGTGTTGCATCTTGAAGTCCAGTCTCCTCAATCTGCTGATTCATTGATGGCCTCAGACCTATCAGCTCCTGCAGATTAGTCTCGATTTGTGTTCCATGATGTGACGAGGAAGAGGTTCATTCAATGTTGTGACTTTCGTGTCTTTCTTCGTATTTCTCCCTCCGAATTGTTCCACCGCTGCATATTTCTTTCTCAATTGTACCTTTCTTATTGGCTATCACGTTCTGTTCCTCTTAGTCACTATCTCCATTGTAAAACGTCTTGCCTCTTTACTTCGATCAATTATTTAGTCTATAAGTCTCCAGTTGTAGTAAAATGTTTAATTAAAATAGATTTGCACTGCAGAAAATGCATTTTGGAATGTATATATTCGTAATGCTATATTTTGGATTGCGTATTTTAACATTATTGCTTGTACAAATGTAAATTTCCTTTTTCTCTCCTTTCAATTCATCGTTTGAATGGCCTCCCTCTTGTTGGAATTTTGCCTGTCCTTCCCATTTTTCTGTTAATCCCTTAACAATTCCTCGACCTCCTCCTATGAACACGGCAGTGCTGCACCATATCTTATAATCAATCTTTGAGAGTAACAGATTTTGAGTAAATGAAATGTCAGGGGTCATTGTGACAACATATGACCACAGTTTAGGTCTGTAATAGATTATTACAGATGTGAATCAAGTGAATGTCTCATGACGTGCTATATGTGATATGAGAAGTCAGCTGTGATAGGGAAATGAGCTGCAGGCATGCATGAGGAAACAATGTAAGTATTGCTTGTTCAGTAATCTAGACATCTCCATAATGCGAGGACCATTTATTTTACCAGCACGTCAAAGCTTGCCTTGGCATGGAGAAGCATTAACATATTTTCCTGTTTTCAGTTTCAAATCAAACACTTCCTGGAGCATTTTTAAACATGAGTACATTTCTGCACTGTTATTCAAAATCCTTTTTCGCACTGTTTCTTACCGTTAATGATGTTTTGGTTGTAGCCCCGATAGAATCTCAGGAGCTACAGCCAAAAGACTAGCCAGCCCCCAGCCCCAACAGTTCCGACATCAGCTTAGCCCCGAGTCTTTTCCAGACCTAGCAACTCCCCTGCCGTTAACCCATCGGCCATTGCATTTTTCTAGCTCTCAGAACCAACCACAACACTCCCAGCATACAACATATATATTTTTGCAATGGAACACCACTACATTTCCTAATGTGTTCTTGCTAAAGGGGTGCGCATTTTAAAATGTAGTTATATGAACTTTAGAGTACATCCTAAAATGCTGTTTCTTTCCCACCATCCAAGCAGCTAACTTTGGTTATGTGGGTGCTGTTGCTACCACAAAGATGTTCATGTTACATTTATGCATTCACATCTGAAATGACACAGCTGGTGGTTGTGGTGCCGAGTCCCAAGAATAACAATCAGCTGTGCCTGGTCTTTGCAGGCGAATGGGCTTGGTGTGGTGTGGGCTAAGACGTGTGATTCTGTGTGTGCTGTGATGCTTTGAAACATTTTAGTGCATTTTGTCTGACGTACATGTTTTGCTTTCAATGCATTTTAGCTCGTCGCTTCTATCAATCTAGTGTGCACCATCCTTGCATGCACCTAGGGTTTTGTTGTGTGTCCAATAGCCTTCTGTGGTGTAGTATACTGAAACTACATCTCCCATCGTTCTTGTAGTTTTTGGGAATACTTAAACGACCAAGGGCATGTCAGCGCTGGCGCGTCAACAAGGCACTGCTGATTAGTGCTGTTTTTCTGCAGTGACTGCCATATTTAGTCGATTTACTTTTTTATTTTGAGATCTTACTTTAGATCGTTATCAATTATTAAATCACTCTGAGTGGGTTTAGTTTGAAATTTGTTCTTGCTGGTACCTGTTTTAACGTGTCTAGGATATCACGCTCCTAGTAGTGTTTAGTTCTTACCTCTTGCTTATCGATTTTTGGTTTTAGCTGTTCCAACTTGGAAGGCTAATATCCAAGGCTTTATTGAGTCCTGTATTTGGTATACACGCATTTCGCCGAATGAAATGTCATCATGGGACATTTCATCTCCGGAATTCTCATCGCCAGAAACCCTTTTTTAAAAAAAATTTTGGGGGGTGTTTTGTGCGGGTTGTGGTATGATTATTACAGTAGAGGGGTATCTGGGGGGGGACCCCCCCAGAAATAAATTTAAAAAAATACAGGGTTTCTGTTGATGAGTATTCGGCGATGAAATGTCCCACAATGACATTTCATTCGGCGAAATCACGTAGAACCCTGTATTTTTCTTTCTCAGGTGTGAAATCCCTTTATATTGCTGTTATGCTTCTCTTTTCTCTACAGTGTGCAAGCTAGGGACCAGCTCATTAAGAATGACTCATTCCAAAAGTGCAGATATGTTAGTTTGCTATTTGGCAATGGACTTTAATTTTCCTAATAGAACTGTCCAATCACAGAAGCTACACATAGCTAAGCTCGCTCCTGTTGTTAATGGGGGACGGGGGGCTATCCTTTCCCTAAACCTTTTTATCATCCTGTCAAGCCATGTCCAACACAGATGTAGACACTTTTTCTACTACGGGCACATAATTTGGTGTTTCCACACTGGCAAATAGCCCGAAAGAAGAAGTCATTGCTTTAATGTGCTCTCCTCTCAACAATCAATACAGGGACAGGACAAGGGTACCCTAACATTTTTGGCTCAGCATCTTCTCCTAATAATGTTTTTTAAGGGCCCCATATCTTCTTATCCTGATATCAATATTGGGAGGGGATTAGGGGATTTAACAATACAAGCTAATGTTTTTGGTGTAACAAAAGCAGATTGCACCTCTCCTCCTCTTCCGACTAACCAAAGTTCTGTCTCCGACCCAGTGTTGAGGCGTCTGAATACTCCAAATAAGGTGGCCTATTCTAGTGTGATGAAATTGAAGGTCTCCCTGCTCAACACTTGCTCAATTGTTCAGCACACTGTTGAGTTGGTGGACATTTTGCTTGACTCTGCTATTGATGTGCTTGCCATAACAGAGACATGGTTGGATGAAACAGTATTTGCTTCCTGTATAAGTGGCTAACGAGTGAACAATAAATACATTAAACTGCTACTCATGCTCTTACTCTTGCAACACCAGATGGTCACAGCTCCCATAGCTCCCATAGTTCTGATTGAACTTACTCTAGAGGGCTAGGGGATGCACTTATTTACAAAGACCCAATGAGAACTCACGCCACCGTGATCAACTCAGTTCATAACTGCGACTCATTTATAATGAAACTTAGCATAAATCCCATTACCTCTGTTAGTATTTTGCTTTTTTATCACCCACCTCAAAATATGCTGCACTTGAGGAGCAATATCTCACCCTCTGCAATGAAACTCTGAGACCAACTTCACATTTGTAGGTATTAGGAGATTTCAATCTATTCTTTCCACCAACAGATCTAACTATAATAATAGATGTTTTAAGACCAAGTCTAGTACTTGTGAACTTTTTATCATTCTTCATGAACTCGAGGGAAAGAACAAAAGATCAGAGTTACAGAAGAGTGATGCCTGGTGTCAGTCCATTCACCACAAGTTCAATAGAAAAATATCTGTTCATCAGCAGTCCATAACGTCCCATCAACCCTACCTCAATCTCTCTTCCACCCAATCTGTGACTTCCGTGTTGCATTATGAAGTCCAGTCTCCCCAATCTGCTGATTCATTGAGGGCCTCAGAACTGTCAGCTCCTGAAGTTTAGTCCCTATTTGTGTTTCATGATGTGACAGAAGAAGAGGTTAATTCAATGTTGAGGGGAATGAAACCTATTTCCTGCTTAGGAGAAATGTGTCCCGCAAACATCATCAAGAACTCAGATGTATTTAGTTAATTGATCACCAGGATTATTAATTGATCTTTCGATGAGTCCCGGGTTCCTTTCTCCATCAATGAAGCATGGATTACAAGGCTCCTAAAAAAGCGCAAACTCGATCCTGATATATCAGAAAATTACCACCCTATTTCCAACGTCCCCTTTCTTTCATACATTCTTGATAAAGTTGCCTACATTTAGCTACAATCCTTTATCGAAGATAACAACTTGACGGTAGTGCGGCGGTCTGGTTTTCAAGTCGGTTTTGGTACCAAAATGGCACTTTTCGACCTAAAATCAAACATTACTGGCATTATCGATCAGGGCGATATGGCATTGGTGAGTTTGATGCTTCTTGACCTGTCAGCGGCATTTGACTTAATTGTGCGTCCTGAGGGCTTTGTGTGTGTGGCATGGTATAAATGGTAAAGTAAAGTAAATGTGGTTTCAAAGAACAAGCCCTGTCCTTGAACACATTAAAAGGCTACTTCATCATACTGCCCTTACTGGGTTGGTCTTTACTGATTCCAATAAAACCAAAATGAAGACGTCATTCAACAGGTTTTTCATCGCAAGTTATGTTCAATTGCTTTGGGCAGAACACATATATATCCTAGTGATGGGAACGTAAACATGCTTAAGGTAGAATTAACCTGATGCTGAAGAAAATCCTACCAGCCATCTATCTGTCATTATTTCCTATTAGAACTGATTGAACAGCAGACAGGAGATTAAGGAATGCTTATGCTGATTTATGCTTGGCATAAGGCTCTCAAGGAGGTCACAGAAGGCATTGTGGCACTCAGTCCCCCCATGCCAAAACCCGCTTTCAAGGCGGGAGGGGTGCACATGAAGTCGTTGCTGCACCACCTTCTTCTCCGCCAGGGGCTATAGCCTTATACAGGCACTTGAGTCTTGGGAACATGCTTTGGGGCTATAGGATTTCCTTTATCAATATAGAGAAGGGCCCCATGTATGTGATGCTGTTCTCCTCAAAGAATGCATGGACACTGCAACAAAGCCAGCATATTTCATATGACAGAAGAAAGCAAATGGTTCATTCTTTTAGCCCACCCATCACATCCTACACTAGAAATGGGAAGGCATGTTCACATGGTGCGCTCCTTCCATAATCCATCCCCGGTACACTGGCCAAGTACGGGATTTCCTTCCTAGATATTATTTACCTCAGAAAAACGGATTGGGATTTCAATGAAAATAATGTAGAACAATTACATATAATTTGTTAAAATTGTAGTAAAGGCCACGTCAAGGCTCGTTTTATTATCATGGAAAAGGTTGTCTATGTCAATATTGTTGGCATTCAATTTGTTTTCAAGGATGACTGCATCCCATCGTGAAAGTCTTCAGGCTTGTAGCACTTTTTTATATAGAGTAAAAATAATCACGTGGGTGAAGTGTTTTGTTTAATTTATAAAATGACTGTGTAACCATAATACACCAAAAGAGCTCAGAAGTATACAGTATAACAAATTATGATAACATCTATAAAGCTGCAACACTTTTTGGGGGGCCAAGCTAGGGAGATTACACTACTTAGCCCAGTAGTTTTCAAGCTTGTTTATGCTGATGCCCCCCTTTGAGTAAGCATGTTGCTGCTGGGCCCCCCAGATGCCATACCTGCTTATATTTTCAGTCACTGCATTGCCTTTTTAATGCGCTTCACCAGGACATCCTTTGGCCCCCGCTAGCGGAGCCAACCCCACCGTTTGAGGACCACTGGCTTAGGGCGGTGAATGGCCATGCTGGTGAGTGGATTGCAGTGGTCGAAGTGAGCGGGAATTGCTGGGAGCGGTGTTCCACTACTGTTGCAACCATTTTCACCATTCCGGAATGGTTCTTTATCAAGTTAAAGCACACTTCTCCATTTCACCACCGGATATCAGTTACAGCTAATCTGAAATCAGTTTCAACTCAATTGGCTTTCAAGCAGCATGGCTGCAACACTAGACAAATGTGTTGCACGTTGCTCACTTCCATCCTACTCTGTCCCCTGCCGGAGCCACAGTTCCACTACTTTTCTGGTACACTTCTTTCACTGGTAGATTGTAAGCAACAGCTGATACATGGCATCCCTGTTCGGAGCTGCTGATTGGTATTATTTAGTGCCACGATTCCTCTCGAGGAGAACGCATGTGCCGCGGGTTCGGTTTCAATCTGGCTGATGAGTCAAAGCAGAGGGTGTGATCTTCCTCGGAGCGAGCCCACACGTGTGTCTGATATGTCAAGGAACGTGTGAATGCTATTTGGAATAAGCTCTCAAGCTTCTGCTTGCTGTGTGCTCTATATAGACTAATGGCGTGTTGCAATGTGACTGCCGGGCTGGCCTGGCACGACTGCTTTTGCTCAGATACGCAGAGGATACAATGCTGCTGGTGCAGTAATGCATAAGCCCATTGTTCAACTCAACTACAATAAAGGGTCACATTCTTAACTTTGTAGTTCTTTTTATCTTTATTCTTTTGTGTCAAATGAACCTTTCATATTTTTTGCACCTTTCCAATGCTGGTCTGTAGGTCGAACCTACCCAGGCAGTTCTTCCTAGTCAAATTCATGCCACTGCTGCCACATACATCCATGGGCATCTGCAATAGTGGTCATGTGCTAGTTCTGTGATCAGGGCCTTCAGGGCACTTCATTGCCCACTGGCTTGCCTTCTGGACATGCGCGCTGGTTTGGGAGAGGTTGCAGAATCACATGACAGGGCTTTTCTCTTGACAAGTCACTCTAGCACTGCCTTTAAGCTTAGTGAGGTCTTTCAAAAAGCCAGTGTTGGAGCATTTGCAGGCAAAATGGAGCCAGTGTTTCTTCCTTTTGCATCCAGCCAAGGAGGCACAGTTCCACTTACAAGTTATTTTCGTCGTTGTTGTGCATAGGAGTATGTGCAATAATATACCAGATTTGGGTGTCAATTCTTAGTTGATCATCACTGATTTGACAATGCCTAAATTGAGGTATTCTCTGATAGCCAGCAACTCCTACCTTTTCATAAATTGCAAATATAAATACAGTTTGGGGCAAGAGGAGCACGGTAAGAAACAGCACTTGGATCTGAGGGGCACGGTAAGGAACAGCACTTGGATCTGAGGGGCACGGTAAGGAACAGCACTTGGATCTGAGGGGTACGGTAAGGAACAGCACTTGGATCTGAGGGGCACGGTAAGGAACAGCACTTGGATCTGAGGGGCACGGTAAGGAACAGCACTTGGAACTGAGGGGCACGGTAAGGAACAGCACTTTGATCTGAGGGGCACGGTAAGGAACAGCACTTTGATGATTCATCTCGGTGCACTGAAACTGTTTCACTCGGATGGGATTCAATTCCCAAAATCAGTTTCTGATTGATTCTCTTGTAGTTTTGCCTTTTGCTTGATAGGCTCTGCACCCACCTTGTCTTATAAGAGTTCATCATTTGGGGTCCACCGTCTAGCTTCTGGTTGGCAGAAATGATAATGCATTGCAAGACTCATTTGTGCATGATCAGGCATGCCTATATGACACTTTCGGGTGTTTCATATTGCCTGTAATAGGGCAGGTGAGAACAGTAAGTGATCTAGTCTGGAGTGTGATTGGTGTTTTCGGGAACTGTATGTATCCTCTTAGTAATGGGATGCCTTAGGGGCCTGAGGTCTACTAGATTTAGAGAAGAGATCATATTGTGGAGGATTGTGTGTGCTTTTGATGGGCTACAGTTTAAGGGATTTAATCCATTCTTGACTATCTCTATTGACAGGTGGAAGCCTGTTGTTTGTTTGCTGCAGCAGCTAAAATGTATATCTGTGGGGTCTTCAGACTCATTTTAATCACACACCAGCTCTGTGGGGACTTTAACATCATTATGATAACACACCATCCCTATGGGGACTTAATCATCAACATTATCATGCAGCATCTCCATGGGGACTTTAACATCATAATAATCACACATCATCTATGTGGGGACTTTAACCCATTTTTAATCGCACACTGTCTTGGTGGGGACCTAATCATTACCATTATCACACACCATTTCTATGAGGTCGTCAACCTCCTTTTTGGCACACACTATCTCTCTGTTGACTTAATCATCACGATTATCATACATCTCTGTAACAAACTTAAAATCATTATACCCACATGCCATCTCCATGGGGACATAATCATCACTGTTATCAGATGCAATCTCCGTAAAGGACACTAATGTTGTTATCATCATAAACCATCTCTTAAAAATCTGAATATAGAAACACCATCTGTGTGGTGCCTTTGAAATCAGTACAATCAAACACCATCTCTGTGAGGATTTTAACATCATCATATTTAAACACCATCTATTTGAGGACTTCAACATCACAATCACACACAACCAATTAAATGAAATGTTGTCTTTAATAGAGAAGCTCCAACATTTTGGGGGTTTTATTGCACGTGGTTTTACTAGTGGAAACTCGTGTTGGGGTCTTAGTTGGTTAGATGGGGAGTCATCTGCAAAGCCAGCAGTGTTGACATGTGGAAGCCGGACATACCTCAGTGGCCAACGCCGGTATGGTTCTGTGTGGTTTGTGAAATTGTCACTTGGATTTCTCATTTATATGGATGTGAGTTCTATTAAATAAGAGTGCTGGTATACAGAGTTAGCCAACGGATTAGGGGATGAGTGAAATAGATAGAGGTGAGAGCATTGGCATGCCTCCACCTGGTTGATGTGATATTAATATGCATAAGGCTGTCATGTGTGAGGTGGATATATTTGTGTAATGTAAAGCAGTAGGTGAAGGAGAGGTACATCTTTAAGGTAGGGCATAGGAGATGAAAAATGAGGACAAACACTGGGGAGTTTAATACTAGATTGAAATGTTTGAGTTCCTATCTTTTGTTGACATCTGCATGGCCTCTGTGTGTCTTTAATAACATGTTTCTTATCACGCACCATCTTTGTGGGGAAATTAAAATCACTGTAATCACACACCATCTCTGTGGGGACTTTAGTGTTATCATAATCACACACCATCTCTGTGGGGACCATACCATAATCATTATTGCACACCATCTTTGTGGGGACCTTATCAAGATTATCACTCAGAATTCCTGTGGAGAATATAAATTGACGAAAATCAAACATGATCGCTATCGGAAAGGTAATTTCACTAATAGTAAACATGATCCAAAAGTAGATAGCAACATCTCACCATTCTTAAAGAGGAGATGTGCAAATAGGGAAGATGGTGCCTGTGAAAGAATGAAACTTGAATTTGGAATCCTGCTTCCTTTTTTATCACAAAGTGTAATCCTGGGTCAATCATGTTATATCCTGTGCCACAGTTCTCTTTCCTAAAACATTTTTATTGTTTACTGCCAGAAAAAAATGCTTTTAGGTTTCACATGCAAATTAAACATCTTGCAAATGCAAAACCGTCATAATCCATCTGTTGTGGTGTCTAGAATTCGGGAAGGTATTTATATATAAAAATATATTTGTATATTGTATACTAAGTACTATAAAGTAAGTATTTAGTCATTTGCTTATTATGCATTCCATCCCAAATAAGAATAATGTAATAAGTCGCCACAAGGATGGTAACTCATGTTCAAGTCCCAGCAAAGATGGTACCAAACACACAACTAAAAATAAGGATTTTTGCAAATTTGAAGTTGGATCCTGTATTATGAATTTTTTCTGAATACATTTCTGTTAACACATTTCCAGAACATTGGAAAAGGTTAGTCCCCACATGGCTGGTTTCCACGCATAGTCCCCACAAAGTAGGTAAAGCGTGTATGTGTGTCTAAAACTTGGCACTGGGGGTTTCTATACCTTGCATGGCGATGACACACTTTAATATAAAGTAAACGTGCTTTAAATTGGGCACACGTGAGTGTATTAAATGGTTTGCAAACCTTTGGAAATTTCACAGAAGAAGAATGAGTTTTCGTTGTTAATGATCAAAGTGTGGTAATGAGCGTCACAATAGTTTGAATGTTTTGTTATTTTAGCAATTCTGTGAAGGTGACAGTCTCATGCGCTGTGATTGGTTTTGTCTTTCATTGTCTGAATGAGCCGAGACAGAAAGCCTTATACGTTCTCAAATTTCTGTACTCTTCAGTGCATAGGTGTTGCTATTAAATCATGTTCTGGGATTCATGTATCACCGAGATTGCTCTATGGAACCGTCATTCTGAAGGAGCACATGCTATTATTGTCTTGCATTGTACAGGAGTGACGCCATTGCAGGAGTTGAGATTCCGGCCGCACTGGACCCGGGGAGCCAGGACGGGAGAACACACGCACACGTAGCCATGGCCAACTGCAGGCAGCTCCCTGTCCCCTCGTGGGCACGGTGGGATGGCTTTCTACATCCATATGTGGTAGCTTTGTCCCAGCAATTCTTAAATAGAACGTTGCATAAAGGGTTTAGTGTTATGTCCCTTGATTAACATACGATTATTTGGGATCAGGTAGTCCGTGGCTTGTAATCTACTCGGTCCTTTGGATAGAGATTGACTTGCAGGGATCTCTCTATTGCCTCGTTACTGAATCCTGACAAGTCTTCGTGAAGATTTTTTTTTAAAATGTAATACATGTGGCGTATGTCCAGAAGGAGGTATAGTAGTGGTGGATGTGAGATATATATATATATATATATATATATATATATATATATATGTATATATATATATTTCTTTCAACAGCCATATCCCATGTACATCTTATACAATGGTGATTCTTAGAATGCAATTTGTACTAAAAGGTTTGGGCTGGGATTCCACCACTCTTCTGCCTTTCACATGGGCACAGAGCGTGTTGTGCCTTTTCCTGCAAATGATATCCTTCTGCTGAATGGGCATCCTTGCAATGCAATGTTCAAAAGGAAGAAGGTGTGATGGCATATTGAATGGCATATTGAATGCATGAATGACTCATGTTGTGCACCCAGCGTTCTCCATGGGCTCTAAGCAGTGATCCATCCTTGCTCTGCAATGTTTGTGATCTTTGTTTGTTCATTGTACATGTAATGCTGGTGCAGGGGGACAGCGGTAGGGTGTAAGCCTACGCATTAGGGTAGTGTCATTTTCTGAAAAGGAAAATGGTCACCACTGAGTCGCATTCATATAGCTACAACAATTCACTGGCTAATTGCGTCTGAACCTGTTTGATGTTTCATGTTTGAGTCATGACAGAGACCACAGTAGGTTGCTGAGTTCAACAGCTTGCAATTGATGGAGGATTTGGAGGTTGAGTAGGCCTGAAGGATGAAACCGACCTGCCCTCTGAAATGTTTACTCTTGAAAGAGAGATGTTTCAAGGCACATCTGGCCAGGGGCTATCACTCGCGTCCTTGAAATAAGCTTCAGAGAAAGCCAATCCACCTGACTTTCAGGAGGACTGAGATCCCACTAAATGCAGGTGTTCTGATTGATAGTTTAAGCTGACAAAAACCCTGAGGAAGAAAGCAGGCTGTCATCCCGAGTGGGCAGGGCTTCTAATCCTTATCCACAGATTCCTTGGAATAATTGGAATAATTAGAGGGAGTGCACTTTGCAATTCACAGTGAGCAAGAGTTTGCCTGGACTCTCTTTGTCTAGTGCCTTTAGACTCCTTAGGAGAGAGAGCGCCCCACTCAGCCCTTTCCTTTAGACATTACCAGGTGTGGGGTGTTTCTGATATTTGTGAAAAATTGTTCATAAAGACAACGTGCAAATTCTGTTTTTGTCACTTTGGGTATTTGGCACGCCATTGCACAGAATAGACCTTATTAAAGCATGCCAGTTTGACCTTGTCTCCAGATTGTAAGTGGGCAAGATCTTCATGGTTTCGCTGAAATACCCACATTGTTATTGTTTTTTTTGCTTCTGCAAACTTTTCAAACATCTGGAAAAGTTGGCGGTTCGGCAGTGATGAAAGGTAGGGGCCAGAAAAGGAGGATAGGATGTTGCTATGCAGCATCAGGTACCCTAGCGCCCAGATGCCTCAGGGTTAGGTGCGCTCTACAAATGCCTAAATAAATAAATAAATAAAATAACTGAGGCATCACAGAGCCGTGCAGGGGAGCAGGTCATACAGAACATTGGGCCTCATGATGAGTTTGGAGGTGCCCATGCCATTTTAGCGGCATGGCTACCTGCAATCTCGGGTCTGGGTCCCGCAAAAGGGGACTTACCGGCCATTCGGACCTTGGAGGGTCCGGTAATTCCCTTTTGCGGGACCCAGACCTGGTACATCCCCATTCCCATCTGAGCGCCCATAGGGATCAATGGGAATGTGGAGGATGCTAACAACGGGCCTGTTAATGACAGGCACGTTGTTATCATCCTGGACTGCTAGCGGCTCCCACTCTGCATGTCTGGTCTGACCAGCCGTACAGAGCGGGGCCCGCTGTAGACCTCGTAATGTGGCAGCCCGGAATGAACGGTGCCGGTCTCTTACCGGCATCATTCATTCTGTGGCCGCCTCCCTCGTAATGAGGCCCATTGTCTTTATATTTCCAGCACTCTTGCACTAAAAATAGAAAACAGAAGTGCAATTATTCCTGGGGCGATGTAGGCTATGCTGAGCATTGGGGGCAAGAGGAGGGTGTGCAGGTGCTGGTTCATAACCCCCCAAAATACCTGCAAATATATGCAGGCATCCAAATATCTCTTTCGGTGACCCTTGAATATTTGTGGATCACTTTTATGGTTGCTCATCCAATCTTAACCTTTGCACAAAGACACAGAAATATTGCCATTAATTTGGTAGTTCCTTCTGGGATTGTGCTTTAATTAATTCTGTAGCAAAACCACCCTAAGAGCAAACTTTTTTTTGACTGTCAAACCTGGAAATTGCACAATGCACACAACACAAATATTTAGAGTGTTGCGTTGTTGGGCTTGCGTTTCATGTAACCTGCCATGAAGTTGGCCTCAGCACACTGCAGCGCAAGAACATAAACTTGAGCAGGTTTCTCACTACAATTGTTGATCAAACTAGGGGCCTGATTCCCAGAAGCGTTTTATAATGGCTCAATCCCATTGAAAAACGATAGTCGAAACAAGTCCTATATGTTAAGCGCTTTGTTCAAAGAAAGATATTCACATTTTTGAGTGAAAAGGAGTGGGTCATTCTCACGGAACCATTTCCATCGAGAAAGTTGCCCTCTGGCACGTATTATTGTCTTTTTTCAATACGAGATGACCTCATCTAAAGAATGAGTACAGAACAATGATCATCGTGTTGACACGCTGAACTCTCCTCGCCGGGAGGATAGCTCAGCGGCAACGTGCTCGCCTTGGAAGCAAGACAGCACAGAGCAACGCAGGTTTGATCCCCTGGTCGCACGTAGAATCATCTGGGTATTAGGCACGTTATAAATAACCTATCATAACATAATTGCACCCCTGTAAAACATTTATCATCCAAATATCAGATTGTTCACTTTATTAAATGTTTTATTTTATTTACTGTTGATAGAAGCTCAGAGCTACAGCCAGAAGGCTAGCTTCCCCCCCCCGCCACCCCCCCTCCACTGCGAGTCCTGACAGTCCCGGCATTAGCCTAGCCCCGGGCCTTTTACAAGCCTAGCAGCACCTCTGCCCCATGGCTCACTGCTTACCCAAAGCTCGAGCGTAGCATACAGCGCCTCTGCCCCATGGCTCACTGCTTACCCAAAGCTCGAGCGTAGCATACAGCGCCTCTGCCCCATGGCTCACTGCTTACCCAAAGCTCGAGCGTAGCATGCAGCGCCTCTGCCCCATGGCTCACTGCTTACCCAAAGCTCGAGCGTAGCATGCAGCGCTCTGCCCCATGGCTCACTGCTTACCCAAAGCTCGAGCGTAGCATGCAGCGCCTCTGCCCCATGGCTCACTGCTTACCCAAAGCTCGAGCGTAGCATACAGCGCCTCTGCCCCATGGCTCACTGCTTACCCAAAGCTCGAGCGTAGCATGCAGCGCCTCTGCCCCATGCTCACTGCTTACCCAAAGCTCGAGCGTAGCATGCAGCGCCTCTGCCCCATGGCTCACTGCTTACCCAAAGCTCGAGCGTAGCATGCAGCGCTCTGCCCCATGGCTCACTGCTTACCCAAAGCTCGAGCGTAGCATGCAGCGCCTCTGCCCCATGGCTCACTGCTTACCCAAAGCTCGAGCGTAGCATGCAGCGCCTCTGCCCCATGGCTCACTGCTTACCCAAAGCTCGAGCGTAGCATGCAGCGCCTGTGCCCCATGGCTCACTGCTTACCCAAAGCTCGAGCGTAGCATGCAGCGCCTCTGCCCCATGGCTCACTGCTTACCCAAAGCTCGAGCGCAGCATGCAGCACCTCTGCCCCATGGCTCACTGCTTACCCAAAGCTCGAGCGCAGCATGCAGCACCTCTGCCCCATGGCTCACTGCTTACCCAAAGCTCGAGCGTAGCATGCAGCACCTCTGCAGCTATATATGGCGAGCGACATCCGTCATGTGGGACATTTTAGCAGTGACTTCTACCTGAAACCTCTGCTGAAACAATTGCTATTTTATAGGGAAGAAATAACAACGAGAAATGTGAACAGATGCACAAATAATGCAACACGATTGAAAACACTGTCAATTCATGAATTGACATCAATAAAAATGCTAGGTTGTGAGAAGGACAAACACCAGCTTTGCATGCGCTAGGCCCTGAACCCTTGTGTGCCATCACGCACTTCATCAGAGATTTCTTTACAGCCAGTCTGTGTTCATGCGGTGACGCGTGCTCTAAGTGTCACGCATGTGTGATTGATTTATTGACACTTTTTCTGATATAGTATGTTGATGGCTGAACCTTTCTTGCTCCAAATTGATTGGTGAAATGCTTTCTTCGTGTCACAGTGGCATAACGAACGTCTGAAACCACACAAGTGGCATCGATGCGGGGTATAAAAACATGTAACGTTAACATTAAAAACCTTTAACAAGCGGGAGGTGCTTTGCAACGCCGCTGTGCCTGCCCACCAGCTGGCGCTGGTCCTTCCCTTCTTCACTCCAGCCAGATTCAGGGCCTGATTGGCAGAGGACTTGTCCATGGGATTTTCCCACTGAAAAATACTCGTGTAAATCAGGCCCTAAGTGTTTTGCTTTTTACCATAGAGACTATCAATTCGCGTTGGCATTCTGGAATCCTCAGTGTCATTTATTTATTGTTTGCATTTATAGGCATCGCCCAAACCCGTGAGTATCCCATTGGCCTCATTAGCATTGAGGGCATTGGTGTAGTCCAAGTGACTCATTATCAACTGATAACTTTAAACTCCCAGGGCCAGTTCACATCGCGGAAAAGGTTTGCTGTTTTCATGAACTTTTTAAGTGGATGTTAATTTGTTAACAAGCCAGGATTTCATATCAGAAATATAGCAATGCCTGGTGTATCATGTGGCGATCTGAAGCTATCGCCCTCCCCCCCCTCCGCTCACAGACTCTTCTGCACCCCACCTCCCACTCACCCCGCTCCCACCGCCTGACACTATCTTTCTCTGTCTCACTCTATGCCTCTGGCTCTTTCTATGTCAGCAAATTTCACGTAGTCAGGTTCATATAAGCACCCCAGCTGTTGCTGACAGCTGTGTGACTAGAGGATATCTTGATGGGGTTCTGTGTTATTTGGCAAAATCAGCTATTATATGTTGCAATAAGGTCCTTTTAAAATGTTTAAATGTTCATTTTCAATTATCAATTCTAGAATATATGTTGGACATCATTGCGTGTCTTATTGAGAATAGCACATTTTTGAAACCTAGAATAAGCATCTCCATGATTTTCTGGCAGAAGGTTACTATTCCAAGATGGACACTCTCGTAAACTCCAGATGTACCCTATCAAAATACCTACAATACCTACAAGGCAAATAGCATCAGAATCATTCAACTATATGCTGCCTCAAACCACCTCGAAATCTGGATATGAGGATAGCATGGCTGTGGCATCAGTCAGTCCACGGGCAGTCCACGGGCAGTCCAGGAAGCTGTTATCCCAGTTGCGTGTTAAGGATGGTTGAGCACATCCTCAGTTCCCAAAGCACAGACATCCTAAGATAGTTACATTTATATATAGGGTACTGCAGAGGAGTTGTAAACATTTAATGCTGGTTCCAATTGTATCACAGATTGGACACAAATCATAACATGCATAAATAAACACGGATTAATATGCACAGCAACAACAGAGGATTTAAGCTGGATCCCATGACAGTTAATAGGGTCCAGTTACTACCTGCTGCTGTGGATGTTAATTTCACCCAGCTAGTAGAAGATCCCAGGTAGAGTGGATTACTCTGTCTTCTTTTCCTCCTACTCTGCAATCTCCACCTGGAAGTGCACAGGACTTCTCAGCAGAATGCTCCTGCTTGGCCTAGCAGCGCTGTGTGGTCTCCCTTCCTCATGCAGATGCTGTTGAGTCCTCCTCTCTCTGTTTAGGGGGAGTTGCCAGGAACACCCCAACCAATAAAAACTGGATCTGCGAACGCCTGTGGGTGCTTTCTGCAAACTGATTATTTTGCACCAGCTTCAAAGGGAACGAAAATAGGGCATGTGTTTCCTAAGTTTCCCCAGTTCAGGGACGTCATTTCACATAATTTCACCAAAATGCCAGGGGTAGCAGAAGTGACATCACATGACCCTGATCTCTGATGATAGCACAGGAAGTGATGTCATTTGTCCCCACCCCGAAAACATGATTGCAATATCACAAAATGTGATATACATTTCATAAAAGCATGAATCGCCATATATATCATTAATATCAGTGTGTACAGGCCCATATTACCAAATTATTGTGAATGCAAGCAGACGCTCAAGGCCAAATCATTATGATGTGTTAATATGTGGCACTTACGCTTAAGCGCTTTATATAGAACAAATACACATAAAATATCACCCAACCTGTGCTGATATTCATTTATCAACCCCAGAAGAATAAAAGACTAAGTTAGCCTTGCTGGGGTTCAAACCTGCAACCTGCAGATCACAAACACAACGCAGCAGTGAGTACTCAACCCACTGAGCTATCTTACCGGCTATAGTTAGTTTATCAGCTATAGTAAAATGAGGAATTACATCTCTGAATGTTCTCAAAGTCAGAAAGCAAATTACACTCTGTAGTGGATACCATTAAACTGGTAACTGAGATTTAACAGCAGGCTAGTTCATCTGCAGGTCTTGTGCAGAGTTGGCCACATGTCAAGACTGCGTGGATCTACGTTTCAGGCTTCATAAGTTGGCAGAATACATACCATTGAGAGGTTTGAAAGCTGTATTAAAGAATTTATAGTGGTGCAGGGAAAGCAGCGCAAACACACAGTATCCCGTACTCTGGGAACTCGTTACCTAATACATGCAAACAAACATCCTGAACAGCATACCATGGAGATAGAAAGACACATTATAACAAAGCATTAATTGTGGCACAGTGAAATCAAGGGCCACTTTATGTGCTATGGTCAAACATTTGTACTCTGTGCACAAGCTTTTAGGCACACGGATTGTGTCAAGTGACTGAGGACACCGAGATGGGATGTCCTTTGATGATCGTAACAAGAGACAACGGCAGAAAAAAAATCTATTACTGCAACTTGCAAAACACAAACTGCATAGTGCGAAATGGATGCTTATTGTACTTTAAATTATTTGTTTACGTTTTTGTCTGCATCGTGGATTTGATGTGTTTAAGAACAGACTAAATCAGTGACTCACCTCCTGAAGAGTGCCAGAAATATACCTTTAATGAGTCTTGCAATTATTGTATAGAATTCCAGAAAGACACATTCATTGTCATTCCTATTCTTTCTTATTTAGGGTCACTGCTCAAAGTGTTACATTTGTGTAACCCCCTGCTCTTTTAAGAGGCCTGAACAAGCAAGGCAGCCACTCTAGAAAGAAAGAGCCACATGTCACTGGCCATAGGCCAGGAGCTTCAATTTGCAAAAATAAAAGACCCTCTTTTCTGTTTTTCTTTTTGTTTTTTGTGGTAGCAAGGGAGACCACAGGGGTAGCAAGGGAGACCTCAGGGTTCACAGGTGCGACCCTTGGTGACCCCCAAATGGCCTCCCTGGCCCAGTTCCACAAACCCAGACAATATGCATGGCCAGTTGAGCTGCATTTCTTTGCAGAATGCCTCATGTAAATGGGGCCTGCCAATTTGCTCTATAGTAGGGTGGATGCTCCCACCATTGGGGTTTTTCCTTCAGCTGGAGCGCACACCACAAATTCAGCACTATGCAACTTATTGATGAAGGCCTTCATATAGCTTATGACAGGACTGTGCCATTGCATGACTCATTAGTGAGGCCGTTTCACCGTGCAGAGCTTTGCACTACTGGTAGCAAGATTAGGACCCCATTGAAGAGTCAGGAGAGATGTAGCCCTTTATTTGGGACACACAGAGTACTAGCCAGCTCTTCGAATGCTTGCCCATTGTAGTGTTTCACGCATGTGTCTATATGTCATAATGGGCACAGGCAGCATTGCTGGGGGTAATCAACTACACTTGAAAGCCTTTGATATCAGTAATTCATTTCACATGTGTGATTTGATGAGAGCCATCTCAGAAACTCTTGGTGAAGGGAAAGACATCTTAAAAGGGCGGCTTTAATAAAATGTGAGCACATAATTCCATTTCCTAACAGCGCTGCAGTTAAGCCCTTTCGTCACTAACATACTATGGTTTGAGGGCTAGAATTAAGCACTTTTATATGCAGGAGTAATGACAGAAAGTGTTATGATTGTTAAAAGGATGACACAGAAATGAATACTGAAATGGTGATTGGGAGGACCATGTTGCCTAGAGCCTGATGATCAAAGCTCCATTATTTCGTGAAGTTTGCCAAGCTCGCGTACTAAGTGTGGTGCCCATAATCAGTCAGCGGATCTGGAACCCCGTAATGATAGTATTCTCAAAGGCAATTTACACCCGGTACGGATCTCTTTAACACTGCATGCAATGACCTCGTGAAACCGTCCCCTTAATGAGCGCTACCAACACCATGAGCTGTATTCGGGTATTAATAATGGAATAACGTACATGATATCACTACCTCTTGAAAGAGAGTTAGTACTGGAAGAGGTTCAGTTTAAAATAGGTTTGTTTTCACAAGTGGTGATCCTTGCTTGCGTCCAACTAAGGCACATGGTGTTGGACAGTCTTTGCTCATCATAACCAGAAATTAATGCTGCATTGGGTCAGGCAACATTCTTAGATGATGCACAACTGAGCAACTCTGAGTAACGCTAGGGGACTCCTGCTGAAGGCTACTCAATTTGAAGTCCCAAGAGTTACTCTTGAGTTACTCATCGTAGCTTCTTTGAGAGTGGAATGCCCCCACCCCAGACAGGTCAACAGTAAGTCTGAGCTATTCATAGTAACTTCTCTGGCAATCTGCTCCTTGACCTCTTTCTTTGAAATACGATTGTGTGAAGTTTCAAAAAAGTA
Source organism: Ambystoma mexicanum (assembly GCF_040938575.1). Taxonomy (NCBI): domain Eukaryota; kingdom Metazoa; phylum Chordata; class Amphibia; order Caudata; family Ambystomatidae; genus Ambystoma; species Ambystoma mexicanum. Next base: position 660,525,264 of record NC_090924.1, read on the forward strand.
AAATGAATATGTGGTCATGCTAGGATACGTGTAAAGAAGACACAGGGCGAAGAAGGTGAGCGATAACTTTTGGTTTATTACGGCGAGCCCGCCGAACAACCGCTCCTCCAGCTGTCTCCTTCCAACCATCACCGCTCACGCGAGCTTGCCCTCCGTAAACAAGCAGAGCTCAGAAGCACACATGATGGCACGCGCCTTGGAGCAATGCTATTCACAACACATCTCCCCCCCTAGGAGGACAAACACAATTTCACCTTTAAAGAACTTTGTAACACATTTAAGATTATGTAAATGACAAGTACACAATATAATAACTATAGGAAATATAAAACAAAATATAACATTAACAATTGCAACAAATGTGGAATCAAAAAAAATATCAACATCAATTAATAACGTTTGTAACCTCATATTCTTTCCACACAATATTTCATGAGTTCACTACATATAGTCTTTCATCCAAACTGGTTTGAACCTCAATCCCACTTTCCCAGCAACTCTGCATTCATTCCTACTCTTCAATTCTTCATTCTCACTCCCTTTTTGTATCACACAGTCTATTTACACCATATGCTTTTGCAATTCTTCCTTTTGACCACACTTGACCTCCTTCCAAAATTACCACTGATTTTTTCACTGCTGATATCTTCTTTGGACTTAAGTATTTACTTTCACTACATTTATTAACCAATCTGGGGTTCTTTACATACACTTTCTCTCCCACCTTCCACTCACGTTCCTTTACTTTCTCATGAACATTAAAATCCGTTGTACTGTTTTCTTGACTGGCATGTATAAGTCTCATTATCTGCTCTCTGTCCACATGAATCACTTTGGCAACACCCAACCAGCCCGGACACAATTTAGATCCTGGTTCTCTACTCTTCAGAGACACAAAAGGTGACACTCCTGTCACTGAATGTGGATTGGTTATATAACTCCAAGTCATTACATTCAACACTTCTCTCCATGATTGCCCCCCTCTCATAGCTAATTGCAACCCTTCTTTCAGCCATCGGTTGACCCTTTCAACAAGACCATTTGCTCTTGGGTGATACAACGCTGTTCTGATGTGTTTTATGCCATAGCTTCTAAGAAATGTTTGCATAGCTTCTGACACAAACTGAACCCGATGGTCTGAAACAAGTTCCATTGGCACCCCTTCTCTTAAAAACACTCTTTCCAAAAATGTTATCAGTTCTCTAGCTGTGACATCTTTAACAGCTTCCCATTCAACCCATTTAGAATGGTAATCAATTAGTACAAACAGAAACCTCAAACCTCCACCTAGACCTCTTATTGGACCCATAATGTCCACAGCAACTTTGGGCCAAGGTTCACTGGGAACAGGATTAGAACTCATTGGAGTCTCACGTATAACTTTAGTTTTATCACTCGTCTGGCAAATCATGCAGTCCTTCACCCATTTTTCAGACATTTTGTCGATCCGAGGCCACCAATAATTTTGGTGAAGTTTTCTTTTCATAGCCACTTCCCCCGGGTGACCCTCATGAGCAAGTTTAAGCAATTTGGATCTGACAGACTCAGGAGGAATAATACACATCCCTCTTCTTAACTTATCCTCAAAAATGTTAAATTCTTCCTTGAGCTCCCACCATACATCAAATTTCCTTTCAAAGGATTTCTTTTGGGGCCATCCTTTCACCGTCCACTCCTTAATTAACTTAAGATCAAGATCAGCTTCTTCTCCCTGCAACCATGTTTCCTGACTAATCGCTTCCATCACTTCTGGTACTACTGACTCCTCCATAACTTTATCATCTAGTTCAAATTCAATGTCCTCAATAGGCAACCTGGATAGGCAGTCCGCAACTATATTTTTCTTTCCTGGCAGAAAACTCACCTCAAAGTCATATGCATGTAGTCCTAAACCCCATCTACTAACCCTGGGTGAACCTAAAGCCCACCTGCCACTTTCAAATAATTGCACCAACGGTTTGTGGTCTGATCTAACAACGAACTGTCTACCCCACAAAAAATATTTAAAGTGCCTTATGGCCCAGTACATAGCCAAAGTTTCTCTCTCTATAACAGAGTACTTCGACTCCGCTCCTTTCAATGCTCTTGATGCAAATGCAATGACCGTCTCACTCTTATCCTTGTCATATTGTACTAACATGGCTCCAAGACCCAGTATACTTGCATCGACTACCAACACTGTCTTATCATATGGATCAAATCTTCCAATCGAAGGAGCTTCACATATCCCCTCCTTAATGTTTTCAAATGCTGCAGCACACTCTGCAGTCCATTCAAACTTGGCACCCTTCTTGAGTATCATCCTTATGGGATTTGAAACCATTGCAAAATCTTTAACAAATCTATGATAATATTCAGCAAGACCTAAAAAGGACCTCACTTGATACTTACTGTTTGGTACAGGTGCATTCTTTACTGCTTCTACTAAGCTTCTCTTTGGTTTCACTCCAGACTCATCAATTTCATGCCCAAGGTATTCCACTTTATGTACCGCAATCTTGGATTTATCTCTCTTCACTGTCAAACCTGCTTCAGACAGTTTGCTCAATACCTTGGCTAAAATCAGATCATGCTCATCCACACTACTTGCATACACCAACACATCATCCTGAAATACTATAATGTTCTCTTTCCCTTCTAAGATCGTGTCCATCACTCTCTGAAACACTGATGGCGCTGAGGCAAGTCCAAAAGGCATTCTACAATACTTAAAGGTACCGAAAGGTGTTATGAACGCGGTTAGATTTTGACAGTCCTCTTTCAAAGGAATTTGATGATATGCCTGAGAAAGATCTATCAAAGAGAACACTCTAGTGCCTTTGAGAGTAGACAAAGTATCCCCAATTATCGGTAATGGATGTCTGTCCACTAGTATGTTTTGATTTACATCTCTCATGTCCGCACAAAGCCTTATCTGTCTATTCGGTTTTGCAGCTACCACAATCGGGGACAACCATTCTGAGCTCTCACATTGTTCTATAATCCCCTTTTGCATCAGAGTCTCAATCTCCAGTTTCAATTTATCTCTCAAATCATGAGGTACTGTCCTCACTCTGTGCACCTTTGATATCGCTCATGATCTCAGACGACTCTCATGTTCAAACCCTTTGAGCATCCCTAAATCCTCTTGAAATACCTTGGTAAAATCTCTTTCCCACTTGTCCTTCACTTCTGCAACTGTAACTGTTTCATCTGCACTTGCTTGAATCCTGATACCTAGTTTACGTTGCTCACCCCAACCTAAAAGAGAAGAACCCTCTTGCTTCACATATATTTCTGCTTCACAACTTCTCCCTTTATATTTAATAGCTGCGTGAAATTTCTCCAACACCTCAATCCTCACTATGCCAAAAGCATATGGTTCAATGCCATGCTCCTTCAGTACAGAGAGTTTTCATTGCAAACAGCTTTCATATGTCTTTTTAGATATCAAAGTCCAAGGCAAACAACTATCGACCTTTAACGTAACCACTCTTCCATTTATCAAAAATACATCTGTCGGAGAACTGTTTTTATTGGATACTTCTACTATCTCCAACACATGTCTGGTTTGCATGTTCTGGACTGTGCTCAGACTATATTCTTGTTCAGGGAATCTTGCTCCAGCTTCAATATCATGAACCTGACCCATCTCTCGACCCTTGCAAAATGTCCTTTCTTTTTGCACTTTAAACTGTTAACGTTCCTCGCCGGACCGAATGCACTCGTTGATATGTGGCGATTGCTACCACACTTGTAGCATTTGCTCTCTCTATTCAAATTCAATCTTCTGATCCCTTTCACAGCTGCCACCTCTCCTTCTTGCTTGTCCCCCTTCATAGTCGACATGTACTTATGCGTCTGCTCCATACTTCTGGCAGTTTCCACCGCTACTTCCAAAGATGCATCTTTAGTCAAAGTCTCTCTTGAATCTTCATGTTGTTAGTACCAGGTACTATCTGATCCCTTATTAGTGAATCCATCAATTGACCAAATTCACATGTGTGGCTCAGAGATCTCAATGCCGCTATAAAGTTCTCTACTGGTTCATTTGTGTCTTGTGTTCTCTGAAAAAATGTGTGTCTCTCAAATGTTATGTTTTTCCTAGCTTCAAAATTAATTTCAAGTTTCCTTTCTGCAAGAGTGTACTGGTCTACATCTCCTTAGCCTTTTTGTGGAGGCTGCGGCAAACCTTCATATACACTTCGCCCCTCTGTGCCTAAATTATGCAGAAGAATTGCTTCCTTTCTTGCTGCAGCAAATTTGTCACCTCCAATTGCCACAAGATATGTATCAAAAAGTTTTTTCCACCTGTCCCACCTTATCGGTGAGACTCCTGGTTCAATTAGAAAAGGAGGAGGTGGGGCCATACTGGCTGCTGCCATTTTGAATCTTCAGAGATCAGAAACTTACTTAATAAAATAAACCTAAATTTTATTGCAGCTCAATCTGAATCCAAAGAATATGTGTGCTTTCCTATTTAAAACAATATTATGTTACAATTTACATTCCACGCTTTCTCTGCAATAGTGTCAGTGAGATCAGACTCCAAGATCTGCATCCTCTTTTAAATAGCCTGCAAGTATATTAGGTATGTTCCCCTTTAACAACTGTAGTCACTTGTTTGTTTACTATCAAGTACAAGAGTCGGTGGGGCTTGTTTCGCAGTTACTTCCTAGAATGTGGGCGGGCCGGGATGGCTACGCTGCCGTTCTGTTGTATACAGCGTTGTTGATCGATGAGACGGGAACGCCCCTGTGGCCTTGCTTCTCCCCGCTCTCCCCATGCCCCTTCTCACCTGGGAAATTTGATGGCAGAGAGCGGGGCCGGAGCGTTCCCGCAGCACTCCCGTGGGCCTCCGGGAGTACGCGCTGGTTGAGGAGGCTGGCAGCAGGCTCCGGCGGCACCTCTAACTGCGTTCCCTCGGGCCTCAGGGAAAGCAGGGGCGCCGGAGCACACAAGCGGTCTCCTGACCTGGCCGGTGTCTGCTGCAGGTTGCTTCCCGTCACGGGCTCACTGCAGAGTTCGTCCTCATCGCCAATGTAAAGAAGACACAGGGCGAAGAAGGTGAGCAATAACTTTTGGTTTATTACGGCGAGCCCGCCGGACAACCGCTCCTCCAGCTGTCTCCTTCCAACCGTCACCACTCACACAAGCTTCCCCTCCGTAAACAAACAGAGCTCAGAAGCACGCATGATGGCACGCGCCTTGGAGCAATGCTATTCACAACAATACGCAGCCAAATAGGACTGTTTCTATAATGGTGAACAGTCTTACTTGATAATCTATAAAAACATTTTTCACAGTTTTGTGATCTATTGAGACACATTTTGTGCATGAAAACTGCCTTTCACTGAACCATTTTAATCCACACAAATAACACATCAGCAAACATTGTGTGCTTTGAAATGATGATTTTCGTAAGCAAGCCTGTATTGCAGTAGCAGCTGGCGTTCATCACTTTGTTTTTATGTACATCTGGTACGATTATCATCAATGAAATACAGTTAAGCTTAACAAGAATTCTGTTCAGCTACAAATGTGGGCTGATGTGAGTATTTAGTGAACCGAAATGCTGATTTGGTGTGGCCAGTTATTTGAATTACACTACTTGTGTCACCTGGTTACAGTGGGAATGATAAGTGAGTCACGTCTTACATATATTTAAGCTATAAGCACCGAGCCGCGGGGCATTACAGAGTCAGGTAATGCCCCGGGGCCCATAGTTATAGGCCCGAGTGGAGGGGCTTATTGGTATTAGTACCTCGGCCCTCAAGATCTGTTTCGAAACGTTGCAAAGATCAAAGAAAATGGCCATCGGGAGTGGACGCGCTGGGAACAGAAGTGTTCCCAGCGCGTTCCCCAGTGCTTAATTTGTGGGGGTGGTTGCCGGTGGCCAACACCGGCACTCTTTTTTGGGCACCGGAACTCATGCGGGGCCAGCACATGTACAATTGCTTTGTTTGTTCTTTCACTTCGCTTTGATTACAAATCATTGGGATTTGTCATTCTGATCTCGATCTCTCTCGTGCTTGCAGGTTGCAGGCCATGGCTGGCTGGGCCTGGGAGGGGCCGGCAATAGCAATGAACAACAAACTGTTAAAAACAGCCAATGAAAACGACCATTCTGTTGTTACAATGCAGTTTTTGATACATTCTGTATAGTAACAAAGAATGTGCAGTTTTCATTGGCTGTTCTTCTGAGCCAGTGAAATTACATGGTGATGTGTTGTTGTTGTCACAGGGGGCAGCACAGCGTCACCTTCATTTCACGAGTTACTGTGAAGTGAAGGTGTCGAGGCGTGGCGTCGTCGGTCCTGACTTGTGAGAGAGAGAGCCTACCCTGCTGCACTCCGGGGTGCGGCCTAGTTGCTTCCTGGGGCCCCTTATGCCTGCTTTTTTCATTTGTGCAGGTGCCAGTGTGCGCACCCGGCCCCGCCCACCCTGAGGCCCAACAGGATACCAAGTCCCAGCTGGCAAATCAGGTAAGACACTTGTTGTTGCATGCGGTGCAGCCTGAGCCTGTCATGGTCAAGTGATCAGGCAAGGAAGGCCCAGGTGGGGGCCTGGGCGGCAGCACGGTCCACTGGTGGTGTCCTGACTGCCCAGGAGTCAGGACCCCACCAGGGGCCCGTCCGCGCCCAGGCTTCTGTCTGTGTGACCTGTGTGAAGTGTGCTGCTGACTGCAGTCTTTGCCAGGCCCAGGCCAATTTCTGTGACATGGGGCTGCTGGCTGCCGCAGACTGAGTCGGATGACTCTGCCGCGGGCGGCCGGGCGGGCCCGTGGATTGTGCCCAAAAGTATGTGTTTTACTTTTTTCTTTGAAAACGTGACCTTCGGTGGGGCCGGCGGTTTTAAAAGAAATAACTTATTTCAAGTGGCGGCTGTGGCCCATCACTTTAAAAGTGATGGGCCCCAGCCGCGCAAATATACGATTTTTCTTTTAAAATCTTACCTTCCGGGGGCCGCTGCGCTGTGCACCTATTTTTGTCCTCATCGGGCTCAGCATGGCCGTGGCGGTGGTGGCCCCACGGAAGGTAGCCTAAGTGATTGCGGCAAGGCAGGTCAAAGCCCAGAACCGGGCGGGACACGGGCGGCAACGTGGTCCCACTAGTGTCTGTCACAAAAGGAATTAATTGTTGTTTGCAACTTTGGCCACTTTTTAATTGGTACCGAGCCCGACTCGAGACAATTGTATGCCCCAGTCCGATCTAAGATAGCATTCATCTAAGCGAAACATGAACTGTGAATTTTTGCCTGGGTGTTTCCGTTCTTTTTAATGTCATCGGTAGTATGTCAAGAACATGTCAGTGGGAAGGAGATATCCAAATATGCATTCTCCTCTGGCTCCTGAATATTGGATGACAAAACATATTTAGTTTTTTAATATATGTTAAGGTGGAAAGACGCCATAAAGCAGAAGTAGCACAGGTCGTTGATTTCACAATTATGTCTTGGAGAAATGACTTTTTCCAAGTTATACAACACCATGCTCATGCTTGAAGGAAGGGTGAAGGGGGATGCATTTATGAGATGCGATGACTGATAAGGGCTTGAGAGGAAATTGATTACACAAAACACCTGGATGAGGTGACTGAAGAACGGGCTGAGGGGAGGGTGCTCTTCCTGGAGGTAACCGATTTGCAATACTTGGTGTACTTTAACAGACTGTCAGATGGGGAAGAAGGGGTAGAGATAAATATAGTGCAACAGTGACTGAAACAGAATGCTTTTTTATTTATTTGCATTTTTAAAGCGCTCACACAGCCCGGGGGCATCGAGACGCAGTTACAGGAGGAGCATGTCTTAGTTGCGTATTTACTACTAGCCTGTGCCAGCAGTTTCTGCAGCGCCAAACATGTGACATGGAGCAGCACCAGTGTGATGGGCTGGTGGGGGGCCGATCTAGGTAGGTCTAGCACTGAACTGGTGCGGCCGGCGAGCCCACACTGAGGGTGGCGTTGCGCCCGGCATTATGGGGCCAATATTTTTTGGGGACTGGCACTTATTTTTTTACAAATTAAGCACTGGCGTTCCCTCCTGAAAAAGGAGAAATAAGGTCATTGGGGTTGGGAGGGCGGGGAGGGGATTGTTTGCAGGGGAGCAGGGAGGGAAAAAAACACACACCTGAATCCCCGTTGCAGGAGGATGGCAGCCCCCAGCCGTGTGGAGACTTGGAGCGGGGATGGCCCCGTGTCAAGCCTCCTTATTGGCTGAGGGGCTGCCACGCCCGCCGCCGGGAACAAAGTAATGGAATCCCGGCCGAGGGTTTGCCGGTTGGGTAAAGCCCTGGCGAGTTCCAATCAGAGTGTTTGTTACATTCTGATTGACCCTCACCAGGGTTCTAATATACTATAAATTCTTGATACTTCTGGGGCTATTGTTCATGTGAGTAAAAGACCGACACGACATATGACCTCAAAACATCCACAATGCAGCAGATGCTTTTCACCCACATCTATATAGAAGCAAAGAACCATCTGCATTGGCCACTGGATGCCTTCAGCACAGGTGTGCCCTGGCCATAACTTCACCCTCCTTCCTCCCAGGTACCAGGGGATCTGCCTCAGTGTCGCGTACATTGGAGGAGAGAGGCATACATTTTGCCCAGCACCTTAGTTGCGATTTTTCTTTTTTGCTCAATCCACAGCCCTCAAGACATACATTCAAAATCGCGGCAATATTGAAATAAATATTCCTGAAAATAATTTGCAATGCAGGTTCAAGAAAACACATTTTCTTTGATGAATTTTAATTAGAATGTTATTGCATTCCTAATTACTTTGGACTTTGCATTTGATATCACATGTGCAGGTGTGTGTAGTATATTGCATTTTACACATGTGCATAACTTACAATCTGTTCATTACGAGGCCCCTAATGTGTACTTAATGTGCACACTACCACACCACGATTATTTACAATGTCCTTGCAGTTTATTCCCACATATCACATAATCGAAATTATGTTCAGTCAACGTCCTTGGTGTAAACTTAATTCCAATATCACATATTCAAAAATATTTTGTGATGGTGCATTTCTATGTTAAATTGAGAATGTGGACGCAGAGGGAAGGAGGTGGGAGTTTTGGTTGTTGCCCTACAGATGAGCTGTGTACTGGCTGCTTTTACTCCCCAAAAGCAGGTACATTCTACCAACAAAAAAGAGAGTAAAAATATTTTCAACCAAAAAAATATCAAACAGCAAGCATGTCTTTCCACCTAACTCAGCACAAATATGTGTGTATCCGGCGTACCAGCAGAACAGCGCCACCAGAAGGCTGTGCATTGTTATGACTGCCTGCCCTGAAATGAGAAATGTATTTGCATTAACTACCAGGTCCAAAGAAATGTGAATTACAAAAAGGTAAATGTTTGAGTCTAAAAATACATTTTTGTTCTCCTAAAAATGCCCCTATTTGGAATGCAAGTTGTTTTATATTTTATTTTATTTGAATGTTTTGTTCAGTGCTGGCTCTACCCAGATAGGGACTTACATGGTTCACAGGTTGAAAAGGTGAGGGGTGAAACGGAAGTTACAAAATATTTTCAGGATAGGATAGGATCATTGTGGTAGACAAGTGGAGTGGGTGAGGAGGGCAGGGTTATGTGTGGGCAAACAGATATGTTTTGTGGCTCGTTCTGAATGTGGTGATGGAGAGTGAAGCGTGAGTGGGAGGAGGAAGGGTGTTCTATGCCGTGGCACTAAGTGGGTAAATGCTTGTTTTTGTGTGCATGTTAGTTTGCAGAGTGGAATGTGTAGAAGATGCATGCTGGCTTTTCTGGTGTTTGTGTGGCTGTTGGGTATGAGTGTGTTGTGAAGGTAACATTAAGTTTTGTGGTGGTTAGCTTTCAAGACAATGCAGAGTCCTTCAAAGGCAATTCTCCAGGCATAGAGTACCAGTGGAGCTTGGCAAGAGCTTGGGTGATGTGTGAATGTTTGTCTAAGTGGAGTCTCACTTCTGTGTTTTGTATGGCTGGCAGGGGGTGGGGGGCAAGTGTCTTGTTGGCGATTCACGTGAGGACAACATTGCCGTCGTCCGGCTTGGACAGAACAAGTGCTTGGACTACAGTGCAGAAGTTGTCAGGGGAAGGATGCGTCTGATCTTGCAGAAGAGGTGCATTTGTTGATTGCATGTTTTGGTAGTAAATGTTATGTCATCCATGAAGGAAAGGTGGAGTGGACGATGCTGAAGCCAAGGGATTTGGCAGGTATGTAGCGGGATAAGTTTTGGTTGTCCATGCCAGGTTATTTGATCAAGGTGGTGAGGTTGGGTTTTGCGTCTAGTGGAAGATGAGGATCTATTCCATTTTGGAAGGGTTGAGATTGAGGAAGTGGGTGGTCATCCAATTGGTCGAAGGGGATGACATTTGTAAGTATATTTGTGTATCATCTTTGTATTGGTGGAAATGTCTGTTGTGCTTTTAAGGTTCTCTCCAAGCGATTATACATATAAGTTGAAGAAGAGTGGAGAGGGGGAGGGTCCTTGTGATACCCAGTACTTGATTGGGGTGGCGTCTGATCGATAAGGGGTCATGGGGGCAAAGTGTGTTCTGACATTGCCTGGGGATAACATATTTGGGAGAATGGCGTGGTCGATGGTGTTGAATGGAGTATGAGTAGTCCTTTGTCAGTGATGTTGTTTAAGCCATTAGGGATGTGAAGTGTCAATGCTATGTCCATGTGGAAATCCTGATTGGAAGGGGGTGAGGGGTTGAGGTGGTTGTTTGTGGTGATATATTGTTGGGGCTGGGTAGTGATGTAGTGTTCTGTGATAGTAATGGGTTGGTAGTTTTTGGGGAGCGTGGGGTCTAGCGATGGTTTTACATTTCTGTTCATGAAAGAATCATTTCACACCACAAAAATTGGAATTACAATATTCTCACTTCAAAACCTTAAATGGAGCCCTGATTGGTACAGCTGTGTAAACCTTTAAATGTGTGCTTTGTGTCATCACTTGCAAAAGAATATAACATATTGTTAATGCTACCATTTGATGAGAATGTTATTTTAACTCTCGCTACCATATCAACTTCATTTTTGTGAAATGCATCTATAGTGTTTGAGTCTCCTACAGGACTAGAAATCTAAGGTAGAGCGCTGATGTTGTTGTCCGAGAGATTTTGGGTAGAATAATATAGACTTAGAAAGAGGGAGTTGTCATTATCATGGGATAATGACCCACACAGAATGTATGGCCCGCGGCATATCCAAGGGCCATGAATTCGGGCAGAATCATTATCACAAGTGATATTGACTTCCCTGGCAGTCTACCTGTCTATTAGCACATAGTAGCAATAGTGGTAATAGCAATTTCGGCTTTGGAATTGTGGTAGTGAAGTAAATGTTAGCGCAACAGAGAGAACAATAAATACAGCAAATAGGTTAGTCAATTAAAATGGTTTTATTTTGTAATGTTTAAATAACAAGGTTGTCATCAGTAATTTAACTGTAAACTGTATTAATTGGAACAGCTTTAGCATCAGCGTGCGTTAGTTGCAGTAGAACAATAAAAAGTGTCTGAATACAAGTGTAAGAACTTTACTCCATGATTTTTCTTTCACTTCATGTTAAATTGGATGTTGACTGTCAGGTTCAAAGAGCAGTAAAACGCGTCCTTTCTAAAGACATTTTGCTGAGAATTTGCATTGCGGTTTCTTGACCGCAGAAACATGTTTTATGTTGTTTGGCTGTCTGTTGCAGAAGTTAGAGGACTTTGATACAATACCAGTAGTTATTGACTGCATTCTTCTCATTATCTGACAGGAGCTTAATAATGATCTCCATGTGCTAATGTTCATTACATTCAGTATTATTTCTCCAGTTCTCTGCTAGAATTGTTCACCTCAAACCTGTGTCAATACAAGCAGTATACATAATGGGACTTTCCTTGTACCAAACATTCCTTTCGTTCTCTTAGGTTCAGGTTGAACAATACATCTGATATCCAGTAGTCTATCCATATGTTTTTATACCTCAGTCTGTGCAGGATTCAGCACCCATGATTTGGACTCCTATGAGTGAGAGTACCATATGACCAGGCAACATGAAATTCTGTCCTGTGAGTTGGATGCAATGGTGATTGCTGTGGAAATGGGCCCCTCTCAAAAAATACACAATTTATGAAAAGAAAACAAATAGACCAAGAGAGGTGCCTCCATACTGTAATGCTAGCCCCATTGATCATTACTCATCAGCTAAACATGCCAAAATGGCTGCCAAATTATGATACTTTACTTCCAGAGAATGCACACAAAGATGTCTTTGAATTTGGCCCTTGATTACAATCAGTTATTTTTGTTTTAGTGTTAGCAGAATCACTTGAGTTTTCTTAATACAATAGCAATCAAACCTATGAATCTTGTGTTGGAAATATTTCAATGTTTGTTGAATGTTGCTCGAGTCGCGTCTTGTTTATGATGGCATTTGTCCACTCTTTTCTCTCTTGTAGGACGTGATGTCTACGTTCTTCCAGTTTGGAGCATCCATCCAGCAACAAGCCATCGTCATGCTGAACATTATGGAAGAGTATGACTGGCATGTCTTTTCACTTGTGACAAGCACCTTTCCTGGATATCGGGACTTTATAAGTTTCATCAAGACGACTGTCGACAACAGTTTTGTTGGCTGGGAGGTGCAGAATGTGATCACACTTGATATCTCGTATGGTGATGCCAGGACACAGGTTCAGCTGAAGAAAATCCGCTCTTCGGTGATCCTTCTTTATTGCTCGAAGGATGAAGCTGTTTACATTTTGGACGAGGCCCGGTCTCTGGGTCTCACGGGGCATGGATACATTTGGATAGTTCCCAGCCTGGCCACGGGCAACACAGAAATTATCCCCTATGAGTTTCCATCTGGTTTAATTTCTGTCTCGTACGATGACTGGGACTACAGTTTGGAAGCTCGAGTAAGGGACGGCCTTGGAATTATCTCCACAGCTGCATCAGCTATGTTGGAAAAATATTCCTTTATCCCAGAAGCAAAAACTAACTGCTATGGACAACTAGAAAGGGCAGAGCTGCCGGTGCACACACTCCACAGGTAAGACACATTTTTCTCTCTTTCGCTTTCCTAGTACTTTACAAATCTTCTTTGTTTCTAACATCCTTATAAATATGTATGAGTATTGTAACAGGTGGCTTTTTGTAAGTAGGTTCTTGCATTCCTGCATTGCTTTGCATGCAGATTCACGCTCCCGGTCAAAGATATCATAAAACTGCCATGGGGGGGTTCATCAAGCAGAGCCACAAAAATGCAATCTTTTTTGCCACAATATTCATAAGGTCAAATGTGTCCAAACTGAAGTAGGAATTCTAGCTGCACATCTTAAGTGGCAACACCAAGAACATTCATCTTCCTAAGCCGAACTTGTCATGGCCAGATGTCTGCGGCCCTTGCTAATTGGCTGTGCGAGGACATTTTCAGTGGGTCATTGATGACATATGATGTAGCTTTAGGAGTAGTAGGGATTCCCATTAAGCATTTTGTGATGTAAGCATGCCCTCCAATCCTCTATCCTTGCTCCATTTCCTGTACCTGAACTCATAGTTGAAATTGCAAGGATGCTTAAACATTTTCGGTCGCTCTGGATGAGCACATTGCAAAAACTAGATACTTAAGTAGTCTCACTGACATAACACCGAATGGAAGACTCTGGCTAGAGGTGGGGAACAGATTTTTCAAACAAAGATGAACACAATATAAACAAAATTGGAGAATGAAGTCCTATCTGCACTGGACTTCTCAATTCTGAAGAAGGCATCACAATCCAGATTTTCCCTGCTAACGTTACAGAAAGTCATAGTTCTATTAACAACACAGATGCAAAGGATTGTGCTCCACTGTACTCTTTACTTCTCGAGCAACATAACACCATTCAACATATTTCAATTACAAGCATCAAGAAAAAATGACACAGTCCACGAAATGTAGTCCGTTTTTATTGTTTGTGCTTGATAGGATAATATCCCACCATCACTGCTTTAATAGCTTTCTTATAACAAGCTTGTAAAATAGATTCCAAAAAACCTTCTACAAATGCTACATGGTATATTCTTGATGTTTATTAGGCTATGCAACCTGCTAAATGATTGAAAACATTAGCCAGTGAGAGCAGACCGATGTGTGTGGGTCTCCCAGTAACTACTGGATTCAGTGTGTGGATGATTTCAATCAACATGATATTTTACCATTTAAAAGGCTCTTAAAGGCATATTAACTACTGGATAGAGGGACACACCAGTTTACTAGGAATGATTTTGTGTCATGTCACTTAACAATTACAAAGTATGTTGTGAACCCCCGCTACCAATCACTAATTGTTTCTATCTCCCTGATTCCCTGATTAGTCTCATTTGACAGTACATTAACTGTGACAATCCAATAATATTTGCAAGCGGATGGATAGCTGATGAACATTCAAATAAAACACCTTAGTCTATAAGTGGATCTTGCACAGATTCTCCTGGAATAAATGACATAATTGCAGAATTTGGTTGAGGCTTGTGGATCCATTTTGATGTTATGCTTAATTAAAATCATGACATAAAAAATATGTATTATGGTCTAAGTTATAATCAACACCCATTTAACACAATCAAATCTTAGAAGGTTATAACTGCATGGCATTTCTTTATAGAAAGCAGTTAAAGGTATTTTGAACATGCAGCTAAAGATTTAACAATGTACTTATGATATGTTGTGACTTCTCTTTAGAATGCAAAAATCATTTGAAGCACTTTATTGACATTTCGTTTTAATTCCACACATTTTTCATTCTCATTCTCATTGAAGAAAATAGCCAAACTATCCATTCACAATATATAGTAAACGTTTGCAAACTATCAACTGGAAATATATATATACATATAGGCCCGGGAGATTAGCTCAGGGACAGCATGTTTTTCTTTGAAGCAAGACAATGCATAGCAACCCAGGTTCAAATCCTGGGCTCGTTCTTAAGTGCTTTATAAAAGAACAATTACAAAAGAACTTCTCATTAAGGTAGACACTGTGGTGCACACAATTTGCCTTCCTGACCTTGCACTTCATTTATTGGCCTCAGCTCAGCTCCTGCTATTCCCAAATCATGAAACTTTCCAGACACGGCTCCTCCTTATCTCCTCCAAACCCCAGGTGCCCCGTAGTGACGTGAACAGGGCACCACACTCGAGTCTCAATTTGAGGGATATATTTGCTTTTGGTTGTGTGTCTACTTGTAATTCATTTGGGATTGCCCATTGGCATCACAGAACCTTCTGCCCTGCTCTCATGAATGGATCCTTCAAAGTGTGCAGCCTACCAACTTTCCCCGCAACTTGCATTCGATTCCCACCCTATTAAGACTCTGCAGCTGGATACAATTAGTGGTTATCTGTGCACTTCGGGTGCCTCTGATCTGACCTTGGATTTTCTCCTGGGGAACACGAAAGGGGATTTTGTTTTTTTTTTCGAGCTGAGCTACACAAAGCTGCTGCTCTACATCACAGCCTGCATTCTATTCTATTCAAGGTGTACCAGTCCTTCACTTCCATTAGTGGCAATACCTCTGCCATGTTGGCCTCTCTCCTGCCATGGTATCTTTCTGACTCCATTGTTTACATGCGTTGACTCAATCCTGCCCATAACTTCAAAATACCTCAAATAAAGCAACTAAAAACTCGGCCCATAATACTGCCCCACCTAAAACCTCTGCAATGACAACAATAATACATGTGCTGTCTGCAGTCCCTGCGCGTCGGCTTCGGTATTGCGTCGCGCTGAGATGCAGACAGCACTTTTCAGGTGGGATTCAAACCCGGGATTCTTTAAAGAACATAGACCTCATCCAATATGGAATTTTCAATTATTGGATTTATGTGAATATGTGATAAATGCCTTGATTTGAAAAAGGCTCACGAGGAGCTGAAACAAGTTTCATCAACAAAGGGCTCTCCATCGGGAGATGGTGTTAAAAAGAATAACCTTTTGTGAACCATAAAACTACAATTTGAAATCAAACCAAAACCTTTGTGGCACAGTTCATTTGTGAAAGCAACAAATCACATCAGAAGCAGTCACTAACCAAGCACCAATCTACTTGGCTGAGTCACCATCTTCAGAGGCCAGCAAACCACCAGATGCCCCAACAACACCAGGCTGGAAACAAAGAACTGCACGAGGGGAAAATCGGAAACAGGTTTTTTTTCCTGTTGTGAACCATGTTTCTAGAACAAGTTATCAAATGCAGATAAGACTGACCTCTCCAACCTACATTTCAAGGATGACCTGAAGACCCTACTCTTATAAGACCATTTCACCAATAACTGATAGCTCCAGTCATCCCTTTTATTTATTCATTTATTGGACATTTCTATGGGCCTATACACAAGTGTTACATACATAGTGAACATTTCAATCCACATAAACATCCTGTTACATAGGCCATATCAGGGGGCTTACATATTGAAGTGTCCTCTAAGAATACTAGGACAGTTATGCTTTTGACAACTTTTAAGAATGTTATGCTCCATGGGATAATGTGGTTATGTCATAGCATTGAGCCTAGTGATTTCCAATTAATATAGAGTTGGGTATAGTACCCATTAAGGTTGGTAAATAATATGTTAATGCTTATCCAAGCCAGAGACTCAGTAGGGGACATATCAGGAATCCAAATGACCACTTCTCTTGTCAGGTTTTTAAGTTGCCGGTACCACATCTGCTGAATGTTCCATGGACATTCTCAGATACCTGGGAGCTTGAAGGCTGTAGAAACCATAGTCAGAAGACTTCTGTTAAACTTTGTTCCACAGGATGGGCAACCAAGGCACCATCCATAATGGAAGAAGGGTCTGGGGAAACATGAGGGATATAGAGTGATACAGCACTGCTGCTGGTAAACAGTGGAGCCACAATGCCTCGTTAGTTTGTGCCTAGTTTCTGCTGTATGGCAAAGACACGTGTTATAGATATCGATCCATATCAAGCTTCCATCCTAAACTCCTTGAATGTAAACTTGACCAAATATATTAGGAAACACAATCTGGAAGAAGCCAACAGCCAAAAGCAAGAACATGGAGTGGTTTGGTCATGGTAGAATTCAGGAGGTGGTTAATGGGGTTGTGGGAGTCTCCCCCTGCACATCTTTGTCACCAAATTGATTAAAAGAAAAAAATATTCAACAAATTCAAATTCAACTGAAGAAACCTCAACCAAATCACAGAGAACCAAAACAGCACCAGATGCACAGCAGGTATCGCTGAGAGTAGGAAAGCAATGAAGGAAGGAACATTAAATCCTGAGGGGGAGGAGAGGGGGCACATCGAAGCTTTAAAGGGGAGTGTGATGAGGGTGTCAAGGGTCGATACAACGCAACTGTAGCCGGAATCCTACGCGATTTGCTTTTGCCACTAACTGTATGTCAATCTTATTGTCAAATTCAGATGTAACCTAGAGGCTTTCCACAATTCATGAGACTCTGCACATACCATTACTGAGGCCATCTTGAATTGGGTTGTGATAAAAGTGACTGACAAACAAAGCATGCCATGCCAAGAAGCGAAATCCTCAGGACCTGCTGTTAAACATGCATTTCCTTCATGCAGAGTAGTTGATAATCTTCAGAAGCACACATGCAAAAAAAGTTGCCTCACCGAGGGAATAGGTTAGGAACTCCAAGAAAGGGTAATAGGGTCACATTATTCCTTTCAAGAATATTGACATGGACTGGCATGCGGTTTCATTAATAAGTACTGCATATTTAGGTCTAAGATGTGACCATTCCCTCTAATGTGATGAAAATAGGTTACAACTCACTGGATAACAGGTTTAATCATTTACACATTACATTTGGAATGAGGCAGTCCAATTATTGAAAGACCCTCATGGTGTGGGATACTTTAACTTATGGAGTGTGCTACTCACGAATCACTTGTAACTTCTGCAAACAAACACGAAATAATTACAACAGAATTAACTAAGCAAACCATATCATATCTATATCCAGATGTAAAAGACACATAGAAGGGGGTTTGATGGCTAGCCGGTAACAGGGACAATGTAGGTATGCCTTTAAGAGCAAGACACGGAGTGGCTCATACTTGAAATGCCTGGACATTTTCAAAGAGGGCAAAGGTGGAGTGTAGAAATAAGGCACAATGAGTTTCATCTCTCACTTTTGCACTCTGCAGTGCACATTGATCAAACGCTGTCTGCCATTTACGCATGGAAGGCAGAATGTTCAATGGATTTCATTGGAACCTGCCTTTTTTTGCTTATGGAGTAAGCAGGCAGATCACATACGAAACCACAGCATTTACATCAGCATGAGTAGGGCATGCTGGCATAAATACCGTTGTATGTGTACTGTTGAGAGGAAGGGGGCAGAGGAATCGTAAAGTATCATCCGAAAGTCAATGCATACATGTTTTCCCATTGATTGTATGCAATATTTTTACTTTCCTCCTCATCAGACATGAGCCCGATAGTGTTCCGTTCTTTGGGAGCTGCACACCACAGCCACAGCCATCCATCATTAGCAGTTCAAGGCACACCGTGGCACATCTCATCTGAGGACATAAGGCTGCGTGAAAAATTGTTTGATGTACCACACAGGATTCCATTTTATGTGTCCAGAATACTGACACACTGTAGAGGCCATAATGTGGATGGATGCTTGAAGACTCGGAACGAAAGTCTGACTTAGTGGAATGCATCCCGTGAAGACCGCCCCGGCAAGTTCATTATTTTATTCCGGCATCCTTCTTCCAGCCCTTTTCACGGGGGTCCCCTTCGACCACCTCTCTGCTGCTTGGCCCTGCCGCCCCCTTCTCCTCTCCCCCTCCACTTACCTGTTCCAACCTGTGCTGTCTTCTGCAAAGGTCTGCAGGCCACATACCGGGAAGCTCAACATACTGCATGCCGCACTTCGTTGCACAACCTTTTGTCTGGCGATTGTCCAGCTACGCAGCCTGCAGACTGCGAATGCATGAATCCTATCTTGTAATTCAGACAGCAAACAATCAGTAGCCAGTGCATGCCATCACACAGATGCCAGCTGATGTACCACACAATACCGTCTTATACTGTCTTGGTGCCCGGCTACTAAGGCCACATTGCCCAATCTGTATTTCAGACAGGAAACAACAAGCAGACAGTGCAGATCACAGAACAGCAATATGCTGCTCATCTAGGCATTTAAGCTTGGGAGAAGTTGCGATTGGATTGGCACATACAAGACTACCTTACAGTGGCTCTTTCGCCTGCGAAGATCTGAGGCCAATAATGACAAGCTTGTATTTCACACTGAAAGCAACCAGTAGCCAAAGCAGGCCATGCCAGAGGGCAATACTATGCCTTAGGTGTGAAAGAAGTAGCAGCACACTGGCATACAAGTGTGAGCTTTGCTTGACCCTCATTCGAACAGCCACGGCATATCCACACGAAGGCTACCCTTTCCCACTCTAGTTCAGGCTTGCCGAAATGACAAAAGAATCAATGTTGAAATTGTTGGGAGATTAGTGAGATGATTGTATGAGATCCCTTCACAGACAACAGCTGTAGGAGCTGAGAAGAGTATTTGTTGCTAAAACATATCAGAATACAACCAACATAAACTGGAAAAGTGATAATCAAATGATCATTTTGCATGCACTAGGTTTGTTAACAATGTAGCGCAGTTGAGAACCGAGCGTGTAATGCACTGAGGAAAAACAGCATAGACTGAAGACTTGCCCCCATGTTTGTAGTCCAATTATGCTATGACACAATTCACGCCTCTGGGTGAAGTGGCACTACTGGGCACCCAGGTATTTCTTTACATAGAATAAAGATGAGCTGTAATTTGCCAACTCTTGCACCTGGCTGACCAGCCGATAGTCCTTCCCGATCTCTCCCTACTTGTCTATTGGCTCAGGGGAGATCACCTTCCAAAAGCAACAGTAGGCCTTTATGGAGAACCCCGAAGGGACACAGCACTGGGTCATGACTTAGCCACTTTATCCTCAGGCCAAGACATTGTCTTGTGTCTGGTCACTAAATCACATTACCATTAAATGTGAAGCATAGACCCGGACTGGTGAACAAACTGATGGACAGGGAAGTGCTACAGTATTCAGAGAGTGGTATTTTACTTTAAAGAGACAGGATTATGGAGAAGAAACTGTGAAGTAAGCTTAGATGCTATCATGCCCTCTTATCTTTATATATATATTTGTTTACCTTCGTTTATTAGGCAAAATAAGCGAATTGACTCATATATGTATGGCATATGTCACTGCTCTCATATATCTGCTTTGACGTCTAAAATCTTGATGACTGTGGGCCTTCTGGTTATATATTGAACAAGGGGTGATGACCTCCCAAAGTGGAATGCCGTATTTCCTTCAGCCAATCAGTGTCTTTGAACTGCAGGCACTAAATGCCAATTAAATTGTTCAACTGAGGGAATGTGTGTGTGTGTGTGCGTGTGTGTGTTTTGATTTTCTTTCCACATGAAAACAGTATTGTAAATGGGAAGGCATATCCTGTGTGAACACTCTTACACTCTTCCTGTGGAGGTTGGGGAGAAATCTTACTAATTAGAGTGCAGCTGAGTGTGGAATTATTGTAGACAAATGATAGGTTCAAAACATGTAAAGCATGGCTAGAATAATACTCTGTTGGATACAGATGATTTTAAAATACACAACACGCTTAATCAACCAACCTTGTTAAACGGGACATGATATTGTGTCTCCTTTTTTGTATATATTGGCCTAATCCCAGTCGCTCTGTGAAGAAATCAGCGTTGGAAAGTTCCGATCTTAGATCGACTTAGCTGCCATTTTTAGGTCTATCCGCCATTTTGATTTCTATTCTAAAGTAGTTCTGTGTTCTAAAATGGTAGACAGTGTTTTCCGCTTGTAATTGAGCCGTCCTGACCTTTGTGTGCAAGTTAATGTCTAAACTGTCTGTTGGCCGAATGTTTGGGTTGAGTAAAGAGACCCTGTCCCATGTCTGACTTGTAGACAGAGGATTACCTGCACCAACAAGTCCGATCCGCGGACATACATCAACCACAATGCTGTCTAAATACTGAACGTGGACCCTTGTTGAACTACATGGTATAGGACATGTGTTAAGGCTTAATGTAAGATCCAAGAATACACTGTTGACATTGTGATTTTTAGTCTGTAAACTGAAGATGATCCACATGCATATAGTTGGACAAAATAGAAGTGAACTCGGCATGAACCCTAGACCGAGTATTATTAACCTGTAGGGGAACTGGACATTATGATTGGAAATGTAAAAAAAACAGAACAGTTTAGATTTCCAGTACCACTCACTTCTCACACCGAAAGGGCTGGTATTCGCTGTGATGTACTGAGGGCCAGATAGCTATCTGATACTTTGTTTCTTTGTAAACTGTACAGTTATAGAATAAAGATCTGAGAATCTTTATAGCCCGTGTTTGGTATATTGTGAAAACAGAAACAAAATATCGAGGCTGAGTACCCCAAAAGGAAATAAACCAAACACAGGTTTCAAAGGAATATACAAAGTACTTAATTCTCTATCGAATACAATTATAAAACAGTGCAAAGTCAGATAGCTATCTGCCCTCAGTACAAAACAACAAACTCCAGCGTGGTGTGAGTGCTATGGCCAACCCCTCTTTGGGTTAATATTCTACTTTTTACATCACCAATTCTAGGGTTCGTTGCCAAGTCTCAAATAACCACGTCTAACTGGTTCATTCTTTATTACATGTAACAATAAGCGTATGCATTAACTGTGTATTCTAAGTTTCGTATTGCAGGTCTTCTTAAACATGAATACAATATAGTAAAACAGATGTTCTTTGCCCAATATGTAAATACATTATCATAATACATACTCGTGGATTGGTTTACTTGCGCGAGTAATCCTTTTACACATAGGTCAACGTAGGACGAGGTCTCAGTTCATGACCTCAACAAGTAGTCTGCAGGCAGATTACACATTAGCGATGTACAGAGGTCAAGACGGCCATGTTGTATTTTGCAATTGCATCTCCACCATTTTAGCTCACAGGGTGACTTTTCCACATAAATCCTAAAATGGCGGTTTGACATAAAATGGCAGCCTACATAGATTAAAGATCAGGACCTTGTAACACAGATCTCGCAAATGACTTTCGAGCAGCTTGGCCTAGGCCAATATTAATATATTTATTACAATAGGAGGCACAATATACTTTTTATTCCAACAGTATTTCCTTTTGGGGTACTCAGCCTCGATATTTTGTTTTACTTTTACAACCTGTCAATGTTTAATTTGCTATTTACAGTATATTCTAATGTGTTTCAAGCCCATTCTGGGCCTAAACACTGTTAAGTGCTGTTGAACGAGCAGGTGGCCTAGTAAACTTACATTGTCTTCGTATCCGTACTATTGAGTTGCCCATTCATTGTTAAGGTGCCCTTCACATCTTATCTATGGGCACACTGGTGTTTACATTATTGGCTGGTAGACCGAAAGATTCCCTCGCTGGTTCCATGTAATTTCATCCTGGGATGTTTTGTCGTGGGGTTTTTTATCGCAAATTTTTTTAACAAAAAAAACATCACATTTTTTTAGAATAATTTTTGGGTGGTTTCCCCTCCAACCCCCATTTTCTTTCATTTATATTTATTCCCAAACACCCACATCCCATATATATAATTTACTAACCCCCCCTAAAAAATGCAATGGGTTTTAAAAAAATAAATTCACTGTAAAAAACCCCACGAAAAAACATCATGCGATGAAAGGACGTCGTACCCCCTCGCCACGCCTCAGTGTTGTGCGGTAGTCATACTGTGGAAGGAAACACTATACATAACACAAACATTGTTAACTTTACATGTGGCATGGAGCTCGATACAGAACACAAACATTGCTAACTTTTTATATAGGGCTAGGCAAAACCTTTAATTCATTGTTTTTGCCCATCCCACTTTCTTGAATTGGGTTACCAATAACGTTCAACTCACATGTTCTACTCCTGGATTAGACCAGCTTCTGTGTTGGTTTGGCAGTCCTGGAAATACTACTCAGTAATGTGCCTCCAACTACCATAAATCGAAACAGCAGATAATTAAAGGTTACTTATCTAACACTACAGTCTTGAGCTCAATACACACAACAATACTTGATGTGTATCTTATAATACTCTTAAACGGAATTTGTATATTTGTTCAAATAAAAAAAAACGAAGGGGAGATTTAGTCGAAAATCGGCTGTACGAAAATTACTACATCCGAAACTTTTGAATACACCCCCATTCCGTGTCATTATAGTGAACAAGGGCTGCAGGGGGTGCAGGGGTATCCGCCACCCTTGATCCCTATAATGCCATGGGAGGTTTACGTGGAAATCCCCCGCTTCCTATTGAATATAATTTGAAAAAAAAGACGAAGAAAAAAGAAGACCTTGCAGCGGCAGCTCCTATACACATAAGTGAAGGAAACAGCATCAAAGAGGGAAGCAGGAGATAGCGGCACACAAGCAAGTGTGTAAGTGGGTGTGGGGTAATGGTTTGTCAGAAATGTTCAGGAGAGTGAAAACTAAAAGTTATTTTCATTCAAGGGACTTTTGTTTTTTTCTCTCTTGAACATTCCTAATTCGGTAAATTCATGGTAATCCCTCAAAAACTGTCTTTGAAACCTAGCCCATATATTAGCTCAACGTACACTTTTCTCTGTTACTGCTCTCTGGACAATAGTCCATATATATGATGTGAAAATATGAATTATATTAAAATAAGCATTTAACCATGCATAACTTCCTACCTACCTGTGTCTGCAAACTCCATTTTCTGTACAGCCTCCATTTGAATTCACACTTGCTCGTGTCATTACTCCCAATAGACTCATGTGCCGGGCACATTACTTATTGGACAAAGGTCTGTCACTTAAAAACGTCTATGATGGTGATTCAGTGTAGTATACAAAAGCACAGTAAAATAACATACCAGTAAAAAGCTGAACCTTATTGTAGTTTTTTCCCCCTTCCTGAAATGCGGGTTTAAAACATCTCTGGATGGCACTATATAAATCTAAAATCCAATAAAACAAAAAATTCAATTAAATACCATGAAGACACACAGCGGATGAACATGTATGATGAAGTCACTTGCTTGTAGTGATTATTTCAGACAGCATGGGACTTCTTCGGCACCTTCTACATTTTCAATTGCCTAATATGTGCCCTGCTAGAAAAGGCCCACTCATTGCTATATTTGCAGCCATCTACTACTATTAGCTTTTCATTTTAGGCGCGCTTCTGAAACCGAGCAACATCTTAAAATGAACGTGGACAGACCACAGTGTGCGGCCCGGCGCTACCCTGTTTCATTCGCCAAACAGAGGTTATCACTGACATGCGCACTGGCAGCCCCTGGTAATGCACTATTAGTGCGCTGACACGGAGGGAAATGATGGTGGAGTGTTGTCTGGGAGGCAGCTGTGGGGTTTTGGTTTTCCTGGATGTGAATAATGTTTCCCCAGAATCCAGTCCACTCTCTGTACTGCTTGAAATGTGAATGTTTCAGGGCAGTGTCATCTGTAAGTGCAAAGAGTTTCATTCAGCTCAAACTAGCTAAAAAGTTATCAGATGCAAAAGCACTGAGTGAAATGCTGTATTTATATTCATTTCAATTATCCATATTAGTATAATTCAGATATCCTCAGCAGATGTGTCTGCTGATATTGTGAGAATCCTTCCTGTTTGCCCTGCGTGTAACTTGTCTAAACAGTCAAGAAAGTACAGAGAGAGGTGAAACCTGCTGTTAGTTATTCAAAAGGATCTCAGTGTAGGGAGTAACAGAAGTCATATACATATAATTTGCTGTCAGTGGAGCCAGGAGGTGGCATCTCCCAACTTCCCAAATGACTAATGTTTTGCTCTGAGCTATTTTTAATGGGCTTTCATTCCATCTCTCAACCGTATGCTCACACCATGAAATATGACCTTACCTGAAACAACCTTCAAAAACATTTCTTGCAATAATGTTTAGTACATTATGCTTTGAATCCAGTATCTACTATCAAATGATGTCGTTCTACTGGCCAATTGCTTTTGTTAAACCTGTTTTCTATTTCTGTGTGCCTAATGAGAAAGCAGGGTAAGCATTATTTCAAGACCTTCAGAAGCTCTTGCTGTGTAATAGCATGGCATTACCATCATGATAAACCTACTGCCTGGCAGAGAGTGGTGTTGTGATAGTGCACAGAAATGCACGTGGGCCTGGTGGGAGCAAGGTCTAGTTGCCATACAATATACTATCAATGAAAGAAAGTAAAGGCAGTTCAAGATTGAGCTTTAATTAAGCATTAGAGAACGACCAAAGGATTAAAATATGTTGTAGATGACAGCTCCACATGTTAGTGGTCCCACACCAAAGGCAAGGGACTTTAATGAGAGTGAAGGTTATCCAGCACACAAGACTGCCAGGGAACAGGGGAAAGAGAAGGGGGAAGATCAATCTCACCTGGAGCATGGTGGGGCACAGCTTGCCCTCATCTGCTTGACCAGTGCCCAGTGTGCACACATCAGACATGGTAGCTTGGAATGCAGCCGTGATATGCAGTTAGGCAGTTAGAGAATCATTGCCATGCTTGCTGATTGGCTAGAGAGCTGGAATCAGTGGGCAGAGTAAAGGATTTCGATAGAATGCAGGATTCTACTGTTGGTGGAGCCTAAATTCCACATGTTCTGATTGTCTAAAGCAAATAAAACATGCTATAATGTAGCAAAGAAAACAGGATGGGTGGGCATTGCAGGGTCATGTAATTCCCTAGGGCATACGTTACAGGCCAGAGAAAAGCCAGGTCCTTAGCATGAGCCCCTGACATTTTCCAGACCCTGTAATGACCCCCTTGGAGGGGTCAACTTAAATTTAAAAAACTACAAAACAAACTGGCCCCCATTGACAATGGTGAAAAGGAATGCCACATAGTTCCTTCTCACTTTCCATGACAGTCATTTACGGTGAGGGGAAGGCAGCTCAGTAGGTGTCACAGTCCAGATAGGTGATGGGTGGTGTGGGGGTTGGGGAAAGGGTGGGATGGTGTCAGGGATTCAGGGGGAGATTGGCATGCTGGGGGTTGGGTGAGAGTGAAGCGGTGCCCCGGTGGTAAAATGGCAGCCTCTTGCTTTTCTGGGTGCACCCTTCATACAATCAAACATGGAACAGGATGTTTAGGTGCAACCATTTGGGTGCCAGATGTTTTGGCGCAGCTGTTTTGCCGCAGCCAACAGGGCACAGGGATCTTAAGGCGCAAGTATGTTTCGGCGCAGAACACTGCATTCAAGAATAATACAGAATCCCATTTGCGTGCTGAAGAAGTGATGCACTGTCTCCTGCAGGAAGAAAGTCCAGATTGCAAAATGCTACGTCGGAAAGTGCTACAGGCCAGGGGTGTGCAGTGCGGCTCCCAGGAATGCAATAGATGGGGTACTGACGGCCACTGTTAATGCGTACAGGCAGAGCTGTGTGTTGGTCCCAGCTCTGGAAACACAAGCAAGAGGTGCAGCAGGTCAAGATGTGGGTGGTAGGGGATTATTTCCATGTGTGGCTGGCTTAGTGGGTATGCCTTTTGAGTGTAAGCACAAAGAATTTGGGCACGTACATTATTTGTTTTTCACTGAAAGAACACATCTACATCCTTTACACAGTTTCTAATGTGTACCCTACCTGTAAAAGATGCTGCAATTGGGTATAACATTTGACCTGCATTTAATCATAAAATCCTTTGGATTTCATGTTTTGCTTTTTTTGCTTGTTGCAAAGCAAGCACACAATTGTATGGCTTGACGATGCCTTCATTCCCACCTACAATCCGGAGGATCGGTGGAGGAAGGAAGCCCGGTGTGCTTCGAATACAAGAACTAAAATACTGACGCAAATTTCCTGCTAGATCCAAATGAATGTCTGATAAGGCAAATGGGCTGCAATATCAGATGCCCTGAACCCCCCCCCCTCTCTTGAGAGGAAGTTGTGGCTCTTTGTAATATCTTAGTACGCGAACATGTATTTAGTTAACACCTTTATATGTAATTGTGGGACAGTGATGTAATAGAAGAGGGAATATAGAATGTGGAACCCAGGAGAAAGGATGCTGCTCTGAGTGAACTGAGAGAGGTACTGTTAGCTGTGGTGGAGCCGGTGGGTTTATCTATGGATCTTAAATAAACAAATGTATCTACAATACTGTGTGAGCTAATACTTCAGTGGCGACAAGGTTGGGATGTTATTTGGCTTAGAACAGCAAACCCACCGAGTAGCTGTTCATTCAAACTGGATTTACCACTACCTGCAAGCCAGGTAACTTTGGTCACCAATTGGAATAAACTGAACTCCAGGAAAACCACAATCGAACAGATTGTGAAGTGAAAAGACTGAAGAGCAGAAACTATCACACTACCTGTGTGAAGGATCAAGTACAGAACATAATTCATGAAGGCCAGGAGTCTGCCATCACAAGTGCCACTTTAAAAAAAAAAAGGCCAAGGAAGTTTACTTGGATATATAACTGTCTTCAATGGACCAGCGCTTGCTCAGCATTACAATCCGTTGTTTTTAAAGGTGATTGGGCTTCCAAAGTGCACTGAGCAAATCATAACGAATCATAAAGAATATGAGTGCCATATTAAGGAACATCTAACTTTGAACAACGTGTTGTTAGTTATTTTTAAAGGCGATTGGGCTTCCAAATTGTACGGAGCAATTAATAAAGAAACAAAAACACTATTTGCAACAATTGTTACACTTCCATCACCATCATATTATCAATTATATCAATACAGTCAGCCACATAACAAAATTACAAGAAAGAGAGAAAGCAAATATATTGGGAACATCACATCTGCTCCACTAATAGAGACAACATTTAATTGCAAGAATATAAAGGAACAATATAAACAAATATACTATATACAGTTTTTTCTCAAACCTCATTTAAACAATTGTTATCAGCAACCTCCGCCAGTCATGCAAGGCATACTACCTCCTTATTACTTTTTAGACACCAAAGGTGAACCTCCTGTGCCATGGAAATGGTGAAAGAAGCGTTTTGATCATTATGTGTTAGCAGTGCATGGTCTCAATTTCTCCAGTGAGAGGAAGAGATTTCTACTTATTCATTGTTTGGGAAACTATGGGCAGGAACAGGTTGAGAACCTGCCTGCACTATCAGATCAGGAGTCTGTGGGGTTGACGGACTATGACAAGTGTATAAAAATGCTTGATCTATATTATGAAAAGTCCATTAGTGTCATTCTTGAAAGATACCATTTTGGGAAGCTTAAACAAGAAAATGGAGAAACAGTAGAACAATTCATCACTGCACTACGCAGTTTAGCCACTACATGCGATTTTAGATCAAATTTGGAAGAGCGCCTCCGTGATCAGTTCATGTTGGAATGTAAGGACAGTAAAGTAAGAGATGCCTTATGGGCCTAAGGCAATACTTCATTAGATGAAGTTCTCAGGATTGCAAAGGAAGTGGAATATACAAACAGATGTGTAAAGGAACTGACAAAAAGAGAAGAAACTGATAACAAACTAAATATGACTAATGTTCCAGAAGTACTGTATACACAAGAAGTCAACAGTAAAACTACTAAAAAGAAACAAACAAGAAAGATCAAGTATATGAAAGAAAAAAAAGGGCCAACATTCAAGGAAAGAAGAGATGAAAAAAGGGATGTGAAAGATCATAAGAGGAAATGTTTTAGATGTGGTAGCATATATCATATTGCTAGCAGTGATAAGTGTCCAGCGTTAAAAGAAAAGTGCAAAAGGTTTAATAGGAAAGGACACTTTACAAATTGCTGCAAAACCAAAGCAGAAAACATTGAATGTGTTGATGAGTTATGTGATGATTTTGAAGAATGTACCTTTATTATTGAGAATTCAGACATCAATATTGTGATGCGGATTTAGAAAACCCTATGGCTGACATACATATTTGTAATTCAGTTGTTAAGATGGTCTTTGACTACCAAGTATACATTGTTACCAAGAATAATATTTGATAGACATTTCAAAGATAGTAATGCATTAACAGATATTGATGTGAAGCTGGTTGCCTATGGGGGTAAACAAATTGAATTAGAAGGCTGGTTTTGGTCGACCATGAAATTTAAAGACAGAACAGCAAAGGGAAAAGCATATGTGTCAAAAAGGGGTCTTCATCCTTTGTTGAGCTGGTCTCATCAGAGGCGATTAAAAATAAGACTAGACCCCAGTGCAGATGAAATGGTGTATGCTATAGATCAAGAGGTACAATTTGAACATCTTGAACATCATCCAGTTTTCAGGGAAGAACTGGGAAGTTTAAGAAACTTTAGACATGAAATAAGAATGAAATGCAATGCTGTTCCTGTTGTACATAAAGTAAGACCAGTGCCCATGGCTATTAGGAGTGCTGTAAAAGAGGAACCGGAAAAGATGGTAGAGCAAGGTGTTATTGAGAGAGTGGAATCTTCTGAAAGGGTGTCACCTCTGGTTGTAGTCCATAAACCTAATGGGAAATGTAGGCTTTGTATTGATCTTAGGTCAGTAAATAAATGCATAGTTCCTGATAGACATCCTTTGCCAAATATAGTAGAAATGTTGGGTTTAATTAGGGATTCAAAGGTCATGAGCATGCTTGACCTCAAGTGTGCATATCATCAAATTGTGTTGCACCCTAGGTCTAAGAATGTAACAGCTTTTATTACAAGTGAAAATTGGTTTCAATGGACGAGAATACCCTTTGGGTTAATCTCTGCACCTGCAGTGTTTCAACGTATAATGTACAATTTATTCCATCATATGGAAGGTGTCCTATGCTTTCAGGATGATGTTTTAGTTCATGGGAAAGACAAAAAGGAACATGATGATAGATTGTACAAAGTGTTAAATATTTTTTGAGAGGCTGGTCTTACGCTCAGTAAGGAGAAAGGCAAATTCAACAGATCACAAATACAGTATTTGGGACATGAAATATCTGAGACAGGCATAAAGCCCAAACAAGATTTGGTTAATACTATCACAGGTTTTGCCAGTCCAGACACAAAAGATAAAGTCATATCATTTTTAGGAATGGCAGAACATTATGCCAAATTTATTCCAGATTTAGCTAGAAAGAGTTTCAATATGAGGAAGTTAGCAAAAAAGAATGTAAGGTTTGTATGGGATTCAGGATGTGTGTTGCAATTCAAAAAGATCAAGAATGATCTCAATGCTGCACCCACTTTAAAGTCTTTCAATCCCAATAAAGGTAGCATTCTCACCACTGATGCGAGAAATCAAGTTGTAGGTGCAGTATTATCGCAGGTTGAAGGGGGGAGTGAACATCCCATTTGTTTTGCTTCCATAGTACTCAAACTGGCAGAATGCAATTATTCTACAATAGAAAAGGAGTTACTAGCTATAAAATGGTCCATTGACAAATTTAGATCCTTTTTGTGGGGCACCAAATTTCTGGTCCGGACAGATCAGAAACCGCTAAAAGCAATTTAAACAATCAAGGGTTTAGATAAAGTGTCGGTCAGGATTAGGAAATGGGTCACAAATTTGCACGAATACAATTGGGAAGTTGAATATCTCCCAGGAGTTAAAAATATGTGTGCAGATTGTTTATCTAGGTTAACAAAGTATGTAGACTCTGATGAATGTGATGATGATGAAGAAGTACTTAACATGACTCAAGAAGTGATATCTGAAGATGAGTGGGAAAAGGCAATGGAATCAGATGAAGTTTTATGCAAATTGAAAAAATGCATTTGTGAGGGAGTCAAGAGTAGTGCAGTCAGGAAAGGGTATTTACTGGAAGCGGTCAGACAAGTGTATGATGAATTTCATATAAATGACAAATTTGTAATAAGAGGTGAAAAATTGTTTCCACCCACAAGTGTGAGATGTAAAATGTTGGAAATAGCACACGATGGGCATCAGGGTATGAAAAAAAAATAAAATGAAACAGTTGGTAAGACAATACTATTGGTGGCCTGGCATGGACATTGAAATAGAAAGAGCAATCAGAGAGTGCTGTGCATATGATGATTCTGCAAAGGGATACATAACTAGGCAGGAGCCCATGACATTAATGTCTGTACCTACCATACCGTGGGAGAGGGTGGGTCTGGACAGAGTGGGACCAGTAAGGAGCAACGGTAACTTCAAATATTGCATTGTTTTAATGAATATGCTTTCCGGGTGGGTGGAAGTGAAATGGGTAACAAATATCTGCTCCAGAGATATCATTATATTTTTAAATGACATATTGAAAAGGGAAGGGTATCCCACTCCCATCATTACGGATAATGGGGTACAATTGATATCACAAGAAATTACACATTTTTAAAAGAAAATGGAGTTGAGCACAAAACCAGTTCCATTTATCATCCACAAACAAATGGAATTGTGGAAAGGTTCAATAAGGTAATCAAAAAAAGTATTAGTTGTGCCTTGAAGGATAAAACAGATTGGAAGAAAGCAGTTGAAGACACTATAGTTGCACACAGATTCACACCTCATACTACTACAGGGATATCCCCGTTTGAGATGCTTAGAGGTAGAAAGCCCATTACAAGGATTTGTCCACCATGGTTGGGCAGAGCGTGCAAAAAGGAGCTTGCTTTCAAGGAGTTTGAAAGGAACATTATGAATAAGCAATTAGCCAACAAGGAACGCTATGATGTGAGAAAAGCGGTGAAAGATTGTGAAGGTAGGTGATTTAGTGAGAATAAAACTGCCTTCCATGGGTAATTTGGTGAAATGGTCACCTGTGACAAAAGTTGTGGAAAGAATCCATGGAGCAGTGAACGTTTCAGATGGAAGGGACTGGAATGTAAATAAAGTGTGCAAGTGTTCAAAGGAAAAAAGGAGTGTGGGTAATGTTAGTAAAAGTTGTGTGGGAAATGCTAAGGAGGAAAGTGAGGAAAGTGGCAAAACAAGTTGTGATGATGAACACAATGCACACTCTAAACGGGTCAGCAGGAGACCTGTGTATTTGCAAGACTATGTGAAGACATTCATTTGTGTTGCTCTACTACGTATTTTTTGGGCATAGAGAAAGAGGCTCAGGTGTGGTGATTGTTTTGAAAGAATTTTATTTTTAAATAATGCATGACACTTTATGCTCATTTGGCGCATGTGCCGTTTACACATAGGCTGCAATGTCAGCCGTGTCTAAGCGACCCTCACGCCAAAGAGCATGCGCCGAAATGGCCTTCACGCCAATGTGGCCATGCCAAAATGGGCTCTGTGGTGTCAACGGTTCAGTGAAACACCCAAAACCCCTACGGTAAAATGTACCATTCCGAATAAAACGCTTTTTCCAAATATTCAAGGAATGGAGGTAATAATATAAAATTATCCCCCCTACTAGAATATTTGGGCAAAGAATTTTATGGGCTAGTGAAAAAAAGTTGCCTACCTGGTGACTTTTTCACAGTAACATCATCACATGGAACCACTACCATGAGGTAAAGCCTGCATTACGAGCTCACTTATTGGCTGTGAGGCCCCAGGACACGCCGTTGGAGTTGGCAACAGATTTTAGATCATAATATTTCCACCTATTGAACTCAATGGGCCTCATTACAAGGTTGGAGGTAGCCTTGCCGGTAAAACCGGCAGGCTACCTCCAAACTTGCAAAAAAGTCTGGCACCAGCCAATGGGCAATTACCGGAGTATTCTGGCACCGCTAGACCCGGTAATTCACTTTCACGGGTGCCGGAATCGGGTGATCCCCATTCCCATTTGTGCCCAATAGGGCTAAACGGGAATGAGGATGCCTGTAGCACCGGCACTGTTCATAAGGGTGCCGATGCTCCAGGCATGCTGTGTTCGCGGGTACCTTTCATTCCGCTAGGTCAGACCTGGCGGAATGAATGGCACCGCGAGCACAACTCGGAGTTTGCCGGTCCGGATACAATGGTATCGGAAAGCTTACCGGTACCGTTGTATCCGGACCGGCAACCTCGTAATGAGGCATATTGTACAAGCATCTCTTCTATAATAATATTAACAGCCACTTACTATCTATAGAACCATGATATCAACATGAAAAGGACGGGTCACATCACTGCTGAAGTACTCCCACTTATTATGGGACTACCCTGATTTACTGTTCCACCCAGAGACCTAGCATATTTGAAGCAAGTGTTTAAAGTTTGTGTTGATCAGTCCATGTAATTGTATATGGAAAAGATGTTGTTGCGACATTGTAGCTGGATACCCTTGTTTGCTTGAGCAAATGACTCTATGGATCAGTATGGTTCTGCTTAATCTCCACACATTTTTTTTTAAACAGTCCAGCCTTGTATTGAATATATATTTGTCCTCAATTGAAAACTTTATGCATCATCAGTGGGACTGACCACAATAGAAACTGGAAACAAAATCGTTTTGTATTTTCAGTGTATTTTCAGTGCTCACTACAGATATACACATGATTATTTATTAAATTGTACTCCGAATATGCCAGATCATGCTAAACATTTTTTTTTAATGTTTTAGCTGTGCTTATTTTTTGAGTAACACAAGCATACTCGCACACCATGAAATTACCTTTTCCCCACATCTAGGGCAGGAGGGGGCAGCCGCATTAGGCATAGAGTAATCATTATTTGTATGGTCGGATGATGTCCAGCAGTGCCAGGGTCATTCCCTGTAGGAGGAATACAAGTGGGGGGGTTGAACGTGGGGGGGGTGTCAGTTGGGGAAAGAGGGGTGAGGGGAAGCACGTCTGAAAATGTTTGACAGTACCTGACATTCACATGTATTAAACATAGCGAAAAGAAATGGTTATGTTGGATGAGGTACAGCAGCACCTGGGCTGTTCTCTGCAGGAGGAACGCAAATTAGTGGGGGTCGGAGGGGTGGAAACATACAGGAAGAGATGTGTCGAGGGAAAAATGTTCGAGGATGTTCGAGTGCCTCTGACTCTTTGCGGGGATGCACCATGAATAGTCACGGATCACTCTGATGAGAGTTCAAGCATGACTAGTTAACAGCTCCATGCTGTGAGCTTCACTAGGGTCTCCCAACATGTGTTCAGGCAGATAACTGCATTTCAGTTTACCACCTCGAGCAGGAAGCCTTCCGCCTCGTTTCAAACTGCACCAAGAGGTGTAGCTTTGCCTTACCAACCAGCTCAGACAATGCCCACTAGAAAGGGTGGGGACTTTTTATTATGTCGGAGGAAGATTTTCGGTTCTTTAGAAATTAACTGAAAATAACTAGGGTGGGTTGAAATAAATAAAATCTGTCAACTTTTGTCCTAAATGTGCCAACATGAAAATCATGTCCTTATTCTGTAGCGAACGTGTGCCCACAAAAAATATATGACAAATAAATTCAATACCGAAATAAAATGGTTATGGAAAAAAGAGTTGGATTTCTGAGAAAAATAAAACAAATCTTTTGCATAAAAATAAATCAATGTGTTGAGTCATTTGAAAAACACTAAACTTTGTTACAAACATCAATCTATGTAGAAGGCACTGATTAATGACATGTGGTGTCACAATTTGTACTTTTTAATCTAAGTCTACCTGCTCAAAGTCAATTCTCTCAGCACATGTTCAGACTTCTAAATCTGATTCTCATTTCGCCTCTGTGAAATGCAAAGCAAAAAAGCTCAGCCCTCAAATTCTGTTAAAATTGCCGAGCAGTCAGTCATCCAACATCGACCAAACTGTCTTCTAGATTTCACGAAATGAGTCCAGCATCTCAAATTGGCTGACATTTGCATGTTGTTTTAAACAAAATGACTATAAACCCATGTCACTTACAACCACTGAACTAATAAAAAAATGTTGAAAAATGTGAAAGTACATTTGACCACTAATGTTAAAAACAATTTAAATAAGTTTGGTCAGTGTTCTGCAAAGCCAAGCTGTTTCGCCGCTGCTAGTGAGAAAGAAACAATGGGCCTACATCACAGGGCAAAGAACTTTAATAATCCATGGGCCTTTTTTAGTTTTGACAATAGACGAGGCAATCGACACCACTATGAGAACAAAATACTATTGTTAAAGATAACATTTGACATCTTGATGTATGTTTAGCTTTTGTTGAGGGTTAGATTCACCAATACTATGATCAATTTAGTTTAGGCTAATATTATATATATGGCACTGCTTATGGACTGAAGGACACTTTGGCTGAGTAAAACTAGTGCATACATTTCATGTCTGAATGTATTGTTCCATATCTGAGTCCTCAATATACATAATTGCAGCAAGCAACCCTTGATGGGATGAAACAATTGGCTAACTGCACTTAGTAATTGCAAAGACCTCAATATACACACTTGCAACAATCAAACTGTGCTGAGATTTTGCATTTGTTAACTGAACTTAGCGAGTGAATGGGAAAGAAGGTGCAATAGTTGCTTGAATTGGAGGATCTTTACGAAACACGTGCCGACTGCTTTCTTGAGTTCAGGAATTATAGAAACTTGGCTCTCAATAGTGACGACCAGATTAGGATTCTTCTTAACAGGAAACGGAGGAGTGACTCAAACTTCTATCCAAAGCGAGGGATTCCCTTTGGGGAGATGTTGTCTGCATGCTAGACCCTCTTTTTTCCTAGCAATGACCTTCAGTTCTTCCACTCTCTAGTAGCCGTGATGAACTTAAATAGAAGAGGATGAGGTTTCAAGCGAATTCAGAGCCAATGACTGTGATCATCCAGACAAGAAGTCCTGTAGCCAGGAGGCTACTAAGCATGTAACCCCAAAACATTGGAGTGGACCCAGGAGGATGGAGTAGTCAATGGTGTCAGAAACATCCAACAAAACAAAAGCTCTGCCGCCATCAACCAGCCTTCAGGTGCCGTCCACCACAGAAATAATAACCTACTCGGTGCAGTAGCCAGAATGAAAGCCAACTTGCTTGGCAACAGGGATTGGTGAGGGTTTTCCATGCCTTATCGATTGCGAGGAGGCTGCAGATTTAATGTTCTTCCGCCGACGAGGGGGTCTATAAATTGGATGGACGTTTGATATACCTAATGGGTCTGTTCTTTTTTGTGTCTGGGGAAACACCATAGCATGACTATCACAGCAGGTGTCGTTCTTGTGCTGAATAATGTATTGATTGGTATTCTAATGTGGCTAGCGAGGGTTGGGAAAATACGTTTGAATAACTTTGCTCGACATAAGTCCTTTGGCAAACCAGAAGGCTGTACACTAACAACCAGAAGCCGATCAACAGTAGAAAATGTCCAATGGTGTCTACAAATTTGACAAATTTAGATCATTTAAGTTGGTCATAAATGCATGCAAATACAGTTATCTGAAAGTGTAATGGCTGGTTATAAGCCTTCAGCAGATCCTTATCTAGATTGTTGTCACATTTAAATTATGGAAAACAGACATTTCTGTCTGGAACACGCCTGTCTGAACAACAGTGGGTTAATTGCAACTATAAAGCAGGTGCTCATGTAAAAAAAAACATGACAGTGTTTGCTGTCATCGTCTTGATTGCTATGCAATACAAGATCCCCATTCAATGGCATTTAAGTAAAGTGCACAACTTGGTCCTTTAATTTCCTTTAGCAAAGGAAATGTAAACACTAGTAATCACATCATGTTGTTGTTTTATAAAGACAATGTTTGGTGGTGGTTGCTGGAATTACGAGCAGTTTGGAGGCGCAGGTAAATCCGGTCACCCCACCACCACACTTGTAGTATGGCGATACACACACCTGCCGGTAAATGGGATTACTGGCACATTCATTCTGGACTGCCATCCTTATAATTTTTCAAGGTCAATAAAATGAGGTCTAGTTTCAAATCTTTACTATTATTTGTTTTTCCAGAGGTTAATATAAAACGTTTTGAGTAAAAGTGTTACATAGAAAACGAATTATTACACAGCCAGGTGTGGGATTCAAAGGAGTTTTGACCAGCACATGATTAAAAAAATAAAGCCACTCCACGCACCGTAATGAAGGAGGACCCCCCTCACCTTCATACACGACTGCAGGATAAATCCACAATAAAGAGATTAATAAGATGGTTTTGTTAGGTCTACCTGCTGCTAGGTACTGGAGGATTAACGTTCTCTTTCCATGGAACTGTCATTGCAGCTTTTCTGAGTGATCACTGGGTGACACAAAGGCACAGTACAAAATAACTAAATAAATGAAAAAAACAATGTGCAAAATGCTCTAGATAGCAATGCAGTCGATTCGTTGTATTGCTCCATTTAGGTCACACATTATCACCAACTTTATTGGCCCTCAAGTTATCTATGGTGACGTGGTCTTCACCATATGAGCCATGCATTTCCCATGCTTCTGCCTCACCAGACCTCCCCGTGTAGCAAATCCACCTGAATCTCTTCCCACATTCAACTTACATGTGGGAAAGATGCTCCAGACTGCTTGATTATCCGCCAGATTTCAGCACCGGTGGAATCCATAGGGATTCATGTTTGTTGGGCTCATTTTAGGGCGGGTCCCTTCCTCACGCGTTTTCTTTGTGCACTGTAAATCCTCTCTCCTCTTTGTACCTTAATCTTTGGTGCAGTGAAGGGCTGGTGAGACTATATGTCTGCCTGCCAACTTAAGTTATATGGGGACCAACAGATGTTCAGTGCAGCATTAATGCAATTCCAGCTGGCAGTCACAGGGTCCACTAATGGAGGCGCACAAGAAGACTCCTTTGTGCCACTAAAATCATTATAGCTCTCCCACTGTAAGGCTTTTTTTTAATAGTGTGAACTGAATCAATCTTAAGGTCTCCATATTCTTTCTTCATTAAAGTCTCAGTTAGATTACACACTTAGTGTTAACAGTGAGAATGGGATTTTAACCCCCTCTGCACATTAGGAACTTGGCCACATACCTTCTGACCTTTACTTGTTACAAGTATTTACGCGCTGGCTTTCAAAGGATACAGTCATTCTGTATTATAGCATTTACTTGAATCCCATTGTAAAGAAACCAGTCAATATACAAAAACTCATAGAAACATGTTAAGCCAAAACAATATCATTGTGCCTTTACTGTCCACATCCTTAATGGAACACTACAAGTCCTAGAATTCATAATAACGATATCCTGAAAAATCTCCTACTGCAAGGCAAAGCGCTTCCAGCACTTTAACAAATACAGAGGCTACTTGTACTTAAAAATAATAATTGCATGGAGGGGATCTGTCACGTTTGCCCTTTTGTGCAAACTGGTCTCATGCTTGCAATATTAGTCATTTGCACCATGAAGAGCAAAGCAAAGGTGTAAATGCAGGCATAATCACCTGTAAATCTAAGTTTGTTGACACTTTGTAGAGTAAATGCCACTTGCCATTTCTGCATACCAGGCAGTGTTTGCAATGTATTCCTCTGGAATCAGCCTGCTTTTCGCTTGTGTGAAAATCAGGCAGATTCCATAAGAATCCAAAACATTTTCATTAGCAGGAAAGGGGGGACTTTAAGACTCCCTTGCAGGCGACAGGTTTAATGCGGTGCCCTGGGCTTGTGCTTTCACACCGTTACCTGGCCAGATGGCTTTTACGCTGTGTGATGTTCAGTTGCTGATCAGTGACGCCCAGGGGTCTTCTCTGATGGCTTGGAGAACTGACAGCAGTTAATTGGGCAGGGACTCATCACAACTCATCGCAGCAGCCTTTCTACTCTAAGGCAGAGGTCATAATTCAACTTTATAACAAACTCACGACAAACCTATGATGATATTCACAATGAAATGTCCAGCCGTGACATAAAGTTAATCGCGGAGGGAGATGATCTGATTTACAAAGAGGTTACTGGTTTGAAGTATGTCCTACTCACGACTTACTCTTCTCTTTCTAAAACTAATTCAGACGTTCAGTGGAATTACCGCAATTACTGTTTTGTATTTCACATAGTTTCTCTCCAGGTGTAAGTCAAGTGTCAGTAAATCGTATTACTATTTATTTCTCTGTGACTCGAGCCTTGATGTCTACATTATTTTTAGAAGAGCTCCTCTGTCTGTGCTCACACTGTTCCACAGGTTCAAAGGTTATATCCGAAACCTGACAAGTGCAAAGCAATGATTGCTGCTTGCAGACATTTAGTTTATTTGATGCTTGAAACCTTTCAAATGTCCAATCTGTTCTTTCAGCCGGCACATGTTTCGCACCTCACAGTGCTTTATCAATGCTAACTAAGTTGCAGCAACATAATGTTTTTCAATGGTTCACATTCACGTGCATGATAAATAGATTTGGGGCTGACATGTACAGTTATAGCCTTTAAAGCTATATAATAGTGTGGGCAAAGGTAAAGGATTGCTTTCATGCAAACTTTGTCCATTAAAAGAGCAAAGACTCCTACTCTTCTCCCATGCTTGCTACTATTTGAGAAGCTTTCATTGTTGGCTTCTCAATTTAAGCTAGTTACCACAAAAATGGATCCAAATGCCTTCGTTGTCATATATATTCTAAACCATGGCTTGAAACACAGAACTCAATGGCAAGGTTGTATTTTGACAAGCGCCCAGTTGCTTAACCGCCAGGCGCGCTCTATAAATAAATAAACAATACAATACAATAAAACAACCACATCACCATTTCTTGTTATTAGTAAATTGAGTATTTTCTTTGATGCTTCTTATGTCACTTAATAATATTAATATCACGTTTTCATAGAACCCTTTGTGATTCATTCCTCTCTCTTCCCCTCTTCAAAGTGATGCATTGACAGGGGTTGCCACTAACCAACTCATTTGTTCAGCCTCATGAGGGCGAAGGGCTGTGTTTGCTCTCTTGGTACTTGAACCTTTGACTGAAAGTTGCACACGGATCTCTGAAGGAGCCACAGTGCTCTTCAGCTTAGCTTTTTGGCTCTGGATAGAGTGGTGTGTATACATGCAGTTAAATATGTGAAAAAAATAAATAATAAAACAATAATCATTTAAGCATGAATTGTGTTTTGGGCATGTTAGTATAAAAAGCGGGGTACATTACACCAGCATGTCCAGTTTGGCTCGTGTGTGGGATTCTGGAAAGATTAGCATCTGTCTATCATGGAATGTTCTGCTCTTCTCTTGCAGAGCGAAGTTATATGTATTTTGATCTCTCCTGATTGGTTACAACTTGAAATTCAATGTTTTTGGTTTGGAATTTTAGGTGGAGCTTGCACCCTGTATATGCCAACCCTATTGCATTAGAGTACAGCTAGGGAGAAATGGCATATGAGGAGGGGCACACAGCTTTTAGGTGTTGTTTGGTTATTTACCCACTTCTTGACTGCCGATGGCCATTCTAATGACACAGGTAGTATAGCTCAGTGGCAAAACGCTCGTCTTGGAAGCAAGATGACGCAGAGCAACACAGGTTCGAATTCCGGGTCCGTGCTTAGAATCCTCTTAGGTATTAAGCGTGTTATAAAAACAATTATAATTATAATTTTGGCCATTCCCACCTAGTTCCTGCCCAAAGCACCTCCTCATGGGAACTTGTTCAGCTATTCAAGCCTTACCATCAAACTATGCACTTAAAGTGGCTACCAGTGTTATTTCAAAGCCGTCTTCCATGAGTTAATGACTTAATTGGAGCTATAAATAGTTACTGGTAAAATAAAAATGTCTTATCCAGGTCTACCTTCTGTCACTCGATTTATAAGCACTATGTGTGTCCTTCACTGAAGTCCTGTTAAAAACAAGCACTGGGAAAACCAATAGTTTTGGCTTGTCTATAAGTATTAGGCGTTTGCCAGACACTGCTATCAGATGCCCGGATATTCGCACCATTTGTCACCTGCTACCATCAATGGCCAGTTAATACCACTACAGCAGTGCCTGGCAAGTGGATTACCAAGGCTCACACAAAGGCCCAAACTGTTGGCATTACCAATGTTGTTTTTTATGCTAACCTGCTGGTCTTCACCCGTTCTACATCAAACTTGTTTTCTAACCTCTGTACTGGTTTATGCTTCCCATCATCTAGACCAGATGACCCTGGTTACTCCGGGAGTCAATGCATTTATTTATTTATTCTTGCATTTATATAGCGCACCTAACCCGTAGGCATCTTGGCGCTTATCTTACATAGTAATACACAAGGTTGCACATAATTAATCATTGAAATATGATACATAACATTATTTGTTACATGCTACAAGTATACATATAAGGAATGTATTCGGTAAATCACATAGCATGATTACACAGGAGAGTTGCAAAGGCCCTGTGTGAAGAAGTGTGTCTTTAGTTGTTTACGGAATTTCCAGAATGAATTTTCAGCTCTGAGATTGGTGGGTAAGGCATTCCAATATTGTGCGGCTAGTGTGGGGAAGCTACTCCCTTCTGCTTTGTGTAGGTTAAATCTCAGTGTGGCTAGTATGTTCTTGTTGGCTGATTGGGGATGCCTGTTGGTCTGGGATCTAACTACTTTTTCAGCGATGTAGGTAGGTGCTACTTTATTTAAACATTCATAAGTAAGGGTGAGAGTTTTGAATTTGATACGTTCCTGGATAGGTAGCCAGTGCACATCTTGTTGAATCTTGGACATATAGGAGGATTTTGGAATGCTGAGAGCCTCCCTAAGGGCATTGTTTCGAAGTACTTGGAGGTTTTTGATGTCTTGAGTCTTTGTGTCGGCAGACAAGCTGTTACAGTAATTCAGTTTAGACAGTAGTCAAGAAAGGTTTGCAGGCATTGAAGAGCTTACAGGTGTATGCTGTTGCAGACGCTGTAGCGTTTACTTGTTTATTTAGCATGAGTGACAAGATCAATAATGTTCATATTCAGGAAACTTTCTAGGTTGGTGTAGTTCGAGACTTTTCTTCCGCTAACTTTAAGACATGCTTCCTCTGTTATAATATTTTGCCAGGACCGTATGCATGTTATGCTCACTGCACACTAAACTCTTTGTTGGGGCTGCATAAGACTGTCCTTATTACTATGTTTATAAACTCTGCAATCTGGCTTCTTTTTTTGTCCAACATCTTCTATCTTCTTGTACAGCAGCACCAAATGAGTCCTTCTTGCTTTAAATACATAACTATGCCCTCTCGCGTGCATTCTCCTTTGCCAGCGAAAGGAAGAAGCTAAATTTTAGATCAGGGTTTGAGTTGCCATATTGTTCGCACAATGTCCCTGTCACCTATGCATCGTGAGCATAGAGACCTCCTATTCACAGTCACTGGAAATAATATTAAGTAATGATACTCTGACACCGATTGTATCTATTCCATAATGATAGAAGATGCGGTAATTGGTAATCCATAAAAAGCGGGAAAGGCTGGAGTTATGGCACGCGGCGCGTTGTCAGCGCAGCGGAGAATCAATGATCATTGAAGTGGAGTGCCTTTCCCTCGTTATCTCCGTAGTGCTTTCATGCATAAGCTCGCATGTTGGGCCACATTGCTCTGTGCATGCTTGGCTGCCATGCACAGGCTTTTCCAGCATTCATTAACAATTAGAACAGACTCACCGCTTAATCAGATGGCTCTGTCATATTTCATGCACCAGCGCACTCACCTGGCCTGACCAATGTCTTAAAGAGACAAAAGAGAATTAACAACATAC
This sequence comes from Ambystoma mexicanum, assembly GCF_040938575.1. Taxonomy (NCBI): domain Eukaryota; kingdom Metazoa; phylum Chordata; class Amphibia; order Caudata; family Ambystomatidae; genus Ambystoma; species Ambystoma mexicanum. The sequence goes on from NC_090924.1 coordinate 660,567,746, forward strand.
ATTTTTCAAAATACTTCTTGCAACAACAAAACAATAATTATAATTGGTACGTGGATTACTCTTTGGTTGGCAACATTTTGAGAAGAACTGTGGCATAGGCTGCAGAGTGTCTTCAAATGAGGATGAACATGTTCTGAGATGGAACAGGAAAGATAGTTGCCATTTGAATAGCAACCTAGCGATGCAGCAAATGGCCATACACACATGTACACTCTACACATGCCATAGAGACCACCTCCTATCACAGAGCAGATCAATGTGCATCAGTATACATGTTATATTCTGTTCCTCAGAAGTATCACCTAAACAGGGTGTCGCGAACAAGCTAGGACTGAAGGTGAACTTTGACCTGCTCATCAACAGCAACACGACCTCCTCCCCTTTACACGAAAGATCAAACCCTGTAATGCTCTTACAGTAACACGAAAGGGCCCTGGCTGAGAACAGAACCATAGTCTTCATTGGGGCACAAGCATTACCTGCAAGCAAGCAGATGGCAGTGAAAGGGAAGCAAAAGCAACAATGTGCCTGAAAAGGGATATATGCTTGTGCAAAAAAGGTTCCAAGTAAACTAACCAGTCTTTAGGGCCCAAAGATGGACCAGGGGGCAGATATCAGTCAACAGTGCCTTTGCTTGGCAGTTCAACTGCGTCGAATCAGGCTTCTCGCCACTGGTCATGGTGTCAGCTCAGGTCGAGGATGCAGTAGTCACAAACGGCCAGGGGCGAGCTGGCATCAAGTCAAGGTTGAATGGAAGGTGTCTGCAGTATCGAATCGGTGACTCGCACTGTACGAATCGGGCAGTCCCAGGGTTGAGTAGCAGTTCACCGGCGGTCAACCGGTACCGCAATGTGCAGGAAAGTGGATGCTATGTGGCAGCTTGGAGGTCACTGTTCAGGGAACAATAGGGTCAGGTCGATCGACAGGAGTGGCGATGAAAAAGCTGGTGTTTCAGATGGTGGCCAGAGCAAGGCAAAGCAGCGGTACTTTGTGGTTCGAGCAGAGGCAACAATGCGCTTTTCCTGGCATGGTGCTCTGGCAAACAGAGGTGAACAGCGGACGATGGTTTAGAGAATAATGGATACCAAAATGCATCATTGAAGGGTCCTGCTAGATTGCTTGACATTGAGCACTCTTGAGTCACGGCTTAGAGCTGGTCGACAACAAGGGCCTTGGCTGCTATGGGTTCTAGGTGATGTGAATTCCACTCCAGGGTCTAAAGGACCAATGTTAGTCCTTCATCAGGCTCCCAAACATTGGGGAGGCTGGGACACACGTTCAGGGAACCTGCAACACAGTGAGGCACTAGGCAACAGGGTGGCTTTCCGAGAGTCAGTCGTATGGTTCAGAAGCAGAGTTCACCCAAATGGTCTCTGCAGATGTTTAGGGGACAGACCTGGTCTCAGGCTTGGAACACCTGACGTCACCTCACATCTGGAGGACTTCAGAAAGGACTGCTCTCTCAGGAGGGTCCAGCAAAATCTTTTTAAGTGATGATCCAAAGATGCTTCAAGGTGATTCCCAAGAATATTCAAAGAAGTAGTGGGAGACCCCTTCTTTTATAGGCAAAAGACACCAGCAAATCCTCATTAAGCTAACCTGCTTTATTGGTCCATTCCCTGCTCTTGAAATGTGTGAACTTTGCCCTTCTGATGTCACATTCAAAGCGCTTTGCTCCAGAGTAAGTGGGGGGTTGGGGGGCAGGAAAGAGAAAGAGAAACAGAGATAATCGAGATGGCATAACCCTCCAAAAACTGTACAGATCCCTCTCTGACTACACTAACCTCGCCCCCTTTCTGTCTCAATAGGCTCAAAGACATATGGAAATGTTGCACCCTAGTGTGAGTGCTGGCTCTCTGTGAATAGGTGTACCTCTAGGTTACTGTTCCCAGGCCAGCGTGCTGTGGAATGGCTGTCCTGGGGAAGGATGTTACCTGCCCTTACAAAGGAACAAAGAGAGGCAATCCCCCAAGGCTACAGTCCTGTCAGTGGACGGGCGTGGGCCTTGTCAGGGATGAATACACATGATCCTTCCACAGTTGAACTGGGCCCACAGGGTTGACAGATGTGCAAAATCAATGTAATGTGGCTGTGATAACTCTGAGAGATGCTGGCCACGGTACCCTAACTCAGGGATAGCTTATATTTACAGTTTACAGTTAGATGTGCCACCAGGACAGTATCTTCAGAGTTTGTGGAATAGGGTGCATATTTTAATTGCAGCCCCTGCACTGCAAAGTCGAGGATGTCACTGGACCTGTGACCTCTGAATCTGCTCTCTGCCACTGGTAGATCAGGTGCTGAGAATTAGGATATTGATGCAACAGGTCACACTATACTTTTGACATGGAATTTAGGAAAGGGGAATTTCCCTTTCACAGGTGGAATTACCTGCATCATTTTATTTTTAATAAAAATCAAGACAGCCAGAGCTTTTACACCTTTCCCAGACAGTATTTCATCACAGGGAGGACTGGTCAGCAGACCACACCTTCTGAGAGAAAACTAACTGCATCATTTCATGATTAATAAAAGTCAAACATGCTTCTACACCCTTTTATTCACAACAGATCAGCACAGCAGTCTCCTCCACATCATGAGGAACAAGGCACTTGGGGTCTGACCTCAAAAAGCAAGGGGCATTTGTCTCAAGTATGGGATTGGACTCTTTAAAGCAGGTTTGCTCTCCACCAATCCTCTGAGGTCATGTACCTATAAAAGAGGAGTCTCCCACTCCTTCTTTGATTCACTTTTGAACTATAGAGGTCATAATGAGAATTAATTTGGACCTCTTCTGGGAGAGTGCGATCTTTCCAAATCCCTCATACATTAAGGGGAAGAAGGAGTGTTCCAAGGCAGAGGCAAGCTGTGGCCCCTGACGGCATCGAGGGCACATTGGAGATGACTCTTGCTGAAGATCAGGACCTGCCACACTGCACCAAAGCTCCCTTGGCTGGAAGAGCGAAAGATGAAAGTTTCCTGGTGCCCCATTCAGAGGAATTCGCAGCATTATGCGCCAGAACAGCCATGATCACTGTTCAACCACAACAAAACAGTCTAACCGCATTTTAGCCATTATCACCTCCCATGAAGCAGAGGGACGAATCAGTGCTCCTTTTGGCACTCCATCAAACTTTGAGCCACCGCTGTTTTCCATCCATTGAACCAGCTTGCTGCTTCATCGTGCCAAACAGAGCTTGCCGCCTATTTGGCTCGATCAACCAGCTCACTTCTGGAGACAAACCAAGGTTACTGCGTCGGACCGACAGACCTCGACTCTAACCACAGGAGCATGGCATCACACATTGACCTTATCCAAAGATTAGCAATGTCTCAAACTACTCACTACACAATCTGACCCTTGTGAACCTTAGCAATGTCTCAAACTACTCAGTACACAATCTGACCCTCGTGAACCACCCAAACTGCACAACCCAAATAATGCTCTCGACCAGCACCCAGCTCCTTCTTTCAACCAACTAGACTCTAGCCCAGTGATTGACCCAGCACGTCTCGTTACATCTGAACCTCGTTCGACCCATACTGCAGTAGAGCTCAAAGTCTGGTCCATAGCTGTTGAACCACTAAATATTGGAACAAGGTAGTTTTGAGACCCTGTCCTACTGGTCCCCTTTTGGTACCCTAGTGACTAGTAAACCACCCTTCTTGTGCCTTTGCCTTCACCACCTTATACTTTTTAAACCATTGTTGCAGTTCTTATATTTTAGAACCAGGTTACTTGGCGGTTTGGCCTGCTACTGGATCATACTCACACCCCTTCTTAGAGTATAGCCTTGCCTCGGCCCATGTTACCCCAAAAGGCGAAGGAAGTGTATCTCTTAGCCGTGCCTGTTTTACTTTTATTATTGGGATCACAGTTGATTTGTAGAAGTATGGGGGCTGAGTATGCGGTTTAGTCACTACTCATACTCCTGCAGATCAGGAATAATTTCAGCACAATCATATAGTGTTATTAAAGGCACAGTGGAGGTTCGTATTTTTTTTTTTATTGGTTGGTATTGATGTTACCTATGAGTATATTGGCGCAAAAACCAAACAAATGGGATTAGATTGGGAGTTCTCCCTTTGAGAATATGTTTTAAATAATTGGTTAACATGGTGCATTTTACAATTTAACAGAATTGAATTCTTTCTGTGTGCAATATGGGCAAAAAGCCACACAGTTTGAAATCGTTTCTTTTTTTTTTACGGTTAATGTAAACCAGAAACTTGTGTGCAGCTCTTCATCCCTGATTCTTCCTGTCTCTAAGCACTCTACCCATGTATGGTATTATTACTGAATGCTATGATACTGTGTTTGTCAACCCCAGAAGCATGAAGGGCCAATGTGTCCTTGTGATCATTTGAACTTGGAAAGTGCATGATGGCATATTGCAGAGCTGGTTGTTTAACTCACTGAGCTATACACTCGCACTACAGTATGTTGTTTAATCAACTGTGCAGTTAAAAATAAACTTTTTGTATGATATGTATCCACCACCCTCTCCTGACTGCTCCACTCTTCTTTAATACAAAATATAACAGCAATATTATCACGTTAATAAGAAATATGTCATGGAATGTTCTTTATGTACCAAACAACTGTAATCGTAAGTGTGATATTGGGAAAGGGAGAGCCTGGAGTACGTTAGAGGGAGCCAGGGATAGGGTAGCTCACTTACAGAAAACGCAAGTCAGCAGGGAGGAGAATAAAGGAGGAACCAAAGGATAAGTGAAAGTTGAAAATGGTGAATGATGGGGATCGAGGCTGAGATGAGGGGGGGGCACCAGAAGATGAGAAACTGAGGCACAGAGGTAGACAGACAGGGATACACTGTAGCTCGGATGATATGCAAGATCATGCAAGTCACTCTCTGCTATTGATTATGTGTGTGGCCTTTAAGTATGTAGGCTGATGGGGTGGCAATGTGTCGTACTATTTCCAAAGCGTATCCAAGCACTGCAAAATCACTGCAGGGGAGTATCCAACATTGCAAGAGTGGAGGGTGGGAGAGGGTGAGCCACAAAAAAAGTCCTGCTATGTCCCCCCCCCAACCCCCAAAGCACCTTGGAAAAGAATGTTAAACTGACACACAATCCTTCTCGCCCCGATATGATGACTTAACTCCGTACCCTCTCCCTACAATATACAGACAAGAGTGGGACATGGAGCTGTGTGCTCCTGATCTGCATCTGACACTGCCCCTTAATGGGCCTTCAGTGCAGTCAACGGCCTGGAGTGGGACACAGAGTGTGCTGCTGCTATGTCGCCCATTGTGCATGGAGGGTGCAGAGAAACACCTATGTACAGATGCGTTATAAATATCATATATCATATCATATCAGAGCAGGAGCATACGACCACACTGCTGTCTATGTCCTGCTCCATACTGCTGTTGTACAGTCAACCAATTTGAGCAGGAGCACACAGCAACACTGCTGTCCCGGACAGGATGCCCAGAAAAGAAAGTAATGCCACAATAGGAAAGGGCTAGTCTGGCTGCTCTAGAATGCCATACTAAGCAAGTAATAACATATACACTGCTTCCTTTATCATGTATGCCCAGTCATGCCACAATTTGTTATTTATTTTGTTTATTTCTAACGCGCCATTTCCCGCGGATTGATTTGTCGCAGTACTTTCAGATAGCTAGGGGAGTTTTTTTACAATGTTGTTAACAAGTGCATCAGCACTGAGCTTTGGTTCCCGTACAGTGCCAAGTGTCTTGCCTCTATCGACCACTCGGATAACACAGTAATCCACTTCAAAGCTTGAATATGCTTGATTGATCAAGTTTGTCCCTAGCTTGTTTGGTACCAAAAACGATAAGCTCTGTTTGTGAGCAGTTAAGGCGCATCCAATAATTTGCCATCCATTCCGTAATGGTTGTATATACAGATTTAAGATTAGCCAAGTCTGTAGCATAGTCTCCAGACAGGCCCATTATGAGTTGGAAGTCATCGTCATAGTTAGTGAAGTGTAGGCCCTTTGTCTCTAGTTATTCACATAAGGGTATATATATATATATATATATATATATATATATATATATATATATATATATATAAACGTGTCAGGGAAATGCAAGCCCCTTGTGGAACTCCATAGTTGATCGGGGCTGGACAAGAGCAGGCCTTTCCCCAGCAGACGTTGGAGCTTCTTTCGCTCAGAAAGGAGTTTATCCATTCAATGCTGTGTTTAGAGCAATTCCTAGTGGTTGCCAGTGTTTCTAGCAGGTGTGAGTGGTCTAGCAGGTCAAAAGCTCCTGAAAGATTCAATAGGATGAGAAGCCCTGTCTTGCTCTCATCTATCCTTTCTAACATTTGAGTCTGTAAGTCTATCAGGGCGCTCTCTGTTCCATGATTACTTCTGAAACCCGACTGTTTAGGGTGGAAAGCCGCTGATGTCTATAGATGGGTCGATGCAGCAACATTATCCACAATTTTTAGTACGAAGGGTGTATTAGTGATTGGCCTTAAATTTGCAGCAGAGTCTTTGGGATTAAGTCCAGGTTTCTGTATGAGGGGAGTTACTGATACTTTGTTGATGTCTATTCATACTTTCCTGTATGCGGAAGAGGCACAGTAAGTAAGGGTTAGACTGGCTGCCCCAAAATGCCAGTCTTGCCAAGTAATAAGACATACCATACTTGGTCTTAAACCAAGTATGCTATGCCACCTAAAATGCACTTATCCTTAAAACGTATCTTTGTATACTTCGACTTGTTGGCACATCCTTATCTGCTTCTGACTGAGATCGTGTAAAGCACAGTGGATTTAATAAAGCATTAGAGCCAGCTGAATTATGTTTGGGGAGTTATATGCCTGCTTAAAATCACGACAAAACTGTTGTAAAGGCACCAGAGAGGATAATGGAATGTGACAGCAGAAGGTAGATTACATTTGGAAAGTTCATGTTTTCAGAAACGCACTTCTGCGTCGCTTAACGGTTTTATCCCGAAACTGCACTGATGGAATTTTCCAATGCAGGCTATTTTCAGTTGGATTTGGAAATAAAAACCTTATTGTTTGTTGGGAAGCTTATCATTGCCTGGTGATTCAGCTGGGATCAGCACACACATTAGTGATTTGGTGGGAGAGGGGGACAGCTCACATTGTGCAAATTGGACAATGAGGGAGTTCACCCATCCATAAAGGCATGGACCCCTTGCTCACTCTACTTAGAGAGACACAGCTTCAACTCAGAGATTAGGGCCGACCAGGCCCAAACAGATGTCTGGGGTTGCTGATGTCACTCTTGTTCAGAAGAGAATTGCCTAGCATTTCGATGTGGGACTGCCCTTGTGGGTTGGACAAAGACTGATATGGAAATCGATATTTCTCCTCTGTGAAGAAGGGTGCAGCGACCAAAAACGTGGTTGTAGGCCCTCTTGAGGGGAAGAAATTCCATAGAACAGGGTATTTGATCCATGTGCGTTCTCAGTAGAGGGGCTCCCACACTCCTTTGTAATTTTCTAAAACTTGGTGTTTCACCATAAGTAACCCAGGGAAATCCAGACGTGGACCCCTTGCTCACTGTGCATAGAGAAGCACAGCTTAACCTCACTGATGAGGCCCGACTAGGCCGAAACACATGTCTGGGGTTGCTGATGGTATACTTGTTCAGAGGAGAATTGCCTAGCATGTCAGTGCTGTACTGCTCTTGTGGGTGGGGCAAAGACTGATATGCCAATGAACATATTTCCTCTGTGAAGGGTGCAGTGAGCTAATACGTGGTTGTAGGCCCTCTTGAGTGGTAGAAATTCCATAGAAGAGGGTATTTGACCCATGTTCGTTTTCAGCAGAGGGGCTCCCACACTCCTTTGTAATTGTCGCGCATGCAGCCTCTTTACCTGGGGTAAGCCAGAATAACGTTTGCGAAGGCGGAGCTATTAGTGAAATTCATGTTATATGTCACACACGTCTCACAACAATCCATCATCCCACACACCCCCAGCATGAGAATGTCCAAAGCCAGCCTCAGCATAGGGTGAGAAACACTCATTTGCCCGGGGGCAGCTGATTCTAAGCAGGCAGTTATGGTGTTGTGGGCATGAATAAAAGTGAATTGTTCAATCAAAGACAATTTGAAAGGTACCTTTGCAGTCTCCGCATGTTACCCATCTGTTGATGTGCGTTGTAAAATGATGAAACGCATTCCAGCCGGCAATGGCAATGCCAGTGCAAGCTGTCTCATCTTCTGACAACACAGTGCTAATAAAACTTCAGTGCAAATACACACGTTAAATGACACACATCCTTATCCGTACAGGTTTGGGTGAGAGCGGAGCCCCCCACAGCAATGTCTCGAGGAAGAACATTCATGGGAAGATTTCAGAACCAGTCAAAGGGTCTAATACTGTCGCACAGAGAATCAATAATAAGGCAAACGTAAGAACCATCCATCGAATTAACAATTTCACCCAAAATCAGAGACAATTTCGTCAGTTGAAATGAGTGTATTCAACTCGCGTCACTAGCCCAGCCAAGTACTGAAAGCCTGCGCAGGCCACGACCAGGCCTGACTATGCACCACAAGAGGAGAAAGCATGGTCCAGATGGGAGTCGGTCAAGGGTATAGAGAGGTGGACCGCGACACTGAGGGACCCACTAGACAGTCAGGGCCATAAGGGAGGACAGCGACAGGAAGAGGAATCGTGATGAAGTGTTAAATTACTTTGACCCATTACATCTGATGTACACATGACACTGCTCTCAGTACAGTAGGTCCACCCACTCCTAACATATTCAATTTCATTGGTTGTTGAACAGCCAATAAACTGAATTTGATGTTCACTTAATTGAGACAGTAACACAAGAAGATTCAAAAAGATATGCACTGCGTCCATAACATATCTTGCTGGTGGGGCTTCACCTCTGGCGCCTCACCAGCCACCCAATCGGAACAAACTAGTGTCATTTATGCAATCTGTGCAGTAAACTTCAGGCTCCAGGCAGCTCACAAAGGACAGCTTGTGTTGCAAGGGATGCTCTCCTGTGCCTGAACAGTGCAGGCAGAATAGAGTAGGGCACATCACACTGCCTCGTGCTGACTGTAGGGAGCGTCACCCCTCCACTCTAGGAAACCAGTCACCTCTGAAAAGGTATGTGCTGCTTCTTTTGTTTAGTCTATACAGTGAATTTCAAGGTGTTCCCATTTCTTGGCAGATAACGATAATGAGACACTTTGGCCCTGATTCATGGAATTTTCTGCACGGTAAATAGGGATATTGCGTGTCAAACTGCGTGCAAAACTCCTTTTGTCGATTCACGGAATCGACTGTGAGGGACTTTTTTGTACTTTGTGTGGACTTTGCGCAGGCTCAGCAAGTCTCTGGCAGCGCCCCAGTGCCTTGCATGAGACACCTTTCAGAGCTTTCGCGTGGCCTGTGCATAGACTGGAGTAGCGGGGTGGAACACGCAAAATGGGAAAGAACAAGGGATACTTTGAGTGTTGTGAGGGACGGCCCGCGGGCAGTTGAACCCGCTGGCAGTTGAAATCACGCCCACAATAACTAAGCGTATTAATGGAACTGTCCGTACAACCTTTCGTCAAGGAAATGGTCACGCAAAGCAATTGATTTATCTGCCACCCGAAGGCAGGTGTAAAGACACTTGCACACAGGAATGACCGTACAGGGGTAAGATTGGAATTTGGATTTAGGGGTGCGTGCATGCTGTCGAGGTTCCAATCAGACTTGGGGGTGAGCGTAAGCAGTATAGCGGGGAGCAGGAACGGTTTACAGGGGTTCGCACGCTTCTATACCGGGATATGATGGCTTTTACGAAACATGGCACACATGTTGAGAGGGTGCTGGGAATTGTTATAGCGGACCCCACACACCTCCACCTTGGTGCTGGCCTGGATTTGGGGTTCGCAGGTAGTTTCTCCAGGGGTGCATTACATTTTGCATTAGGAGTGTGCTAAGGTGTGATCCATGGCTGGTTATGGCTCTGCTTGTGGGCGTGTCTTGAGCGTATCAGCCATAACTTGGGTATAGCATGTACAATTCCATGAATAGGCATAGCACGCAGATTAACTTCTGCGTGCAGGTTCGCGAAGAGTCGTCTTCGGCACGCAGGCTTGGCAGGATCTCTGTGCACTTTTCCATGAATCAGGCCCTTTGAGGTCAAGTGATTTGCCCATAACACATCTAGACAGGTTTTCAAACAAATTGATTCATGGATCTTTTAGCGCGGTGCAAAGTGACTTTGCACTGCCAACAACACCTTCATTGCCAGAGCTTTGAAATGTGTATTTTTGCAATGCAAAGTGACCACTTTTGCACCAGTTCAAAGACACTTTGCACTGCAAGAATACACATTTCACAGCTCTGGCAATGAAGGTGTTGTTGGCAGTGCAAAGCCACTTTGCACCACTCTAAAAGTTCCATGATTCTACTCCTTAGTTACTTGACCACAAACCCTCCCATAACACAAAATATGCAGCTCACATGATAAATCAACCTGACAATGTATATTCAAATATTCTTTTGGTAACATGATAAGCAATGTGGTTAAGACACATCTCAAAGTCAGTCAGAGACCATCAGAGAATATGTGTTGACCAAATGTTTATACATGAATCCAGAGAGTTATGTGGGTTAAAAGATGCAAGTGGTGTTTCCTGTAGCGCAATGTCAATCTAAGAAAGGCAAAACACTCCATGTATATCTTAATATTAGTGGTTACCAGGATTTCACAAGCTATTAGTTGGTAGACTTTCTGAATTGGGTTTTATTTCCACTGCTGAATTGGCACAATAAACCCACTGATCCAAGCTGACTGTTGTCATCTTGGCTGATATGAAGTGACATGTTTTGACTTTGTAGGTGGCAGCAGCGAGTTCAGACATAAGTCGTATTGATTATCTGCTAATGGATGCAGCCAAATGTCCCTGGGCGGCCGACTTGATAGTCAAAACAAGGGCAGGGAGTGATCATGAACTCATGTGGGCAGCTGCAGCAACCAATCCTAGCCAAGCCAAAGAGAACACATATGCTGTCATGAGCCATGTTCAATACATAATGCATACAACACATATTTGTAGGGATAGTTGTTATTATGCAATTATTTTATAATTCATATAAGTTATCTATTCAGTAAATGCAGAGGGTGAAGACAAAAACGATGATGTGTGCATCAGTAATTGAAGATGATCAATAACTTGCTTTAACAGAGTTGAAAAAAATTATGATCATCACATTCAAAGGGGATCCCCAAAAGGAAATTAGCATATAGGTGTCATTAATAAAATTCACTTTGGAACAGCAGCAGATGCGGGCTCTTGGGGGGAATTTGAGTCTGACTTCTCTCTAAAGGCTCTGCTTGCTGCGTCTCAGTATATGACGACGCTGGATCCCCTCTAGAGTATTGCTTCCTTATGTTTACTACTGTAGGCTATCTATCATCCTTTAATTGGTTTCTTCTAAAATGACTTTCCCATATTGTAGGTGTAGGTGTTGCTTCACTTCCACCGTGCTTGCTGTGTTCCCGCTCGGAAAAGCAGGACATTGCGAGCTGTCCTCTCTGCTTTAATCAGGGCAGACGCTCAAATCGGGGCAGTCACAGGATGCAACCGTTCGACATGAACCGCTGGCGAGGAAGCCGCCTTTTCTCCCGGGTCGTTTTCTGTGCGCGGGCTACGTCACGTCTCCTGTGAGCAGGGCTGTCCGTGTCAATAGACGTGCCGTCCTTGTTAAACAAGCCTGTCACTTCAGATTCGGATTCGGTCAATTGTCAATAAAAATGGGAACCTGGCCATCTCATAACAACTAATGTATGTGACTTAGCATCCTCCAATAATCAACTCGATGCTTTGATTCTAGACTCCCTGTACCCTTTGTACTATCGACAACATCACTAGTATAAAAGGTACAGCAAGCCTGGCTCAAGGCATCGACTTGACTATTGGAGGATGCTTAGTCACACAAATGAGTTGTTATGATGATTAACTTAGGTCACTCCGTTCCATGAGCATACATCCAGTATATTTGCAATGGGGAAAATATATCAGAATGTTCAGTTAAAAAGTGTTTCATCAAATCGTGGTCATATTTCATCAACTTGAGGATTTATTTCATTTTGTTTATAGTTTGCACTGCTAAAGGATTCTCAGTTCAACCAACAGGATGCGGGCTGATCAATATTTGAGCAGTCTCCATGGCAAAGACAACCTTTTGGTGATGGGGGGATTGGAGGGGGTGGACTGGGAGGATTTTCGATTCACAATAGGTGCTGTAACATTTGCCATACCAAATACAGGTGTGCTCCAGTTAAATGGTCTGTGGCTATGCCTGCTGAATCTCTTGTCCTGTCTCTTTGTCTATGTATCTTTGGGTATTGTCATAGTCTTACCTGGTCAGTTACTCTTTAATTTCATCTAACATTAAGCCCCTGCAGCCTTGTTTTCCGGATTTCTGGTCGAAGCAATGTTCCATTCATTGATCAAATAGAAATAAATTAGAAATTCATGTAAAAAGGACATGATTGCTAATTGCCCATTGTTATTGTGTGTGTGTGTTTTTTTCCCAGAAAGGTTTCCATTTGCCATTTTCCTATGGCCTCGCTTTTTCCTTCTTTTGTAATTTACGGTCCTCTCATTGTTTTTGACAAACCCACATATTCACCTAATTTGATCCGTGCACATGTAACGATCAAAAAAAAAAAAGGTTGAAAAAAACGACGGCTCTGTATTCGGCGGCCCCATGCTGCGATATCTCAAAACCTTCGAGAAACAGACAGACTCCGCGGTGAGTCAGTTACTCATTTTAGTACAGCGAGTGTCACCTCATTTGTAAAGTGTCAGGACTGACCTACTTGGTGATGACTTATGAGTTTCTTTCTACAACACCGCGTCATAACCAAGTGCTTCTAATTTGGTCGCGCGCAGACTGCGGCTCCCTCGAAAGAGGGGGAGGGGAGTATAAAGGTTTTTGCCTGGCTGCACAGCAGCTTATTTGAAATCGCTGCTAGTGGGCTTTGCTGGCCAAGTGGACATCGCCTTGTATCTCAAGCAGATTCTCTTAATTATCCGTGCCCTGCTTTATTACCTAAGGAGCCGCCTCCATCTGCGCCACCCAATCACGGCGTGGCGTCCGTGGCACTAAAGGAAAATGTCCTCTCTCTTGTGGACCTTCAATTCATTACCCCAGGCAAGCTGTAGCAATATTTGTGATGCCTAAAATATTATTTTATGTGACATCATCCTGAAACGTTGCAGTATATTAAGAACGCAGGCATGATTCAGAAGTGTTTTATAATGGTGCAATCCCATAGGAAAACGTTCTGTGAATCAGGCAGACTCGTCACTCAGTGATGATAGTCTTTTAATTGTGTTGAAAAGCGTGTACATGAATGAATGAATGAATGAATGAATGGCGGAGGTGCTCTGGATCGTAGACTTCTTCCTGCTTATCCTCCACAAACACAACTATGCCAGTATCATTGCTGTGAAGAAGTATGTAGACTCATTCATAGGAGCACTCCACTTACTCTGGATGTCATTTTCCGCCCTTAAGAAGTGCTAAAATGAGGGTCAAAATCGTGCATGTAGATCCCACACGAGCCTTTACATCTGGTTTTGCACTCCAGGGTATTTAAAAGTATTTGAAAGGCAGAGGGTGGGGGGGGGCGCAACATGCGTTTGCTGTTCTTGCCTTCCCCATCTGCTAGGCTTGCCCAAAACTCAGGCCTTTATCCAAGCATGTGATTTTCAAGCTGGCCTAAATGCATGTGATTGCTGTTGATTTTGCGAGCTTTTAGCAACTGCGCTGCTTAAATCTGCTGGGCTCCGTAGAAATCCATGTTAAAAAATAAACCTGGATCCGCCTGAATGCACTTATTGCACGGTGGGCGTCAGTGTGTATGCAAGTGCACACCTTGGTGGTTGGTTCCATTTGTGCCATTTCAACTTTATTCAAATTGACCCCGATCATCTGACTATGTCTTGCTTCAATGGGAACGTCATTGGTGCTGGCATTGGGTTATTCTTTAAGAAAGGGCAAATTACATAAAGGGTCCGGCCATTTTGTGGACTAGAGCGCTCTGCAGTCCGCCGCATGATGCAAATCTTTCCTGTTTATAACTATAAGTGCAATGAATAAACACACATCCGATTGGTCCGGGGTTTAATTGCATTGTTTGTACTTCGTAGTGAAAACAAGAGTACATGCCTACAGCCATGGACATATGGTGGATGGCATTTAACATTGATTCCTATGGAGTCGGGCAGCTATTAGCATGTGCTAAGCTCTATGCCTTTACATCACCTTGAAACAACATGCCGGTATTAATGCCTTTCTTTTGGGCTGTGGCCCCCGCTTCACCTCCCTCATGATTTACAATCTCTGGAGTGATCAGCCGTGCAGAAAACTTTTAGGCATGGTTCTTAGTCACACTCTAACCCTCTGGGGATTGCAATAAGGCCCGCAATAAGTTAATGAGTGCTACTGTGTTTTGGGTTATCTTCAGGTCGCGGGCAATAATCATGGAGAGGCAAACTTAACCTACCATTCTATATTAAAAAAATAAAGAAATAATCTCAATGGTGTAATAATTCTATACACAACGTGTTTCTTTTTACTGGAACATATGTATGTTCAGCCAGTTTGGACAGCCTCATATGTAAATCAAGTGTAATCAAGTGCACGCAAGGCTTGTGCAGCTATTGTTGTACAAGCTTCAGCAACCGGGGTGCCGTGAGCACCTGCTCTCCAACCTTGATTCCAACACCCCCTGTGTCCTCATCTTACTTGATCTCTCTTCTGCCTTCGACATGGTCAACCATGCCACCCTGCTCAACAGTCTCCGTGATAACCTGGGTATCACCAGTCAGGCCCTGGCGTGGCTGACCTCTTTCCTCTCTGATCAACCCTCCCAGGTTCAAATTGGGTCCTTCCCCTCCTCTATCTCTATCTCTACCTATAGTGTTCCCCAGGGGTCTAACCTCTCTCCCTGGCTGTTCAACCAACACCTGGCACTCCTTGCCCACCGCATTGCCTGGCTGTGCCTCAACTTCCAGTGCTATGCAGACGACACTCAGCTCATTTTCAGGGTACCTTCAGCCACCTCTTCTCCCTCTCTCTTCTCTGACTGTCTGTCCGCCATCCAGAAGTAGTGTGCTGCCAATGATCTCTACCTTAATGCCAGTAAGACTAAGATTCTCCTCACTGGCACACTAGCTCCCTCCTTTCCTTTCACTCTCTGGCCAGCCTCTCTTGGCCCTCTTCCTGCTCCCACCTGTGAGGCTAAACACCTTGGGGTCATCTTCAAATCCATGATCTCCTTCTCTCCTCACATCTCTGATGTCTCTAAGAAGTAACACTACCAGCTGCACCTCCTCAGAGGTATTCTTCCATTCCTCTCCTTCCCCCATAAGCTCACTATCTCTAGAGCTCTGGTTCTCTCTAGGCTGGACTATTGCAAGAGCCTCTTTCTAAATCTGCCTGCTTCTGCTCTCCGCCCTCTGCAACTCATCCAGAACAGGACTGCAAGACTTGTCCTTGGCCTCAAGCCCAGGGATCATATCTCTCCAGGACTGAAATCCCTGCACTGGCTTGCAGTGGCTGCGAGGATTAAGTTCAAAACCCTCTGCATTGTCCACAACGCCTTCTGGGGCTTCAATACCTTCAACTCTCTCTTCCTAAATATCTTCCTTCTCAAGCTCTCTGCTCATCCGCCTCGAACTCCCTCAGGGTCAGTGGCTTCTCCAAGCAACGATTTGGTGGTAGATATCTTTCTTCGGCTGGGGCCTCCATCTGGAACAGCCTTCCTGCCTCCCTGAAACTTGAGGAAAATCATCTCCAGTTCTGGAAGCACCTCAAAACCTTTCTCTTTGCTTCTGCTTTCTCTCCTCCTCTCCCCTGCTGATTTTCCTGCTGAAACTGCACTAGTTACCTGGCCACCCTCTGTTCTCGGGCCCAGGTGCCCTACCCCACCAGTCGCACACCTGCACTGCCTTCCTGGCAACCCCCACACTTGGGGACTGTTTTCTGTATCCCTAAGGTCCCACTACCAGCACCTGACTCCTGATGTCTGCATTTACCCTTGCACTTGGCATCCAGCTGGCCGCACTTTTACTTATTATATATTCTTGTTATTTATTCTATTTATCCCATTGACTGCGCTGTCCCCTCACCCCTTCCCCCGCTCTTACCCTTTCCCCCTTCCCATGCACCTGCACGATCTGAATGACACCTGGCCTAGTAGGATTGTTATCTCGTCTTCTCTCTTTTCCCCTCCCTTGCCTCGTCGCGCCTTGAAACACTTGTGTATAGACGCGTTATAAATGCCATATCATATCATATCACCCCCTCTTCCCCTCCATGCTTTAAACAGATAGTTGGCAACTGAAAGGCCTGCCAAACTATCTTTCGAGGAGCGACATACAATCATTGCTAGCATGGCTTTTCTAATGGATCTCACTTGGAATAGGGTTTTAAATAACGTTTCCCAATGCCCAAGTAATAAGGGAAAATCAGCAATGGGTGAGCAGTACTTTGAATCACGGTCCGACACACTGGACAAATATCACTAACAGTACTGTTCGATATGAAGAGCTCTCACTGGCTTAAGGCGTACCGTGGGCCGCATTACGAGGTTGCCTGTCCGGTAACAATGGTACTGGTATGCTTGCCGGTACTGTTGTTACCGGACCGGCAAACTCTGAGTTGTGCTTGTGGGTGCCTTTCATTCCGCCAGGTCTGCCCAGGCGGAATGAAAGGCACCCGCGAGCACAGCAAGCCTGTAGCACCGGCACCGTTATGAACGGTGCCGGTGCTACAGGCATCACCATTCCCATTGAGCCCTATTCGCAGGTGCCAGATTTTCATGCCGGTATGGAGGTAGCCTTGCCGGTAAAACCGGCAAGGCTACCTCCAACCTCGTAATGAGGCCCATTGTCTAACTATGTATCATACCAAATTCTTGCTTTACATCCCAGTAATTACTGAACTGGATTGACTGGCCAATTGACATCAGCACCTCTGTTTTTGCTTTAACAAGATGGATATTTTCTATGAGGTTCTTCGAACAGGCATTCATACATTCCGACATCTGCTAGTATTCACCTCTACCAAGCTAAAAAGCTCCTTCTTTGTGTGGGCAAACCAGAGGAGCGATTTACCACCTTCTTGGGGCAGGATGTCCACCAGAGCTATTCTGGATTTTGACAATTCTACAGTGATTCAAATCCTTACCCTGAAAAGCAATGACTTGGATTTACCTATAGAGTCTATTTTCTGTAGGTTCGTCTCCAGGTACACAGGCAGATTAGGTGCACTATTGGGGAGTCCAAAATGTTCTTTAGGAACCTATTCTCTATCACTGACAATGTATTACAATTGTCTGTGCCCCACAGCTCTGCCCCCCCCACAAGGATGCCTGCCTTACCTGAAGCTTGCATGCCTTTAGTGTAATGGCAAGTGCCCCACTACCAAATTATCTAGTGACTCTTGCCAGTGCCCCAATATATCTGGATAGGGTAACTGCTGACCTTCCTACTTAACCCTACTTAACCCAAGGTAATGGTAACCTCCCAACTGTTCCACTGATTGGCCATCGGAGTAAGTGACAAAAGCACTGCACCATCCGACAATAGCATTATTGGAAATGTGTCAATGTCCAAGATGGTAGCATCAGCAGGAGTTCCTGACAAGTCCTTGATTACACCATTAATGAAAATACATAATAGTGTTGGGGCCAGCACACAGCCCTGACGTACGGCCATCTGTATTTCTATCCCTCCAGTTGCCCCTCCATCGATATTGTTACATGCCTTGTTATCAGTGTAGAACAGCTGGATTACCCCCAAAAGAGCTGGTGGGATGCGTAGGTTCAAAAGCGCACCTCATAACCTTGATTGTGGGACCCTGCAAAAGCAGTTCGCAAGTCTATAAAAGCTGTGTAGACAAGCCTTGGTCTATTGTGCTTGTGCTGCTTTGAAAACATGGTTGGAGCTGGTGAATGATGTTATGCTCCTCACTCCAGGCCTCCAAATGCCCCAGGACTACTCTCACAAAAATCTTCCCTCCTGCATCCAGCAGGGAGATTGGACGCTAATTGCCAGGATCATCCCTCTGCCCGTTTTACAAATAGGGACAATCTCTGCCCTAATCCAAGAAGAAGGAATGTGGTTAGATGTTAGTGCAGCGTTGTGAAAATCGTTATCCAGACTACTGCTTCCTGTTGGTAAAAACCGACTGGGACCCTGTCTGGACTTGGCGCTTTCCTTGCTTTTTGACTACTCAAATCTCAATGTACTTCCTCCTCTGTGATAATTAGAGATATCAGATCACAATACTGTGCCATCACTACATTGGCTTGCTTGCCAAAAGCCCTGGTTTTGCCATCTTCCTGTAACAAAAGGGAAGGTTGCCCCTACACTGGAAGGATTGGGGACATTAAGATATCTGTACAATAAAAGGAGTCCTACCAGAGACACACGGATGAATGTATTATTTATTTATTTATCTGGATCTGTTTGTTGGGCATACGTCAATATTGTATCATTCAGGAATGATAGCTAAGGTTACACCTATCAAAATATGATTCAATGAAATGTTTATTCAATGATTTTTGTTAAAATACTTATTTATATTAGCAAGTTAACAGAATATCGTAGTTTATATACCAATCACCCAGTAATGATGAGACACAAGACAGTAGGTGACCAACAGATAGAAATGAATTCTCGATTACAACATATCTCAAATAAAAGTGTTCTAAAAAACATCGCAATGTGATTGCGAGATTCATCCAAGGTCTCCAGCCATCTTCCTGCTAACATCAAAGCCAAAATGTTCAGGTGTCTTTAGCTTGATGGCCCCATTTGTGAGTCCCAGGTCCCTTGGACATATGCTGCTTTCTTACACTTGACCAGGTTCTTGTATGCCTTCTTGGCCTCCGTCAAGGTGGCAACACCCTCAGTGGCGACCTTCTTTGCGCTATCTGCCACAACCTTTTTTCACCCTATGACAATCCACATCATACCAGGTTGATATTCTATTGGACAGCTTCTTGACTTTGAAGCTGGGGGCCGTGAAATGCCCTCCTAAATCTCTCGCCGTGATCTTGTAGGCCTCTACTATGCCCATACTATGGTCAATTGCTAAGAAGGCTTCAAGAGCTTGTCGGATATTTGGGTAGCATGGGGTTATGATATGGCATTTATAGCGTGCCTATACACAAGTGTTTAAAGGCACGAAATTATGTTGATATCGTGGCCCCGATTAATGGAATTATCTTTGTCGGTTATAGGGACTTTGTGCACCAAACAGCATGCAAAATACTTTCATGTAATCGACTGCGCAGGACTTTTTTGTACTTTGAGGGGGCCTCGCACAGGCTCAGCCGGTCTCTGCGAGTGGCCAAGTGCCTTGCGGGAGATACCTCACAGAGTTTGAGCGTGATCTGCGCATGGGCCAAAGTAGGGCGTGGGACATGCAGAATAATGAAGACTAAGGAACATGGTAGGCATTCTGAGGGAAGGCCTGTGCAAGGTTATCGCACACCCACAACTGCACAGGTAAAATAGTATTCACGGATCTGATTGCGCAACCTCACATTGGGAAAAGGACCACGCAAAGCACTCAATGTAACTGCCACCCAAAGGAAGGCGTACAGACACTTGCACTAAGGAATCACTGTGCAGAGATAAGATAGTATGTTGGATTTCGGTGTGCGTGCGCGCATTTGGGGTTCTGATAGATGATTGGGGTGATTGGGGTGCATGTAAAGCAGGATGGCAGGGGGCAGGAACCGTTTACGGGGGTACACATGCATATTTTTTCCAGGAAATGACAACTTTTACTGGACATGTTATGCATGTTGATGGGGCGCTGGGAACAGTTACGAGGGACCCAACGCAGTGTCGCCGGGGTGCTGACTTGGTTGTGGTGGTTCGCATCCTGCTTTTCCGGGGTGCGGTGCTTCACTGTCGAGGAGTGCGCAAAGGTCTTTATGCAAGACTGGAATTGCTACGCATGGGGGCGTTTCATGTCCGTTCCGCCGCTACTTGCACATAGGGCTGTTTTGCGTGGGGAATTCTGTGAATACATGTAGCTCGCAGATTTACTTACATTCGAGGCACAATCTTTGTGGGGTCAATCCACATATTTCCATGAATCGGTCCCTAAGCATTGCCTATTCTACCGTGCGCCTGGCATGTCTTTCAACAGTAAGTAAAACATTTGGTGCACGTGGAGTCACCTACTTAGTCCTCATAAGGTCCCGACTTACGCTTAGTATTCGTGGATAGTGGTCACTTTCTATTCTATTTACCACAGAAAAATCTTTTACAAAAAACCGTATCACACGGGTGGAATAAGGCAACTGAGAAAATAGAACTCACAGTTGCATGTAGCATTATAAAGAGAAAAAAGTGCATCCAATCAACTCATTGCCTTTGAGTGGTCCCAAGAAGCAGTGGCCAATCAAAAAGGTTTTCTGATGTTCCTTTTTTTGCTGTTTAGCCCTAAACTTTTCAGAGGCTCAACTTAATGCTGTGACATTTTCATACTTCTGCATTGATTTTATTTTCTCCATATTTTGGTGGGCCCTTGTATTTGGTAACATTACACTGCGCTAAAGTGCGGGTTTCACAATGCATATTGCAGCCTTGCCTCAATAATTTAGGTTCGTTCAGAACTAATCTCAAAACATATTTATCATGCCAATGAATATTATTTTTTTGGGTCAGGTGATCTTAGAAAGCTGGCATGACAATAGGATTTGAATGAGGATTTGCACATTTCTGGAGCAACTATTTTAAATAGACCATCCTGATCTAAGCACAGTGCCACCTCTGCCTTATTAATCCAAGCACAGTGTATGCAACATCAATTTTTGGGTTTCAAATGCACTCACCATAATGTCCTGGGTGAACGATTGCGATATTTTCTACAAAGTGCCAAATTAAGAATCTCCAAATTCAGAACAAGTTCGGATTAGCGTTCGTGTGTACTTTATATCTGTTACCATTCAAATCAACACATATTATGCACAGATAAACATAATACGTGATAAAAGCATCACGGACATCGTTAAAGTCAAATCAGTGCCGAGACCAATCAGGGCACATGATAAGAAGAGCTACAGCTGAGATAAATAATTCATGACATTTACTAGCAATCCTTGCCGAATGCAAAAGGTGAAAGGGGTTCATTCATTATTGAAGCACCACACATACTCCCTCAGAATTAGATGTCTGTGTGTGATAGCAAGAGAAAAGGCTACAATTCAAGCAGGAGAGCCAAGTTCATCGGTCACTACTCTTTACTTCTCAGGACCTAGCGATAGCACCGATCAAAGGGATATACCTCATATAAGCACAGCCAAATGTGCAAGGGCCATCAGTAGCCCACAGGGGCTAATTAGGATATTTAGATCTTCTTCTCCTGGCCCCCCAGTAGGTACCAGCCCATTGCAAAAGTTGCATCTTCGTCTTTAGCGGCTAAGCATAAAGACACAGCCTCAGCTTTAAGGATTCGCTCCTCAATTCCCCACTAAATGGACAAAGCAGGGCAAAGCTGACCATATCTTCTATCGCATCCATGAAAAGTGGACATGTCACAGTAGCACTATGGTTCCACTGGCTCTTTAAGGCAGTCTGAGGCATAATGCCCATGCAGACTTTAGTATAAAACGTTTGCCTTTGCTTAGGGAACATTTGATCTAGAAAATCTGTGTATCCCACAGTTTGCTCTAGCAAGCAAATTTAAAGAACTGTTTTGAGGTGGCCAGGCCTGCACTGATTTCCACTTCCCCCGCTCCCTTCATGGCATGAATGATATGAGTTTTCTAATCTCCACTGAGGGTGTCAGGACTAGTCCAGTAATCAGTCAAACCAAGGGCCTGGAACTCTTCTTCAGGAAGAGAAACCAGGGCAATGACACTGCTCCTTCCTGGGACAGCACATCTTCAATTGCCTTCAGTAAATGCTCGCTAGTCCAGAGCTTCCCCCAATAAAATAATCGTTTGGCGCTGCAGGCTTTCTCGAAAGATTTAGTCTAATTCAAGGCTAACAGGCAAGTTAGGTGCACAAACGGGTAAGCTTAGCCGATTTTTCAAAATGCATTTTCAATCACTGCCATGGGCATGCTGTTAGTCCAGCCCCACAGCTCTGCAACATAATTGGCTTCCTGATGGGCCTGGGCCATGCAGGCCTCCAAGGCGACCCCCACACCCGTCATGTTCTCTAGTAAACTTTGTTAAACCACTGCTATACCTGGTGAGCATCAACCCAGCTTTCCTCAGTTGCTCCTTCCAGGTACAGTCGTCTTTGATTCTTGCATCAGACTACCTCTTTGGATTAGTGATAAATCATGCTGCATCCCAGAAAGAAAGCTCTGTGTGACGCAGCCACAGTTTACCAATATGGAGAGTTTCTAGAGATTGCAAGTGAACCACCAAGGTTCAGAAAAGGCCTGAACACATTCCTCTAAAATCAAGCTCGAAACCAGTCGAGACACAACAATGGGACTTTGCTACCTTGCTTGGGGGAAGGGCCATCTTGGGCTGACTGATTTCAATCCACTTACTCTTGGTGCAATCTCTGTTTTCTTGTCACTGATCCTAGTGGATCTGCTTTTACATGATGCACAAATTGGCCATCTTCTCACAAGTCCTACAACGGGTTCTCACACTGAGACAAATTGGATTCTGCCCTGCAGAAGTAAAAAAATGAGTACGGCTAAAATGCCCACTCAGAACTCAATGGGAATGGGGAGGACGGATGCACTGGCACCGTTAATAACAGTGCCGGTGCATCTGTCAAGGTCTGCGAGTGGGTGCCGTTCCACACGGCAAGCCAGACCTGGCAGCCGGGAAGGCACCCGCTCG
This sequence comes from Ambystoma mexicanum, assembly GCF_040938575.1. NCBI lineage: Eukaryota > Metazoa > Chordata > Amphibia > Caudata > Ambystomatidae > Ambystoma > Ambystoma mexicanum. The sequence goes on from NC_090924.1 coordinate 660,590,585, forward strand.
GAGTATGCCGGTCCGGTAGAAATGGTGCAGATAGCTTACCGGCACCAATGTTACCAGACCGGCATACTTGTAATGACCCCCTATGTCTTTGTATGAAAAAGGATGCACAAGTGACCTAACAAGCCTCCAGGGCCCAAATGGACGAGGGGGACAGTTATCGGTCAACAGTACATCATTTTGTGTCTTTGGCAGATCGACAGCATCGAACCCAGCTTTGAGCAGTGATGCAAGTGAATCAAGCTCATGTGGATCATGTTGTCCTAAGCAGCAAACAAGCCTCAAGCAGGTTCAAATGAGGTAGCTCTCTGCAGCTCGGAGGCAGCTTTGAGCAATGCAGGTCGGGGCATTCAGCAGGATCTCTTCAAGGTTGGGGTGCATAGAATTCGGGATGTAACCACCAGGAAGGATCAATGAGTGACGCTCCAGCAGTTTGAGTCAACGGACAACGTTTTTTTTAAATTGTGATCCTGTTGCTCCAATGAGTTGTTCAGTGAAGCAGCAGTTTGAGCATTCATTACTGGTGTAACCCTTGGTCTGAGTCGGTAAGTGACTTTCCAGTGGTTCGAGTCGGGTCCTGGCAGTAAGTGGTTGATTTAAGTCTAGCACATGACAGGCACTGCAAGGGTAGGGTGCTTCATCAAGCAGGCTCTATATGAAAGCAATTGTTCAAAGGTTCAGAGGAGTGTCAGTAGCACTGGTGGTGTTGATGGTGTCAACTTTGCTTCAATGGCTGTTTGACTGCTTTTGATGTGGCGGAATGGGGGGCATTAGCAGATCTAGTCCTACAGGTGCTGTGAGATCTAATTCAGGGGCCCGATGACAGGTTGAGTCCTTTCACGGTCTGCTCTCTCAGCCCTGTGAGATTCTGGTGCAGAACTCCCCCAGAACAGGTCCAGTGAATCCTCAGGTGTGGTTCCAGAGTGAGTGGTTCAGCTGAGTGGTGCACGCCCCCCTGCTGACTTTGGCCTGCCCCTTTTGCTGCCGGTCCCTCCTCATCATTCCAGCTGACTCCTTATCATCATCACGCGTGCGCATTCAGCGCGCGCGTTCAGAGGAGTGGTTCAGCTGAGTGGTGCTGTCTCGCTGTGGTTTCGCTGTGGTGCTCTGCTCCCTGATGCTTTATTCAGCAGCCTGTTTCCCCGTGAGCCGCTCAAAGCAACTCTAACGTGTCAATTCCTCGACTTTGGCACGCCCCCCTGCTGACTTTGGGTAGGCGTGCCGCATTGACTTGCTCCAGTGCAATATATTGATTGGCGTGCCGCCAAGCATTGACTGCTGTACCTTTGTGTTTCTTGATGCCCGCCCCTTTTGCTGCCGGTCCCTCCTCCTCCTTCCAGCTGACTCCTTATCATCATCATGCGTGCGCGTTCAGCGCGCGCGTTCAGAGGAGTGGTTCATCTGAGTGGTGCTGTCTAGCTCTCTAGCGAGCTGCGAGCCACCCCACTCTACACCCTCCTGCCTTGCTTGCCTTGTTTGTAAACCCTGAAAAAGTGTCAGTACACTTTACGATGCAAGCCAGACTCCCTTCATTAAAAACAGGCATGCTTACCACGTTAATACCAGGTGGGTCTAAATTACCTATGGGCACCGTTTTGACTGCTCCGTGCTTAAAACAACACACTGCATATTGTTCGACGCCGGTGGTTGATTTTGGGGGCGCAGGGCGGGAAATCCGGATTTGGGCGGCCTGCTGCCTCAGACATCCGCCATTTTTTTCCCAATTCTCCAGCTGGCAAAACGCCTCTTTCTTTATCAGTGGCTCAGGCCTCAAAGGGAAATGTGTTATTTGATCATGCTGTCCCGATTTTGCAAACAGAAAAAGTAGTCAGCGATGTTTATGTGAAACCGACCCAGTGTAATTATAATGTTAATATCTCTGTGTCTGACAGTATATGTTTGAACAATATGCCATCTACAGCTCCTGTTGAGGTAACAAGCAATATAGAATGTAGCCCGTGCTCTGATGTGGCCATAATAGATCTGAGTATGAGTAAATCAGGCCTTTCTCAGCATTTACTCCCCGATGTCTTACCACAAAATTATTCATACACACCAATCTTGTTTTCAGATATTGACTTAGACTGTTCAGCCATTGAAGTGTCATATCTTGCACCAACTCCACGTCGTCCCCCTTCCTCCCCAGCAGCGCCATGCATTGGAAGGCATGGGAGCGTCAATACCAACTTGATCAATACAAATCTTTCTTCCATGCATACCGCGCTGCAAACTTTATTGAAATTATTTGAATCTTTAAATGATACATTTCAGGCTCAAACCCAGCAATTTGATAAAATACTAGCATGGCAGAATGACGCAAGTGTACTCCTACAGCAAATAATTGTGGATCCGCCATTGATCCACCATGTCAATTCTGGTGCCTAAATCACAATCAATCACAAACACACCTATTGTAGTTTCTTCATCGCTTGTGTCCTCTGCATTATGTTCTGCTGTCCCGCAGTTTTCAGGCATTATTAAACCAGTACCCTTGTTACCTAATGAAGCTGTAGCTCAAATGCATAATGATTAATTCACAAGTGATCCAACAACCTTGACAACTAAAACCCCTTTCACAATCTTTACTAAAAAATCTCAAAAGAACAATAACTTAGGTGCTGTTGAAAATGTAAGTAAGAAGCAGAAAAATCTTCAAATACCAAATAAGACACACTCATCTGCAACACATTTTTTTTTAAAACATCTTATTCTTCCCTCAGCGAGTACCCAAATAGCATCAGCTGCTGTGACAAAAAAATATATCCAATTGGCCAAGCGTCGTTCAATTGCCAATCCCAAGACCGGTACCAAAGTGATACCGCCCTATGCTCCACTTAATGCCCTGATTGAAGAAGCGGAGGACTTCAATTCGATCATTACAACTCCATCAGATGTGCCTAGTGTGACAAAAAATGTTGACAAACTTTTAAATGACGCCTGAGCTCGGCTGATTGCCGAATCTCATCGACAAGAAATCAGACGAGCAGTAGACGCTTATATGGATCGACAGCATCCAGTTGAGAAAAAAGGAAACAGAGTGCCGGAGGCTTCCACCTCCAATCTAAATCCAACCCGAGGACTTCACACTCAAGTTGTACAGAATCCCATCTCGTGTTTACCAATAACACAACAGCTCCTCCGAGTAATAGAGCCGGAAAGTAAGAAATCTCTTCTCCATCAGTTGAATCAAGATCTATCAGGTGAAAAGAAATGTTAATTATTGGCAAACCTTACTCCTGAAATTCTTGAGCTTCTACAGGTTGCCTTAGAAGAAGTTCCTAAACAAGTCCCTCTTCTTCCTCCCCAAATGCTAAAATTACACTACCCAAGTTCATAAATCAAAAACGGTTGGCTAATTATGCCTTGATTTTGTAATGTCGCGCAGCTCCAAGTGCACAGTGTGCAATGAACTGTCAATCATTAATGACCATTTTTTCAGACGTCCCAGAACTGGAAGACATCAGTTCGGAGGATATAGAATTAGTGGAATTCTGTAATCGATCTACTTCTCATGTAGCTAGAATCTGGATGAATTCCAGAGCTATACAGAAGATTATTTGGTCAGTCAAAAGACAACTGTTTGACCTGGGCTTTAATTTAACAGCAGATACTGACTTAAAGAGTGAGCTGGTGACACATCCCCAAAATTCTAAGTCGACTCATCTAAATATGTACACAAACCTGTCTAAGACCGGGAGAGGTCTTCAAATTACTGACCAGCAATATAGCAAACACTAACTATCTTCATTAGAATCCTCTTTAGATTTATCTCTGCTCAGTTGAAATTCGAGAGGCCATTCCCATTTATTGAACAGTAACAGTAGTGCCATTAATAAATTCCATCTTGTAATGCTTCAAGAAACTTGGCTCACGTCTTGCCCCATTTGGGATAACCATAAGGTTCAAATCATTCCTGCTAAAACAAGTCTACAGGGAAGACCTTCAGGCGGTCTACTTATAGCAATACAAGAAGATCCAAACTTTGCTCCTACCCCATGGGCCTCTCCAAATCCATTTATTCAAATGGTTTGTTTACAAATAAGCACAAGCATATATGCTATTATAAACGTGTACTGGATTCCGGTGGGAATCACAGATGAACGCTTCTTAAAAGATGTAAGGGAAGTACTCAATTTAATAGTCATGGACTCTGAAGTGGAAAAGTTTTTGATTGCCGGTGATTAGAACTTAGACTGCATTTCCATCAGTCATAAAAATAGCTCATTAGAGTGAGCAAATGGCTACAATTTGTGAACCATCATAATTTATACAGACTCAACGGTGCTTTTTCATCTGACATTCCCGCGGAGCAACTTGGCAGTGAGGAAATGCCTCGTCTATCATCTATTATGTGTGTACCAATGCCAATTTCTTTCCTGACTTTGTTGAATTCAAGATCATAAGTTCTACACTGAGTGATCACAAACAATTGACAACTAAATGGTCTTACCATGGTGGTTTATTTAAAACATGAGATAAATATCCTCAAGGGCCGTTGACTTTGAACAATGCAGGAAATAGACTCTGATGGTCAGAACATTTGTTGAGTAGTTTCTATTCTTGTATGAATCATACATCTTATATAATATGCCCAAGTGACAAATTTAACAACATAGTATACTATGACATGTTGCAAGCTTTTCAAACCACCACGTTTACCTCTGGTCAAAAATATGGCAATGATATCCCCAAATTGCATGTGTTCAACGCTGAACTAAATATTCAAAAAAAGTTGTATAGGAAACAAAAATGTGAGGCAATGAATCTTCCTATTGAGACGAGGTTAAATGTTTTGACCAACATTAAAACTAAATACAAAAACTGGCTTAAATCTAAGCGTGCAAAGCTCTATCAGGTTGATGGCCAACTCATGCTTATTGCCATGTACAGTAAAAATGTAGCTAGAATTTGGTCGCTGCTTAATGGAGCCTCAATAGGTAGTCAAGTTATCTCCCAAGCCAATGAGGTATCAGAACTTCCATGGATAGAACATTTTACTAAGCTCTACAAAATCCCTGATGGAGGAACAGCCTTAGAATCTGTTAATCCACCACATAATTTTCATTTACACTTTGACTTGGAGGATATACAACTATTCATCAATAAAGCTAGCAAGTCTGGGGCATGTGGTCCGGATGGATCATCCAATAGGATGTTAAAAGCATATCCCATAATTTGGTCAAAAATTTTGTTTAGTATTTTTTCTATTGTCATCAAAACTCAAACCCTACCACCTACATGGACTCATTCCATCATTGTCCCTATTTATAAAAAAGATGACAGGAAAGATCCATCGAGTTATAGGCCAATTGCGCTATTGGATGCGCCAGCAAAAATCTTTTGTCGCATAATTCTTAGAGAGTTGAATAGGTGGACAGCGCAAGCCCACCTTAACAACCCCTACCAAGCAGGTTTTGTTGCTGGTATAGGCACTACACCTAATATCATATCCTTACACATGCTCCCGACTGACTATGCTGCTAGAAAACAGAATTTGTATTTGGCTTTTGTAGATTTTAGAGTCGCTTTTGACTCGATAGATCAATTTCTTTTGTACAACAAATTGCTTAAACATCAATGCCCTTCGTCTTTAGTAGGCTTAATTGTTTTGTTACACACTAATACCTCAATGCAAGTAAGATTGTCTATGGTGGGCACTATGACCACAGAATTCTACACATTTAGAGGTTTAAAACAGGGTTGTATTCTAGCATCGACAATATTTAATCTATTCATTTGTGATCTAGGAATAGCCTTAAGTTACATCCAGAGCGATGCTCCTTCTTTGGGCTCCCACAAAATTGCATACTTATTGTATGGTGAGGATCTTGTGCTCATTTCACAGACTCCAGTAGGCCTACAAAGCTATTAAATGGCATAGAAACCTATGTAAAGCAGAATCAACTGGTTATCAATACAACCAAAACTGAAACACTCATCTCCAAATGGCACCCTAATGTGAAGGTCAGATCATTTGATTGGAAATTACACAATGCAGTGTTGGATAAAGTTGTACAATATAAATACCTAGGTGTATTATTTTCGGCGTCCGTTCCAAATCCCCACCATGAATCATACCTGTGCGGTAAACTATGTTCTTTAATCTCGCAGGCTAAAATTCTGTTGGGAAAATTTGGCAAATTTACGATAAAACCTGTCCTAACCTTTTATCAACAAAAAGTCATCCCGATTTTGACTTATGGTGCCGAATCCATGCCCATGAAAAATGCATCATGGTGGGATAGATTAGAAGCACTTTTTTGGAAACAAGTATTACACCTTCCGGGCTGTACTCCTCTTCCCCTAATCTGGTTTGAGCTAGGATCCGTATCTATGAACTCATATGTCATTTGGAAATGTTGTGCTTTTTTGCGAAAATGTCTGCTATCTGTTTCCCAATCGAATATTCTTGGTAAAGTGGCTTTACACCTCTTGTCTCGACAGACAACCTTTACTAAAAGTTGGTGTAATTACACTTTAGACGCCATGGCGATGCCTCAATAGATCTTGATCTATTATTATCCAACCAAACTCGTGCTAAAATTAAAATTTTATCAACCGACCAAATAAAAAAAAATAAAAAATAAGAATTAAAGAAGTGGTGGTAAAAGGTAAAAGTCCAAAGATTATTGGACTAACGCTAGCCTGCCCTAGTGGTCCAATCTTTGTTCTTGAAAGAAGTAGACTTTGCCCTTCTGACACCCAACCCATAGTGCTTTGGTGTAGAGGAGGTGGCTGGGGGGGGAGCAGGAAGGAAAGACAGAGGCAAAGAGAAACAAAATGGTGGGAGCCTCCTTCCCCTGTACAGAGCACTCCTGACTACTATAACCCTGCTCCCTTCCTTTCCCACTAGGCGAAAATGCCTTTAGAAATTCAGCACCCTGGTGTGAGGCTGCCCCTTTTGAATGGGTGAGCTCCTTTGTTGCCTGGAATCAGGGAAGCTGCCTGGCAGGAGACTGTCTCTGGTGGAATCTGTTATCTACCCTCACAAAGAGATCAAAAAAGAGGCATGGCCATTCTTGTTCCTCCGCTGTCATTTGGCAGGCTCAGCTTGTCCGGACAGAATGGACATCACCTTCCACGATGGAACTGGCTCACAGGAGCTGACACGTGTGATATCAAATTGGATGTGGCTACTATGCTGGTATGTAGTGCAATGCACCATGCCAAAATTCAGACATGGCTTTATTTTAGACTTTATCCTGCCACCGTTATGGGCTGCTTATGATCATCCTAATTTTGGTACAGGGTGCATAACTTAAATGTAGCCCCTGTACTACAGGGACTTAGCTGTCACTGATGCCATCACAAGGGCAACTGCAACCTCTGAACCTGCTCTCTGCCACTGGTAGAGCGGGCACTTCAAATCAGGGTACTGATGCAGCAGGACCCTTATACGCTCAATGCTTTTGGCATGGATGTTATGAAAGGGGAATCTATTCAGCAGATCACCCTTTCGGAGTGTGAATTACCCACACCATTTTTATTAATACACATTTTTAAAAAACAGGGCTTTGCAGCCTTGCCAGGTGCAATTCCTCACACTATCCTTCTTTAATATTCTCTTTCTGTGTACTTTATGGTACTAGCCTCTTAGCTAGTTTGCAACTTTCTGCAGGTCATAAACATCACCTGGGCAGAGAGGGCCAGTGTATTGATCCATTGAATAAACTTTGGTCAAAGGTTTACATTCCAAAACACAGTAGATATTTAAATATTATATATATTTTAAATCAACAATAGAAATGTCAGACTTAAGTCTTTGGTTGTATCTTTTGCTATAGTAGCAGATTGCTTTTAAAGGAAAGTACAATAAATATTTTATTTTAAAGCAACCCCTCTCTTTTGGAAGTTAGAAATAAACAATTGGAAATGGGAATCAAACCCAATGAAAGAACAACCAAAAAAAGCAAGAACAAAAAAGTGAACCCACAACTGCAGACAGCTGGAACCCTGCTGAGCATATCCAGGGCAACCCAATAAAAAACATCTGTGCAGCATAGAACATACACACAAAATAGACCAAACCTGAAATGCAGCCACAACTGCCACACTGCTCAAAATCCTAGGATAACACAAGAGTCATCAAAACCCATAGAGCAACCCCTGCAGCACCACACTGCAAAAGGAAGCTAAAACCATAACCCCAACACACAAAGCAAACCCCAACATGTGACTTCCAGTAGGAAGGCAACCAAATGGAGCATGAAAAGTGTTAAGCAAACAACACAGCCCAAAGAAGTCCATGACCAGAGCCTGACGTCTGGCAAAGAAGATTAGGGGAATAATTGCTTGACATAAGACATAAAAATACCAATCCGGCAGAACCTCACTGCAAAACACACCAAATAAACCCAGACAGCACCTCATTCCAAAATCATCAGAACCCACTCGGTCATTCTGAACCCCGGCAGCACCTCACTGCAAAACCCCGACACACTCAGAAACCACCTGGCCATTCTGAACCCCGGCAGCACCTCACTGCAAAACCCTGACACACTCAGAACCCACCTGGCCATTCTGAACCCCGGCAGCACCTCACTGCAAAACTCCGACACACTCAGAACCCACGTGGCCATTCCACCCTTATGTCCACAAAAATAGTAAAAACACAAAAACAAAGGTCCAATGCAGAACCCTGCATCCAAATATCCATATGAGTCATGCCCCAGAACCGGTTCCATGCACCCCGCACCCTCAAGTCCACCAGAAATGAGTCCCGCACATTCCCGCACCCACTTGTCTATGTGGCCCCCTAAAAAGTAAAAACACATTTCCCACACAGTGCCCCAAATCACATCCCCATGTCCAGTTAAAAATGGAAAAAAAGCCCAATAAAATATCTGCGTGCACCCCCTGCACCCTTAAATCCAAAAGAAACATTGCCCATGGTTACTTTGTATCCTAAAATAGATCCCCAACGGAGAAGGCCACAAACATGAACTCACGCAGCATTTTAAAATGACAGGCCTTTGACAAACATCAACCCCTTGCCAGCCCTGCTAAACTACCACTGGGTCCCTGGGGACACAATACAAAACAAACACCCAGTTAACATGACAGACCGGCAAACACAACATCCTCAGCTGTAATACTTAGATCGTTGAGTTGCATGCAAAGGTTCCACAGGTCAGGGTTACAAATTTCTTAAGGTTACTCACAAATCTCTTGCAAGGTGGACAAACGTGACCCCCGTGCAATGTTCATGCTGTGCACACTATGCACTCCAGGGAAATATGGACCTTCCCTCCCCCCCAATTGGCAGATCTTAATTGTTCACAGACCACCAATATTAGTACAGTGCCTTTTCCCCATTGCAGCTGACAACAAAATACCTTCCTTTGGAGTCCGAGCAAGGCAAAGAACCCCTGTCCCTGGAGTGGTCTCCTCGCTCCTCTTCCCCGTAGTATCCCCAGAACACCAGCTCCATTTCTCGAGGTATCCTTGCCTCGCCACACAATGACCTGTGCAACCCTCTCCACAACAGTCACTGAACACCTGACGAGAAAGCCCGCTGCATGCGCCTGTTAATGCACCGGCTGATGTCATCAGTATGGCTACACCCGCAGACCAAGAAACATCTCCAGGGTCCTGCAGGTCCACAATGCTCTCTCCCAGCTCCCGCAGAGGTGCACCCTTGATCACACCCGGCACGTCTTTCAAACTCACTGCGATGGCCCCCGGATACCCCACCAGCGCAGTTGGGTGCACTGCTGACAACGCAGCTTCTCCTGTGGTGGGGCTGCGAGCACCCATCAACCACGCATTCATGTCTTTGCCCGATCTACCGACAAGAGAACACAATCGTGCGCTCTCACGTAACCCACATAGTACCTGATAGGCTTCTGCCAGCTGCAACTGAGTCTGCATGGCCTTCTCTCCTTGGCTCCCAGCTGCACCTGCACCACCTGGTGCCCTTGTTGCAGTGACTGGGCGCGACTCAGCCTGCCAGCCCCCAGAGACCACCACACGCAGCCCGGCAAGGTCCCTGCCTCCAGCTGGCCCCTCAGTATGGATGATACTCTTGGAGGGCAGTGACTGTCCCTTGCTGCTCCATCAACACAGTTCCAGCTCATGCTCCAGCTCACATATGAAAACCAGCTTGTCACCAAAATGTAGTGGGTTCTTTAGCCAGGCAGACACAGTGACTCTGGCTACTTAAGGTATGTTTATTGGTCTACAGGTTCACATCAGGTAAGTGACATAAGTAGGTATCCAGACAGTAAGACATTGACACATCCACTCCTTTCTGCTCCACGATGTAACTGACACGCATAGATCTCCAGCAGTCCCCCCACACAACAATATTCAAAGACCTAGCTACATTTCATAGTACATCAAAGCATTCCACAACCATAGTACGTGCACCTCCAGAGCAAGACTACTACAGACAGCACATGGTGGCTAATGGCAGAAAACTATAGGACTACTACACATAGAGGTTCACACGTTTAGCATCCCAATCCACTTATTTGGCCATCATAGGCCAAAACCTCCATCTCAGGTTCTGCATCACTGTACAAGAGAGCACATATTTAATGGAAGAAAGAGGGAAGGGCAGACTCTAATATTTGATGTTCAAGCACATGCCTATCACCGTCCAATGCTCATTGCTTGCTGTTCATTCGAGTATTGTCTATGAATATTGTTCTGACTAAAAAAGAATAGACAAATAAACTGAGCTGAAGAGGTTAGAAATGCTATCTGGTTTGCAATGTCTGTTGCCTATCATGACACAATGTAATACTTGATGATGCATTATGTAGACATGAAGACAAAGCTACTCTTTGGAGAGAATTAACAGACTAAAGGGCTTTTAAAAATAGACTTTAGACTCTTTCTATGGGACGATCTGGGTTAATGGATTCTAGAACTGCACAGGTCATCAAAGAGAATACTCATGGTGTCAAGACCTAAAACTTAATTGGTAGTAGTGGTGTTGAGGAGACAAAGGAGAGAACACAGGGAACTAGAAATAATGTCCAGGGGCCAACGGATATGACAATGGCAAAACGATGGCTGAATCAAGCACAGAACACAGCAAGCACAAGTTCCACAGAGCACACTTTAAAACAATGAGGTGAACCTATGTCTGGTAGGAAGCAACATTATGTAAAGAAAAATACGGTATTCCTAGTCATTTATTATATAGAGAAGGAAATAAGATTAATAACAACAAGATTCACTGTCCATGTAATAATCAAAAAGGAGTTTTTTTTTTAAATACTATATTAAAATCCAAACTATAACGCTTGTGTATACAACAGGTATTATGAAGTGATTAAAATATAACAAACGTTTACACTCTACACATTCATGTGCCAAGCAGACTGTAACAAATAAGTGACCCGCCATCACTACCATTCACGGTAGAAACCTTAACAAGTTGACTCAGGAAGCCTTGGACCCATGGGTCTGCATCCTGAAGGAGAAGATTAACGATGTGTTCTGTAGATTAAGTTACACTCATCTATCAAGACATCATGCAGAAGGCAGCAGACACTATAGCACCCTGGCAGAATAAGAACATAAGCACATGGAAAAAGTCTCTTTTGGATCACGACAAAGAAGCTTATAATATACATGTAAAAAATCACAGGAAGGCTGTTATGATGGCCACAAGAGCCTATCTGGATGATCGGATAGCTAAAGCTCAATCTCAACCCAAGGAGCTTTAGAGAACAATAACAATGACACAATTACCAGAGACGCTAAGTGGTGTATTTAGGTCCAAGCCGCCATGCATGACAAACTTAGCAAAATCAAAGATGGGAACTTGATGTCCAAGAAAACTCTAAAACAAAATGATCACAATTCTATTACCCCAACACCTAAGAACTGGAAAGCAGGTGAACTTTTTTCATGTAAAAACGGAAGATGGTTTCCTAATTTAGGAAACCCACGTCCCCTGCACACTGGTGTTCCCTCGGAGGAGATTTCCTCTTTCTTGTAGATTGGTCCTCACAATCGCTTTGTTCAGTGTTTCTGTTGGATATCCTCTTTCTAGGAATCTCTGTTTCATGGTGTCATATTCACTCTGTAGTATGTCCTGGTCCGATGTTATTTGCTGTTATTCAAAAATTGGATGCGATGTTCCCCTTTGGGGCTGAATGAGGAATATTACTTAGGACCGTATCTGTAAACATAATCATGAGTTTCACTCATGTTGCTAATAAAAACACTTGATGACATAGAATCCAGATCACCACTGGAGTATAAAATTGCCCCCGGGCAATAACAATCATTGTATCAATATTTACACCCCAAGAAACTACTCCAATAATTCTCTTTCCCCTACGCTATTGTCCTTGGTAAAGAGTGTGAAATTACTTTGAGATGTAATTATGAAAATGTACAGCCCTTAGTGGGTCAGCCAAGGGTGGATGAACTCTGTACTTTATACAACTTGTTTATATACTATTCTTGTGTTTTTATAATGAATATGTACCTTTCGGCATAATGACAAACATTCTCCCACCTAGAATACCTTATGGGTCCTTATCATTCACTGCTCTATATATCTAACTTGTACCAATCTAACACTGTTAAACACTTTCTCGTTAATAGGTTACTATGTTATTGGTTTCCTTTAACCAGCAGTTTCCACCCCCCCTTTTTTTCCTTACCTATGCTCCACAGCTAATAGGTACTCTGATTTTATGTATCCACTTAATATATCTAGTTTACTTCCCTGTTCCCTGACTTCTCGAGATATCCGTAGTGCCTTCTATGGGTTGCTACCCACTCTATCCACGAGTATCATTACACACATACTTACCCCTTCTCTACTCCATCTACATTGGTTAATTGCCAATATGCATACATGCCATGTTGCGCACGCATGAATGATCAACATACAAAATATGGCTGCAGTGTGACATCATTTCCCGCACGCGCGAAAGACGTCTCCTGCTTCAATATAGAGGCATCCTTGCCTTCTATCTACTTTACTTACTAGTCTCCCGGCAACCCTTTTTTTGGCTAAAATGTAACTCATGCGCAAGCGGGAGTTACCCAACTAAAACAAAATGGCCACTGTATGACGTCATTGCGGGCATGCGCGAGTTACGTCACCTGCGCCTATTTAAACTCAATCCGCTTCTGATTTTAGACAGAAGCAGATGGAGAAAGCCAGACAAGACATCCCTACCTTATGCAGACTACTCTACCTTCTTGCTGCCTGGGAGACATCAGCCATGAAGCCAGTTACTTTGTAACTTTTCTTGTAAGTACATACACAGTGTTCTCTTTGAACAATATACACCAGCAGTAGTCTTTTGAGCTAACTGGTATCTAAGATCACTCTCATACTTCCCCCTTCAATTTATTTTCGTTTTTTTCTCTGATTAAGGTCTTTTCAATTTACCATTTAGCACCTGGAAAGACTTAAGATTAATTTTATCTGCAACTCCGCGGCTTTCCCACTGATGCATTGAAATACATTCAAGTAAGTGGACTATCTTTGAGTCACCACTTACATTCTTTGCATGTGTTTCTACCTGAGATTCATATCTAGAACATTTATTTTATTTTACACTAGAATGGACCACATACTCCCACCATCTCGCCAACATGCTAACTAGTGGGCTTTCGCACACTTAGGAGAACATCCTTGGGGAACACTTCTTCTGTTCCCTATGTCTATGTAAGTAAATCACATTCAGCTACTACTTACTAGCATTAATACACTTCGGGTTAGATGACCTTTATTAACCCTTTCTCAGCTTGGTAATTAGCTTGATCATTGTACTATACATGATTTTAAGCAGGTGTTTAGTCACTAGACAATATGAATCCCAAACTGTTTTCAACAAGGAAAATGGAGATATGGTGGTCATTCAGCCAATAAGATATTGATTACTTTTATATAGTGATTGTGTTTCCTCTTGATTTTTTACAATTACCTTGAGTGACGTAGATGATATCATGTTTAGATGACCATTACTTAAAAGGATTCTAACAGCAATAGCAAATGTGCTTCCTCTTTGTTGTCTAAAGTTTATACATGGAATCTTGTGGATGAAGTCATGTTTAAAAAACATATGTAAACCAATATGCATTGAAATGAATCATTAATATATCATTAATATTGGATTATGAATTTCTTCTTTTCATAGAGTTTTTTTTGTAAGAATCATGAATACTTTGCCCCTGATGAAGAGTGAAAGTAATACTCAAAACACATTGGGCCAGATTGAATTTGAATGTTTTTGTTTCTAATATGAATAAATATCTGTTTTAGATAAACATATGAATTGTTAAACATTAATTGGGTCGCTATTGAGAATTTTCCCTGCTATAGCAAGGATGACAAGTTTATCAAATTGAAGAATCACGTATTGTATACAAACCTTAGAGGTTTTTTATTCTCTGTACTTCCTCTACAGAAGTACAGACATATCCCTCTACCAGCTTAACATCCATACAGGCCTAGGCCTACTTTGATAGTGTGCAGGGGACATGGGTTTCCTAAATTAGGAAACCATCTTTCGTTTGTATATTTGACCAGCCTAGATACCAAGGCTGAGCACTTCTCCCCCACACCTCAAATCACATTAACAAAATGACTAACTATCTTCAGCCAAAATCTGAAATACTTGAAATCAATAATTACGAATAAGGTGTGCATTTGAGTTTAGCATTTGTTTTCTTTTTTCATTTAAACCCATTAGTGATGCTGACCTCAAGGTGATTATAGAGAAGCTCAAACCTTCTAATTTTGAGGGGGGTGTATACCCAGCACTTGCAATCAAAGAATGCTCTGCCTCTCTAGTCTCAACTCTCTAGGTTTGTAAATACCTCTTTCAGCAACTGCTTGGTGCCAGCCTGTATTAAACAATCATGGTCTTGCTCCTAGTGATCCCCTAAATTACCAACCCATTTCGAATTCTCCATTCCTGTTAAAGATCCTAGTCAGGATTGTGTACATACAAGTACTCGCCCACCTACGATCTGCCGATATCCTGAACCAGAGACAATCTGGTTTTAGAGAAAAGCATGGGACAGAGACAGCGTTGCTGGACTTAAAGTCCAGACTCCTTCGACACATGGTCAGGGTAATACCAGCATGCAGATGTTGCTGGACCTGTCTGCCACCTTCGACACGGTGGACCATACAGCTTTGGTCACCAGGTTGGAGGAGATAGCGGGTTTTGTAGCCTCGGCAGCCTGTTGGGTTAAATCGTTTCTTGAAGGACGCAAGTGGAGAGTAAGCAATGACATGTCCATGGAGTTAACCCAAGGAGTCCCACAGGGAGCTTGTCTCTCCACAATATTTTATATCCTTTTCACTGTGCCATTTTTGGATTTCTTGGATACCATTGGCATCGAAATTTCAAAACTATGACAATGACACGCAATGTGTCATCCCGCTCACCGGTGTCTTTTCAGTAGATGAAACAAATATTAACAGGATCTACCACCTTATTCAAAACTGAATGTGTGCCAACGGCCTAGTACTCAAAACGAGAAAAACTGAGTTGATGCTCATGGGAACTGAAGCAAAAACTCGCAAATTAGAAGGACATTACACTCAACTCCAAATTGAAGGCTGTAGTATAGAGATTAAGAAAAAGGTGAAGACAATGGGGGTCTATTTAGACTACAATTTAAATATGAAAGCACAAGTTATCAGTCTCGTGCCATCATCAGCATATTGTATCAAACTTATGTCTCATGCCGACCCTTTCTGTCAAGAACTAGTCCTGAAACCCTTGCACGTTCTCTAATAAGCTCAAAAATAGATTACTGTAGTAGTATTTTGATCAGTCTACCAAACTGCAAGATAAACACACTGCAAGTAATGCAGAATAACGCAGTTAGAGCCATGGTGGATCGTAAGAGATTAGATCATATCTCTGACACAAGAAGGGATCTACATTGGCTGCCTATTAAGGAAACAATTCCATTCCAGCTAATGGTGACCTCTTTCAATTGTATGAATAACTCTGGCCTAGGCTACCTTAAGGATGAGCTGGTACCTAAAATAAGTAAATATGGCCTTTGATCTAACAATGGCTCTCTGCTAAATATACCAGCTTGTAGGTTGACTCAGGCAAAAATATGAGCCTTCTAGTCGATGGCACCCATCTCTTGGAATGGGCTGCCCATCAAACTTAGAGAAGTTTCTTCCATCCGAGTATTCAGAAAGGGCCTAAAAACCCTTCTATTTAACTAAACGCATCCTTTTAGACCTCTGATCTCCACAACTTTTTTTTGCACATATGTCCTATGTCCCTTTTCTGGTTAGCGCCCTTAAGCCTCCGGGCCAGTGGCTGCGCTCTACAAATCTTAAAATAAAAATAAAATAAAAGCATCCTTCTTTCACAGCATACAAGAACAATATAAAGTTTGAATGCAGAAGCAGTAGCGTTGTAGGAGAAATTCTACGAATGTAAATAAGTCAACAGAAAAAGAGTTTTCTTCCACTGACTGCAGCATCAAAGCAAAAACAATTTTTTGTCTGTATTTGGCTGGAAACAGGGTTTGTTCAAAATCATTCTGATAAAGACAATGGGCCTCATTCCGAGTACGGCGCTAACCAATGGCGCTATTAACGCCTTGGTTGACGCCGTACCCGGACCGGTAGCGCCTTGGTGGATGGCGGAATCACCGCCCCATTCCAAGGTCGGCGGGGCGGTAATTCCCCATTCACCAAGGCTCTTCCCCATTCCCAAATGAGCCCCCATAGGGCTCAATGGGAATGGGGAAGATGCAAATAACGGTGACCGTTCATTACGGTCACCGTTATTGGCTTGGAGGCCCCTTTGCGCCCTCGACTTTAACACCTGCTCAAAGCAGGCGTTAAGGGCGAGGGCGCAGAGGGAACTCGGAGTATGGCGGTAAGGGAATACCGCCACCGGTCTCGTTACCGGTGGCCGCTATCCCTTACCGCCATACTCGGAATGAGGCCCAATCAATTGATTTTCAGGAACATTGCCTTACTCAATCTGTTATAGTAGCTTCCAATTCTTTCAGTGGTAAAAACAACAATACATTTGTTGTGGATTTGAGTGCAATATAATTATAATTTAAGGATATTTATTTGCTATTTAGAAAGTGTTATTATGACTGTGTCTTAGTGATGTCATGGTGTGCTCGTCTTATTTTCTGTTGAATCATTTTCTTTCGTAGATTTCCACTCGCAACATTAAACTTAATGGGAAACTGGTACCTGCACTTAATATCTTCAAAAACAAGTTTCACCAATGTCTGTGTTAAAAGTGCTTGACAATTAAAGGGCTGACAAAAAATTGGACATGTTGATTACACAACACTAACTCTATTATTGTGGATGGCCCTTAAATAATAGTTTACTTACCATAAAGAGCACTGTGCTGTATAGATGCTTGCAACAAGATTACTTGAAACATGTAGGCCATTGTATAGAAGTTGTTTGGTTTAAAGAAATTGTAAATGGAGGTCGAGCAAAATTCCAGATGGCAAATGTTGTTTTGTCGAAAATGAATAAAGAATAACAAATAACAGATTATTCTAGAATAAATGTGGCTACTTTTGACAATAAGGGTATCATCATAGCACTTAGGTTAATGAGTGTGCCTGCCCAATAACAGAGGCACCATAATCTATTAAATTAGGAACTCCTGAGAATAACAGACTAATCGTTGAGCTACAATTTAAAAATGTAACAACAGCAGCAGCATCTAGCAGTTTGGGAGAGATATACCAACAAACTGTGATAAAATAGTAGAAGGGAAATGGGAACCTAAGTCAGTTGGAATAGATAGAGACACCTAAATACTAGAAGTAGTGACCACCAGAATGGAGTGTGCAACTAGATTGAGACTGGCCAAATGGGAAGCATTCCATGACCTACACACATAACAGTTAGTTGTGTGAGGACTAATAAAGAAGGTACCTACGATATCCTTTTTTGTAGAACAACTGATGTTAGATGATATGTCAAGCACAAAAGACACAGAACCCTACACTCTGACCAAACTAATATCAGCAACTTATTGAACAGTACAGAAGCAGGACAAATTCTCACTCTGTGTGAAATCTGGATCACTGGCAAAATATGGGCCTCGTTATGGGGGTATGAGAAAGTAAACGACTTGCAAGTCGGTGAGAACTAATTCTTTAAAGGGTTGCTTGTATGGCCAAAGTCTGCACGTAATTATGGTTTGCACATTAAGCTGGGCATATCAGTCCTAGCAGATAACATTTCTTTTCAACCGGTTTTAAAGTGGCTAAGAATTTGGAGTAACCAAGGCAGGTCTGACACAATCTATTTTAAAAGTATTATTAAGCAAAAATAGAACATTTGAGATCTCTTGGATGTGGTATGTCAATTCATTCTTGGTGAAAATAAATGCATAACATCATTGGACTATACCAGTTAGGCAGGATTTGCCCATAGCTCGTCAATTAAAAACACAGGTGTTAATGATCATCAATGAAAAGTGGGAATTATGTAAGCCTGCTCATCGTGAACATGTCATACTATAATCACGCGTGATCCAAAAATATCTGCTTTGGGCAAATAACCCCAACAAAATAATTTGCATTAAAAAAGCAAGATTTAATTGCCTTCGCTTTGAGAGCGATTACGTCATGATGGTCAGGCAATGATGAAAATCAACACCTTTTATGCCAAGCCCCAGTTGAAGATCTCCTTCATTTAATGTGTTTTTGCCCGGCGCATAGTCGATTCACAGCTAGTTTATCCGAATCAGAGCTATAACTCTAATTCCTATATTAAGGGAAACACAATTTACTCAATGTCGCTATCTATTATGGGCTGATACTCCAAAAATAAGCTAGTGATTACTATTGTATCTGAGGCAGGCGCTGACCGAAGGAATACACTGCTTGCACTTTAAGATCGCAAATCCATATAGATGTTCTATGTTTAAAAGTCATAAAGGTAAAGCCAAAAAAATTATACTTTGTAGTCTGGGTCTTATGTATTATTCATACGCTTTGGGTATAGCGGATTTTGATTTTGATTTTGGATATTTCTTACTCGCACCAGGCAGAATAAACTACATTCGGGCGCAGATGTTAACTATGGTTTGTACCTTGATCAGCGTATAGGGACTGTGATATAAATCCCCCAAGTTCACTTAAATAGGAAGGTTTTTAGTGCTTTTCTAAACCTTTCCAATGATGGGCAGGAACGGATAGTCAACAGTAGTTGGTTCCATAACTTTGGACCAAAGACCAAGAACCTCCTATCTCCCTTTGAGATCAGTTTAATCCGGGGTATAGTCAACAGCATTTTATCTCCTGATCGGAGATCTCTCGTTGATTGGAGATGGAGGATCCTGGCACTCAAATATTTGGTGCATAATCATAGAAGCATTTATGCATAGGATAGGACATCTTAAATTTCACCCGATCCTCCACCATCAACAAATGGAGAGATCTACGCGAGGCTGACACATGGTCTTTTTTTCTTAGATGGGCAATTAACCTAACTGCCCCATTCTAGGCCCTTTGCAGTCTCATCATCTGTTTGGCTGGGATCCCTGCCATTAAACTGTTGCAGTAGTCGAGGTGAGAGTTGGTTAACACCCCTAAGACCACTGGGTGGTCTTCTGCTGCCAGAAAGGGGAGCACTCTCTTAAGAATACGTAGGGAGTAGTACACAGCCTTCACTTTGGCCCCTACCTGGGCTTCGCTCCCTAGGTTTTCCTGCCATGTGCATCCGAGGTTCTTTATTTTCCTTGAAAATTGAATCTCTTCCCCTAGGATCCGTGGGGTTGTACTTTGTTTTTCGGCCCTCAGCTTGCTCCCTGCTCCAAATAGAATTACCTTGGTTTTAGCTGCATTCAGATGTAGCTGATTGCGCGCCATCCATATTCTAATTTCCTGCATACACAGGTTGATCTTTTCAAAAGCCTCCTCTATATTCTCTGTCTCCACGTAGATCTGGGTATCATCAGCGTAAGAGTGAAATCTTAATCCATACCTCCTTAAAATGTCGAATAATGGTCGGATGTATAGATTAAAGATCAACAGTGACAATGCAGATCCCTGCGGAACGCCACATCTTAGCCATAGTAGTTCCGATAGAAAACCCCCCAGTGTTACTTGCTGGGTCCTATCCTTCAGGAAGGAACTAAACCAGTCTACCACTACTTTCGAGGCACTCCTGACTGTCTCAATACGTTGGAGAATGATTTTATGATTAATCGTATCAAAAGCCGCAGAGAGGTCCAACATCAACAATATTGTAGATCCTCCCGTATCTGCAGCTTCTAACAGATCATCCTGGACCGCCAACAAGGCGGTCTCTGTTCTGTAATTGGGGCGTAACACTGACTGGCATTCATCCAGGATGCTCTTGCTGTCCGCAAACTCCTGAAATTGTCCACAGACCACTTTCTCCAGGATTTTAGTGGCCCAGCATAGATTAGCTAACTTCTGATAATTTTTAAGGACTGTTGGGTCTAAGTTAGGCTTTTTCAATAAAGGTTTTACCAGTGCTCCCTTCAAAGTGCTAGGCACATAGCCCTCCATTAGGGATTTATTTATGAATTTTGTTAGAAATGGCGCAAGATTTGCTGCCAGACAGATAGCTGTACACGCTGGCATTGGAAATGCCAGGTCATTTGTTGGCTTTAGTCGGAGTATCTGGGCTAGCACAGTCTTGTTTTCAATGGTTTTAAAATAGAAGCTCTCCTCTTCTCCCTTTTGGTCTCATGTCTCTGTCTCTGCTGAGTACTCCTCCCCTATTTCACCCATCTTAACTTTGGCAATGCTTTTCTGGATATCCAAAATCTTTTCTTCAAAAAAGTTGTTAAATTTGTTGGCTTGTTCCAGGGTTGCGGTAGTGGGGGCTGCCATACATGTCGAGTTTCTAATTCTTGCCACTACATCAAATAATTCTCTAGCTTGGTTTCCTGCCTGTTTAATTTGTCTTTGGAGGAATTCTTTTTTTGCTGTAAAATGGGCTAGTTTATAGTCCTTTAAGAACACTTTCACTTTCACGTCCTCTCTATCCTGTTTGGATAGTCTCCACCCATTATTAGCCTGGCGTAGCTGTTTACGCATAAGGGCCAGTGCTGGTCCAAACCATGATTTGGATTTTTTTGTAACCTTTAATTTTAGGGGTGCGTACTTGTCGCTGATCTCTTCTAAAATCTCTGACCCCTTACTAAATAATTTCTCACAGTGGAGCTCGTGGTCTAGCTTTTCCAGTCTTGCCTCCACTTCTTCTCCTGGTATCTTTTCCAAATCCTCCATCTTTCAGATCCACACTGGTATATTTTCCCGACCACTTCCTTCCTGTGATTCCGATCTCCCTAGTCCAAATAATTGTACACAGTGGTCTGACCATAAGAGTGGGATGGACTTGCAAAATGGTACCACTCCTCCTCTTATAGCCAGTAGGTCTAGACACTGACCCGTATTGTGAGAGGATTCCCTAGTGACGACCTCTAAACTAGGGTTGTCCAAGAGTTCTCTTAGGGTGCCAGAATTGGGAAACAGAGCTGCTGATTTCAATAAATATCCTGTCACTAGTATTTTAGGACCTACGATTCTGTGCACTTTAGCTTTGTCTACCATTTTACCCTCGTTTGTGGACCTTGATCTTGTCGAATACTTAGTCACTCGCACGTTATACAAATGTTTAATTAGAAATGACATCCGGGCAGGCCATAGGATGCACGAGTTAACAAATGTTAGTTGAGCGTCTACTTTCTAATCACCATGGTATCTTCATGCACTCGGGATGTGTTAACAACACAAATGTGTTACTAGTCACATGAATCTGGCGATACATGTGTATGCATTTCCTGTGTCCACACGATTTACAATGCTTGCTATAATTAGTTTTAATGGAAATCTTGATTTTATATATACTTGTGAACTGTTCCTGTGTTTTTATGGAGCAGTTGTACCGAAATAAACATTGATTGACGATGATGATATTAAGCAACTAAAAAAGAAAAATTGAACAGCTAATTTTTAGAGCAAATGTGTTGAAAGGAGAAAGAGAAGTGATACTCTGTATACTCATTTCTCATGTTTCTCTGTATACTAATTTAAACCAAGGAGTCATATGGGCATGTGTACAATATTGGAAAACAAATGCTTACTATTCATAAAACAACACATGCATTAATAAGACCATCTAACTAAAAAGATCGTCCTTGTTTCATGCTTAATGATGGGCACTTTATACCTGCAAAGAATACTGGAATAACAGGTAGACTAATGACCTGCATGAGATGCAATAGTGAACAAGCAGCTCTCCGGGACATGCTCTTGCCAGAAGTATTTGCATTTTGGAAACAAATAACAACATGAGCAGCATTATCACTGTACTGGAAGAAGAACCAATGGAGAATGAGGGAATACATGACCATTCTATATTATCCTAACAGGTAGAACGCAATTAACCTAAGCTTGAGAAGGTTTCGAGCAGCCAAGAGTGAGGTACAGGAGAAAGAAAAGCACATTGTGAAAAATCATATGCAGATATGAGAACATGTGCCACTAGATAGCAGACACCCATTTTTCCTATGCAGCCATACGACAAAGGGAGAATCATATGCAGATATGAGAACATGTGCCACTAGATAGCAGACACCCATTTTTCCTATGCAGCACTACGAGAAAGGGAGAATCATATGCAGATATGAGAACATGTGCCACTAGATACCAGACACCCATTTTTCCTATGCAGCTATAGGACGAACGGAAAATAAAAGTCTAGAGCATGCAAACCTAATGTCATACAATAATTACAAACTCACAATCATTATTTAGTACAAGTGCACAGATTTGTATGTCCCCAGTGATAGTAGCAATACAGCAAACAGGATTATCAATAAATAGTGGAAGACCAGGAAACTAACATTGCAAGGAAATTGGAAAGAAAAAGGAAAGTAGAAAGACAAACATATGAATATCATATAGACAATGACATTTTTTTCTCAGCCCTGCTCCAATGTCACCTCTAAAGAAACTGAAACTATATATATTCAATGACTGATATTTCAGACACCTACAGGAACTGGCAATTCTATATTCCAGAGAGAACACCATTCACTATCACGGGTGGTCTTCTATCATCTTAGGAAATGCTTATCCCGGTTTCCCACCCTTGGTCCCACAATCATGCAGTTTGTCCAGCTCACACATGTGTAGAGTGAAAGAGCATCAAAGGCTTTTGCCAAGTGCAAGTAGACTTAATCCATGAATCTCCCTTGATCATTGGGACCTAGTTTATGAAAGTGATACTTGGATACCTTTTTTGAGGTTCCCCAACCCTCTTCCATTTAAGCACTGATAATGGAAATGCACTCAGCATCGTTCATGAACAAAAGTAAAGTATCCATGGTGGCCTGGGCTCATTAGAAGCTAATTTATGAGATATGAATGGTGGAGGCATGAACTCTAAAAGGTCATCAACAAAAAGGTTATTCAAAGATAATTATGTTTTTTGTCCAAGTCCAGGTAGAAGGCATGAATCTTCCCTGATCTTCATGAACACACAGTCCTAGAACAGGTCATAAATCAAAAGTTTGAAGAGTATTTGAGAGCATAAGGGTGGGTCTTCAAAAGCCGTGACAAGTATGGAAGGAGCCCAAGAGAAAAAGATGAAATCAATTGCTGATGTTACTTGAAAATCACTACAACAACATGCAGCTTTTACAGTTGGCAGAATATGAGATTGTGTAAGAAAAGCAGCCATATTATACATAATGTAACACAGAACAATCAATGAGAAGAATGAGACAAATCTGTGATAGAGTGTATACGGTTAGCGAACTGTGACAACTCACAGAAAAGCAAAACCGGAACGTTCCTCAAACCAATCTAATTACCACAAACTCTCTAGAGAACAAATCTAAAATATTTGATAAATGACAGAGTCCTTGAGAATATTACAATCTATTTAGAAGAAGCAAAGTGATTAAGGCTGCAAAGATATCAAGCCTGAGAGATACTATATTATTTCTGTTAATTAGTGAATGGGGAAGGAAGCAATGTGAGTTCATAGCAGGCCCCAGGGAGAGCTTCCTTAATGAAGTGTAAGAGAAGAATTGTCTTCAAAGAGTAACCTGATAGTATGACATTCATTAACAGTTACTAAGGGGAGATTTCTTAATTAGGCAAGGTGGACTTTGGTATCCCCTCATCCTAGTACTCTGATACTGGTGTGTGTGGTCAAATTATGTTAGGGAAGACTATACACAAAGACATGGGGCCTCATTATGAGTTTGGCGGTAGCCATGAAGCTATTGGCTGCCGCCAAACCGGGCTCCTTTACCGGGTTCCAAGAATGGGGAATTACCGGGCCATTCCGAGTTCGGAGGGCCCGGTAATTCCTCCCTCTGGGAACCCGGGCCCGGACCTTTCCCATTCCCATCAAGCCCCCTTAGGGCTCAATGGAAATGGGATAGGGAGCTAACAACGGGCCGATTATGACCGGCCTGTTGTTAGCTGCCTCTTCCCCTCACGGGGCCCGGTAACAACGCCTAGTTTTACCAGGCGTCCTTACCGGGTCCCACGGGGGGACCTCGTAATTTCACGGAATGCGTTTAACGGGTCCGCCTCCATTCGGGGAGCCCGGTAACCCATTCCACGTAGGTCGTAATGAGGCCCATGGTGTTGAAACTCTTTAAACATGTTTTAAATTATTAACTTTTGTCTAGTTATTCACAGGACAAAAGATTGTTGTTTTTGGGGTTATTTTCCTGATTCAGAAAATAATGCATTGCATTACAGAAAGGGGGTTCCCGTGGCTGTATTCATGAAGCCACTTGAGTATATGCATGACATAATGTCCTTTATTTTGCAGCTTTTAAAAAAATCAAAACACAATTGTGAAGAGAACTTTAAACAACAACACTTTATTCTTGAATGTTTAACTAGGATCATTGTTGGAAAAATAAACTGTGATGTCAAAGTGATGAAAATATCTACATACTGTACCAAAACACCATTCTCAATGGGAATAGTAAGAATTCATTATTCCACACTGCACACTAGTCAACAATGTAGGTTTACTTTAATTAAAAGCCATTTCAACATTGAAGCAACAGCCTGTTGAGGGTGGCATTATGTCAAATAAAAATAATTGGTTGTTTTGACAATTATATAATGCACAGGTTGTGAGGGTAGGTCAGGGGCAATGTCTTGGAAATAAGACAATGCCAAGCAGCATGGGCTCGATGACTGGTCCCGTGCTTAGAGGCTGGAGTCCGGAATGAAGTGTGATAAGCAAAGAAAAAAAAATGAATACCTGCTAAGCACAGCGTCAGAAGCAAAACAATCTGGAGGAAATGGCTCTTTGAGCCGACTACCCAGCTGTTTCTGTCAGGTCAAGAGAAATGAGCACCACATAAACTCTCTCTCTCTCGAGTCAGTAAGAAAAACGATGATTTTTGCAAGGACTCTCATGGCTTCCCCTTCGTTCAGAAGTGGCCTTGAAAAGATGCCATCATTCACACATTTGGCAGCTGACCAATCAGTAGGTGTTATCCCATTCCGTATTCAAACATCCTCGAGGCATCTTCTGGGCTTTAGCACAAGTGTTTATTCCAAGCCAAATCCTGAAACCATTCCAGAAACCGGCCATGTTTGCGTCCCTGAGGCAGACAGTAGTTATGCCCATATATTCCAACATCTGTGTCACACACACTGGCCCTCATTACAACACCGGAGCTAAACCATGGTGCTATTAGCACCATGGTTGGTGCCGGTGTTGTAACGAGTACGCCATGGTGAAATGGGGAAATACCGCCACATTCCAAGGTTGGCGGGGCGGTATTTCCCCATTTCCCCATAGGGCTCAATGTGGAAGGCGGCAATTACGGTACCGCAAATTGCGGTACAGTAATTGCCTGCGGGGTCCCTTTGCGGGTCCCGACTTTAACGGCTGGTCCAGACCAGCCGTTCAGGTCGGGTCCCACAAAGGGACCTCGCAGAAAGGCGCTAAGTGGTTAACGGCGCCGCAGCCTTTTACGGCGCCGTTAACCACTTAGCACCTGGGTCGTAATGAGGCCCACTCTCTCTCAAGATAAAACAATAGGCAGTTGGTTCCTAAATGGAGACAACCTGGTATAACAGTCTTCACACTACTCAAATCATGAACAAAGCACCAAGCTGTGGAAGTGACTACACATCCAACAATCACTAAATTAAGAGGGCAAATGTCACTGTGGGCACATATCTGGCTGCGACTACCAATGCCAGTAATGCACTACCTTAAAAGCACAACATTAACTGTGGGGTAAATCTGGGATGGACTAAAGCTCTGTGCAGTCAATGTGTCAATAGCACAAAGCTCACTGAGGACTCATGTCTGGCAGTGACTTCACACACCAGCATGCACTGCATTAAGAGCACAAAACTAACTTTAGGCACATATCTGACAGTAACTACATTCTTGAGCATGCACTTGGTTCAGAGCAAAAAACTTGTAGTACAACTATAACTACAAGTGTGCTTCATTAATAGCACAGAGCTCACTGTGGGTGTATATCTGGCAGTGACTACATGTCTCAACAAGCACTGCATTAGGAGCACAAAACTCACTAGAGTCAAGTCATATATGGTAGTAACTACACATACCAGCATGCACTGCATTATGAGGAAAAAACAAACTGTGTGAACAGCACAAAAATCAATGTAGGCACATAGCTAGCAGAAACGACATGTCGCAGTATCCTCTGTATTAAGAGCACACAAATCCTTGTACAAATATGCAACATTTTGTGTGGACTGTCTTAAGGACACAAACCTCACCTAGTCCGCGCTCCTGTGGCAGCTAACTCTTTAAAATCTGCAAGGAGCTGGCCAATCCTGCTGCAGTCTCTGCCTCTCCTGTCCCCTTGCAGGCCCTCTGCACAGCCCTGGCTTCTCATTTCATCTCTAAAACTCAGGACATCCTGTCCTCTCTCTCTTCCTCTCACCCTGCCCCCCCTACTCCTTGCTCTTCCTCTGGGCCTTCTTCCGCCACCTCTCCTCCCTCCTTCACTTCCTTTCCCCTGTTCTCCCCTGAAGAGGTTTCTAGACAAGTCCGATCTATGAAAGTCTTGACAAAACAGGTTCACCTTGTTTCTCCAAACCATCAAGGACCACATTGACACCTTGGCCCCTGCTCTTGCTGACTTCTGCAACCATTCCTTCGCCACTGGGGTCTTCACTTCTGCCCTGAAGCACTCCCTTGTGCACCCTCTTCTTAAGAAACCCTCTGCCAACCTGTCCTGTCTGGCTAACTATCACCCAATCTCCATCACACTTTTCCTGGGCAAACCCCTGGAAAATGTGGCCATCTCCCATCCTAATCTTCACACTGAATCTGAATCTGTTGGTTGTCTCCATGACCATCAGTGTTGCTTCAGAGCTGCCAGAAGCACGGAAACGGCTCTCCTGAACATCCATGAAGACCTGTTCTCCAACCTTGATTCCAACACCCCCTGTGTCCTCATCTTACTTGATCCCTCTTCTGCCTTTGACACGGTCAACCATGATATCCTGCTCAATCGTCTCTGTGATTACCTGAGTATCACTGATCAGACTCTGGCTTGGCTGACCTCTTTCCTCTCTGATCGACCCTCCCAGGTCCAACTCGGGTCCTACCTCTTGTCTATCACTATCTCTACCTGTGGTGTTGCCCACAGGTCTAACCTCTCTGCCTGGCTTTTCAACCAATACCTCGAACTTCTTGCCCACCGTATTGCTGCTCTCTGTCCCAACTTTCAGTGCTATGCAGATGACACTCAACTTATTTTCGGCTCCCTTCTGCCACTTCCTCTCAATCTCTCATTTCTGACTGTCTGTCAGCTATCCAGCAGTGGTGTGAAGCCAATGATCTCTGCTGTAACGCCATTAAGACTGAGATTCTCCTCATCGGCACACCTGCCCGCTCCTTTCCTGTCGCTCTCTGGCCTGCCTCTCTTGGCCCTCTTCCTGCTCCCACCTGTGAGGCTAAAAACCTCAGGGTCATCTTTGACTCCACACTCTCCTTCTCTCCTCACATTTCTGATGTCTCTAAGAAGTCTCACTACCGGCTGCATCTCCTCAAAGGTATTCTTCCTTACTTCTCCTTCCCCCAGAAGCTCACTGTCTCCAGAGCTCTGGTTCTCTCCAGGCTGGACTACTGCAACAGCCTCTTTCTAAATCTGCCTGCCTCTACTCTCCGCCCTCTGCAACTCATCTAGAACAGGACTGCGAGACATGTCCTTGGCCTCAAGCCTAACTGTGTTTGAACACCACCCCATTCGTGCCCCCTTGTGACTGTCTTTTTTTAATGTAATGGTTTTGTAGCTAAAGGACTGAAATCTCTGCACTGGCTCCCAGTGGCTGCGAGGATTAAGTTCAAAACCGTCTGCATTGTCCACAAGGCCTTCTGAAGCCTGGGGCCTCAATACCTTCAAATCTCTCTTCCCAAATATCTTCCTTCTCGAGCTCATCGCTCATCCGCCTCCAACTCCCTCAGGGTCAGCCGCTTCTCCAAGCAACGCGTTGATGGTAGATCTCTTTCCTCTGCTGGGGCCTCTCTGAAATTTGAGGAGAACTGTCTCTGGTTCTGAAAGCACCTCAAGTCCTTCCTCTTTGCTTCTGCTTTCTCTCCTCTACTCCCTTGCTGATCTCCTGGCTGAAACTGCACTGGTTTAACTGGCTATCCTCTGATCTTGGGCCCAGGTCCCCTCCTCGCCAGTTGTACACCTGCACTGCCACCCTGGCAACCCTGCACTCAGGGAATTTTTTCTGTATCCCTACAGCCCCCTACCAGCACATGACACCTGAAATCTGCCTTATATCGTATCATATCATATCATACCTAGGGGGCATCCCTGTCAGTAACTTAACAACCTAACGTGAACTACTTTAGGAGAACTAAGCTCATTCTAGGTACATATCTGGCAGTGACTACAAGTAAAATCATACCTGGCCTGGTAAGATCGCTATCTCTGTCTTCCCACTGTTCCCCCACCCTTGCCTCGTCACGCCTTGAAACGCTTGTGTATAGGCACATTATAAATGCCATATCACATCATATCATATCATACCTAGGGGGCATCTCTTTCAGTGACTTAACAACCTACCATGAACTGCCTTAGGAGCACTAAGCTCATTCTAGGTACATATCTGGCAGTGACTACAAGTAAAAGCATGCAAAAAAAGCAAAAAAAAAAGAACTGTTAGTGCATGCCAAGCAGACATTATGGGCCAAATTCATGGAAAAGTGCGCAGAGATCCTGCAAAGCCTGTGTGCTGAGAATTACTCTGCATGCGCCTGCATGAAGATCTTTTTCTGCGGTCTTTGCGTATTCCTGGAATTATTCACGTAAGGTAACCATATATGCAAGTCACAGCCAGAACGGCCCCGACACACCACCACTCAAAGCAAAAACAGCCAGAAGCAGCTACCTTTGTGTGTTCCTCAGGCACAAACACATGCACCCTTCATACAGTACATGGGGACCCCCGCAACCAGTTCTGCACCTCAGGGACACTGCACGGGGTCCCCCATAACTGTTACCGGCAACCCAACAACATTTGTCCAAATTTCCGTAACTCCTGTAAAACACAGATAAATCTACATGCAAACCCCTAAAAACTCTTCCTGCACCCTGCTACAATGCATATGTGCATCACAGAGTTGATTGGAACCCCGGCTGTGTACAAAACACCCTAAATCCAACATGCAAACTCACCTGTGCACAGTGAATCCTATGTGCAAGTGTCTGTATGCCTGCCTGTGTTAAGTGCACAAAACTCAGTGTGGGTGCATGCAGTATCGAACCACTGGCATAACGGGGGCCCCCACAGCCCCTGCAGTGCCGGTGGGCCCTACCAGCACATGTCCTGGGATGGGGCCCCACTTATCGAACCACTGGCATAACGGGGTCCCCACAGCCCCTGCGGTGCCAGTGGGCCCTACCAGCACATGTCCTGGGATGGGGCCCCACTTGGAGAAAAAAAAGAAAAAAAGATGTTTTAAAAAGAAAAAAGATTTTTTTCTTTTTGATTTCACTTTGCATTCATAAATAAATTATTTTTGTAACAGAAATAATGGGCCTCATTACGAGTATGGCGGTGAGGCCACAACGGTGCAGGTATCACTACTGGTACCGTTGTTACCGTACCACCATACTATGAGTTCTGTTCGAGGGTGCCCTTACAACCACCAGGTTTTACCGGGTGGCCGTACCGGCACCCGCGAGCAGAACTTGATGGTAGTAACGGTACCATTAATAATGGTACTGTTGCTACCACCCTCCCCATTCCCTTTGAGCCCTATGGGGCTCAACTGGGAATGGGGATTCATTTTTACCGGTGCCCAGAAAAGGGCAATTACCGGGTCCGCCAAGGTCGTAATGACCCGGTAATTGCCCCTTTCTGGGCGCCGGATAAAAATCAATACCGGCGGCAGCTGTGCCTGTACTGCAGTCACGGCTACCGCCATACTCGTAATGAGGCCCAATGTCTTTATGAAGAGAGAGTGACTCCAAAAAGAAACTTTCTTTTTGAAGTCCGAGGGATCCCCCCACCCCATGCAATGGAAGACCCTAGGCTGGAGGCTTCCATGTCATGGGGTGGGGAAGCCCTATGACTTCAAAATGAAACAGTGGGCCTCATTATGAGTTTGCTGGTCCGGAAACAACAGTACCAGTAAGCTTGCCAGTACCGTTATTTCCGGTAAACTACGAGTTCGGCGAGAGGGTGCCTTTCAGCCCTCCAGGTCTTTCCTGGCAGGCGAACGGTACAGGCGCGCAGAACTCGACGGATGCACCAGCACTAATCATGAATGCTGCCGGTGCATCCGGCCTCCCCATTCCCATTGAGTCCAATGGGACTCAAATGAGAATGGGGAGTAATATTTTCCGGTGCCCGGGAATGGGAAATTACCGGGTCCGCCGGGGCTGTAATGCACCGGTAATTGCCCATTCCCGGGCACCATAAAATTCATGACTCCAGCGGCAGCTGTGCCGGTATTTACCGGCACAGCTACTGCCAGGGTCATAATGAGCCCCAGTATCTTTTTGAAGTCACTCTGCATTCATAAAGACATTATTTCCGTCATGGTTCATTCCTTAAAGCAAATCATTTCTTTATGAAGTCAACGTGACTTCAAAAAGAAACAATTTCTTTTTGAAGTAATAGGGCTCCCCTTAACCCCATGATGGCTGTGTGTCTGAGTGTATGGTGAAAGGGTGCGCACTTAAATGTATAGGTGGCTGCCTCTGTGACTGGATGTTGAAAGGATGCACACTTAAATGTATGGGTGGGTGTCTGGGTTTGTGTGCCTTTATGGTGAAAGGGTGCACACTTAAATGTATGGGAGGCTACCTTGTTGTGCCTACATGGTGAAAGGGTGCACACTTAAATGTATAGGTGGCTGCCTGAGTGAGTGTATGGTGAAAGGGTGCACACTTAAATGCATGGGTGGGTGCATGGGTGTGTGTGTGTATGGTGAAAGGGTGCACACTTAAATGTATGGGTAGCTGCCTGGGTGTGCCTGTATGGTGAAAGAGTGCACACATACATGTATGGATGGTTGGGTGTGCATGTGTGTATATGGGAATGGTGTGTGTGCTTGTGTTCAGGGGTGCAACTAAGCCTACATTTTCGGGGGGCTAACCCTTCAAATGTTGGGAGAGGCACTACCTTCACAGACCGTGGGGGAGGGGCAAACGTATTTGTGTAGGGGCATCCCATTTCTTTATGCATTTTAATGAGACTATTCTAGTGTTGCTTCAATGTTACAAGCAGTTAACTCTCTCCTTTAAGCTTTAAAGCTCCCACTTATGGACTGCTGCGAGAATTGAGTGGTCTCCTGTACCATCTCTACACTTCCAATCACTCCCCTGGCATGCAAGTACTAAACCCATATCCCGATTTCAATTGCCTAAAAAATGTGGCATTTGAATAACAGTGAAATGCTTTATGTTAGTAATTGCTGGGCTCTTATTAACAGCAAAACCCAGGTGTCGGTTAACACCTTTATCCTGTTCTGTCCAACAACTGCTCTGAAGGTCAGCCAGGTCGAGTCAACATAGCCCAACATTTCGGGGGGGAGGAGTGCTGAATCCCAGTCAACTCAATGGTGTTGCATCACTACTTGTGTTTAATGCCTTGATGACTTATTTGGTAATCTGCATTACTCCTAGCCCTATTCTTCCTCGTCCCACTACTTGTGTATGAGGCACTCTGCCTCATACACAAGTACTGGGATGAGGTAGAGGTACATGGAGGTAATGCCTCTCTTAGCTAACTGTAATCTTCATTACTCCTAGTCCCACTCTTCCTCATCCCAGTACTTAGCTATGAGTGAAGGAGCTTCATATGTAAGCTCTGGGACAAGGAAGAGGGAAGTGGAGGTAATCCTGGGCCAAGGAGCTGATTTTGGAGGTTGGGGTAGGGGTAGGAGGGAGAGGGGATGTTTGTGAGGGGGTGGGATTGTATGACAAATCATAATGGTTGTCCGTGTCCAGTCTAAGCAGGCATGATATGTGGTATTAGTGGCTAGAGAGGCATTTTGATGCAGCCAGTTTAGTCATTCTTCAGTTTGGTATGATTTTTTTTTTTTATAACTGGGCATTTCTGATAAAGCAGTCCTGCTAAGTGTAATTACCTGGCTAGACTGGTATTTCGGTGCTGCCAGACTAGTAATTTCTTACTGGGGTATTTTATATTTTCTGGGCATCTGTGATAAAATGATATGATATAAGTCATTTATAACACGCCTGTACACAAGTGTTTCTAGGCGCGACAAGACACGGGTGGGACAATAGAAGATAGACGGAGGACAAGACAAAGGATCTTACTAGGCCTTGTGTCCTTCAGATCGTGCAGGTCTGAGAACGAGAAGTGCAAGGGGAAAGGGAGGGGGAAGTGCAAGGGAGAGGGGAGGGAAAAACAGGGCAGCAATTCTCTGAGTAAGTGCAGCCAAGGCAGTGCAGATCTGGGTAGTGCAAGGAGAACAAGGGACTGTTGGTTTACAGTTACAGCCCCTAAGTGCGTGGTAGGCCCAGAGGCAGTGCAGGGGTGACTGATCAAAAAAGAGTCTGGACATAGTGAGACTCTGAGGGTAGCCCAGCAACCAGACGGTACAGCAGACAGGTAGGTCAGGTAGGCCGGGAGGGGAGGGAGAGAGTAAAAGCAGAAGAGAAGAGGAAGGTTTTGATCTGCTTCTGAATCTTCAGGTGGACGGCTAAGTTTGAGAGGGGCAGGGAGGCCTTTCCAGAGGGAGGCACCTGCATAGGAGATAGATCTACCCCCCCCATTCCACTCTCTGCCTGGGGAAGTGTCTAACCCTTAGAGAGTAGGTGGTAGATGAGTGAAGGGCTTGAGAAGAAAGGTATATTGGAAGAGAGTGATAGATGTAGTGTGGGCCCGGGCCCAGAAAGCTTTGTGGACAATGCAAAGGGTCTTGAACTTGATCCTTGCAGCAGATGGGCACCAGTGGAGAGATTTCAGGGCTGGAGAGATATGATCCCTGGGCTGGAGGCCAAGGATAAGTCTTTCAGTCCTGTTCTGGATTAGTTGCAGAGGGCAGAGAGTAGAGGAAGGCAGTGTAACGCTCACCTGATTCCCGCAGAGGCGCCGGTCTTGACTGGGTGAATGCCGTATCTTCTAAGGTGATGTGTAACACACGGTTGGCTCTTTGGGCTGGACCTCTGTGCACTGTATGTCTGACTCGAAGAGTAAGATGTCTGCAGATAGAAAATATGGGATTAATGAACTGGGGTTATTGGGTGCCTCTCTCCTCTTCCCTTTCTCTTCTCATGTAGAACCCCAAAGGTTAACACCCTCACCTTAGGTAAGTGAACGCCGAGCTCTCCATCTGCCTCGGGGCAGGGTGCCGTAACCAGTTTCTTCACTGGATAAGGGTGCAGGCCTCTTGACCTCAGAGGACTGCTGTCCGTCGTTAACTGCACGAACGGTAAGTTCTGGGCACTTCAAATGTCTTAAAAGTCTTTTGTAATGATATCTCCTGTTTTGCAGGGTTCCGGCAATGGCGGATGGCGGGCTGATGAGAGTTGAGGATCGAACCCGCGTGAGGAATAGAAGCGCCTGGAAGCACGTAAGTAAGCGCTTGTAGCCTGCTTCACGATGCGCACTAACTGTCCCTTTTATCTTGCAGGTACAAGTTCGGAGCTTTAGAGAAGATGAAGGGTGCTGGAATACCCACTGGATTCGGCGTGGGAAGGAGTAATGGCACGTGAGTAATAAAGTTGCCCAATGTCTTTAAACGCACCTTCTTTTGTCTTTCAGATGCGGGATGCAGCGCCGAAGGCCTCCGGAGCGTGCGAAGAGCTGGTAAGCTTTTGTCTTTCAGATGCCGGAATGCAGTGCGAAGACCTCCGGAGCATGCGAAGAGTAGGTAAGCCTTTGTCTTTCAGATGCCGGAATGCAGCGCGAGGCGTTGGTGACAGCCGATGGACCAGGTAAGAGATGCGCTGCCACTGAAGACCGTAGTGCTAACCTGTTCTTTCTTTGTCTTTACAGGTGCTGCTGAAGACTGGATTCCAGGATGGTAAGCCTTTGTTCCCTTAGGCCCAGGATCAGAAGCAGAAGACACGATGAGCGTTCTGCTGCAGAGAATGCAGAATAACGCAAAGCAAGATTCATCCATCGGGTGTGGTTTAAATAGCCTCCTGTAGTGCTTAGGTGTCTCCTTCCACAGCCACGCCTAAGAAAAGAGTTCCTGCTTTCCAGAAGAGTTCCAGTGTTCTGAACCTAGGGAGTGGCTCCTGCCCCACCCAACAGGAAAAGTAGTCCCAAACAGAAGAGGATCAGGGGTTCAACTGGCAGGTAAGTAAGCAACATGGTCTGCTGCAGGTAAGTCCACCCAAGCATTATGAGCCCGGCGCTTCCAGCGCTGGGACTGGGCATCTTTATGAGCCTGGTGCCACTGGCGCCAGGACAGGGTCCAAAAGGTCCCAATTGGGACTGGCTGGCACTCGGAACCGGGGTTATGGGTCTGCTTCCAAGGGAGTCGGGCAAGTCCTGATCTTTTGGAAGCAGAGATCATGACAGGCAGGTTGAGAAAGAGGCTGTTGCAGTAGTCCAGCCAGGAGAGAACCAGGGCTTTGGAGACAGTGAGCTTCTGGGGGAAAGTGAGAAAGGGAAGAGTCCCTTTAAGGAGGAGTAGCTGGTAGTGGGACTTCTTGGCGATGTCCGAGATGTGATGAGAGAAAGCTAGAGTGGAGTCAAAGTGACAACCATGGTTTTTGCCTCGATGGAAGGCGAAAGAAGTGGGCTCAAGGTGGGCGGAGAGAGTGTGAGAGCAAAAGCAGCGGCAGAGGTCTCAATGAGAAGGATCTCCATCTTACTGGCATTAAGAGAGAGATCGGTGGATGCACACCAATCCTGAATCATGGATAGACAGTCAGGAATGAGAGAGAGAGGAGAAGAGTCTGAGGGGGGCCTGAAGGAAAGCTGAGTGTCATTTGCACAAGAGGAGAAGGTAGAGATCAGGTGGGCCAAAGAGGCCAAGAAGAGGTTGAAAAACCAGGGTGTGAGGATGGAGCCCTGGGGATCGCCACAGGCATAGATAGATGTGGCGGCAAGAAAGGGACCGAAGGTACACCTAGGAGGGGCAGTCCAAGAGAAAGAAGGTCAGCCACTCAAGGGCCTGATCCGTGATGCCCAGGTTCTCATGGAGTCGATTAATCAGGATGGCCTGGTTGACCATGTCGAAAGCAGAGGAAATATCAAGGAGGATGAGGACAGAAGGAATGCTGTAATCAAGGTTAGAGAACAGATCTTCACAGGTGTTCAGGAGAACAGTTTTCTTGCCTCTGGCAGCTCTGAAGCCAGACTGATGGTCATGGAGACAACCAACTGATTCAGTGTGGAGAGTAAGCTGGAAGATGGCCAGTTTTTTTTCCAACAGTTTGCCCAGGAAAGGGGTGATGGATATTGGGCGATAGATTTCCAAGCAGGCAGGTAAGGCAGACATCTTCTTCAGGAGTGGGTGCACAAGGGAGTGCTTAAGGGGAGAGGGGAACATTCCAGTGGTGAATGAGTGATTACAGAAATCAGCCACGACTGGAGCGAGGGTGTCAATATGTTCGTTGATGGTTCTAGAGGAGCAGGGGAGCACCTGTTTTGACAACACTTTCGAAGATCAGACTTCTCTAGAAACTCCATCATGTATTGTCAGAGAGAAAGAGGAGAAAGGATGAAAAGAAGTAAAGCTGGCCAATGGGGGGCCAAGAGAGGGCCTCGGAGGGAACAGGAGAGGTAAAGACTGCAACATGATTGACCAGTTACTTACAGATTTTAAAGAGTTTGGCTATGTTATTAGAGGCCACAGAGACGCAGGCTTCAATGTGTGTTCTCTTCTTGATGAGTGTTATTGCTTCGACTGGCATTTTCATTCAACCGGTCTAGGTATGTCTAAATGTGGCCTGGCATGCTTTACTGTAATTTTATTACACTGGTCTACATTGTGCAGCCAGTTGGACATGTTTTCATTGTGGCATGGCATTTTTAATAGCAAAGCTTTTATGTTCCTGTGCTCTTTTGATGACTTGCATTTATTGGATTGGTGTTACCCTACAAAATCATTGCAATCACTCTGGTTTTTTAGCCACTTTTTTTTCTCAGAAAGTGTGCTGTATATTGCATTAAAACACATATTTATATCTTTCTCCTAATGCAGTTTGTGGCATACCCCTTCAACAGCACATTTGTGCATATTGTGCAAGCGTGATAATCTAGGTCAGCCCAGAGTGTGGCGCGACCCGCGATTTGTTGCTGATTTGGGGGGGCCCTCAGCATGGCTCGCAGGGGGGCCCCCACATTTTGTGTTACGCCACTGTATCGAAGAGTGACTACACATTCTTTTATATGCTCTTTCTCTCTGTTCCCTGATCCAGAGATGGCCCACCCATGCAGACTGCAATCTACATTAACAGCAAGCCTCTCTTTGCTATTTTCCATTTCCACCCAATAGACATGCGCAGTACATTACTCCCTCGTCCAGTGCTACCACACTAAGATGTCTGGAGCTGCCAAACATTCTTGTCATTGTCTTGTTGAAGGAGCTGATCAATAAGGGTTCATAGGGCCCTCAACGGAAGGAAATAAAAGAAAGTCAATGCCATCAAAATACACTGTATACAGACATTCAGCTGTCCCCGTTGCAGCAGAACATTGCTTGAAAATTCTCTTCTCTGGACGGACTTTCTACTGGTGTGAAAGTTTGCAGATGGCGATAT
Source organism: Ambystoma mexicanum (assembly GCF_040938575.1). NCBI lineage: Eukaryota > Metazoa > Chordata > Amphibia > Caudata > Ambystomatidae > Ambystoma > Ambystoma mexicanum. The sequence continues at coordinate 660,627,748 of NC_090924.1, forward strand.
GGGAATCCCGAGCGTTGGTAGCCATTGGTGAATCTGCCGAAAGATACACAAAGCACCATAAAGCTCCATCAGCTCCCCGCTCATCGCTGGAGTGATGGGCCTAAACATTGCAGTGAGCGAAATAAGAGCAGTAACAGACATAATTAGAAAGTAGCGTAAGCTGTTACTTTGTTTCTTTGGTTCAGTTCTCCTCTTGGTTTTCAGAAAATCATGAATGACATGCTCACATTGTTGGTTTCCCCTGTCCAATGATATTGTTCACATATAGGTATGCTATAGTTTTTAAAATTAATGGTAGATTCTAGCAGACGTTGCAAGCAGGATAAGTGTGTTTTTATGCAATGCCCTGCAGGCACTAGAGCATTATGGGTAGCAATATTATGTTACCTAGATTGCCACTTAGTGGTAGGACTCCTTTGGGGATGTTCACATTATCAGAAGGAATGGGAACAAGGGTTCTACTTGAGCCATGAGCAGGCACCACTAGTCAAATGAAAAAAATAAATAATTGGCATCTTAAATCTAGAAATGGCCTGTTCTCTGAAGCAGGGCAAGGAAAGGACTTACACTTAAACAAATAAAGCTAGGCAATACGCTTGAAGAGCATTGACATAGCCAACAGTTTTGGCTTTAGCTAGGTTTTTTAGGCACTATCATAATTTGGCTATAAGATGTCAATAGGTGGCCAATGGTGTTAGTATCTCTACTTATTATGTCAATGCAAAACAAAGAGGTGAAGTCTGGAAGGTTTAGAATGAATGTTAAACCTCTGGCAGTTGCTCCAGGCAACACTCCAGACCATCATTCTTCAGCCTGCCAAGCCATTACAGAAAGGGGAAAGACCATATGCAAATCAGGCTTGGTCCCAACCCCAAAGGGGGCAGTCTAGCCCAAACCGCTAGGTCTCATCCCTTCTGCACGAGACTGCAGACATCCCCAGACATGTTTCAGACTCAATGGGCATCATCAGTGAAAAGTAGCTTGGGTCTCTAAGCCAAACAGGCACGGGACCCATGTCCGGAAAAACCCGTCCCACTCTGGGTGACAATGCAAAACAAAGAGGTGATGAATGGAAGGTTTAGAATTCATCTTAAACCTCTGAAAACTGCTCTGGGCAGCCCTCCAGACCATCCTTCTTCACCTGGTAGGCCATTACAGAAAGGGGAAAGATCATATGCAAATCAGGCTCAGTCCCACCCCCCAAAGGTTCAGTCCAGCCCGAACTGCTAGGCCACATCCCTTCTGCACAACACCACAAGCATCCACAGACATGTTTTTTTGCCTCATTGGGCATCATCAGTGAGGAGTAGCTTGGATCACTAGGCCAGGCAGGCACAGGACCCACGTCTGGAGATTCCCATCCCACCTGGGGTGACAAAGCAAAACAAAGAGGTGATGGCCTGAAGGTTTAGACTTCATATTAAACTTCTGGCAGTTGCTCCGTTCAAACCTCCAGACCATCATTTTTTGCCTGCCAGGCCATTACAGAAAGGGGAAAGACCATATGCAAATCAGGCCTGGTCGCACTCCTATAGGGAGAATAAGATGAAAATGGTGGTGAAAATATTATTTCTGTATAACGGTTCAAGATACCTTTGACAAGGATTAGGCGTAGTGCAGGAAAATGTCAATGCATGTCTTGTGGCACTGTTCGATGTACCATAAGTGACTAACATTAAAGGGAAAACAACAAAGAATGTAGCTCATGGAATGACTAACAAGTGGGACCAACATTTTGCACACGAAATGTGGGAAAATGCCCGTTACAGTGCCTGTAGTAAAGATTCTCTTAATGATGATTGCACGGCACCATAAACACTGATGCTTCTGACAGGTGTTTTTCATGTGTCACTAAAGTAAAATCCTGGCTTTGCGGCACCAATTAATAGATGTAGGGCGTCATGCCATCTTTACTGCTCTACCTTGCCTTTGGGGTCTCCTACACAGACTGCAACATGCAACTGAATGTCTTCTGTTGAGCTTAAAAGAGATCACACTGTGTTGCCAGCCATATGGTTACTTCATGCGGTGCCTTTACAAAACGTGCAGTGCACAAGACCTTATGATTGGTCCATAAGAATGTACATTCACAATGTCCCTCATTATAGATGGATACACACTGCCTCTCTACTTCACCATGAACCATCCATTCAGCTGGCTTTTATATTCTGAAAACACACCAAGGGCTCAGTTCAAGCAGTTAAACTCAAAAACAGCTTGTCGCCTGAATGGACAGTGCACTGTAGCAATGAAAATAACTAGAAGTAGGTGCTTGGAGCAGTGGGAATGGGTCACACTCCATTTTTCAAACATTTGGGCTAGGTAAACCTTCACAGCCCCAGTACACTCACACATATGATGGTAATCAGTGGGGGTGGGGTTATACTGATTTCAAGGTTTCTCCCTATGTGTTCTGCATTTTCTGCAGGTGAAGACTAGTTCTTTGAGAACGATAGAAACCGCAAGCAGTCATAGGTCTTCCAAAAGCACAAATCTGCAAAATGCTTTATTTTTCCTTGAATGGCTTGACTTCAGCTAGCGAAAAATGTTCGAGAATCTTTGGAATGAAGGATAACTTGTTGCGCAAGTGGGGCTCTCCCATTGTAAATCCTCTCACCATAACCATGCTTGTCTCCCATGGGCCTGCACCGGTACCGTACATTTCACAGAATCCGAATTCACCAAATCAGAAATCTTCTAATGTTTTTGTTCTTCAAATTGGTATGGTAAGTAGGTACATTTTAAAATATAGATAGGGTGGGGAAAGGAGATAGGCTAAAGCAGGGTGATTTGGAAGGGGTGGAGGGGGGTCTCCACCGCATAATAAGAGAAAATAGAAGAAACGAAAATGAAAGATTTCACCTTTAGGTGAAGTGGACATCCGGCCTGCATATTTATGGAAAATTGGAAAAAGGGAATAAGTATATAACTTTAGTTTCTCTAGTAACCAACAGAGGATTTCAATGTCCCTTAAGTCAAGGAACATCACAAGAAAGGAAGGGAAAAAGCCGAGATGGCATCGTCCCACTCACATTATCCCAGATTGTAGTTTCGACTAGAAGAAGTAACTTCAGAACCATGCTGGAACAGGCCCTCTGAGACCAGTACGCCAACAAGGCCATATATATATATATATATATATATATATATATATATATATATATATATATATATATATATATATATATATATATCTCTCTCTCTCTCTCTCTCTCTCTCTCTCTCTCTCTCTCTCTCTCTCTCTCTCTCTCTCTCTCTCTCTCTCTCTCTCTCTCCCCCCCCCCCAGTACCTGGCATGCTAATGCAGCTCCAGGAATGCATGTGGTGCGGTGAATGGGCACACATTAAGATGGGGACTTAATTTAATCTGACAGCCATTAAAATGATGAAAAATAAAGAGTGTTCAAAATGTAGTGCATAACAGAACTAATACCTATACTAAGCTTCCGAATTGTGTCAGGTTAAGTATCTCATTCAGATTAAAATGTTTCATGACTCAAACTCCCCTCTTCCGTTTCGTTTCTCTGCTTTAATAGTGTGTCCCCATAGAAATCCCATGTTGTTATAGCTAGGTCCACGCTATAGGATACCCCTTGTATACATACAAGTATGACCATTCAAATCCATACAAGGGGCACATTCGGTTTTTTTTTTTTTTTTTTTTTAAATGAGTACCAATGAGATTGTATTAGTAACATCTAATGCTACACTTTTTGGTTACACGCTAAAGGGCCTGTCTCCATGAGATGCGAGAAAATAGCCTGTCTCCGAGAACTGTGAAAACTGACAAATACCTTTCTATCCCAGTTTGAGGGTTAGAAACACAAGTGGGTCGCATTGGTACACGCCACTGCTGTAACATTTAGAATGACTGGGTCAGGATTGACCCTGTTATGAAATAGTCATCCCCTGCGCTTGTTCTTCATCAACACAGGGGATGTCTTTCATTTTGGCACATTTTAAAGCACATTTTTAGTGAAATTGGAATGCAATTCAAATTGTGCCGAAATACCCCCTTATTTGTACAAATGCACAAAGAGGCAAACAAGGGCATTTTGATGCAAGCATTTATGATTAGCACATTCAATTAACATTTCTCATTAGGGGGCATCTTTTTTTGGCACACGCGATGTTCCAGCGCGTCTCATTCTTTTCAGCAAGACAGGATTGAAAATGTGACTTCTATCTTCGACGATTAGTAAGCCAATTTTCAGAGACTAGATAGGAAGCCCGTACTAAATTGCATATGTCTCTTTTTTAATGAATGCATCGTTTTCTGCTGTCATAGTTCATCTTTTCACTTGTTATATTGCCAATATGTTGCAATAGCCCACATTTTAATCTTTCCTTTCCGTTTTGGTGTGTGTTTTTATTGTTTATCTGACCTTAAAACAAAGGACATCCTTAGGCTCACCATTACATTAAACACAGCACGCATCTGTCCCGTACTCCCACTATCTATTCCAGCACCCCTTGCTACCCCTGCACCCTTTCTGCAACAATGTGGTGCTTTCCGTGTGAACAGCACTCCATCGCATCCCAGCTCACACAGTGCTTTCTGTGGGGTTGCTCTCTAAAGTAAAGGACGATGACATTCATGCATGATTCTTTTCTCCTTGTGTCTATCCTTATTTGTACATGTCTGTGGTGGATGCTATTCCTGTGAATCTACATAGTTATTGACGCTGTCACATTTAGATGTTGTCATTAAAACTACAAATGGCCTGATTCATGGAAAAGTGTGCATTTCTACCGCAATTGCCGTCTGCTGAGAACGACACTGCGCAAGCCTGCATGTAGAATAGAAAATGCATGCACCGCGTATTCATGGAATGTACTGCGCAAAGTAACTGTATCTGAAAATCGCGCCCGGAATGCCCCTGACATGCCCCCATGCAAACATAAACTACCTTTGCATGCTCCCCGGGGTGTGAATACAGGCACCCTTCAAACAGTGCATGGGGTCCCCCGCAAGCAGGCCTGTATCTTGGGAACCATGCAGAGGGTCCCCCGTAACTGCTGCCAGCACCCAGACAATATGCATATGAACATTCCTAATTTGGGTTAAACTTGGAAAAATCTATGTACGAACCCCTGTAAACCATTGCTGCACCCCGCTACACTGCGTACCTAAGTTAGATCAAAATCCTGGTTGCATACACGCATCCCTGATTCTGACATGCAAACCCACGTTCACACTGCGATTCCTATACACAAGTGTCTTTACACCTGCGTTTTGGTGGCATAGATATCGAGGGATTTGGGTGCCCATTTCTATGCCGAGAAGCTGTGTGGGCGAATCCATGAATATGTGGCAATTGGCGCAATTGTGGATGTGCAAGGGGCTGCCTGTGGGCCGTCCCTCCGAATGCCCATTTTTTCACATGTACTTCCCCATTTTCCGCACTCCCCAGCACTGTGCACAAGATGCGCCCATGCTCTGCGTGGTGTCTTACGCAAGGCGCTCGACGGTTCGCAGAGATGTCTCAATCCTGCACAAACTCCATGCAAGGCCTCGAAAAGTCCTGCGCGTTCAATTTCATGAATAAACAGATGGGATTTCACAGACAGTTTGGCACGCAAAGTCCTTATTTTCCACGTATGTTAGTTGTTCTTTGCACAATAGATGTTTTTTTTTACAAAATTTGAATGACAGTGTCCTGCAAATATTCCAATCTTGCATTTTTGGGATATTTGCCCTTTACAAGAACTTTAACAGTTTCCCACACATAGGACCTGATTTACAAAAGTTTATTTCAATGTTAAAGTCCCATTTTAAACCGCTTTGTGAATCAGCGCAGGATATACATGTTAAGAACTTTCATTAAGTACAGTAACTGAGAATTGCAGGTAGTGTATGTTCACACATTGCCTGTGTGGAAAATGTTTTTAGCCACAAAAGATTTTGAAGTATTTGTCTTCTGAGTTTGATATTGTAACCATGGCTTCAGGTTTCCCATATGTAGCTAGGGTAGGAAACTCACATGCAGATAGAGGTTAACTCATACTTAAAAACAATCAATTCTGAAGCTCAAAATGCCAGTCATGAATGTTCAATGCTTATTTCGAGAAGGTTGTGATCGATTGCTTTTGAGGTAGGAATATATTTCCACAGTTGGCCAAATGTCAGAACCCACAATTGTCCATAGAATGTGATGTGTTGCAATAGGAAGTAGTTAATGAAATATACTGGACATTTGACAAGTAAGAAGAGTCAAATCAGACATTTATTGCTAGTTTGTACTGTGAATGAAAGAGAAATGTTTTACACAGAATACATTATGCCATATAGAAGTGAGACTCTGGGCGTGATTTACAAACTTTCTTAAATGAGAGTTTCACTTTGAAAAACGTGTTTGTATTTTTTTTAATTAGTGTGTAAATTGACTCTTTAAATCTGCGTTTTTTAAATTGATATTGAAAAAGTATAATGCGGAGATAGAAACTTGCAGACATGTATTCACAGTTTGTAACTCCTTGAAACAACTTGACACCAGGGATATGAAACATTTTGAAATGATTGTTCAGGAGATACATTTTGGTACTATATACATGGGGCAACATCAGTAATGGTATGCACGGGGGCATTTGGTATTTGGAAAGAGATTCAGGAGAAGGGGATGTAGTGCTGTGTGTAAGGGAAATATGATTAAGACCGGCAAGTTGCGTTTTTGTTTTTGTTATGAATATTAAGCAAGGAAAAGGAAATATCGAGATGTATGTATGATACAGATTGAATATGTTGTGAATTTTATTAAGTTAAAGTTTTCTATTGTAATGAAATTGTGAAATATATATTTGTATGTTAAAACACGTGTGCTTAAAGTTTTAACCTCTTAAGTGCCATTGAGGTTCCCCCCCCCAGTGCCAATGGGTTTTTTTTAAAATTGCGGTATTCACTGCCCAAACCCGCCAGCATTTCCCCCCTCATTAACCCCTTAAGTGCCACCGACGAGCCGGCTCGTCGGTGGCAACCTGGAGCGGTTTTTACTGACGAGCCGGCTCGTCGCTGGCATTTAAAGGGTTAAATGGATGAAACTAATTGCACAATAAAAAATACAGAAAATAAAAATAATGCCATGTGTAGTATAAAGAGTTAACCATTAGCTTTATGTATGACAAATCAACTTCCGGGGCACCAGTGGTACAGTGATGAATATCGGTTTCTGAAACATGAAACGGCCCCACACCTCTAGTACACCAGAAGGGATCCGAACAGAATGGAAACACAAGCAAATTATACATTTCCTTGTCCAATTTTGGTAACTTGGACGGAACGAAAGGTCATGGATCGTTGGTGAGTTGCAGCACAGTGAAAATACAATTTTTAACCTATGATAACAGGGGCTCTCCAGTCAAGCTTGTATACAAATATCTACTTTATTATTATCACAACAGACAGGTCTAGCGCACTACGAAATACAACCCACACTGTAAATGAATGCAGAGGACAGACAGTTTCACAGAAGGATGCAATCTGGATACTGACAGGAGGGTAGTCGGTATAATAAATAATTGCAATAGTTCAAGGATACTTGTTATCAACACAAAGGGAGCAATGGGTCGTAAAATGTCACTAGGGCCCTTTGGATAAAGGACCAGGAGAACAGAACCACAATATACATTGTACTTGTTGCTGTTCTTGGTGCTCAACAGGGTCGAGTCGGTTTCATGGTGCTTTGCAGCTTCTGCATCAGAGACTAAGAAAGGAGATAGCTGCGGGTATCAGGCAGCAGGCAGTTTGGTGAGCGAAGATGGACGGATGACTGCAGGTTGGCTTACATAGAGGGTTGGAGTTAGGAATAATCTCAGTGCTCGTCAGCAGTTCTGAAGCATTGATGGAGGCATATTGGATGGCTTTAGCGACTGTAATGCAGAGGGTTTCAGTTTGAGGGGCTCGACTGGCTCAAAAATGTCCTTCTAGGCAGATTTTAGTACAAGCTTGTCGATTCACTCCTTCTACCTTTCTCACTGGGCTTGTGTCGTCCTTTAAGGTGGACAGTCCAAAACTGAGGAGAGTGTTGCAGACCTCTGCTGTGTCCTTGGTTTGGTTCAGAGACTCTCTGGCACTTCCCTCCTAGGAAGCTTGCTGCAGAGCCTAGCAAGGAATGCTGTGTGCTGGCTGGGCACTGGTTCTGCAGCTGCTGGACGGTCCTCTGGCTTCAGTATCTCCCTCTGTTGCCTGGGAGATGTTTGGGGGAGGGATATTGCTACCCACTTGGAGATCCTGGCCTTCCTTCTCTGGCAGAAGATGTAAGGCAGACTGTACCTTCAGCTAAGGTTCAATGCTGAGTTTTTCTTGGTACTCCTTGTAAAGTCTCCATATGATCTTCCAAAATAGTGTCTCGGCCCTTTTTTAAAGACAAATTGGCCACAGGGGTTGGGGTAGGCTAAGCCTACCTTAATGGACCAATCTTGGGTCCCCACCAACCATCTCCTTTATGTATGAGGTCATAACCAGAGTGCTTTGCAACGGAAAAGGGGTGAAAACATTTCCTACTATGTCCCACCCATCTTCCTGTCTGTTGTGGATCAAAGGGTCTCTCTGTTTAATGGAGCTCTCTGTGGTTCCTGATTAAAGCGGTAGGTCTTTCATGAAGCTCCGGCAATACCAGAATGTCTGGCTCTGCCAAACCACATCCTCGTGCCTTCTGAAGGGGGTCTATCTGCAGGGATGAGTATTGTAAAAATGCAGTCGCAAACATGACATTTCACTGTCAATCAATTACTAAGGGCGGGAGCTGGCTTCAGGTTGACACAGTGCATATGAAAGGGTGTTGGGGTTTCCTTTGTCCTTTGTTTGCGTCACATCCAGACCCCAGATCTAAGTGGGCAGCAGTCTGGAAGGTACAGCATCAGTATTGCTCTATTCCCTGTGTCCGACTTGCGACACATACATATTCAGCACAGGGGAATTAGTAAACAATACAGGTACTGGTGCCCCTGCTTCGCTGTCATTGGTGCAGTGCTGACTCCAAAGAAGCCCTAGAAAAGACTGCTAGACTATTAGTCTGCAATGAGTAGACCTGCCACATGTACAAAGAGGTCAGTCACTGGCTCAAGACCTATCTTTTTGACATGGATTTCTTGTTGCTGCATTGGACCCAGAGTTCACATGTCAAGAACATGATGGACATACTGTTTCCATACCATTAACACAGACATCGATTTATTGTCCATCTCCCAATTTCTAACCGAAATTAAATGTTTTAATATGCAATTTATATTCTCTCCATTACTCAATACATACATGTGATCAATACTTCCATGTTAATCTAACATTTTACAATCAATGAATACATATTTATTGACAGAAATACACAATAAAAAAATCAAAGAGATGATAAATATAGGACTCAGGAAAAATAACAATGATTGCATAGCATTTCATTACACATAAGGTTTTTTGAGGCATAGTTTAAGGTGCACATGCTGGTATTAATCCAGAATTTATGTAAACATTTTGAGATTGATTTGAAAAATTACATAACCTTGGCCACCAAAATGTGACTCATGTTTTAAACGTGTATATAAAAATCTGAACAACATAAATGGGTCACAGTTTCAAAGATGTTTTTTCCATCTTTGGGAAGCACATTCTCCCAGCAGCCAACAAGTTTACAGAAGTGGGGAGGGGATTAGAAAACTCTACCCCTCGTTATAGGTATGACAAATCAACACAAACACTTTGATTTGATCTAAGGTGTGTGAGGAGCCAGGAATGAAACTTGGAAACAAGTTAGACATGGGTTTGGCTAAAGACTTTTATTGATGAACAAAAAGGGGTTGGGAAAATCCCTTGCTGACCCTGCACTAGAGGTGATTCCCTTCCTAAACTCAAACTAAGGATCTGTCAGTGTCAGAATGAACAAAACAGAACAGTCCTGCGTCCAAGGTATTATTCTGACCCTCACTGTTTAAGGAAATAATCGGTAAGGTGAAAAGGAACATATATTTGACCTTCTGTGTTTCTAAAGTGTTCAAATGGAAAAGGAATACATAACTCCAACAAAAAGTCACTCACAGATATTGCTCCTTAATGCAGAGTGTGTCTCCCTTGCCCTGGATTCTTCTAAACAGTTTCTTAAAATAACAGTTCTTGTCTTCCCCTTGATCAGTACCAAAGATATGTACTGTTATCTTTGGCCTGTGGGTTGTCGGGATATCTGGTATACTGCCCTGCCAGGGTTTCTTTCTGCTCCCTTAAATTCACACTCTTGTGATCGCCTTGTGAACTTTCCTGCCAAGGCTTCCTGTATTCACATGCTTGTAATGCCTGATGTACTGTCCTGCCACCAGGGTTTCTTGTATTCACACACTTGTAATTGTCTGTCTCTGCAAATCCACTTTTGATAGTTTACCTTAGCTCTTTCGGCTAATTCCTTCTATTCATAGTAGCTTAGCTGCTTAACTGGTTAGTGTTTTGCTCACTCTTCCAACACACCTGTTTGCCTGTTTCCGCAAGTCCACTTTCGATAATGTATCACATAAGCCCTTTTGGCTAATTCACATTGTGCACTAAATATTATTTTGTTACTGTTTCGTATTCTTCTTACAAAGGGGTAAGCTACAAAGATTCCCTTTTAAAAATGCACTTTTACTCTCTCACTTTCAGTATTAACAAACAGCTTCTGTTCTTTATCCTTTTGGGATATTTTACAATAAGCAGCTGTTCATGAATACTCCCCCCGATGCTCTCTTCAATCCATTATGGACTCACTGGCTCTTCGTGGTGTTTCCCATTCTGCTCGCAGCCCGCCAATGACAGCGACCAGAAATTCTCTTCTTCACACTGCTCAGCTTTTGACTTCCCCGCTTCCCGTGATTCCAGCCAGGTTTATCTTCTCCTCACCAGTCTCCGGTGAGAATATTGCTGCTTGTTTGAACCAGCAAAAGCCCAGTAGCACTGCACTTGCTTCTGGCATTCCTGTATGGAATTTCTTTGCACAGCCTTCCTCTGGTCGGTATCTGAGACAGTTGTCTTCAACGTCCTTCTCGTAGCTCTTCTACACCACAAAGAGCTGCACCCCACTCCCACCAGCAGTCTGCTATTCCTTCTGGTGATCCTGTTTTGAATGTCCCAGGCACAAGTGCACACTTCCAACCACTAGAGCATTGCCTGTGCCCAGGGCTTCTTCTGCTCTGTATTCCTCCATTCCTCTTCCTTGTCGCAGTGCTAAGGTGATTCTGGGAATAGTAGTTCATTTTAACCAACATGTGTGGAAACATTGGAGGAATGAGTTTGACATGTTCTGAGGACAATTCAGTATTTGAGAGTTCACCTCCAGGTCGGATTGAGAGAAATCCAGCAATCTCTTTTGAGGGGGCAAGGAAAGAGTCATAAGAGACCCTTAAGGTATTTTGTATAGGAGATTCATCCTGCAAATGTGGAAGTGGGAAGCCATGTCTCAACCTCTGATACCACCACACCCCCATGTGATCCTCCCTCATATAGCTGCCCCCAGGGGCAGGATCAGGTAGCGGCTGTCTTCCCTGGCCTCATGGTGGGAGAACACTGATGAAAAGGGAGTCATGGTATCATTGGATTCTTTACAGGTGGCTGTGGTAACATAGCTGCTAAAGGTTATATGAAACATTAAAGCAGGATCATTGTTTCAATAGGTGGCAATTTCTGGCAAAAACATTATCCTTTTTTGGAACAGAGGCAGTGGGCCTCATTACGAGTTTGATGGTAAGTGGCAAAACTGGTGTTAACTGAATTACTGACACTTTTTCAACTCCACCAAATCAGGGCTTCCAGAAAATGGGTGCTTATTCCGCCAGAGGAATTACCGCCGGGGTTAATTCTACTGGGTTTTCGCACTTATTCCAGCTGTGCTAATTAGGGATTAGCAACAAAAACTGTAATTCTATCACACTAAAACACAGTGCAGTTACCTCGACCTAAAAGGTCGAGGTAAATATACACAGGTGACGGAAATGAAGCCACAGGTGCACCCAACAGATTCAGAGGGGGTACATAAGGACCACACCTTCCCCAAACACACTTTCCAACAACATGCAGGCACTGGCAGTTTCCAACCTGGAAATCCAGCATCTCATGCTGTACATTGAGGTGCAGATACATGAACAGCACCATGGACCAGGGGGTGCAGAGAGGTTGAGGAGACACCAGGAAAGACGAGCACCCATTCCCCAGAAAGGCCATCAGCCAGGGCATTAACAAATGGCCAACTCATCATTCTCTATGGGCTCAACAGGGAGAACATTTCTGAGCTACTCACCCTGATCCAGGATGACATCCATAGCAGGATCAACATTTGAACGGCCTGCTCATGCTTGTGTCTGTGCTGCATTTCCTAGCCACAGGCACATACTATCACACTGTGGGAATGCTGCATGGCATGTTGAAACCCACTTTTTAAATTGTGCTTGTGCAGGTGCTGGATGCTGTTTTTGCTGCATGCAGCTGACCACATGTGCCAACACACCCCCCAGGCATAGATAAATGCCACAAAGCACGAGTTTACATGGCTGCCCAACTGCTCAACATGACAGCAATCCTAGGCTCCACCATTTTGGCCTTGTTCTACACCCAGGCAGCAGAACAGGTATACTGCAACAGGAAGCAATACCATTAACTGAATGTACAGGTGACCTGTGATGAGGACCTGACTATCACACAATGCTGTGCACACTTTCCTGGTTCCACCCACATAGTCCTGCTGAACAGCACACTTCCTACCTACATGGAAAGAAACAGAGGGCAATGGACATGGATGCCAGGTAGGTACACATACCACCATGCATCACAAGTGAAATGTTTCATGAAGCACCTCAATCTTGAAGATCTAGATGTATTGTGATTACATTAACCTCTGGCCGGGATCACCTGCTACGCACGACGAAAGCAGAATTCCATCCATCTTCCTCCTGCTCCCACCCAAGCCTGATGTCTACTCCAGCAGCCCTCTTACCTGCCTTCCCATCGCCCAGATTGCCAGTAAATCGTGGGGTAAGCGTGTGTTATTTTATGGTGCACACAGCACCTACTGCACAGTTTTGCCACACCTTAACCTTGAAGATCTATATGTATTGTGATTACATTAAGGACTGCAGGACTCCCATCCTGCTTTGACTGCTGGGTCATTTTTCATCCAATTTTGCTTTTACTAAACTGGTGCTTCAGTTCACCTCGGCCCTGGCAAGATGGTCACTTCTTCTGGCCTTGTCTGTGCAGCTTGCCTGGCTCCCTCCTCCCAGATCACCTAAGGCCCACACCAAAGGCCCTGTCCACTCTGTGTCCACTGCCAGGACAGGCCATGGCAACACATCTGCTGTATTATTGCTCACACCCCTTGAATTGACTCTTGCATCTGTGTGTGCTGCCGCCCTGCAACATGGGGTAGGTTCCATGTTTATGTCCATTGAATTGACTCTTGCATTGGTGTGTGTGTGTGCTGCTCCCCCTGCAACATGGGGTAGGTTCCATGTATATGCCCATTCAATTGACTCTTGCATCTGTGTGTGCTGCCGCCCATCAACATGGTGTAGACTCCATGTTTATGCCCATTGAATTGCCTCTTGCAGCTGTGTGTCCTGCAGCCCTGCAACATGGGGTAGGTTCCATGTTTATGCCCATTGACTTGACTCTTGCATCTGTGTGTGCTGCCACCCTGCAACATGGGATAGGTTCCACGTTTATGCCCATTAAATTGACCTTTGTATCTGTGTGTGCTGCTGACCTGTAACATGGCGTAGGGTCCACGTTTATGCCCATTGAATTGACTCTTGCATCTGTGTGTGCTGCCGCCCTGCAACATGGGGTAGGCTCTGCGTTTATGCCCATTGAATTGACTCTTGCTTCTGTGTGTGCTGCCACCCTGCAACATGCGTTTGGCTTCCTGTTTATGCCCTTTGAATTGACTCTTGCATCTCTGTGTTCTGCCGCCCAAATGCAAGCCCTGTGTATGCAGCTGTGTGTGCTGCAGCCCTGCAACATGGGGTAGGTTCCATGTTTATTCCCATTGACTTGACTCTTGCATCTGTGTGTGCTGCCCCCCTGCAACATGGGATAGGTTCCACATTTATGCCCATTAAATTGACTCTTGTATCTGTGTATGCTGCCGCCCTGCAACATGGCGTAGGGTCCATGTTTATGCCCATTGAATTGACGTTTGCATCTGTGTGTGCTGCCACCCTGCAACATGGGGTTGGTGCCATGTTTATGCCCATTGAATTGACTCTTACATCTATGTGTGCTGCTGCCCTGCAACATGGGGTGGGTTCCATGTTTATGCCCATTGAATTGACTCTTGCATCTGTGTGTGCTGCTGACCTGTAACATGGGGTGGGTTCCATGTTTATGCCCATTGAATTGACTCTTGCATATGTCTGTGCTTCCACCCTGAAACATGCGTTAGGCTTCCTCTTTATGCCCTTTGAATTGAAACTTGCATCTCTGTGTGCTGCCGCCCAAATGCAAGCCATGTCAAAGCCCTGTGCATGCAGGACCTTCCATCTCAACCCACACATTACAGCCACCAACCCACATGACAAGGTGCTGCAGGACAACACTGTAGCATGACAGTAAAGCACAATCGCAGCAAGTAACTAATACACTAAGAATGCACTACAGGTAGCACAATGCAGAAGGAAACCATACATACACATGCAATAGCACTATTTACCACGGCAGAATGAAAACACAGCACTGCCAAACAGTAATGGCATGTACGCTGCATACCATGAGTGCCATTCCACAAGAGCCGAAAAGCACAAACCATAAAATGCACAATTACAAGAATATGCCACTCAGGGCACATGCATAACAGCACAACATAGGACTACCACAAACAACATGTACATATCCAATCCTATCACAGTGTTTGCATGTTACAACTGGCGGTTGAGAGATATGTGAAAGTGGACTCCCACAGACATATTGCATACATACACCTGTCATACATGACACATGAACTAATTTAAGTGATATACAACCTTGTTGTTCACCAATGCACACTAACGTCATGAAGATAGTGTTAAGGAAATGCCATGGATATATCCTTATTTTAAGGTTACTGACATCTTTGCCTTTGTCCCTTTCATGTTACTCTGGAAACCCACAGCTCCAGTGGCTAATGACACCACAACAGGAGATGGCCTACAATGAGGCAGTCATCAGGACAAGGCTGTGCATTGAGTGGCCTTTCGGCCTATTAAAGGTATGTTTCCGGTGTCGCCACCTGATAGGAGGTACCCTCATGTATAGCCCAGAGATGGTGGGGAAAATCATTGTATTCAATGCCATGTAGCACAACATGTGCATCAGACAACATGTGGCCCTGCCTCCAGATGTGGGCATGCCTGCCCCATAGGCCAACAAAACACATGCTGCTGATGAATTGCTGCCACTCAGTAAGCATGATGATTGTAGGGAGGTCATTTAGAGCGACAAGCAATCAAAGAAAATTTCTTTCAGACACATTTTGCTGCTCTGAAGTTTCTTATTTGTACATAGCCACATATTAAACTGTACACTCTCACTCAAAAGGCATTGTCCTTGCATGTGTTCAGATATACAACTGTTTGATTCAGAACAGTGGAAAACAGCCATCCCCTTTCCACATCCTCATCCCCAACACTACCCCCTCCCCACATCCTCATCCCCAACACCAATCCCTCCCCACAGCTTCATCCCCAACACCATCCCCTCCTCACACCCTCACCCGCAGCAATATCTCCTTCCCACACCCTCATCTCAACACCATCCTCTCCCACACACTCAGCCCCAGCAACCTCCCCTCCCAACTCCATTGTGTTGTGCAGTCAGTCACATGGACGTGTCCACTACTTCTTTCTCCTGCAATGTCTTTTGCTTGGAGTGGTAGGATGACTGAGGCACCACTGTGAGCACCTTAGTGGTGTGCTCGCAACAGATTGATCTTTTGGGGTGGCCAAGGCTGAAATGTCCAGTTCACTTCCCCCAGATATGCTGCAGTGTGAGGGTTATGGCCCATGAGACCTTTTAATTTGTGGCAGACATATGCTCTGCCAAAACCTGCACCCTTTGGCTAATTAGTGTCATGCTTGCTGTGCCATCTATGGCACACTTACACAGATAGTCAAGGGTAGTTGGCACCCTCCTAGAGGCACCCTGCACTGTGTCTCACATTTCCTGGGAGTGGCCCAATTGTTCCTGGGAAATCCTTTCCGTTATCTCCTGGCACTGCTCAATCTGCTCGTGCCTCTCCCAGATAGCAGTGAGTGTGTTCTGAGAAATTGGGATGTCAGTGACATACTCGGGCCTCCTGTCGGAGCCAGAAGACTCTGCTCGAGCTGATAGGGGGATGCTAGTTTGTACAGGTGAGATGATGGGCAAGGTAGAGGAGTCCATTGACACCCGAATCACTGAGGAAGCTGTCTCTTCCCAGAGTGGAGTTGCAGCGGCGCCACTATCCCTTCTACAGTCACTGCCCAACAATAGTTGGATATGAGGGTGCAGACTTTAAGTTCCTTCCACCTCTTCCTGATGGAGCTAACAGTCCCGTTGAACATTCCCAAAGCCGCCTGCTACAGATAGCTTTTTTGTGCTGGTGGGATGTCTTATGATGTTGTGATCCATACAGCTTCTTCGAATAGGCTACCACCAGCTCAGCAACCAGTGTGAGCTCTTGCTCTGTGAATTTGTGCTCACAAAGCTGTGTTTCAGGTACCTTGCCTTTCCCTTTCCCTCCTGACATTTTTGGGATGACTTTCAAGGTCGATTGACACTTCCAAAATGGTGATTTTAAGAGGATTGAGTTTTTAAAGATGGCTGCTGCTGGATGTACCATTCGCATCAAGACTTTGTTCCGTTTGCCAGTTGTTCCTCCATTTTATGGTGTGAATAGTAATCCTACCAAAAATTGGCGGATTTACTGCTTAACTTCATTTTTCAGTGGAATTACCTTTAACAACGATGGCTGGTGCGTACATCTGTCAACTCCTAAAATTGATGTAATCCCGCCTGTCAGTATTAGCATCAATGACAAGAGTAATTTAATTTCTAATTCAAGATCCAGTTCTTTCTTCAACATTTCTTAATGTACTGATTCTGAGCATAAAAGGGAATATCCTATTAACCACACACGTTGCTCCCAATTTTTTTTATATTAATTAAAATAACCCCAATTTTTATAAACTTTAGTTCATACAGTTTTTACATTCCAAATTATACATTGCGCATGAATTCCATATTGTGTTTTGTTTAATCATTTATTAATCCATTCACGGTCATATTTTCCTCCCAAAAATCACTCAGGGATTAAAGGATGCGGTGCAATCTCACAAAGAATTGAACTCAATTTCTTCTTCCTTCTACTCTTTGCTCATACTGAGCTGTTCGCTCATACAGAGCCAATGGCGATTGTTCATTGGGATTGCCTAACATTCGTTTTTGTTTATGTTTTTTAAGGAATGGCTAGTCCGCCCTACATATATGTTTCCAATTACATTGCGGAACCTGAATCATGAATGTGGCTCCACACTTATCAAACCTTTGATCAGATATTCATGTGTACTCAATTCCAATGTATTCTTTTTATCACATTGCATATTTGCATCCATTGCTTTGATGTATTTATACAACCTGACAGGTTATGACAGTAGCCAATTATTGGTTATTTCTGCTCCGGATGATGGGTGGGTGGGACTGGCTTTCCTCTTTACTTTTGGAATGTCATTTGTATAAGCAATGGTTTAACTCAAGCAATTAATATTAAATGTGACTCTAATGGTAGAGTAGGCCAATGTGCTTTCATTAAGCAGTGGAATGAGATTCGTTTTCATTTCGTTAGGGTGTCATCAGTCTTGTTGTTTTATCTTTCTTGGATGTGTGTCTCATTATTAATAATTCTTTCCTCATTTTTACCAGAGCCTTCTTGTACGCTGGCTCCAAAATGTATCATTATTGCAAAGGCATTCCAATATTTTAAGACGGGCACCATTTTGCTACTCATAAATGGCATCCTTTCTTCATTGTCTTTCGGATACGCCATTTTTCGTATGTGAGATGTTTAATACCATGCTCTTAAAGTGATGGCATTGCATGTGTAATATATCATTTGCTACTTTTAGTTCACGATGGATTAACAAAAGGTACCTCAACAAAATATATTGCAAGGCTAAGAAAAGGGATTTTTACTTTACAGCATCGCACTATGAGATACATATTGACTGTTTTATCATTGAAATGACAGAAGTATTATTGACGTTCTAGATGATTTCTATACCAACTGAGCGAGATGTCATCAGTGTAATGCCACATTCACACCACGTTTAGCAAAAAGTCTAGCACGACGTCATATTCACACTATCTCAGAATCCATCCTATAAACAGATTTGCATAGCTGGAAACAGTCTTAGTCCATATGGCTGCTTCTTGTAAGTGTTTGTGAATGTCAGTATTATATACGAGCACATTTTTCAGTATGATATAATTTAAATGAATAGAAAGCCGACATCTCTTCAGTCTCCCGGATTCTGTTGTTGGAGGCGACTGACTGGGTTATCTGGTGTTAAAGAGGTGGGCTGAGGGTTGAAGGGCTGAAGGGGAAAAGATATTGTGTTCCCATAAATTGGCTCTAGGTTGTGTTGTCCGCATGTGCAGTTTAGAAGAAGATGGGAGTCCATACTGTCTTACTGACCACGCCTCTCACTGTGCTGAGGAGATAACATCTAACTGCAGTGTACAGCACTATATTGTGCCAATTGCTACTTGTTATGGCTTCAGCAGTGTTCTCTAAAACACCTATGATGACTTGCTCTCATTCTTTGGCTGTATGACTTTCTTTGAACACTCCTCGCCTCCGGCCCCAAATCCCTGATTCTTTGGGTAAAAGGATAGCAACCCCAAATCAGGGATTTCAACCACATCATAACCCATTGCCAGTTAGTGGCTCGCCAACAAATGAAGTCAATGCAGCTGTTTCTGGAATTGAGACCCCTGAGGAGGATTTAGGGGGCCTGCTCCAAGGTTTATTTCTGCCCCTGATGTTCTCGAGGTTTCCACTCGGTGGGTGCGAACGGGGTGCCATTACAGTCGATCTTGCTGTCTGTGTACCTGCTATTGGTGCTGGCGGATCAATCTGTAATGACGGCCCTGGGCAGTTGAAGGAGGCTATTCCCGGGGGTTAAATCATTTGGCTGTGCTTGAGATACCCCGACCATCTCATCAGGGGTTACATAATTTTTGCCTCTGGAGGTCCACACAAGGAACATGAGTACTGTATATCTAGTTTAGTCTGTTGAGTCCCTGACATTGTTCTGATGAGCTTATAATAAACAGTGTAAGCAAACTTGCCAGCACAAGACTTTTTTTTTTTTTTCCACAAGCTAACCAGACTAATACGTCTGACTGTTTAGCCTATCGCTCCAATCTCGGCCGTCTGAACAGGATGGGTTTGGAGATATTTTGGAACCTTTCAAACATGTTGGTTTTTTTTTGTACAGGGGATGGTGTCTGTCCGTGACTTTATACATTCTTTGAAAGTGCTAGTTGATCTAACTTATGGTCATCGGAGTGAGGCAAAGTTTAAGATGGCTGATTTAATTAAGGACTCTGGCCTAAGTTATGGGCTTACCTGAGTTACATTGTCCTTCTATTGGTGATAAGGTTACTGTATACATATAATTCAGTTAGGATTAGATATGATATGGTCAAGGGGGTGAGTAGAAGGTAGAAAGGGCTGTGTGCTTGGGACCCTGTTATTTATGTTCTATACTAATTCTCTGGCTATGTCGACTGAAAAATGTGGATGCACCCATTATTTCATATAGGAAAGCCAGCATCTTTTAGCATAATGCCAATGTTTTTCTTATTTCAAGGACCCGGGAAAGGTCATAACTTAGATCTATTAACTCTGTCAAAGGCTATCCAAAATCCGAAAACAAGTACAAAAACACATTTTTCTGCATGCTATATTTCTGAAATAATACACTAGCTAAAAAACTCAATAGTGCCCCTATTTTCCCTAAAACTGACCCGAAGGTCTGAAATCAGACTGTTCTCATCAACCCAGCTTTCTAATCTAGTTATCCAAATGTTCCCATAGACTTTAGCCATGCAGTCAATCAGGGAAATCAGACGATGCTTAGCTGGGCCATTTTGGTCCCATTTCCGTGAAACCGGCACTACCTCAGCAGATAGCTTTTAGGAACCATACCACAGCAATGAATGACATTAAAAAAACATAAAGAAAGGGACCTGTACCAAGGCCTCTTTTAGAAAGAGATCAATGGGGCTCTTATCATTTACAGGTGCCTTCCCTGCCTGCTGTGAATGAAAGGCCTACTTTACTTTATATTGTAATAAAGGTAGAGCAGGTAGAGCCAACTCACACATAACCTTTGCAACAGCATTACACTATACAGGATGTTTTTTTTCTACTTTTGCATTCCCATTGTACAGACATTGAACGTGACTTTGCCATTTGTCTGCAGAGATAGCCATAGAAATGTCACACAGATTCATCAGTACCTATATCTATGATGTGCCAAGTTGCTTGGAGATCTTTAGTTTCGACAACTTTCCCAATAATAATTCCCACTTCTGTTTGGTTGCCTGCTTTCTGTTTGCCTTCTCCAATGATTTATATTCGTCTCTTAACCAAGAAGAAAGAGACAGCTTAGGTGCCTGGAGTCATTCTGTGATGTAAGGGCACTGCAGGTATATCCTTCAAAAACCCTGTCCAAGACGTGCAACTGATTTATAAAGAAGACTCCACTGTATTATAAAGGATCTGGCATCTCTCTGGCGAAACATTTTAATTATTTTGGTATTAGGATGTCCACTAACAGTTGATTGAGAAATCAGGTAGAGAACATAATGGCTGTGTGATGAGGCAGCGGTCGGGTGCTATGCTATCCTTTATGAGGTCACATAGTGGCAATCTTTGTATTGAGGCACTTGAAGTGTATAGAGCCCGAGCCCATGCTGCCATTTTCTATGTGGCCAGAGATCACTCAACGCTATTGAATTAGGGGAAAGAAGTGTCCCTAATATTTTGTTGTGTCTCCCAAAGAGTGTCCCAATGATTCCTATTTTATTAGATGTAGGGCTGCACCCAATTCGATGAGAGGCATGTTTCTTTGCCTTCCTCTTAATAACATCGAAGAACTACAATTCTACCAAACGGTTCTGCGGGAACCTGACAGGAAAAGTTAGGGTATTCAATGGAAGTGGATCTCCTTTGTTGAAGCTCCTTTTTTACATTTATGGAACAATAATTCACTAGGATCAACGACTTTTAGTCACTAAATGAGGGCAGCAGTCGAAGATTGGGAATTGAATCATTTTACTTTCCGGCCCTTCCTTTGGTCCAACCTCCACCGATTAGCTCGGTTTTGAAACTGTACGGGGCTGTGAGTTGCACTTGAAATGGATAGAGTTCACTTGGAAGAGGGCCCTCTTTGCAAGATTTCATTTTAACATTTAGCCTCTTGGAAGTGTGACAGCCACATGGAACATATCAGCTGTGGGTGACAGTCCTTTCTGAATCTCAATGTCTGTAGCAATCATACATTCGTGTTGTCCCTAATACAATAACCAAAGAGTAAGGTTGCTGCAACCATTTCTAAATGAGAACAGAATTTTCGGTCCCAGGGAGGCTTTAGACTTTTTTAAATCATCATTTAGCCTAGATGTAGTTATGAGAGCTGTACAATGTTAAAACGTTGTTTCACATTAACGCAAATCACATGTGAAATGTTTTTTTATATTATCTATTTGCCAAACCACAGCTAATTTAGAAATGGTTCCCGTTTTTGTAACTAGGGCAAAGTTTGCCCTAGTTCAAAAATGCATTGAAAGTGTATGGGCGCGACTCATGGAAATAGAGAACTTGCGTATCATTCTGCATGCAAATGACGCATGCGCTGTACTTTTCCTGGACGTGCGTAGAGTTTGCGCATGCTAGGCATGTCTCTGAGAGCCGTCAAGGGCCTTGCCCGAGACTCCATGCAGAGCGTAGGCATGGCGTGCGCAATGGGCTGGGAAGGTGGCGGCACACCAACAATGGCAGGCGTAAGTACACCTGGGTGTAGGATTTACAGTGCAGAGGTGGGGTTGCATGTCAAGTTTTGGGGTGCTTGTATGCAAATGGGGTTCTGAACTTATTTAGGGGTGCGCGTAAGCAGAATAATGGGATTCAGGAATGGTTTATGGGGGTTTGCACACAGATTTTCCAAGTTTATACCGAGTTACATTTTTCCATACGCAGGTTGTCGGTGTGCCGGAAACAGTTACGGGGGACCCTGTGTCGGTTCCCTGAGATGCAGGCCTTCTTGCGGGGGACCCCTTCGAACTGTGTGAAGGGTGTGTGTATTCACGGCCGGGGGAGCGCTCAAAGGTGGCTGATCAGGCTATTTATGCTTTGTGTGTGGGCGTGTCTGGGGCATTCCGACTGCGACTTGTGAATACAGTTACTTTGCGCAAACAATTCCATGAATACGCGGGGCGTGCATTGTTTAATCTGCGTGCAGGCTCGTGCAGTGACTTTCTCGGTGCGCAGACCTTGAAGGATTTCGGCGCACATTTCCATGAATCGGGCCCTATGTTTTTTGCACAAGTGCAATTTCCCCGTAGTGCTTATACCATGCCAAATTGCACTTGGCATGGAGCAAAGGTTTTCTAATATGGCTCCAACATGAACACAACCTCTTCAACAGGGCTACATTTGCTCAGAAGTACAGATGAAGAGAGTTAAATATGATAACATCACTAATAGAGAACATGGGAGAAGAGATGACTTGAGACCAAGAAGAGAACAAAATGTCTGTGCCATTAATGAAGAGAATGGCGAGACAAGGTTTTTAAATGCACAAGAGAATGCAGAAGTGATGACAAATAATCAAGAGATAGCCAATGGTTGCCAATGGCCTTTAAGGCACACTTCTCCAAAAAAACATTGATGACAGTGATCTAATATGTTCATGGAACACTAGAGGGAGTGCCCACCTATCAGTTGATGATGGCCTCTTGGCATATATAAATGTGCTCTACATTGTGGCACTGCTGGAAACCTGGATGATTGAGAGTTGCGATATAGATGGCCACAACATGCAACAAATAAAGGCTGTTAAAGGCCCCGTTGGTAGACCCAAGGGAGGTCTGTTAATGATGGTACGCCATCCATGGTCACTTATTGAGACTCAATGGTCGACTGACATGGTCCAAGCGGTCATGATAACATGTAATCCATCTCAAAGTAGCATGTTGCTCGTTGTGAACATCTATGAACCCCCACATGCATCAACAATAAAGAAAATATAGCCTCTGTTAAACTAATCAGCAGTGGAGTACCCATAATGTTTATGGGTGACTTTAATGCAAGAATTGGATTAAATAACCAGTGGCAAAATGAGGAAACCGAATCGGGCCTTATCTTCAATCAGAATCCAACAAACAAGGAAAAGGATTGGCCGCCCTATTTCAGGCACACGGATTAACCATGCTAAATGGGCTCTATGCGGGTGATATAAAGCATGCCTTTACTTGTATAAGTGGAAACAGCTGCTCCACTGTAGATTATATTTTTGTTAACAAGGAGGATTTGGAAATTGTCTTAGATATGGCTGCAATTACACATGAGGAAAGCGATCATTTGCCACTATGTGTGTTAACAGGAAAATAGAAATGTAATACCAAGCTCGGACTTAATGGGACATATATCTAAATAACAGTGAAAACTGAATAATGTGGAATCCAGTTAATTTGCAGAAGGCCAGGGTAATTGCTGAGGCAGCTCTTCCTTTGTCGAAAGATTGGATGTGGGAAGAGTAACTCAGGGAGCCTCAATCAAAGAAATCTAATAGAGGATGTTGCTGAATGCATATAAAAGGAAAGGACATGTATGATGGATGAAGATGTAACTGTAAGTGTTAAAAACTTTAAAAGACATTATTGGAGGTGGTTGCGATCTCATAGAGCTAAAAGCAAAAACGAAACATGATGAGCCTAGCTAATTTGGCAAGATGAAATAACACCAGAGGCATATGGTCTGTAGTGAATGGATGCAAAAAAAGAATCATTTGCCGATTAATAGTGTATGTGAAGAAAAATTTAAAAGTCACATAGGGTCTACACTTGGTCTAAATGACCCGATGGACGAAACATATGAACTGGCTGATGAAAGCTGGCAATGTAAATCCACAGTGAGTGAAATATATAAGATGATTGGGGACTCCTGACCTCACAGGCTTTGGAGCCAGATGCCACGTGCAATGGTTTAATTCAACTCTCGCCGGGGTCCTGGGCAAATGTCCTACATATCCTATTTTCTCACATTGGAGAAACTAGTCAGGTTCCTCCTACCTGGAAGGAAAGCATGATTCTACCCATCCATAAAAAGGGAAGCTGGCAGGATCCAGCAAATATTATCGCATGCTAGCCATTGCGTGATATTCCAGCTAAGATAATTGCTAAAGTCCTATTAAAAGAATTGAACCAGTGGATCTCAGATAATCAGATCCTCCCACCCAATCAGACTGGTTTTCGAGCAAAATTGAATACTCTCCACAATCTTGTGGTATTGGTGTCTTCTATATAATATGCATGGAAAAGGCGACAACTCCCTGTCTACAGAGCCTTCATAGACTTCAGCGCAGCCATCGACACAGTCATGAGGAATAGGCTGTAGAACCACTTGTTTCATGGATTATTCCTCATGGACTGTTGTCCATGGTAAGATTATTGTACACTGACACCACGGTCAGAGTGAGATTGGATGGAGAGGGGAGAGTGACACATCAGTTTCGAACGATGAGAAGCGTTAAGCAGGGATGTATCTTAGCATTTACCCTGTTCAACCTACTCCTCGCAGACCTGGCAATGGTCCTGAACAGCACAGATGTGTATCCTGTTAAGTTAGGTTCCCTTGTGAATGGAGGACAGCACAGGGGTAACGCGCTGGTCTTGGAAGCAAGACCAAACAGAACAACAGAAGTCTGAATCCCAGATCCGCGCTTAGAAACTGAACTCAGTGTGTTTCAAAAACAATAAAATAAATAAATAAATAACGATAAATTGGCTTGGATACGCAGATGATCTGCTGTTGTTAGACTATACCCCAAAGGGTTTAAAGTCTAATTTGGAGTTACTTGGTAAATATGCGAGTGAAAATGGACTGCACATAAACATTAGTAAGACCAAAATGGTGACATTTATGGACAAAGCAAAAAACAAAAAATCTAATCACAGTGAGATGGAATATTAATCAAAATGAAATAAAAATAGTAGAATGCAATACATATTTGGGAGTATATATTGACAACAAACTTAGCTGAAACACACAATGGGAAGAAACAATGACTAAGTGCATGAAAATGACCTATGCTTTGAGTCACTTTATTGGAAACCAAGGTGGTTCCTCTGTTAAGACTATATTGTTATTATACACAACCAAGATTGTACCATGCATGTTGTATGGAGATGAAGTGTGGGGAGCAAAATACAGAGTGGCGCTTAACGCGTTTGAGGCAAAATTACAAAAATACTCTGCATGTTATTAAGAATGCCTAAAATACTCTCCATAGAATTCCTTCGATTAAAATTCAAAATGATGTGCGTGTCGGACATAGTGGAGCACAAACTTACTATGAGCTATGAGAATATGAGAAGATTGGAAAATGGCACTATAATGGTCAATGTATTCCAAGCTTACAAAAAGATAAGCAATTACAAAGGTTTTGGACTGCTTGGTAAAATGAGTAATAAAAATAGCAAATGGCTACAAGGGTTTGAACGAGAACAAACCACACAAACCCTAGACACTTTGAAAAGATTGGTAAAGAAAAAAATATGTAGTCGGGGAAATGAAAACGATGCTGTTTGTTTGTCAACAAACGTAAATAGCGGAGTGTTCATACAAAACTGGTTTGAGAGAAAAATGACACCAAAATATATTGAGGCATTACCAAATAGTGCCATAGTAAGACACTTCCTTCTCTTTAAGTTTAACGTATCAGAGGTTCTAGCAATAACAGGTGCTAAACTAGGCATTATGCAAGAAAATCGATGGTGCTGACTTTGTGGTGTGTTTGAACTCGAATCCGCAGAACACATTATGTGCCACTGTAATAGTTTAACAAACTTGAGGATGAAAGACATGAAAGCATATAACAACACGCTTACAACCAAGCTACAAAACCATTATATTAAAAAAAGACAGTCACAAGGGGATGACAGGATGGCAATGTGGAATAGGCTGTTGGAGGACAATGACTTAAATCTCATATATCAAATGATCACATTTTATGTATGGAAGTGCTAAGAAACCTATCAGAAGGTATTCTGTTTTTTTTTATCAGAATACCCCGGTAATTGCACATTCGCGGGTGCCAGATTTTCTTGATGGTATGGAGGTAGCCTTGCCGGTAAAATGAGGCCCAATGTATCGTCCTATCACGCCGAGTCTGCTGTAACAGAGAAATACATTGGCCTCCCATAATGCAGGATTTTCCAAAACCACCTATTACAGAACCAAGTCATGTTCCAAACTATTGTACTAAAATCCCTCCATTGGCTCTTGATTGATTAATGGATTTATTTCAAAACCCCTTGTCTGAGCTAACTGGGCACCCTGTACTTACTAACACAGATCTCTAAATATCACTCGTCTAGGTCCTTCCTATCATCCACATCAAAAACTCTGAGATACCTCCCACACAGAAAAGGAGATTCGGAGGAAGAATAGTTGTCGTAGCAAGAATCCGCCCTCTGGTTCTTAGGTTTGAAAAGTCCCACTTGAAATCCTGAAGCTAGCAAAAGCTTATTTCTTTTATGTCATCCTTTGACACATAACTCTGCCTCTCTATCCCCTACTTTAATCATGTTAACTTTAAATGCTGCCACTTACTCAATGTTTGTGAAATTGTATTGCCCATGTTACCTGCCACTGTTAGCACTGCAGGTTGCATTAGCTGTTCCAGGTACTTGTCAGCATTACTGCACCTCCCTTGGTGCCTCTCCCTTTGTCTCCATAATGCATTTATCTGAATCTACCATGGCTGTGAATATTCTTTCCCCTCGCTTGTTCACCGATATGCCCCTCCCTCATCCTTTGAGGGTAACTCAGAGCTTCTGTATTGAAGCAGGTGCATAACAAATTAACATTAATAAATAGACAAGAAACATGAACAAAATTATCTTTGTATCTGGTACTCTTCATTGCGAGCCACCTTGCCATCGCCAGGGTTATGAATGAACTAGAGAGTCTGCACTGTGCCGCAGCATCTGGGATCAACCTCCGCGGCCTCTCAACCGCACTGATGCCTGGTAGGGCCTCCTTATCTTCCCCACATTGGCACCAAACCAGAATGCTGCAAGGGTCCCAGGGACTGGTCTCCCATAACCATGGCAGTGCCTGGCCCTACAGTCGAATGCTGTGCAGTAAATTCAATAAAATTCGAGGTCTCGACCTGGCAATGAAGGAAAGGTTCAGACAGAGAGGGACCCTTAATGTCATTATGTTTGTTCTGGAAATCCACTTGACATCCTTCTGCCCATTCTTGCTTTGGGTCACCTCATCCTCACACGTCAATCAGGAGGAACACCTTACATTGTGATTCTTTTGGTCTTGGATGATCCACTCCAGCATTATGTTGCCTGGGAAACAAGTGAGAATCTTCCCTTTTAAATGCAATCCCTGCCACACGTGAGAGCACCTTCACTTGTTATGGGTAAAAGTTGGTATATCTGTCTTATGATGAGAACACTGGTGCAAAGGATTGCAAGAGGTGGCAAGTGACTTTACAAGCAAACGCCCAAACTGTTGTGTTTGTCTATGCTGGCAATTCTAGCCCATGATAATTCGTTAGCCTGCACCTTGAGACTTCACACTGCACTTCACGAAACCATTATGTTTGCAAAAGTAGTTTGTGTATTGCCATGAGCACTTGGATTTAGGGAAGAGTGTCAGGTAACTCTGTGGCATGCACTTGAATCATGCACAAGTGCAACACGTAATGTATGTGAAAAGGTCTGCTTCAGTCTTTTTGCATAAGCAAAATGCAAATGTCCAAGCAGAAGAATATGCATTAGAATATGCATTAGTGCTAGCTTGCTGACAAACCAAATGATGAAATCCAGACACATTTAAAGAATGATCTGAAAAAAAGTTACAAACAATCTTCATTTAAATTCATTATCCGTAAATGTTCCAGATATTTTAATGTTTCCTATCTTGAAACTATGGCTACATTTTACTATTCACTTGTTTGAGGAGTGCATCCTTATCTATGACATTGCAAGCCTGGACAGGTTGAGTCTGACATATAATACCACTAGTATGCAAACATCTCCATATACACCCTACACAATGCACACTACGCACATTTGGCATTTGAACATGTTTGTGAATTAGCAAAACAGATCAGTTTGCTCATAGATGCCCAGTTAGCACCATGCACTTTAGTTATGGATGCACATTATCACCTTTAGGGCCTGATTTACAAAAGCGGGTTTGAATTGGAAATTCCCATTGAAAAGCACTCTGTAAATCAGTGCCTTAGAGTTGAACATTGAGGGCTAAATTCATGGAAAAGTGCAACTAGATCCCGCAAAGCATGTGTGCCAAGAACGAACCTGTGTGGCTCTTAGGGCATAAGAAAATGTGCGCGCTATGCGTATTCATGGAATTCCCCAAGCAATGTAACCCCATGCACAAGTTGCAGCCGGAATGCTCACAACACGCCCACAGGCAGAGCCACTCCAGATCTTTTCCAATCCTCGCGCACGTAGCAATGCACCCCAGAAAAAACTGCCTGCGTACTCAGCAACCAGGCCAGCACCCCCGCGTGGGGTCCCCTGTAAGTATTCCTAGCACCCCCTCAACATGTGAATCACATATTCTAAATATCATCATTTTCTGGTACACATACGTGCAAATGCCTGCAAATGCTTCCTGCGCCTCACTACACTGCATGCGAGCACCCCTAAGTTCAATCGGAACACTCCTAAAACTGACACCTGATCTTACCTCAGCGCAAAGATTCCTATAGGCAAGTTTTGGTATGCCTGCTTTCGGGTGGTGGATAGTTCGAGTGCATTGCGTGGCCATTTCTCTGCCGAGAGGTTGCGCGGTCGGACCCAGGAATACTTATCGTTCCACGCAAAAGTGGGCATGTAATGGACTTCCTGAATGCCATCCTACGTAACTCCCACATTTTCCCTTGTTCTTCCCCATTTTGCATGTTTCGCCCTCAACTCCAGTCTATGCACAGGCCACACCCATGCTTTGCAAATTGTCCCATGCAAGGCACTCGGCCACCTGCAGAAACGACCCACCATGCAGATGGTCGAATTCCTCACATGCCCCC
Source organism: Ambystoma mexicanum (assembly GCF_040938575.1). Taxonomy (NCBI): domain Eukaryota; kingdom Metazoa; phylum Chordata; class Amphibia; order Caudata; family Ambystomatidae; genus Ambystoma; species Ambystoma mexicanum. Next base: position 660,657,064 of record NC_090924.1, read on the forward strand.
CAGCCTCAACATGCGAACCACCACCCTATTGAGGGTCTGTTTCATCATCAAGGTGAAGGCCATCTGCCTTGCTTGTGCTGGATGTCCATAACTAATCTATCTAAGGATATGGCCCAATGCAAAAGCTTAGCATTCTCCCCTTGCATCGCCATTAACAATCAAAGAGGCCGGTGGTCTGTCTGGATCGTAAAGTGTGACCCAAAGATCTAGTATTACAGCTTCTTTACGGCCATCACGACCACATAAGCATCTTCTTGGATGAATGCTCCGTTCCTTTCCCTTTTTGTCATTCGCCTGCTAATGTAGGCAAGAGCCCTTGAGAGTTCAGCTGCGCTAAAACTACTCCGATCACAAAATCACAGGTGTCTGTCTGGATAATGAACTCCTCACCATATTCTGGCACTTTTAGAACTGAAGCGCTGCACAATCCATCCTTTAAATCCTGTAAGGAGGTTTGCCAGGCGGGAGTCCAAGTTACTTTCTTCAGCATTTTCTTGGAATTTACATCATTGAGGGGCATGCCAATGGTCCCATAAACCTTGATGAACGACCGGTAGTACCCGGCGAGTCCTGGAAAGGCTCTTACCAGTGTCTGTGTGGTGGGTATGTCCCAATCCTTCACAGCATGTACCTTTGCTTCAAGAGGTTGTTTCTCACCTTGACTGACCAGGTGACCTAGGTATGTCACGGTGCCCTGTGCTATGTTGCACTTCCTGGCCTTGATAGTCAGACCTACATTCTGCAGTGCCTGAAACACTTGTTTCAGGTGGGATAAGTGATCCTGCCTGGTGTGGCTGAACACAGGAATGTCATCTATGTAAGCGATGCTGAGGTTTTCCAGCCCAGAGGAAACCTGGATAGCCATCCACTGAAAAGTGTCAGGGGCATTCTTCAATCCGAAAGGCATCACAGTGAACTGATAATGTCCTTCTGGGTTTGAGAATGCTGACCTCTCTCTCACTCCATAGGTCAAGCCGACCTGCCAGTACCCTGCCGTGAGGTCAAAGGTACTCCTGTACTTGGCAATGCCGAGCTTGTCAATGAACTCATCTGCCCGAGGTATGGGGTGAGAATCTGTCATCATGACAGAATTGAGCCCCCTATAGTCCATACAAAAGTGGACTTCAGTATTCCCACCACTCATCTTTATAGGGACCAGTACCACTGGGGTAGCCCAGGGGCTGTGAGATGGCTCTATCACTCCTAGAGACAGCATCTCGGAAACATCCTCCTTGATGGTGTCCCTAAGCTTATCGGACATCCGGTGAATCCTACTCTTGACCGGCTTACAGTCTGCAGTGTCCACATCATGAGTGCACCAATATGCATGACCTGGAGCCAGAGAAAACAGATCATCAAACTGTCCTAGTAAGCAACGATGGTCTGTCAGTTGCTGTTCTGACAGGCCCATCGTAGGTTTGACACCTTCAACTGACCCATCTGAGGCTACATGCGCAGGAGGTCTGGTAAGAGATCGGTCTCCTCCTCAGTCTCTCCATCAGTCAATAATGCCATGACCAAGTCATCCGGCTATAAGAGGGTTTTAGCCAGTTGACATGAAAGACCCTGCACATCTGGCTAGGTCCTTTCACACCAATGCGGTAATTCACCTCACTGACTTTTAACTGCAAACAATAAGGACCAATCCACATGGCCTGAAGGGCACTGGGTTTGACAGGTTCCATAATCCACACCCACCAGCCTGGAGAATAGACTGTCACATTGGCCTTCTGGCTGTGCCAGTGCTTCATCAGCTCCTGATTGTCCCTTAGGTTTCTTGTTGACTGTTCCATGTACTTCACCATTCTAGACTGATGGCCAAGTACATCTTGTGTAGGGGATGTGAGGTTGCTCTCCCATCTCTCTTTCACTAACTGAGGATACCTTGTACAGGTTCTCCAAACAGAAGCTCAAAGGGGCTAAACCCTACTCCGTTCTGTGGCACCTCCCTGTAGGCGAAAACAAAAAATGCTGACAGTGGTGCACACCTGGTAACATTTGATATAGAAATTCAAATCGTCATTATACGTACAGCAGAGCTGATTTAAGAATTTTAAGGTGCGGGGGAGGAAACAAGGCCTTGGCACAAAGCCTAAATCAGAAAAGAGAAAATAGAAGAGGGCCCAAAAGGTGGGGCCCTCACGTCCCCTGCACACTATTTACTGATGCCACATAGGGCCTTCAAATATATAGATATAAATCTATCAATGTATAAATATATAACAGCAGTTTTGTTAGTTGAGCATATAACGATTTATTTGGCAAAGAAGAAAACAAAATAAAATTTGCCAAAAAGCACAATCTGTTATACAAAGTAATTCATGACGTATGACATATTAAAACAAATTGCGATGAAGCAATAAATGATGAAGAGATGATGCTGTCCAATTGTGGGGTGGCCGACGCGTTTCGAGGGTAACCTCTTCTTCATAAGGGCCCAATTGAACTGTTGACAACATTACAAAGAGACAAAAAGTAAAATCTTTTATTTTATTTCCATAACAGTCAAGGACTGACTGACAAGCTGTACATAACTCGAGATGCTAACGAGATGGTGAAAAGCAGAATACTGGAGATCTAGTATGGTGAAAAGAGTGAACTCTCAGATAAAAGAGAAATACTCTATACTAATAACTAAACCCATAACAAAGGAGATGTATTGTGTGAGATCCACCTACATGGTGGGATCTAGAAAATGGCGTAATAAAAGATTGAACAGATCGAGATAAACCAAGGCGGTAGTGGGTTATAAATAGCAAGGACCACCCTTGAATAGTGAAAAAGCAGAGACAATATGGGGAGCGTGTATAAGAAAAAAACCTTACCCCTCCTATGGACGGGAAAAGAAAAAAGAAAAAATCCAAAAGAGCGTTACTGAATAAAATAAATAATACTTAGAATGAACCGGAAACGGTTTTAAAGAATGCACTCACTCGAGTTGCGGGACGGGTAGCCAAGGTATCAGGGGCATCCGTGTGGTCAACAAATATTTGAAACAATTATACGATGCAGGGCATCTGCAAAGAGACACGTACTGCTGGCACCTAAGTGGGGACACATACATTTCTGTTATACTGAGGAGAAATGAACATGGGGTCTCCCAACCGGGCAAAGAAATCCAAGTAGCGGTAGCTTACCTATACAGTGTGTAGAACACTGTTAGTGGAAACTGAAACCGGCAGGCAATGGCTCCGCACGGTCGTGACCTAGGAAACGAACTGTGCTGGGGACACGCCGTCAGATGTAAAAAGGAAACTAAATAATAAACATAAAAAAGGGGGGCATAGAGGACGGTGAGTGAGGAATATGGGGGCCATCTTGCAATGGCGCATAGTGCAAACGTACTCATAAGGACTGACCAGAGATCAGGATGAATAAGAAAGGTAGAGTAAATATGTTCCATAGTGAAATTTAGGAATTCTGGTGTTCACCATCGTAACGCATTTTATAATTTAGGTACTAAAAAAACAGAAATTTGTGAATAGTACAGTAATCATTACAGTCATGATAGATAACACAAATGGTACATGCAGTTTACTCTAAATAGTCCAAAACAAATCATATAGAGTAATGAGGCTACTCATTATATAGTGAAACAAGTATGATACAATGGCAAGGGGATTGAGGACAAGGATAAGAGATTGCGATATAGCCTATTACTCATACAAGGTTCGAAATTTAGGAATTCTGGTGTTCACCATCGTAACGCATTTTATAATTTAGGTACTAAAAAAACAGAAATTTGTGAATAGTACAGTAATCATTACAGTCATGATAGATAACACAAATGGTACATGCAGTTTACTCTAAATAGTCCAAAACAAATCATATAGAGTCATGAGGCTACTCATTATATAGTGAAACAAGTATGATACAATGGCAAGGGGATTGAGGACAAGGATAAGAGATTGCGATATAGCCTATTACTCATACAAGGTTCGAACCCATAGAAAGATGGTTCAATAGGTCATTCGTGGACAAGTGCAAACAATTAAGTAAATATAGGCAAATCAAACAAAGGAGAATACAGTTACTTTGGAGAAAACATCAAAGTCACAACAGTTGTAATGAAATAGAATATTAAAGTAGTGTAAACAAAAAATTGTTTTAAATCCGGGATACAGACACTTGTGTATAGTAATTGGCAATGTAGTATGTGGATTTCACAATTAACTATAGAAAGCAACTCAAAGAGAATTCATCATTCAGACCCTTAGGTTGCAAAGTGTCAAGTGTGTGGATCCAGTACTTCTCTCGCTGTGACAACAGGGATTGGTAATTGCCACCTCTGGGTGGACGTTTGACAATTTCTATAACTTGAAATTTAATTTGTGCAATCGTGTGTTGGAATTCGATGAAATGCCTTGCCACTGGGGATCTGAGATTCTTACATCTGATGGTGGATTTGTGTTCTGACCATCTTTCTTTGACGGGTCTTATGGTTTGTCCTATGTATAATTTACCACAGGGACATTTCAATGAATAGATGACACCTGCGGAGAGGCAGGTGGAAAAATCTCTGATTTTGAATTTCTTCCCAGTTTGTGGGTGAGATATCGTTTCACCTTTTATAACATTGTTACAGTTCGTACAATTCAAGCAGGGAAATGTACCCTTCTTTATGGTACTCAGTACAAGTTGTTTGTCTTTAGGAGGTCTTTCCGCTCTCACTAGTTTATCTTTGAGATTGTGTCCACGTCTAAAGGCCATCATTGGTGCTTTAGGAAATAATTTCAGGAGAAAGGGATCATTGTGTAGTATGGTCCAATTTTTACGCAAAGTTTTGCTAATTTGGAAACTCTGTCGTGAATACTTTGAAATGTAGAGTAGCGGTGTGGGTTTGTCTTTGACTTTAGGGATGCGTAGTTGTTCCTTCGTGAAGGTCTCTGATCTGTTGCGGGCTTCTCCTATGACAGTATCTGGATACCCCCTAGAACCAAATCGTTCAACTAAAAATGAACATTCTGAGTCAAGGCCTGCTGGATCTGAGATAATTCTCTTCAATCTTAACATTTGACTGAATGGTAGGCTTTTAAGCATGGGTTTAGGATGGAAACTGCTGAAATGTAAAAGATTGTTCACGTCTGTTGGTTTATGGTACACCGTGGTGTCGATGTGACCCTCTTTGATCTGTAAGCTCACATCCAAAAAATGTAATGAAGGGTACCTGTAGGCGAACAGAAGGCATGGCAGGAGAATATCCCATTTTCTTCTCAGGTGCTCTTCCAAGCCACCTATCATGCCTTTCAGGGTCTTATTGAACTGTCAACAAGCCCATTTGTTTGTAGATGGAAGGATGTAGAGAACCAGTAGAAGACTACACACTCTTCCCACATAGCCTTCATATATGATGATTAGAAGTTTGATCCCCTGTCAGAAACGACTTTCTTGGGGTATCCAATAAGGGAGAATATCCCAATCAGAGCCTTGACAACCACAGGGGCTTTGTTGCTCCTCAGAGGGTCTGCCTCAGGGTACCTTGTAGCTTGGTCGACCACCACCAAGATGTATTCCATCCCTGAGATGGTTTGAGGATCCAAAGGACACACAATATCCATGTCTATTTTTTTTAAATGCTCCCCAACCGCAGTTAGTGGAATTTAGGGGGCCTTTGTGGCACCACCTGACTTGCCAGAAGCTTGACAAGTCGGGCAGGACCAGACACATTCCTTAACCTTTATGCCGAACTGTGGCCAGTGAAAGTGAGCAGACAATGTGTACGACGTCTTAGTCCCAAGTGACCCGCAAAAGGAATTTGGTGAGCCAAATCCAAAAGGAGCTTTCTATGGCACTGGGGATTCAACAACCTTCTGGTGCCCTCACCCTCAGAGTCTTTTAGCACACTGTACAGGAGTCCTTCCTCCCAGTACACTTTGAACAGTCCAGATGCCTCACCCTTAGACTGCTCTTATGACTGCTTCCGCAGACCCACCAGAGTGGGACAAACATTCTGGGCTTTGAAGAAGTCTGTCTGATCTGGGCCCCCATATGATGCAACTCATCCCGTTTTGGCAGGTGCTTCAGATCTGTGCCCTCATGGTCCTCCACCTCGAGTTCTTACACTGCTCCAGGTAACTCTGAAGTCACTGAGTCCCCTGCTTCCAAAGTAGGGTCCTCAGTGGCTACTGGCCCCTCTCCCGCAAGAGTAGGCGACTCAACTTGTCTGTGGAACTGAATTAGGTGTTACCGGCCACTTCGGTCCTTCCAACAAGCCCTCTGGAAGCACTCCAGGCCCTAAGGCTCGGAGAGTGTTCAATCTGGTGATCTCTTTGGCCCTCGATCGGGTAGCTGCTACAACAATCTTGGGGTCAGGAGGATTATTATCCAACAGACATGGGACAGGGATGGAGTCTTTCACAACTACAGAGCGCTGGGTCATTTCACCTTGTCAGCTAAACTCTACCATCACCAAGGGGAACATACTATTTTTGTCAAACCCATCGATGCTACAATCAGGCCCATTGATATACTGGCCTGGCTGTACCCACTGCTGGGTGACAGGAGTGAGGCTAGCTGCGCTGTCTCAGATCGCAGATGTTTTGTGTCCATTGATATACACATGCTCTCAGCAGAGTTGAGTATTATTGGGAACTAGGATCTCTTATGGAGACAAGGTACCATTCCCACTCAGTGTAAACAGTACATTTTCGGCCACTCCTTGGCCTAGGGGGAAGTCCTCCTCTAAAAGGCCCACAATAATGATGGGGTCCACATGAGTTATTCTTGTTACTCCTTGCAAAGTCTTAGGATGATCTGCTAAAAGAGGGGCTCAACCCTCTTTAAAAAGCCAAGTGAACCCAATTGATTGGTGTAGGCTAAGTGTACCTTAATGAACCAATCCTGGGTGCACACCAACAATCTTCTGTTATGTGTGAGGTCATAACCAGAGTGCTTTGCAACAGGAAAGGTAAAGGGTGAAAACATGTACTACAAAGTCCCACCCATCTTCCTGTCTGTTGTTGATCAAAGGGTATCTCTGGTTAATTGAGCTCTCTGTGGTTCCTGATTAAAGGCATGTCTCCCTTGAAGTTGTGGCGAGAACAGACTTCTGTCTACCTCAAATCACATACTCATACCCTCTGAACAGAGTCCCCCTGCAGGGGTTGCCTACCATAAACACATGTACCAGACATTACAGCTCACTGTCATTGATATGAAGAGGCGGGAGCTGGCTTCAGGTGGACACAGATGCATATCAAAGGTGTTGTAGATTCATGTCTTTTGTCATCCCTGCGACCAGGCTTCTCACCCACCGTACTGATGGTCAAATTCCTTGCATCCATATGGTTCCACCGTGTCTTCTCTCACTAACCTCTGCATTGATGAGCCACGAGACTGGGAAAGGGTTTACGAGGGACCACATGCAACATAAAATTAGGTGGTACTCGCTCTCGTCTATCAGATGTCACTTTGAATAGCGCAATGCATCCCTCTTGTTAATAGATACCCATCTCCATTTCTATATGTAAATACCACTGCACTTAAAACATATTTCGTTCCTGAGGAGTATGGCATAATTTGAACCTGTAGCCCAGAGCCTGTTTTGGAATGGCAGAGGGGGGACCTCTAAACACCTGAGCAATAGGAAGCTGGCAGGAGGTGTTGATCTCTCTGTAGTTAACCGTTTTTAATGTTTTTAATTTTTTCCCTTTGTGAATTAAAAGAGCCGAGTTGAGACAACTGTCCCAGCCTTTAGCTCTCATGCCCCTCCCCTCTAAAATGGTGGGGGCATTCAGGGATGTCTCCAGATGTTAGAAAGATGAAATATGCACGTGGCTGTACAATGTCGGGGTGTCTCAAACTTTGCTCTTGTGATACGAGACAAAAATAAATAAATAATTGGACAATTATAATTATTATACGGGGCTCATCTTTGCATGTTGCAGTGATGGCCAGTTATGTCGCCAACTGTGCAGTTGTCGGTTTTATGTGAGTTTGCCCAACACTAATATTTTCCCGTGTGATTGAGTGTTCTCTTTCCGGTTCCTGAGGCAATGTTTAATTTCCATTCCAGGCTGACTGCAGCCCCGGAAGCACAGAGAGTGGGTGCGCAAAAGTCGCAAACTCCCTTTAAAAACCAGTCAGCATGGCAACACAAGCACGGCGTTTCATTGTCACGAGGGAGAAGCCGTAGTCGCTGCCCACACAAAAGTGATTTTGCAGCCAGTAAACCACGCAATGCATAAGCGAACATCATCATTCGTCAAAGCACCACAACGGTGACTTGACAGTTTAGCAGCCCAACTAAAAGAATACCTACTGTCTGAGCTGAACTTCAGGCATGCATTGCATTAGGCTGCAGAGGTGGTGTGGTCGCGCTCTGCCTGCTGTTGGCTTTCCTTCCTTCCAAGGCAGTGCTGACATTACTAGTGAGCAGAGTGGCATCTGCTGGCACGAGCTCAGTATGAAAGCAGCGCAGAATTCTCCACTGCACGCTGGTTGCTGTTCCACGCGATATACATACATATAAAAGCCCAGGTGTGAAATTCAAATGGACAAAAATACTAAAGCATGACCGAGGACCGGGAGCACTGGAGTCAGGCAGAGACAATAACATTTACAATAAGCAAACACGTTTACAACCGTTGGGAGCGGAGCTCAAAAGCTGCAGCAATATACTTAATGAGTTATGCTAAGTACTCCAGCGGAGCAATGGTGAAAATATATTGTGGGTAGTACGATTTTTTTAAATTGTTTAATTTTAGAATCTTTTATGATTTTATGTATTGCAATGCATAGCTTTCAACATCTTTAAAATTGAATGAAGCAATGACCAGTTGGCCCTACTTAAAGAGCGAGAAAGGTGGCTAGGCGTATGGTTTTCTTGCAGAGGTTCCAATGCTCTCAATATGGGTTATTTTGGGAGGTTGATGATTTTGCAATGTTTCATTTATTGGAAGTGAAGACACAATAAAACATACATAAGGCTATATCAGATTCCCACATGCATGTTGTCGGCTACAGGCCCGGGCAATGCTAGGTGATACTGCTAGTATATGGATTGAGAGGTTCCTATGCGTGAGTGTCCCCTGGCCGTCCTCTAACGGAAATGTGACCTCTCTGCTTATGCAGTGGTCACCCATGCTTATGCTGTTGGGCGACAGTGATTGATTATCTTCCTGGAAGAGTTCTCCATCGGAGGCACACTGCTGCTTTTGAAATTATGATACAACTTTGAACTACTTGCCATAGACTGTCTAGAACAATTTACATCATTGACTCGATGTTAGAGGGATCAACCGACTCAATTTCTGACTTGACCTGCAAGAAGACATCAAACTTACTGTTGTGAAAGTCAACTTGACTTATCTTCTCGCCAGTCTCACCCTCTACTCATTCCATTGGAAGACATAATTTCTCCGTCTTGAACACTGACTCATCCTACTTGGAGACTGCACCACTGAATGCTGACTGATTGCTGACCACTGGTGAGACTCAAACATCAGCTCGACAAAAGCTAAAGTACCAAGAAGCCCGAATTGATGATGTCAAGCTTCCTAAAAACCAGCACAAGGTAATGTTAAGAGGCCCTGTCCTCCTGTTCCACATTCTGGGAACCTAGTGGTCACTTATTATGCCCTTTTTCCACCTTGGTTTCCGTGCATATCCCTTTCTGCAGTGACATTGGAGCAATGTAGTGCCTGAACACCTCTTCTCAAGTACCCATACCACTATACTATGCAACAGTCCGGGGAGGATGTTTGCTATTGTTTGAATTGTTCAACTAAGCATTCATATATTTATAGAACCTTGACTAGACATTCTATAATGTTGTTGTATGTGTACTATTGCTGTTGGGCTGCTACTGTTATCACATGACACCCCTCCTGGGATTAAAGCCTGCTTTCAGCCCAATTTACTACTTTTGGCCTGTTTCTGGTTTCCTTTATGATTAGGATCACTGCTAGTTTAGTGGTAGTATGTGGTTGAGTAGGCGGTTTAGCCACTACTCTTGACTGTACTCCTGAAAATAGTCATTTCATCACAGCCTGCTTATTTTATAGTTGTGGTTTCTCCAAATAAAGGGAATTCACATTGCCTCTTCTGTTAATACACATTAATCTGTAAATGGTGTACAATACTAAATAAGTAAATAATTCAAGCATTTAAAATTATATTGTTTGATTCATCACCCATAACAAGTCAGTTGAAATGCAGACCAATTCTCATATAATTTATTTAATGTTCTCAATAGTGGTTTATGTGTAACTTCTCATTCTACCATTAGCACCAAATTGCTGACATAAAGAAACATCAATTTTGCAAGGTGAATGAGATATGTAGTGTAGTGATCAGAAGTATTGGTGGAGGATGACCTGCCTGGGTTGAAAAGGAAGTGTGTTGCAAAGTTGAGGACTTTGTTGAGGTGATTCTGTCGAGGGCTGGACCAAGAAGTAATCTAATTTATCTGTATATATTTTTATTTTGTATTTGTAGTGCATATATCCATAAGGAACCGGGCAAAGCTGCATCTGGGTCAATAATGGAAGCAGGGCAAGATGAAAGGATAGATGAGCAGATCATTGAAAAAAATAAGAGTTAAACTTCTTCTGAAATAGGGGCAAGAAATGGATCATTCAGAGGTTGGTGGGCAGAAAGTTCCTAAATACCAGGGTCACTAATTGAGAAATATCTGTCTCAACGGTGAACAAACTGGGAGGGAGGAATATTAACAACATTTCATGCAGAAGACCAGTGTGCTGAACACAAGAGTAGCAATAAGTATTTTAGTTGAAGGGTTTGTGAAATGTGGAGGCATCTTCTCATGTTCAGGAGGTTGATTTTGGCTGCAGTGGAAGGGGCCATGATGAACTTGTGGAGTATCAGGTTGTGGTCAAAGAAAACCCCAAGGTTGAGAGCCATGCCAAGTCTTTTAAAATGTAAACTGTGTTTTCAACTCCCATGGACAGAATGATCTTGTTCTAGAGAGGAATGTGATGAATCTCGAATATGCACCTCTTCTTTCCAGAGGGGAGCCTCCCCCTTTGAGGCTAGGGACGTGAGCCGTCGAAGCAAGACCCTCCCTAGAGGCCTGGGAAGTGGAACCTCACTGGGAGTGACTCTCCTCTAGGGTACAATGACCATTCTTTTGAGGAACTCCATATCAAGAATACAGTGTCTGCATATATGGGAATGAAAAGGTCTGATATGAATTTTGTTTTGGATTCAAATAGCAGTGACATTACTTCAATCTTTGTGGCTTCAGGTAATGCTGGATTCCCCCTGAATTCAACAGTTAAAGAGAAACAACACACCCCTTCTTTTATTGACAATGAACATAAAAAGATGAGGAACCTTGAATGAAGTGAACGTATGGTTCTTTAGTAACGTGCATGCAATGGATGGGTTCACAGAATAGCTCAGGGTCCAAATAATTGAAGCAACAATGGAAGATGGCAAAGGTTGCTGTTTTATCAACAATTATCTAAAACAGGGCAGTTACAACGGACATCAATGGCTGTTTGCTCAGCTCTTGTCAATTTTCTCACTAAACGTCAACTTTATACTAAAAACTCATCAGAGATGCCGTCATCCTATGTGGCAAATAAGAAAAACCTACAAGTGATCATAAATGGTGCAAGGGGAACATCTAAGTATGCTTTCCATAAGAAATAGGATCGTGATTGACTGCCCTGCTGTCAGGTGGACATCTTGTGCCTACCTCTAAAGCATGTCTTCTGCAACACTATTAAGTACGCAGTTTATCGTTAGTTCTCAAGCTATAGGGCCCTTCATTATACGTCCCTCTAAAATTGGTTGGCATGCTCGTGCCATGTCTGGAACGTTCAGTTCACTTAGCAGCATGTAAGCTCAGACCCAGGTGCCAGGAGTTGGATGTGGCTTTATCTCCCCACCCAATTAACCCAGCATCTCTCATCACCCATGCCTTCTGGCATGAAGATTGTCTTTGAACTTGGCCTTGCAAAGTATCCTTGTCTCTGAGAATATATGGGAGTACATGCTCTCACTATCGTTGTTCCAGGACTCCAAGCTCAACTCCATTTCCATCCTTGGCTCACAAGACCACGATTTGGCTTATTCTGCAGCATTTAAATGTCTTAAACGAATAAAACTTGGCACTCTTGCTTGACTTTCCTTGCCCCTTAATAACGGATGATTCATCATTCTCATGTTCACTGCTTTCAAGAATAGATAACCATCGTTGGCTGCTTCTGTTTTGGTGTCAGGCCAGACAGCCTCACCAGGCTTTTCCACGATTTCAGCTTATTCGTGCTGCAACACAATTCTCTGCCTTTCCTCTGCATGGGTCTGGATTTACTAAAATTCATGACATTGATGTCCAGCTTCTATACAGTGGCCACTTTGCCTGCATTCTATTCACTACTTATAGCCAGCTTCTATGATGACTTGGTCTACTTGTGTTTCAGCGTCTGTACAATTATTGAACAGTTGATTTTCGGTAGTACTTTGCACACATATAATCTTCTCTTTCCATACAAAGGTTTACTCAATTATTAACTTTGACATCAGTTTCTGTAAAGTCTATGCATTCTCTTCAGTCAGTATTCTCAGGGCGTCATGCTTGTCTCTTGTGACATCACAAGCTTCTGTCTTTTGCTTTTTTTCATATGCCTTTTTTGGGGAGTTCTTACCTTGAATTGTCGTCTCTTCAGAGATACATTCAATTGGGATTCTTCAGTGGATACCCTTTCTCAAGGATTTGCTGGGGTATTGGCACAACTGCTAGTGTCAAACATGGCACAGTCTCAGACTTCCAACATACAGGATGTAGGGGGGGCGAATTTCCTGCAGAGGCATGCAACTGCTCCTCTACAGAAGGAGAAATAATCCTACGTATAGGCAAGACTCAGACCAGAAGATGTCCTGGAGGGGCTCAGCCACACTAGACCATAGAGCAATTGATAGTGTTGACAGCGAGCAGATCGTTTGCAAGCCACAGGAAGGCTGGTGTCCTGAGCGGCAATGAAGCAAAGCCAAAAACTGGACAAAGATGGTAGCGAAACCATCCTGCCTGGTGTCGTGCACCAGACTGTGGTGGGCCTGGGGCACGATAAATGATGCTGAGAACAGAACGCAGCGGAGAGATTGGATCACCAACCTATGCATGAGAAGTGTGCTGACCGCCGAGCCATGTATAAAAAGGGAAGTGAACACTCTGAAGAGAAGGTAACACTGGGGAGAGGGGCAAGTGGCTGTGTCCCACAGTGCTGGAGAAACCAAGAGGGCTATGGGAGCATGGAAAACCAGAACACTGAATACGGCAGATGCCCAACCGAGGTCCCACTGCATTAAACATTTTTAAGGGCCAGAGGGCTTTGGCAAGCGCTAGAGAACTTAGTGACATTGGCATACCAGGCTGGGGAAGCCAAGCGATACGGGAGTCTGGGAAACTCGAACACTGGACAGGGTGTTAGTCCAAACATATGAGGCTATTGCAAAGAAATGAAGACACACCAGTCACGAGGAACAAATATATTAACAATAGTTTATTAGCACTCGAGCGGACTCAGGTTTCGCAATGCATGCATGCAGGCATAGAAAAAGTGAGCTAAGACATGGGGGAGTGGACGTACTTTATAAGGGTTTGCAATACCATGATGAATTTGGGCTTCCTTATCACGTGATGATGGCTCATGACCTAAAGACCTACAGATGTGGGCATTTTACCATAGTAATATATGATAGAGCACTCAACATCATCTCCCAGACAATTTACTGTCTGGAAAGGAGAGCGGAGTGGAGGTGTACATCTCGTTCCTAAAACAAGGTAACATTCATGCCACCTCGCCTTCTCTTTACTGTTATTATGTTGTGTAACCATGTATAGTTTAAGTTTATGCGCCCAGATGCCTCCGGGCAAGGTGCGCAATGCAAAAGAAATAAATACAAATACAAATACAAATTCCTTGCGCTACTTTATCTATGTTATTTCTAGACTAAAAGGTCAGTCTGTATTTCTACTCAGTAGCTCGGTCTTTCAGAACAACATATGCCATGAATTGTGCTCCACTTTACTAGTCTAGATGCACATTCACAATTAGCTACAGAAAAGGCGAGAGCGCCCAGGAAGACAGGAAGGCACCTAATTTACAGATTAGCTACATTTGTGCCAGTACCTCTAGGCTCTAATGTTAATGTTAATGTTAAAGTATATGTGTACCACGCACTATCACCACCGGAGTGGTCCCCTGGCGCTCTGGAGCCTCTGAAAAAAAGGGAAAAGGTGAGTGAGTTAGTGGGAATAAGCTGGAAAAGTGTAAGAGAGCAGTGATGTGCTGTTGGCGGCCTCAGCCCGGTGGGTCTGTTGGCTGGGCTGGGGTTTTTTACGGTCAGTGATCGTCGTGTGCTTTTTGCAAGTTTATGAGGGTCATTACAAGGTTGGAGCTAGCCATGCCGCTATTTGCGGCATGGCTACCCCAATACTGCATACCGGGTCCGGGTTCCCTGAATGGGGAAATACCGGGCTATTTGAACCTTGTAGGACCCAGTATTTCCCCATTCAGGGAACACATCACCATTCCCATTCAAGACCCCATAGGAATGGGGACCATGGAGAATGGGGACCATGCTAACGGGCTCATTGTTAGCATGCTTTTCCTTTAGCGGGTCCCGCTAGGGGCATCTGGTAAAACCCGCTAAAGGACCTCGTAATGCGGTGGTAAAGGGTTGACAGCTCTGGCACCTTTACCGGCACCGTTAACCCCTTACCGGAAACCTTGTAATGACCCCCTATGTGTGGTTTGTTTTGTTGTTGCAGTCTAGTGAGGTTTGTGTGGATTGTAGTGTTGTAGGCTTGTGGTTGTGTTTGGTTAGAGTATGAGAGGTGTATGCAGAGGGGTGAAATCGTTAGTTAGTAGATTGGTTAATTGGCATTGCTGTCCGGGAGTGAGGTGCTCACCTCTCCAGGTGGGGTGCAGGAGCATCTCTGTGTCTCTGTCCTGATCTGGGCGTCCGATACTCAGAGTCCCTTTCATACATGGCAACCACTCCCATTCATAACCTTACCCAAGTTCTGCCTCAGCCACCTGAGTGACACCTGTCTGCTTGTGGGGCAGGCAAGCGATTGCGCGTCCCTTCAAATCTGACCCAGAGAGCATTCCCAATCCAGTCGGTGCACGTCATCATCGAGCCAAGGCTACTCCATCCATATGTGGCGGGTGGTTGGCATTCATTATTTTAGTCAGTTGTTTATGAGGTTATCGCTCTCTGCTCTTTCGAAAGGTGGCACATGCCAGTGCTTGCAATTGCATCCATGGGCGGCACCTACCTTCATTCACAACTCCATATGGTCAATGCCCATGCCAATGTCCACAATTTAGTTCAAGTGTGGCAAGTGCTAACATTCACACAACTTCATACAAGTGTGGGAAGTGCTAACATTCACACAACTCCATACAAGTATGATATCTGGTAGCAATTATGGGGCGGGTGAGGTTGTTGGCTGGAGTTGGCTAGGGATACTGATTTTTTGCTAATGGGTGTCGCTTGTGTCTTATTCGATTTAGCATCATCTCTCTTGTTGTAGTACGAGTTTCTCTGGTCGGTTCTAGTTGTTGGCAGTGTCATCCTAAATGTAGTCATCCTTTCTTTGTGTTTAACGTTCGGTTGTTTCGGTTTTTCAGTTTGAATCTCTGGTGTTGAAGAGCCAGGTTTTTAGTAATTTTCTAAATTGTAGGTGGTCTTTGGTGTTTCTTAGTTCTTTTGGGATGTTGTTTCAAGTTTTTGTGACTAAGTGGGAGAAAGAGGAGCCCCCAAGTTTTTTCTTAAGGTATGGTTTTTGTTCCAGGTGGATTTTTTTGCTTGATCTGAGGAGACTCGTTGGTTTGTAGATTGTTATTTTCTTTTGTAGGAATTCAGCTCCTTGGCCACTGATTGCCCTG
This sequence comes from Ambystoma mexicanum, assembly GCF_040938575.1. Taxonomy (NCBI): domain Eukaryota; kingdom Metazoa; phylum Chordata; class Amphibia; order Caudata; family Ambystomatidae; genus Ambystoma; species Ambystoma mexicanum. The sequence goes on from NC_090924.1 coordinate 660,672,927, forward strand.
TGTGTTATGCACATTGTTTTGAAGGTGATGCAATGTTTGACTGGGAGCCAGTGCAGTGTTTTTAGGGCCGGATTGATGTGGTCTTTTCTGGATAGTTTGAGGAGCAGTCTGGCTGCTGTATTTTGGATCTGTTGTAGTTTTTTTCAGGAGGTTTTCTGGTATACCGAGATATAGGCTGTTTGCATAGTCGATTCTTGACATGATGAGGGCGACGATTGTGAGTGTTTTGTGGGTGAAGGAGAGGAAAGGCAGGATTCTTCTTGCCGTGTGGAGGAGGAAGAAGCATTTCTTGATGATTGCATTTATTTGTGGTTCTAAGGTTAGGGTGTGCCCATCAGGACTCCCAGGTTTTTTACTACCTTAGATGGTGTTCGTGCGGTTCCCATTTCCATTGGTCATGGAATGTAGGTGTTGTTCTCTTGGTTTTTGTATATAATCATGGTTTCTGTCTTTCCTGGATTGATTTTCAAGGTGTTGGCATTCATCGAGTTAAATACTTCTTTTAGACACTCGATTAGGGTTGAGTGATCGGTTTTAAGTGTCTTCGATTTTGTAGATGATTTGAGGGTCATCTGCGTAGTTGTAACATGTAATGTTGTATTTTTGGAAGATTCTGATTACTGGAGTTTGGTAGATGTTGAAGTACAGTGGTGATAGTGAGGACCCTTGTGGTACTCTACAGTCGTTAACTTGTGGGGTGGATTTGAAGGGTTTTATCCATACGGTCTCTGTTCTGTCTGCTAGGAATGATTTAATCCAGAGTAGTGCCATGTCCGTTATTCCTATGTCTTCAAGTCTTTTGGTTAGGGTGTCATGGCTAACCGTGTCAGCTGCGGAGAGGTTGAGCAGAATCAGGGCTGAGGTTGTGTTGGAGTCCGCGTTAGTTTTTAACGTCGTCCCAGATGGATAGTAGTGCTGTTTCTGTTCCTCTTGTGGGTCTGAAACGACTTGTGCTTGGTCTAGCAGGTGTTTTTTTTTTCTACGTGTTCTGTGGTTAATTTGTATACGTAGGTTTTAAGGAGTTTTGCTAGGTAGGGAATGTTTGAAATTGGCCTGTAGTTCGAGAGCTCTTTCGCCACTTTGTTTTTTTAAAAGCGGTTTGGTATATGCTGATTTGAAGGCTCTTTGTACAGTTCCTGTTGCTAGTTAAAGATTTAGGAGGTTTCTGTAATATTCTCATGGCGTTCCTTGTGCGAGGATTGATTATTAGATGTCAGGGGGGCAGGGATCCTTAGGTGATCCTGCTTTCTTGCTGTTTTTTTTACCAACAAGACACATGCCTCTGCTGATATTTCAGGAAAGTTTTGGAGTTTGTGCTGTGGCTCTGTGTTAGGTCCGGTTGGTTGAATGTTGTGGTTGGTTGGTCTGTTTTGAATGATTTGTCGGCTGTTCTTGATTTTGTTCTTGAAGTGGTCTGCAAAGTTTCTCTGAGGGGGTTGGGGTGTTGTTGCAGCCTGGTGGGTTTCTCATTTGTTTAATGATGTTGAACATTTCTTTTTGTGTGTTGGTGGCATTGGTGATTCTGTCATCACAATGCCTTCTCTTCACCTTTTGTATTTCCTTCTTGTATGCGCTGATTTGTTTCTGAAAAGTATTTTTTTGCCTGGGTTGTATTCTTTCCTCCATTCCAGTTCATCTTCTTGTTGTCCTTTTTCTTGGTGCTTACTTGTGGGGTGAACCATTTTGCCATTGCTCTTTTTTTTGATGGCGTGAATGGTTTTTCCGGGGCGATCTTATCAATTTGATCAGCAATCCATTTGTGTAGTAGCTCTGCTTTCTTGTCTAAGTCAGCCAGCTCTAGTTCTGTAGTTGAGGGTTTGGTCTTCTCCAGTTGTTCGTATAGGTTGCTTGCTTGGACGCTTTTCCAGTTTCTTTTTGTTGTGGTTGTGAGTTTGGGGGATTGGATGCATATTTCAGTTGGTAGTCTGATCACGAATGGGATGATGAGATGGTCGCTCCACAGTATTCGTATCAGTGGTGCCGTGGTGATATGCTTTTCCTTGGCAAAGATTGCATCAAGGGTGTGTCCTGCCGAGTGTGTTGCCCCTTTGACCAGCTATCATAGTTTCAGGGTTGTAAGTTGTCCAGTCAGTGAGTTTTGGGAGTTGGCGTTACTGTCTTCAAACCAGATGTTGAAGTCCCCCAGGATGATTAGATGTTTGTGCTTGATGGCTATGTTAGTGATGGCTTCTCTGAAGTTATCGACAAAGGTTGCATCGTATGTCAGTGGTCTGTATACCAGGATGAATGTCATGTTGGTTTTCGGGTTTGCTGATAGGTGTATGACCATAGTTTCACAGTTGCTGATGCTGAGATGACAGTCTGTTTTTATTTTCAGGTGTCCTTTGAATGATATTGCGAGGAATCCTCCTGTTTTATTATTTCTGTTTACTTGAAGGCATTTGAAGTTGTTTGGGAGGCAGCTTTGGAGTGTTATTTTGTAGTTGTCATCCAGCCATGTTTCTGTGATGAATAGGATGTCAATGCCATTGTCATTGAGTAGGTCGAAGATCTCTGTCGAGTACTTTGACATGGATCTTGTGTTTATTAGATTGCATTGGAGTTTAGAGGTGTAATTTGGTTTGGGCTTTATTGTTGGTGTTGTCTTCTGATCAGTGTTGAGGTTTCCTTTGTGGTCGATCTCTAGTTGAGGTGTTGGTGCAGTTGCATCTGTGTCATCGAAAAGTTCTTCTAGCTTCTGTCTTGGGTTATTGTTGTCATCAGGTTCTTCTTCCAAGGATTGTGGGTGTCGAGAGGAAGTTCCTCATGTTTTGGTGATGTAAGGTGTTATTGCGTCGATTATGGTTTTGTTGTTTCTAGTGTTGTCCATCCTTCTTCTGCGTGGTTGTGTTTGGTTGTCTGTTGTTGCTGATTCTAGCATTGGGTTGGTTCTTTCTGGTGACCAGTTGTTTTCGAGGTATGGAGTTAAATAGAGGGATTTGTGTCTTCTCTCAGTGTTGGTTCAGTTTCGTTCCTGTCTGTGGGAGTGTGTTCTGCAGTTGTGGGTCTTTGTTGCTGTTCTGGTGTGTTTGTGCTTTCTTTGCTTTTCCGTTCTCATGGTGTAGGTTCGTTGCGTGGCATTTTATGCTTGCAAGTTGTTTGGTCTTTATTTTGTTTGTTGATGCTGAGTTGATTTTTTGCTTTGGTCTTGCTGTATAGTGGTGTACTACTGGGTGTAGAGAATTGTCTGTTATAAGTTTGGGTCCTGTCTGTAGTTGGTGTTGTCACCTGCCGGCTAGTTCATTAGCTGTCTTGAGTGAGATAGGGGAGGTAGGTAGAGTTATATCGTTGGGTGTTATCGTTGGATGTCCTTAATGTCTGTCTCCCTGGAAGAGGTTCACTACAGTGAGCTATCTATGAGGGGTTTAAGAAGGATAGGTACCAACTACAGAATTGTCCTAATGGGCGTAACTATAAATCACTGTGTCATCTTATGAGGCATGAGCCCCTAATCACAATATCTCCACAGCCATTGATTTCTGTCTCATTCTACAGTAATGCTCTCTAGGTGTGAGTTGGTCAGTCCCATATGAGCGTCATCAATGTGATTTGAAGTAGGGCACTGCTAGATTCGAGCGTCCTGTATAGTGGGAGAGAAGCCTATGCCTAACAGGTGAAATGGGTGTTGTACTAAACACAGCTATGTTTGAAAGACAGGTGACAAAAAATAAAATAAAAATTACAATACTAAACACGGCTAGATTTGAGAGTGCTTTATAGTGGAAGAGAGGCCTACAGTCAACAATGCAAACTGAATATCAGACAGTGCAGTTTGAAATGGGATGCAGCTAAATAGTAAGTCCTGTAAAGTGAGAGAAAGGCCTACGGTCAACAGACCAATTGGGTACAGTACCAAACAGTTTGATTTTACAGTGTCGGAGAGGGGGAGGCATTGGGAAATATTCACAGTGATTTACATAAGTTTTCTAGGCATTTGGGCTTTTAGGGTAGAGTCATTTTTCTAATCCTCACCCAGGCCACTCCTACCGTACACGTCCAAGTTGTTGTTGGTTGATGGCTGGCTTCACCTGCAGACACCTGATGACACTTTCTGGAGCCGCCTCTGTAGGAGCCACCCTTTTCCTTGGGGCCCTTCGCCACAGGGCCTGCCAGGCAGAGGGCTGCCCTCGTAGGGTCAATTAAGAGCAGGAGGAACAACCAATCAGAGGCCGTCGATGGGGTAGGAGGCGGGATACACGGGGAAACCAGGAAGGAGATGCCAGTGACTACAAGGCACACAGGGGCTATAAAGGGGCCTAAGGTTGAAAGACAAACAATGTGCTCAGCAGTTTCAGCATTCCTGTGCAGGGGCATGTTAGAGAAGTTTCTGAGGCAGTGATTTTGAGAATTCTCACAGCGTTCAGAATGAAAACTCGGAATAAGAGCAAAACAACCAAGATGGCGTTTGGAGGCTGTGATAGCGCTGTTGTCTATCAATATAGACAACAGTGACAACCCTGGTTGCTCCAATGACGATGATGATATGCTTTTCAATGTGTACATGCTTACGCCAACATTATAATGCAAAATGGATATGTTTTTACAAACCCTCCATTTGGCCTAAATCAACACATTGCTATAATTATGTGACCATGTATCATTATCATCATCATCAGAACAATCATCCACACTGATAGACATAAAATGTTTGATAGTGACATCCTGCATGATCAAAGCATTAGTTATATTTACAGGAAGATGAGGACCAGGTTTAAGTTTAATTAGGGATCTAGAACAGCAGTCACCTAGTGCAGCACCTAGAATGGGCAGATATTGTATGCAACATCAGCAACATAGTATTACCCCAATGATAACAAAGTGCTGAGAAGATTTTCCATTCCCAGGTTCTGAGCAAATTCCAGACCCATGTTTCTAAGTCCCAATTCCCTTCGGAATGTGGACTTCAGTACTAAGTGTATGTAATCGTTTGATCGCTCGGAACACTATAGGGGAGGAGTCAGGCACGAACACGCAACACACGGACACAACCATTTTACATACACCACCACGCTCAGCCAACATTACGTCTAAAACCATCCTATTCTGAAGAGCCACTGATCTAATTGCTCTTTAGTCCAATGTCATGTTAAACAATATTTCAGTAGTTTCATTGATAGTGTTCTCTAACACTCTAGCCAATCTCCTAATATCCTGTGAGTTTATGATTTGGCCCCACAAAGGAACCATGGCATTCGCTACATCTCACAAAACCTGGAAGGGGGTATCATTATCTAGTATCCTCCTAGGGTGATGCTTAAGTATGTCTGCAGTTGATGTGACATAAACTCCTGGAAGTAATATCCCCAGATAACAAGTCAACTTTCAATCTTTAGGCAATCATGGATAGGCTTCCTTTCCACAAACAACTAAATGGGTCCCCCAATGTATAAGGGTCTATTCATGTTTACCAGAACCGCAGTGTTCACACATTTATCATATTTGCCCATATACCGGAAACCTTCTTTTCGCAAACAAAAGGGAACTGGGACCAGAGAGCACTTGGAGGGTTCCATTGCCAAAACCCTAAACAAGAAAACTATTTCATAGAAGTTTAAATATTGTGAAATCACACTAAGAAAAACTCTTTCTCTTTAAAGAATGGAAAGTATTGGATGTGTGTGAAGATTTGCTACTTGCCATTCAAAACCTGCAAAGAGACTTGAGAACTGTATTGTGAACCTTGTCCATTTGAAAACCCCTATTTGGGAGGAAACACAAATAATGTGGCCAAGCAAAGCTTGGGTGGAGAGGCTATTGCTCTGGTCTATTTGTGTTACTTTTTTCTCCAAGTGGTAGGGCCAGATAGCAAGTAGGTGCTTTGATGGATGCCTATATTAATGTGGTCAGTTAGTTTAGTTTATTTAATTTGTTATGGATAGGCAAATACCCTCATAGCAATAGGGTGATATATGTGTTTTTATGTTAAATTAACTAAAACCTTTTGAACATGCTGAGCCCTAATCCGACTCATTCTTCTGGTTCACCACAGGATTCACTTAATTTTCAATTTAATTGTAAAATGGATGACAGAGACCTGCTGGTGTTAAATTCCGCCAAGACTGAATCTCTCCTTGTCTCAATGAGAATAACATTAGAAACCACTTCCTTTAAGTGCTTATTTATTTATGTATTTATTTAATTAATTGTGCATTTGTGTGGCCCTTATACATCAAGTAAATTGTGCTTCAAAGTGTTCACAGGGCAACATGGAGGGAACATGGGAATGAAAATCAAATAAAACAAGGAAAGATAGAGGCGGACCTCCTAGGCTTTGTGAGCATTCAGAACGTGCAAGTGCAGAGAGAAAGAAGGGATAAGGGAGAGGGAATAAGTGCTTTGTGTACCAGGAGGGAAGTGCTAGGGATTAAGCATCTGTAAGTGCCTGGGTGAGCGGTTGGCTGCCAATAAATAAATAAGTGCTGGCCTCTTGTGGAATATCCAAGGCAAAATTACTGAATCCTGAGATGAATTTAAAACACTGCTAGTAATATTCGACTTCAAGTTCACATTGGTGAAACACACACAACATAAGTGACACTTCTTATCATCTAATGTTCCTTTGAAAAATCAAATTGTTCACTATCACAGCATCTTCGTCGTATAATTTAACCATCATGGGTTCAAATGTGGACTACTGTAATTCACTATTATTACGAGAACCAACATCTGTAATTAATTGTCTGCAGATTATGATGAATTCTCCTGCCAGAATAATTACTAATACCTATATTTCATTTATTTATTGGTTGTTTATAAAGCGCCTTTATAAGAAATGCTTCCCATTCAATTTAAATTACACTAGCTACCAAAGTGGTCAAGGGTCACATTCAAAACCTTTACCTGAACCATAAAATCAGGTATGGGAATGTTCTGGGATACTTCAAACATTATTTTAAAATATATACCACAAATATATATTTATGATCTTTAGGTAAATTCCTAATTGTTGTACAAAGTGTTAAGCATGCTTGCACCATAGAACATTCTTTCAATTATATGCTATGATATGATGTGGCATTTATAGCGCGCCTGTACATAAGTGTTTCTAGGTGCGACAAGACAAGGAGTGGGAAACAAGTGAGGACAAAATAATGATTTTACTAGGACTTGTGTCATTCAGATCCCGCAAGTGCAGGGAAGAGGGACAGGGAGAAGTGCTAGAGGGGAGTTCAAGGGGGAAGTGCAGTAAACTCACAAGTGCAGCCAGCGGGTGGCTCATAAGTGCAGATAGAAGGGACTGTAGGGTTTCAGATACAGACCCTTAAGTGCTGGGGAGCTCAGAGGCAGTAAGGGGGCAACTGGACATGAAGGAGCCTGGTCCCGAGTTTAGAGAGTGACCAGGTGAACAGTGCATGGAGCAGCCGGGTGCATCAGCAGGGGAGAGGAAGAGAGAAAGCGTAAGCGAAAAGGAAGGTCTTGAATTGCTTCCAGAACTGGAGGTGGATCTGCTCAAGTTTGAGAGAGGCAGGGAGGCTGTTCCAGAGGGAGGCCCCAGCCGAGGAGATAGATGGCCCCATCTCTCTGGTTGGAGAAGCATCTGACCCTCAGAGAGTTGGAGGTGGATGAGCGGAGAGCTAGAGAAGGAAGAGGTTGTGGAAGAGAAAGTTGGAGTTAGAACGGTCCCAGGCTTCAGAAAGCCTTGTGGATAATTAAGAGGGTCTTGAAGTTGATCCTTACAGCCACAGGGAGCCAGTGAAGAGATTTCAGAGCTGGAGCGATACGATCCCTGGGCTTGGGGTTGAGGATAAGTCTTTCAGTCCTGTTCTGGATAAGTTGTAAAGGTCTAAGAGTCAAAGCAGGAAGATTTAGAAAGAGGCTGTTGCAATAGACAGAGAGAGGACCAGAGCTCTGGAGACAGTTTGCTTCTGGGGGAAAGAGAGAAAAGGAATAATACTTCTGAAGAGGTGCAGATGATAGTATGACTTCTTAGGGATGTCAGAGATGTGAGAAGGAGCGGATGGAGTTGAAGATGACACCAGGGTTCTTAGCCTCACAGGAAGGAGCAGGAAGAAGACCCAGAGTGGGCGGCCAGAGAGAGAGAGGAAAGGAGGGAGCAGGTGTCCCAATGAGGAGGATCTCAGTCATACTGGCATTAAGGCAGAGATCGTTGGCAGCACCCCATTCCTGAATTGCTTCCAGACAGCCTGGTATGAGAGAAGAAGCAGAGGTGGCTGAGGGGAACCTGAAAGAGAGCTGATTGTCATCCGCATAACATTGAAAATTGGAGCAGAAAGTAGCCATGTGGTGGGCAAGAGGCGCCAGCTTGTGGTTGAGGAGCCAGGGAGAGAGGTTAGACCCCTGGGGAACACCACAAGTAGAGAGAGAGAGACAGGAGAGAGGAAAGACCCCAGTTGGAAAGGAGGTCCACCAGGCCGGGGGCTGATCAGTAATACCAAGGTTGTCCCAGAGATGATTGAGCAGGATGGCATGGTTGACCGTGTCAAAAGCAGAGGATAGGATAAGGAGAATGTGGTCAGAAGGGATATTAGAGTCAAGATTGGAGAGCAAGTCTTCACAGGTGTTCAGGAGAGCAGTTTCCATGGTTTTGACAGCTCTGAAGCCAGACTGGTGGTCATGGAGGTAACCATCAGATTCAGTATGTAGATTAAGATGGGAGATGGCCAGATTTTCCAAGAGTTTGCCCGGGAAAGGAGTGATGGAGATTGAGCGATGATTAGCTGGAGAGGAAGGATTGGCCAAGGACTTCTTTAGAAGGGGGTGCACAAGAGAGTGCTTAAGGGGATAGAGGAAAGTTCCAGTGGCAAAGGAGTGATTGCAGAAATCGGCCAAGGCTGGAGCAAAGTTGCTGATATGGTCCTTGATAGTTCTGGATGAGCAGGGGAGAAACTGGTTGATGAGTCTTTCATGGATCAGACTTGTCTACAAACATCCTCAGGGGACAACAAGAGAAAGGAGGTGGAGAGAAGGCCTCCGATGGGCCAGGAGTGGTAGAGGAGGAGAAAGATAAGGTAGAGGAAGAGAGGGTTGACAGGATGTCTTCAATTTTAGTAGTGAAATGAGAGTCCAGGTTCGTGCAGAGGGCCTGGAAGTCAAAAGGAGAGGTAGAGACTGCAGCAGGATTGGCCAGTTCCTTGCAGATTTTGCAAAGTTCGGCTGAATTTGTTAGGCTTGGATGTAGGCTCTCTTCTAAGAGAGGACAGAGAGTCTGTACTGCCTTTGGAGCAGGCGGCAGGGGGTGTGCCCGAGTCCCTCCACTTCCTCTCCGCTGCCCTACACTTGCGTTTAAGAATGGCAAGGTCGGAATCGTACCACGAGTTGCACTTGGATTTGTGAAACTCACTTTGAGAAGAGAGGTATCCTACTCAAAACCATCTCGCCTTCTGCAGAAATAAAACATCTGGCTGTTTTCATAACAATCCAGAATCCCTAGATCCAGCAGAGCCTCTCTCTCTTCTGATTGGTACCTAGGTTTTGAAAGTGTTGGAATTGCACTTCGATAGCCATCTAACTCTTTAGTGCCATACAATTACAGTGGGGAGGACATGGATAGAGGAAATCGGGCATAATATGAATTCTTGAGGAATGTCCACTGGAGGTCCACTGGAGGTTGTGGAGTCCTATGACATGGAGATATAGGAGATCTCCCTGTTCATTACAGTGTCCTTCAAACCAAAGGTGTAAAGAGCTTGAAGGAGACTGGGATGTTCCACAGTGTTGAATGCAGTAGACATGTCTAGAAGGATGAGAATGAAAGAGCGATTAGAGTAGGGGGAAGAGGCACGAAAATGTGTGACTTCGATGAGAGAAGTGAGAACATTGGAATCCATATTAGAGCTGGTTAGCAAGTGAAATGTGCTTTACGTGAATGGGCTGTCAAGGGTAAGGAAAGCAGGACTAACACTCTGTGGAATTAATGGTAAAGCATGCCAAACTATATATTTGAACACCAAATTGGTTGCCTGGCCAAATAATCATATCATCTTTAACAGCTATTTTCAGATTAGGATTATTGCTCACCATAACCTCAAAAACTAATAGACAGAGAAGACACCAACAAGCATACAGTCACTGGAGATGCTCATATATCATGGGTGAAACACTTGCTCCTTACTTAGGAAACATAACCCGAGGAGGGGGTGCATCACCGGTAGGGTAACACCCCTGGGGCCATAGTTACAAACTCGAGCCAAGCAAGGGCTTGAACATAGCCCTCTGGGCATTACACTACTGGTAATGCCCCCCTCCAAGAGTTCTATTGCCATTAGTACCCCAACACGTCATACTGGTTTACTAATAGCAGTTTTTCTCAAGTTAAGAAATGGCACTGTGACCAATTCTCCACTTGTGAAAAAAAGCAACAAAAAAAAAAGGCCACCAGGGATTGGGGAGAAAGGACTACATGTAGTCCTTTCTCCCTTTCCCTGGTGGCCATTAAAACAAATGTAAAAAAAAGTAAACAAAAAAAATGTCCACCAGGGATGGGGTGAAGGGACTACATATAGTCCCTTCTCCCTTTCCATGGCAGCCACTCGTGGAGAGAACTCCGGGACTCCCCGCCTTGCTGGACAGGTAAGGCCCAGGCGAGGGCCAAAGAGCTTGCTTTTTACAAGCTCATTGACCCTGGCCAGGTACTAATTTCTAATATAATTCCCACACTCATGTTCAAGCTGAAAAAAATCACAGAACTCAATTAAAGAAAAGGAATTACACTGGCCTAAAAGGTTTAATGGATTGAGTGGTAAGTGTAATGTAAGTGGTCCTTCTGGCACTATTGGAGGCCTTGCTGCATGTGGCTCTGTTAGAAAAAGTGTGGTGGGGGGTCATTGCTGGGATAAATGGAGCGGCAGATGAGAAACCTATGGTGTTGATGGGTACAGGCCAGGAGTATCCGTTTACAGTGCACCAATTTGCTTTCAATGGGTTTGGTGAAGACACATGGGTGTATGTTATCCAAAGGGAAGAGCACGCGATCTGACAGACTACAGCGCTCTGCACTTTGCTTTTAAGATTGGATTCCTCTACTTGTCTAAAGTTGGCCAACAAGGATTTTCAAAGGATACTTTAAATGAGTCCCTAGCATTATTATATTGATTTTTGTTACAGACAACGGGAAAACGCCTTGATGTACTTGACTTTAAAAATATTTCCAGCATGTATAAGAATATCAATTGTGCTTATAAGAAACAACGGGACAATCACAGAATAATCATTTGTCAGTTGTCCGGAATGTTAAAAAAACATGTGTGCAGGCCTTTGTCCCTGGAGATGGTCTCCAGCAGGCCATTGGGAGACCCACTCCTTTTCTGTAAGCTTCACAGCCCTTGCACAGATCCCACTGCAGAGTAAACCAATTAGAGTGAGGGCTTTGATGCCAGCTTGGAGATGCTAGATCAGTCTGACTTTGAGTGAGCCAAGTTCTCACAGTCACACAAAGGATTGATGAATTATCCAACACGTCTTTGTAATGCACGTGTGCCGTTACAGATCCCGCAACAGCCAAGTTGCTCGGGATTTGCCAAATCCATGAAATTACACACAAACATTTGAAGAGAACACACATTGCATAGATTGCTATGTAATTGAAAATGCTCTATTATTTAACTACATCTGAAGGTTGCTGCCAAAAAATTAAGATATGGCCACTTGAAGCGCAAGTGAACGGAGCTGCCAATTTAGCAAATATGCCAACAGCTGTCTGAAATACTGATATCATTTGGGTGGATTTATTTCAGTTTTTCAGTAATGTATTCCCTTCATTTCATTTTAAATATAATATTTTAAAATGTACCTTTGCTTTGTACTAGTGTTACATGGAGAGAGGTTTTGCTAAAGAAGGCCCTCTATAAAAAACACAAAATCGTTCCTGGATATTTGTTAACCAATGGCGTTGTGCTTAGCCAGCTTCAAAATAGGAACATGTATAGGAGTAGGGACATCATGCCAATAGTGTTTTGAGTGTCCCTTCTTTTTATGTGTCCTTTAATTTGACAAGCATCCTATCACATTGGCCAGCCACATGATGGAGGGTTTGTTTATAGTAATAGACGGTAGATCAACGCCATCTTCTCAGATCAAGGTGCAGGCAGGGAATGTCCACCAGTTCAATCTTGTTATGAGTAAGACCTTTAAGCTGATGTCATGATCTCTGCTTCCAAAAGGTCAGGGTTTTCCCAACTCCCTTGGAAGCAGATTCATAACCCAGGTTCCGAGTGCCAACCAGTCCCAATTGGGACCTTTTGGACCCAGTCCTGGCGCCAGTGGCACCAGGCTCATAAATATGCCCAGTCCCAGCGCTGGAAGCGCCGGGCTCATAATGCTTGGGTGGACTTGCCTGCCAGTTGAGCCTCTGATCCTCTTCTGTTTGGAACTACTTTTCCTGTTGGGTGGGGCAGGAGCCACTCCCTAGGTTCAGAACACTGGAACTCTTCTGGAAAGCAGGAACTCTTTTCTTACCTAGGCGTGGCTGTGGAAGGAGACACCTAAGCACTACAGGAGGCTATTTAAACCACACCCGATGGATGAATCTTGCTTTGCGTTATTCTGCATCCTCTGCAGCAGAACGCTCATCGTGTCTTCTGCATCTGATCCTGGGCCTAAGGAAAAAGGCTTACCATCCTGAATCCAGTCTTCAGCAACACCTATAAAGACAAGAAAGAACAGGTTAGCATTACGGTCTTCAGTGACAGCTCTTCACTTACCTGGGCTATCGGCTGTCACCAACGCCTCGCGCTGCATTCTGAAAGACAAAGGCTTACCTACTCTTCGTGCGCTCCGGAGGTCTTCACACTGCATTCCGGCATCTGAAAGACAAAAGCATCCAACTCTTCGCACGCTCCGGAGGCCTTCGGCGCTGCATCCCGCATCTGAAAGACAAAACATGGTGCGTTTAAAGACATTGGGGAACTTTAATACTCATGTGCCATTACTCCTTTCCACATCTAACCCAGTGGGTATTCCGGCACCCTGCAGCCGCTCCGAACTTGTACCTGCAAAATAAAAAGACAGTTAGAGCGCATCGTGAAGCAGGCAACAAGCGCTTACTTACGTGCTTCCAGGCGCTTCTATTCATCACACGGGCTCCATCTTCAACTCACTTCAGCCCGTCATCCACCATCGCCGGAACCCTGCAAAACAAGAGACATCATTACTAAAGACTTTAAAGACATTAGAATTACTCGAAACTTACCGTTCGTGCAGTAAACGACGGACAGCAGTCCTCTGAAGTCAAGAGGCCTGCTCCCCTTATCCAGTGAAGAAACTGGTTACAGCACCCTGCCCCGAGGCAGATGGAGAGCACAGCGTTCACTTACCTAAGGTGAGAGCGTTAACCTTCGGGGTTCTACAGGAGAAGAGAAAGGGAAGAAGAGAGAGACATTCAATAACCCAGTTCATTAATCCCATATTTTCTATCTGCAGACATCTTACCCTTCGAGTCAAACATACAGTGCACAGAGGTCCAGCCCAAAGAGCCAGCCGTGTGTTACACATCACCTTTGAAGATACGGTATACGCCCAGTCAAGACCAGCGCCTCTACGGGAATCAGGTGAGCGTTACAGAACGCAAAGCCTACCACAAAACTCCCGTCCAGGCGCTATGGAAACCTCGGATACCGACCAACTAGCCCAGTTACTTGGGGAACTAAGGGCAGAAGTGCATGCAGCCTGTCAGGAAACGAACGCTCTAAGAAGGGAACTGATTATTTCCAAGGAGCGAACAGATGATCTCGCTAGACAATTGCTACAGTCACAAGCCGGACAGACCCCGTTACCCGCATCTGGGGGAAATCTTCCTTCTACATCCTCTATGAATCCAGTGCAGATCAACCTACCTGGGAATGTACCTCTGGCTCCGCCCGAACGATTTTCTGGTGACCCAAAGAGGTTTGCAGTATTTATCAATCAGTGCCGGTTGCATTTCTTATGCCGGCCAGCAGCCTTTCCAACTGATCAAGCTAAAGTAGCTTTCGTGCTTTCGTACCTTAGTGGCAATGCGGCAGACTGGTCGATCCCTCTAGTAAATCAAGATGATCCGGTCCTCCATGATTTTCAAGCTTTTCAGCTCAGTATGGAAAAACTGTTCGCAAGACATTCACAGGGGCAGGCCTTGGACAATGAGCTTCTTTCGTTGCGACAAGGTAATCAAGACCTTTTGGCTTATATTGCGTCTTTCAACAGACTGATAGTGGAAACTCAATGGCCTGAGGACAAAAGGATTACGCTGTTTCATAGAGGTCTACGTGGAGAGCTCAAAGATGTGTTAGCCCAAGTAGTGAATCCCCCACAAGATTGTTCGGACTATATAGACTTAGTCGTTCAAATAGATCACAGACTGCAGAACAGGAAGGCCGATCGTTCCAAGTTTGATGCTCGAGTATTTTCCAAACCGCCAACTCCTTCCAAAGGAGTAGACTCCGGGGAACCCATGCAAATAGGGGGTCTGAAAGGTCCTCTAACACAAAAGGAGCGGGAAAAGAGAAAACAGTTGCAATTATGCCTCTATTGCGGAAACTCAGGGCACTTTCTTCGAGACTGTCCGGTGAAACCTGCTAAGAAGGCAGTAGGAGCTGCAGTTACCAAAGTTACAAACTCTGAGCAGGGAAACGACCTCGCCCGACAAGAATAGAGGTCCTCTTGCCGAGCGTGAAAACCAGTTCCGTGACCTCGCATTTCGTGATACCTATGGTCCTCATTAGCCCTGATAATCCGGATCGATTGCATGCAATTGAAGCTTACGTCGACAGCGGTGCCATCGGCAATTATGTGGATCATGAAATGGTTTTGAGGATGAATCTAACTCTTTGTCCCAAGGCTGTAAAGGACGTCATTACTACGGTGGATGGTACGGAGATAGCCTCCGGGCCAGTAACGCATACCACTCAAGAAGTGACGCTAATAAGTCAAGATGGACACCATGAGAAGATCGTGTTCGATGTGATCAAGGCCCCTCAGTTTCAGATTATTCTAGGAATACCTTGGTTAGAGAAACACAATCCTCTGATCGATTGGCGAGCAAGAACGGTCCAGTTTCCAGAATGTGTCTCTACTTGTCACCCTCCACCTGGTGTTGCACTGGCAGCAATTTCTTCAGAGACTCCCCAGTTACCTCCCGAATACCAAGATGTTTTCCGGAAGGATCAGGCTAACTCTCTACCTCCTCATAGGTCTTATGACTGCCAGATAGACCTGATACCTGGATCTACTCCTCCTTGTAGTAGAAATTATGCCCTCACCGAGCCTGAGAACCTTCACCTTCGACAATACCTGGATCAATACCTGGCAAATGGGTTTATTCGTCCTTCCAAGTCCCCTGCTTCTTCAGCTTTGTTCTTCGTTCCAAAAAAGGAAGGAGACCTTAGAACTTGTATAGATTATCGCTCCCTGAACCAGATCACCGTTAAAAATAGATGTCCGTTACCTTTGATCCCTGAACTCCTGGACCAAGTCAGAAAAGCATGCATGTATACAAAGCTGGATCTTAGAGGAGCTTACCACTTGGTACGAGTAAAAGAGGGCGATGAATGGAAGACGGCCTTCCGCACCAAGTATGGGCTATTTGAATATCAGGTCATGCCCTTCGGACTTTGCAATGCCCCGGCCGCCTTTCAATATTTTATGAACGATGTCCTCAGAGAGCCCATAGATGTGTGTGTTGTTGTTTACATTGACGACATCCTCGTTTATTCTTCATCGGAATCTGAACATCGGAAACACGTGAAAATGGTCCTCAAAAGATTGCGTCAACACAAACTTTTCACTAAGTTGGAAAAATGTGTTTTCAACGTGACTGAAGTTGAATTCTTGGGATTCATATTATCACCTGGCGGAGTGCGTATGGATTCAAAGAAGGTCGATGCAGTTCTCAAATGGCCATCACCATCCTCCGTAAAAGGTGTGCAAAGCATGTTAGGCTTCGCTAACTTTTACCGCAGGTTTATCCCCGAATTCTCTCGAATAGTCCAGCCCATCACTGCCTTGTGAAAGAAAAACAAACGTTTTGAATGGTCTACCGAGGCGGAACAAGCTTTCCAGGATTTGAAGACTAAATTTATCTCTGCACCAATCTTAAAACACCCTCGCCCCGAACTCCCCTACATCGTGGAAACTGATGCTTCAAGCCTTGCCATGGGGGCAGTTCTATCACAAAAGGACCCGGTAACCAATCAGTTGCATCCCGTGGCATTTTGGTCCCGCAAATTCTCGCCTCCTGAAATCAATTACACGATTACTGACAAGGAACTTCTGGCTATCAAGTCTGCCTTTAAGGCTTGGCGGCATTATCTGCTGAGGGCCCGACACACCGTTACTGTGATTACGGATCACCGAAACCTGCAATATTTGAAAACCGCAAAAGCCCAATCCTCTAGACAACTCCGTTGGGCATTATTCTTTGCCGAGTTTGACTTCATAATTACCTATCGACCTGGTACAAAAAACGGTAAAGCTGATGCCCTTTCTCGGATGGGAGTGGAAGAACACTTGATCAACCCTAAACCTGTACCAATCATTCCCGAACAAAGAATTCTGGGTGTAATCGCCACACAATCCATAGAGGAAGTTATGGATAAAGCCAGGCAACTTGTAACTCCAGCAGACATACAGAATTGGCATCTGCAAGGAAAGGACTTTGCAGTAAAGGACAACTTATTGTATTTCCAAGAACGATTATACCTACCCAGCACAGGTTTACAGAAAGAAGTAATCTCTTGTTATCACGATTCTTTAATGGAAGGACATCCCGGTATAGCCAAGACCTCAGAAAAGATCAAGCGCTACTTCTGGTGGCCGTCTTGGAAAAAAGATATCAGAGACTTTATAATGTCCTGTGGAGTATGCGCCCAAAACAAGAGTCAAAAGGAAAGACCAGCAGGCCTCTTACGCCCTATTGACATCCCACCTCGCCCTTGGCATACGCTTTCTATGGACTTCATCACCGATCTACCTCCATGCTCCGGATACAATATGATTCTAGTAATCGTGGACTTATTCTCCAAGATGGCGCATTTCATTCCGCTCAAAGGCTTGCCAACAGCAGCAACTCTGGCCCGAGAATTTCTCGAAAACATCGTCCGACTGCACGGTTTTCCTTCGGTTCTAATTTCGGATCGAGGTAGTCAATTTATTGCTCATTTTTGGCGAAGTTGCTGTTGGTCGGCTCAAATTGATGTGAGACTATCGACCAGTCACCACCCTCAGACCGACGGACAAACCGAGAGAACCAATCAAACTCTGGAACAGTATTTACGCTGCATGCTGCAACAAACTGAAAAAACTTGGAAAGACATCCTTTGGATAGCCGAATATGCCTACAATAACTCTGTCCATTCGGGAACTGGGAAAACCCCGTTTTTTATTTTGTACGGCAGTCACCCTCGAACCTCGGAGTTGGATCCCCTCCAAGATCTTGAAACACCAGCAGTAGACTACCTGCATTCTACAATCACCCAAGCCTTTAAGGAAGCTGTTTCTCACCTTCAAAGGGCTAAAGAACAATACAAGAAAGGAGCAGATCAACATCGGAAGGAAGCCCCTCAATATCGAGTAGGGGATCAAGTCTGGTTATCCACCAAATATCTACCTCTAAAAGGGCCACACACATTCAACCCAAGATACCTTGGTCCCTATTCCATCACTACCATAGTAAACCCAGTAGCGGTCAAGTTGGACTTGCCCCCGCACATGAAGATACATCCGGTCTTCCACGTCTCTCTATTAAAACCCGTGCAACCTCAAACCCGACTAACTAAATCTCCAAAACCTATCCTAGTTGATGGGGAACTCGAGTTTGAAGTCAAAAGCATTCTGGACTCCAAGATCTCCAAATCTAAACTATTTTACCTAATTGACTGGAAAGGCTACGGCCCCCAAGAGAGATCCTGGGAACCTGCTGAATATGTCCACGCTCCTCGCCTAATCAAAAGATTTCACCGAACATTTCCTGACAAGCCAAAACCCCCGGAGAAGCCCGGTTTGGGAGGGGCCTTGAGGGGGGGTACTGTCATGATCTCTGCTTCCAAAAGGTCAGGGTTTTCCCAACTCCCTTGGAAGCAGATTCATAACCCAGGTTCCGAGTGCCAACCAGTCCCAATTGGGACCTTTTGGACCCAGTCCTGGTGCCAGTGGCACCAGGCTCATAAATATGCCCAGTCCCAGCGCTGGAAGCGCCGGGCTCATAATGCTTGGGTGGACTTACCTGCAGCACACCATGCTGCTTACTTGCCTGCCAGTTGAGCCTCTGATCCTCTTCTGTTTGGAACTACTTTTCCTGTTGGGTGGGGCAGGAGCCACTCCCTAGGTTCAGAACACTGGAACTCTTCTGGAAAGCAGGAACTCTTTTCTTACCTAGGCGTGGCTGTGGAAGGAGACACCTAAGCACTACAGGAGGCTATTTAAACCACACCTGATGGATGAATCTTGCTTTGCGTTATTCTGCATCCTCTGCAGCAGAACGCTCATCGTGTCTTCTGCATCTGATCCTGGGCCTAAGGAAAAAGGCTTACCATCCTGAATCCAGTCTTCAGCAACACCTATAAAGACAAGAAAGAACAGGTTAGCATTACGGTCTTCAGTGACAGCTCTTCACTTACCTGGGCCATCGGCTGTCACCAACGCCTCGCGCTGCATTCTGAAAGACAAAGGCTTACCTACTCTTCGTGCGCTCCGGAGGTCTTCACACTGCATTCCGGCATCTGAAAGACAAAAGCATCCAACTCTTCGCACGCTCCGGAGGCCTTCGGCGCTGCATCCCGCATCTGAAAGACAAAACACGGTGCGTTTAAAGACATTGGGGAACTTTAATACTCACGTGCCATTACTCCTTTCCACATCTAACCCAGTGGGTATTCCGGCACCCTGCAGCCGCTCCGAACTTGTACCTGCAAAATAAAAAGACAGTTAGAGCGCATCGTGAAGCAGGCAACAAGCGCTTACTTACGTGCTTCCAGGCGCTTCTATTCATCACACGGGCTCCATCTTCAACTCACTTCAACCCGTCATCCACCATCGCCGGAACCCTGCAAAACAAGAGACATCATTACTAAAGACTTTAAAGACATTAGAATTACTCGAAACTTACCGTTCGTGCAGTAAACGACGGACAGCAGTCCTCTGAAGTCAAGAGGCCTGCTCCCCTTATCCAGTGAAGAAACTGGTTACAGCACCCTGCCCCGAGGCAGATGGAGAGCACGGCGTTCACTTACCTAAGGTGAGAGCGTTAACCTTCGGGGTTCTACAGGAGAAGAGAAAGGGAAGAAGAGAGAGACATTCAATAACCCAGTTCATTAATCCCATATTTTCTATCTGCAGACATCTTACCCTTCGAGTCAAACATACAGTGCACAGAGGTCCAGCCCAAAGAGCCAGCTGTGTGTTACACATCACCTTTGAAGATACGGTATACGCCCAGTCAAGACCGGCGCCTCTACGGGAATCAGGTGAGCGTTACAGCTGAACTGATTCTTGTTCATAATGATGGGCAATCAAACGTGTTAATTGGGGTCTGTCGTTTTTGGCCGTACCATTGCATGTTGTATACTGCCAATTCGCTCTGATACTGCCAATCATTTGATCAGGAGGACCCTCCAAAAATGTGTTCCCTTTTTGATCACCGTGAACCGCGTGGGTCAATAATGGTCCATGCCCCTCCTGTGGATGTGAGTGGTCATCAGCTTTCTGCACCTGCCCCCAAAGAGAAATATCCAGGTCTTTGTCGAAGAGGATAGTGCCGTAGGACTGGGGTTTGATACCCCAGTAGGGCTAAACTCATCCCTTTATTTCCTGGAGGACAATACATTGAGTACCACAAGTAGTTAATGTGAACCTAAGATAATTGTTTGAGTTTCCTGATCTAGGAGAAAGCAGAACGTCCTGCACTCTGCACCCAAGCACGGGTAAATCCAGACTTGTGTGTTTCCAACACTTGCTTGCTGGGAGCCAAAGGCACTAAAGCAGACAAACGATTAGATATTTTACCTCAGTGAGAAGTTATTTCTAATACATTTCCCATGAGTTAAAGGAAACTCTCAACTAGCTGATTTAGTAATGGAATTACCAAATCAATTACCATGCAACAGATAGTGTCAGCCTTGAGCTTAATATTGTTAGTGTAGTTTGTGTGATGTGGCTGGTTCATGTTTCACCTGCTGTCTACATTCTTTCTCCATTTGATGTTCCAAGTATTGCAGCAATGAAATCCTTGCGACTTGGGTCCATAAAGAATGCTGGCAAGGACCCAATGGTATATTTAATACCAACTACCAATGGTTCCCCATGTAAGTAGGTCCATCACCATCCGTGCTGCATACGCATCACCCTCATATGCAAAACCACTTGCAATGGTCAGTTACAGCAGGCACCCTCAAGGGAGAACCTCACTGAGGGTTGCACTGTGATGTCTAATCAGCTTGGTGGCCTCCTCAGAAGGTCACAGCACTAGGAGGAAGACACAAGACAGCAATTGTCTCTGGTTCCTTGTAAAGATTGTCCCAGCTAGAGCTCTGCTGCGAGTGTTGCAATAATCTGTGATGCCACTGCAGTTCTCACCTACTCAACATGTTCAATGTAGCGTTCCAATGGGTGGCATCTGAGGTCTCTCATTCCTGCAGCGGCCAGTTGAGGTGCATCTGCAATTGGCGCAGTGCATTTGTGGCATGGTAAACTCGGCTATAAACTGAGCTGATCTTCTCGGCCACACCAACACAATTTTTAAAGGCTGACAATTGCTGGTAAAGTGTGGGACAACCAGATCAAAGACATTTAGAAAGCATGGGTTGTGCATTGTCTTTCCTCTTAGTAAGACAGATATTACAAGGCCATAAACAATTTGCCTCCACATCCTCCACCTTCTCAAAGATGTTAAATATGAATCATTCACCCCATGCATTATTTGTTATGTATGAGTTGCTGTTACTACCCATACAATCCCAGAGTATAATTAAAAAAATAGAGAATATTTCAAATAGAACATATTTTGTACTAGTAGCAGCATGCTCATAATCAGGCACTATGTGATGTCATCTGAATCCTTCTTGCTAGTCAAAATCATTAATTTCCTTCTTGATGTTCTTTAAATGATGCATCAGTGCTTGACTTTGACAAAAACGTTATTTTCTTTGCAATCCATCTGCGTCTGAATTTGTTACTGCATTTGTTAGGTTCGGCAGCATTTATAAAGCTCTTGGCATGGGAAGGAAGATGTTCAGCTCTGTTTGGTAAACATTAGCAAAGTTGCAAAGAGTGTGGATGATCAGCAGGGCTTTGGGATTAGGTTAGTGATGTTTTGAATCCTTCAATAGTGACAAATCGACTTCTGGCGCACCAGTGGTCCAAGGATGAATATCGGTGTCTAAACCATCAATCATCCCCACACCTCTAGTACACCAGAAGGGATCTGAACCGGTTGGGAAAACAAGCAAATTATGAACCTCCTTGTCCAATTTTGGTAACATGGATGGAACGGCAGGCTTATCTCTGAAAAGGTCACACATGGGTAACCTCCTCAGAGTGCGCTTTCCCACAACATTTTATTCATAGTTGGTAAGCTGCAGGCCTGGAACCTGTAGGTCCTACTCTAGAAATAAGTATAGGCAATAGTATAAGAAACAAAACATTGGTATATGTAAGCCTGCAGTTTACCAACTATCATTAAAATTTGGTGGCAAGGAGCACGCTTAGGCGGATGCCCGTCCGTGATATTTTGCTCAAATTTGTGATGAGGAGTGCTTGCTAATGTCCGGAGGAGCCTCAATATGGCGGAATACCTTCTGTATAGTGATGAGGATAGGGCTGCATCATTTGCACCAAGGCGCACCACAAGAAATGTGTTTAGGACCAGGCAAAATGCAACAGAAACCCTACGTCAAAAATGTGTTTGCTTAGAACGATTGTCAATAAAAGAAATCGACAAATATTGGGAACAGGCGTTGATGACAAATTATTTGGAAAATTGGAAAATCCCACAATGTTTAAGAGCTTTTATTTTCGCTAACTTTGGTAATGTAGATGATAAGGATCTGGCAGATGAATGGGAGGAGCACTATAACAGAGCTCTAAAGTAACGATAGAATTACTGGTAGAACATGCAGCCAGAGAACATGCTCGAACACAATACCAAATCAAGATGCTAAAAAGGAAATTGAAGAAATTAATAGTCTGGAAACGACCAAACAGAAAATCCTTTCCAAAATATGTGAGATATTGAAAGTCTACCAGGATGAAGTTAAACCTAGGAACTCTATGAAGTACTTTAAAGATGAGCAGACTAACAGTTTTAAACCTTTCAACCTAAGTTTGATGAACCATATAAACCTAGATCTTGAGAGGCCACACCCAACACATCACCAGGGAGCTCAGATATAGAATCAGATGGAGTACCAATACAGACGGGAGCAGCCCAAACGTCTATGATAACCACAGTGCATAAAACGTTTTTTTAGAGGAAATCAGGAGATACAGGAAGGTTACCTAGAGAATTCCAACAAAGCATTTAAGATTTCAAGATCTCGTACTACAAAATATCTCAATACAAAATACAACATCAGGTGCAGGAGGAGTGGCAGGAGAAAGCTCAGACGAGGACTCAGGAAACACAGGCAGACTAACCAGATCAGGCTGCAGGAAAGAGTCAGGGAGATGAGTGAAACAAACCTACTCATAAACATATCCAACAGGCAACTCACTGAAGAGGAAAAATCAGTTCTATAAGGGACTATCATTTGCCCCTCCAACAAGAACAGATTTCCAAATTGATGTATTGTAAGTTCAAATTAATAAGGTTTTTTGCAAGCCAGGTCAAGACAATTGTACCACAGCAACAACACCAACCTCTTAGTGATTTCACTCTGGTTGATAGAGAGAATACCCATCTTCTGATGTCTCTAGAACAAGACACCAATTTAAATAAATAAAACATTTGTAGTGACTTAAAGGTCTGGTGCAGAAATCTGACAATGCATGAACATAAACTTAAATCTAAATTCATACCACCAATATCTACATAGGGAGTGATAGAAGCTTTTCATAGAGCAGTCATAACTGAAATGCACTGGCATCTGGATCACAAACAGAAGGTCAAGGGTAACCACCAGCGCAATTTGAGCAGAAATGACCAACTAGCTCTGGAAACACTTGCCAAAGATGCCAACATACTGATCAAAGAGGTGGATAAGGGTGGGAATGTAGTTATAGTTAACAGAGGAGACTACATCAATATGGGTGTATCCCATTTAGCTACATCGGGCTGCTACATAAAATTAGCATCAAATCCCACCAAGGAAGTTGTGAAGGAATTACAGAGTTTGATACAAGATGCCATAGACAAGGCCTTCTGACCGATGATGAGAAACACTTTCTCAATAAATCAGCAGCAACCATGCCAATCATATATTTCTTGCCTAAGATACAATAGGATGAGTTACCGGAGGTACGTCCAATAATGAGCGGTATTGGTTGGGCTACTCAAAATCATTGACAGTGCTATTAAGGAGCAGGTTCTGACATTACCATCTTATATTAGAAACAGCACACAATTCCTACAGTTCCTGAAAGGTATTGCATGGCAAGAAGGATATCTATTAGTCACGCTACATGTCAAGGCATTATACACCTCCATTGATCATGAGTTAGCCATTAGGGCCATAGATCATATCTATAAGGATTTTTTAGTGGCATACTTTTCCCACTTAGAGGATGATGAAGGATTTGCATTTAACAACAATGTTTTTGTATTTGAAAATGCCTATTATTTGCAGACCAAAGGGGTTGCAATGGGGGAAAAATATGCCCCGTCTCTGGCAAACCAATTGATGTTTTTTTTTTTTTTTTAAATACACACATGCATTAAGCAATAATGATTATGAGAAACACATACATACATGGAGGTGATATATTTTTATCATTGTAGTACAACTGTTTAATGAATATGTACAGTACCTTAACAACAGCGATTTGGGTATTGAACTGACAGGACACTGTGGCAATGCCAGCATGGACTTTCCTATCTATATCTCCAATTGAAGAATAGAAACTTATACTTTTCGTAAAGCAACTGAGGTTAATTTTACTTTCTATGCTAGTAGTTGTCACAGAAATGTAAATGTCAATAACATACCAGCAGGACAGTTCTATAGAGCTTGAAGGAACTATAGCGAAGAACTTTATTTTGAGAAAGAGTGCCATTTGTTATCAGAGAGAAAACAGGCAAGGGGGTATTCAAATGCTAATGTAAGGCAAACACATGCCAAAATAAAGGATAAGGATTTAACAATGATGTTGGAGGCAGCCTCAACTAACAGGTTAGCTAGAAGATAATCTATTGATAGCATCACACCTTATTCAAAGGATGCCCATGTGCTATACAGAAACACTGGCACCTACACTGCAGGGGCAAGACTTAATGCCTTTCATTGACAGTAAACCTAGTTTTGTGTTCACTAGAGCACCGACCATCAAAAATGAACTATGTCCATGGAACTGACTGGCTAAATACCACAAAAGGCTTTAACAAGTGTGGCACATGCAGCATGTGTCAATATGCACACAAGGACACAGTCACTTTCATGTATAAATAAGGCAAAGAAATACTAATCAAAGATTTTATAAATGGCGGAACAATGCATATGTTTGATGCCACTATATGCGTTTTTTTATAAACTATATATTGGTAGCACAATAAGACAGCTCAGAGTGCTTTTACGGGAACAACTTTCTAGCCTGTCCAATCAGTACCCGAATTAACATTGGCACACCACCAACCTAACATTTTTTGGCTTAATGAAAGCTAAACTTGACAAACACGGTGGAAATTTAAGACTGACTTTAAGGCAGATGGAGGCGAAATGCATATGCAGATTACAAAGTACAATACAAGGGCTCAATTCTGAGCATGAGCTGTATGCATTTTTGTAAACATACTTACATTTGATGAAAAGCAGTGAATCTATTTTGGTGAGTTAGAACAATCTGTTCACCAATATATTCCAAATGTATACATAGTTACACAGACCCATATGATGAAAGTGTCTACATTAACTTAATTGTGAGTCAAATTTGCTCTGTAAATATTTTGCACTGTTCTAATCTCAGATCTACATATTCCTCATGATGATGCATATTGTAAAACGTATTTCCATTTGATGAAAGCATTTGTATTCACTCTGGTGTCTCATAACAAACATGTTCACTGATATACTGTTACTGCATCCATATGAAGCATGTAACACAGATCCATATGAGGCAAGTGTGCAAATTGACCTAACTCTGTTGTTTGAGTCAAACTTTATCTGTAATACATTTTGAATTGTCTTAATTTAAGATCTGCATATGTTATGATGATGCTTTTTAAACTCAAACAAAGTACCTAATATCCTGTGGTAGTAAACCAGTGCGTCTGTACATAACATATTACAAGTGGAAATATACATTGAATGGTCGAACATAAAAGTGTTTTATCTACAGAGGGAGGGTAGAAGCACCCAATAGACTCATCTGGCCATCTCAAGTTAGTTGCTATGATGAGGTCAAAACATGTAAGGAGCATGTAACTCCAAAACTAACAGCAAAAGTCTTGCAAAATGTAATCCTATGCGGAAAGAGCTCAAGGCATGTATACCCATGTTACATCCCCAATTAAATACGCAACTTAGTATAATAGGGCATACCAGATTGCTAGGAATAATTATTTCATCGCTGATAATGATTATGAGACATAGACAATGGCAAGCAAATCAGAACACATGTCGGTAAAACGCTCAACAAATACGCAACCAAGCCGAGCAGTGCATATTAGATTGCAGGAAATAATTATTTTATTATTATCCAATGGGTTCCCCATATGGATTTTGGCAAACTAATCAGAAGTAAGATATATTATATTTCAGGGCCATCTGAACAGGCAAACCGGCAATTACACAACAGTGCTTTCTGGTCGCATCATGTCAATCGCAAGGATCACGCTTTGTTTGCATTTGTGATGTCACACACAATATGCGTATGATGTCACATGTTAAAGACTAAAAATAACAATTCAAAATTGCATCCGCGTGCAAAATACAAGCGGAATGCCCAGGATGCTTCCTGATAGGACATTCTTTCTGTTAATAAGGTAAGAGACACAAGCACAGCCCACCAGGGTGGCTTACCATAGATATTACCAGACCTTGGGGAAAGGTTGGAAAGATATACATTATGGACTTAGGACTTTGGTTACTAGGAGATGGTTTCAATGGTCACATTAAAGGACACAGTGTATCACAATGGGGGTATTTTAATAATAGAATAGGTAATCATACTATACTCATGTATATATTTTACATGGCTTTTGCAGCTTACAATCAAGAATGGAATCACTGTATATTGAATATTGAACACACAATTTCCTAACTAGAATGGACAACAGATCTCTCAAGGGGTAAGAGTGATTTATATCACACCATCCAATATGTGGCTATAAAAGATATTCAAAGATATTCACTTAAATAAAGAAGCTCATCCAAGACAACTTTTTGACTGCGCATTTAGGTCATTTTTTGAGGAGAATCCATGGTCAAACTTTCCAATTAGCAGCACAACATTATCAGGATTGACACTTATATGTTCTAATGGGTAAGTTCATGCTCACAGCATTCTATAACTAATATCTGGAAAATTACAAATAATAAGCTCATGATATGTGACCTACTCTATTTGCCGAATACAGTATCTGGTGAGTGGAATAGTCTCACTCTAATGTACTGGATGGGACACTAATGATAACAGATGCACACTAATAATGCAGGAGTGAAACAAAGAGGGATGATTAGAGGCACAGGACCAATGCTAACATACACACAAACAGTTGGCACCAAGCATGGGTGTAATGTTAGTAATTTTGTTTCGCTGATCCAATGTACACTGTGATTATTATTTATATACCTTGGCTTTTTGGCTCTTTGGGCGCTTCAGACTATAATTTGTAATAAAAAAAAAAGATTAAGTGAGGCATGGTAACAGATGGAATATTATAGATGATACTAATTTGATGATATTGAGATGGTACCGTACAAGATTTATTTTCAGCAAAAATCTTTTACCTATGTTTTCTTTCTGTACCCTTCTTATGTTTCTCAGTTTTGGTTTTGGTATATATAGACAAATTACTGCTTCTTTAATTATTTGACTATATTAGATTCAGCCTTGAAAAAGACCAATGGTCGAAACATGTGTCGGCTGTAGCACTAGGAATTCAACTCTATTTTTTTTTGAGAATTGCTAATTGTATGATGAAGTTAGGGAGATTTCTCAACCAAGTGCTAAATTCCCTCTACCTTATAGCCCTCCAGCTCTTTCGCTATATTTTGGGACTTTGAACTTTTCATTTTCAATGTGTTTTACTTTTGTGTTCTTTGGATATGGAGTTTTAAAACAACTCCATAGGCATCATCTTTTTCTTGTGTGTCACACAGCACGTTTAGTGCAGTGGCGCAGGGATGTCTTTTAAACTTCCCGAGGTTTAAATACCTTCTCTGGGACTGACTACTGTCTCCCAGAGCATGTCAAGTTAAATGAACTTTACTAGTCTTTTTTAAATTTACAGACCCACCACACAATATCTTCTTATAGAGTGCTGGAGGGGTTGCCTAGCATCCCCTGCGTCTGAACACTCATGTAACAGTCAGATTTTACCCTTTTCTACTTGGTTTTAAAAAAACAACCATGATTTTTCCCGACCGCAAACACCAGTATCTAAAAATTGGGTCAGCCATGTTTTCCAATATGGCACCCAAGACCTAGCTGTAAAAACAGACTCTTGTCATCTTTTTTTGATGTTTCTTTTAGGAAATGTCCTTCTAGTGTCCAACTCTGCATGCCAAACCAGGTTTGGTCCCTTTGTTCATTGGCCTTTGGCAAGCTTCAGTGCTGAAGCCCTCCTCTGTTGCCTGAATGTCTGGGGTGAACAGGATGTGAGGGAGGTGCCCGAAAATCCCTGTGCTTAGTCTCCTTGGAGACCTGAATGCCCTCTGGGGTGATTGTCCAGCTGGCTGTCCGGCAAGGACATCCACCCTGCTGTGTGACAGCCAGGCTGGAATGAATGGGGGAAAACTGTTTAAAAGCAGGCTTCTGGGACTTGGAAAGCAGAGTCGACCACTAGAACAAAAGAACCAAATACGAGATGAAGGAAGACGACTGCTGCAACTCCCGGTCCACTGGTGAAGCCCTGCTGCAGGTCCAAATTGCCTGAAACTCCATTGACAGAGAAGCCCTTCAAGGTTAACTTCTTCCCTTGAATTTGGTGGGAACAACCAACTCGTAAGCTGCCTGGACACCGTCCCCATACTGGTAGAATTTTCTGCAGAGTGCTGTGGAAAACCAGATAGCTAGTGGGAAGGATACTAGTTTGTGGTCTTTAAGGCACACACACCTTAAACTGATGTTTTGACAAGCTTTTGGCCTCTTCCCTGGGCAGTGCAGGAACCTCCCGATCTCCTCCTTCTTGTCTCCACGACTGAAGCTCAGGAAAAGCAAAATCTGCAGGAACTGCAGGAAGAATTGCCTCAGCTACAGCTCTTCTTCACTTTAAAGCTACTGTGCAAATGCGGTCAGGAACTCTTTTCGGCTGCGGTGAAAGTTTGTAAAACGTTCCCCACTTTAAAGGCTTGTCCTTCCCTAAACCAACATCTAAGTTTTCGTCTGACCAAATTCTTCTAAGATCTGTGACAAAGACTTAACCGTTTACTACCAGAACGGTGCTATCAAATACAAGACTCTGAACCATTTTCTTTCCAGGCCTATTGAATTGAATTGCTGGTTGTAGTGAACTCAAACCCTTTGCCCTGCCTATGAAAGTATTTGTGCCTTGATTTCTTTTAACCTTGTCTTTTTACCCCTTTCAAAAGTAATTGAAGTGCCATTTTGCTCCCACTTCAGGGGAGTTGAACTTGTTCAGTAACTTATTGGTTGTGTATTTGTAGTATATTAGTAGATGATATTGAGCTGCTCTTGCTAGTCTAATGTTTTCCAAATGACTGTGTAAATAAATGTATATTCTTTTACCAAGAAACCTTGAGTAAGTGGTTATTTGAATCACTGTGATTGTTGGTCCTTTGTGTAAACCCTTGTGCTGCTCACTTTACTCTTAAGCTAAGTCTGTCTTCTCAGCCACTGCTACCACAATACTGTGTAGTACAGGCTTGTACTAAAGGTGAAATTGTACTGACACTTGTAGTCCTAATTGCATGTAGTGGTCCCAATTGGTACTGCATGATGATTACTAACAGACTATTATATCTGAGAAATAATTAGTTAATTACAACTTACTGTGCACATTCAATAACTACCGATATATCTGGATGATATATTACTTTGAAAATAACTAAACTAACGGAGATTGTGGGACACTGGTTTGTTTCTTATACTATTATCTTAGAAAAGTCAAGGATCGCTGGTTAGTTGCGACACAGCAAAAATACAATTATTACCCAATGATAAAAGGGACTGTCAAAAATATATATTCTTTGTTATTATCACAACAGACAGTTCTAGCAACACTATGGAATACAACCCACCCAGTAAAGGAATGCAGAGGACAGACAGTTTCAAAGAAGGAAAAGGGATGCACTCTGGATACTGACAGGAGGTTAGGTGGAATAGCAAATCATCACAACAGTTCAAGGATACTTGGTTTTAGCACAACAGGCGCAATGGGTCATAAAATGTCTCTAGGGGCCTTCGGTGAACCACAATGTACCTTGTGCTGTAGATGTTATTGGTACTTGACAGGGCTGAGCCGGTATCAGGGCACTTTACAGCTTCTGCCGCAGAGTTTAAGATGGGAGACAGCTGCAGGTATCAGACGGCGGGCATTTCGGCGAGCAAGGCTAGACTAATGGCTGCAGGCTGTCCTTCATGGCAGCTTGGGGTCAGTTTTAGTTATCTCAGTGTTGGTCGGCAGTTCTGAACCACTGGTCGAGGTGTCTCTGAGGGTGTTAGCGGCGGCAGCATAACAACAGTCAGCAGTGTAGTTGGTTGCTGCTCGAGGGTTTCAACTGGCTCGATAATGCCCTTTAAGTCAGACATCAGTAGATGCTTGTTGATGTACTCCTCCAAGCTTCTTCACTGGGCTCATGCTGTCCCTTAAAGTAGACGGGCCAAAGCTGAGGAAAGTGTTGTAGGCAGCTGCCTTGTCCTTGGCTTTTGGTTCAGAGACTCTCTGGCACTTCCCACCCATAGAGCTTGCTGCAGAGCAAAGCAGAGCACACTGTGTGCTGGTTGAGTATCAGTTCTGGAGCTGCTGGAGGTTCCTCTGGGTTTGGTTTCTCCCTCTGTTCCATGTGAGATATTAATGGGAGTGCTCTTGCTTCCCTCTCAGAGATACTAAGCTTTCTTCACTGGCTGAAGATATAATGCAGATTGTACCTTCAGCCAGGGTCCAATGATGAGTTCTTCCATCTGCTTCTGGTGCAGCCTTCAGGTGATCTGCCAAAAGAAGGACTCAGCCCTCTTTTAAAGCTAAATGGACCACATGGATTGGTCTAGGCTAAGCCTACCTTAATGAACCGATCCTGGGTACCGACCAACAAAATCCTGTATGCGTGCGGTCATCACCAGAGTGCTTTGCAACAGAAAAGGTAAAGGGGTGAAAACATGTAATACTAAGTCCCACCCATCTTCCTGTCTATTGTGGTTTAAAGGGTCTCTCTGGTTAATGCAGCTCTCTGTGTTTCCTGATTTAGGTGGCATGTCTCCATTGAAGCTGCTGTGAGACCAGAATTTCTGGCTCTGCCAAACCACACACTGGTACCCTTTGAATGCGGTCTTCCTGCAGGGATGACTACTGTAAGCACGCAGTCCCAGACATGACATTTCACTGTCAGTCGATACATTTCCCGAGGGCGGGATCTGGCATCAGTTTGAAAAAGTACATATGAAAGGGTCCTGTGTTTTCCTGTCTCTTTTGTTAGCCTCTGTAGCCAGGTGCCATGTGGGTCTGTTTCAATTACTTTCTGATTACTATGCAAAGCTGCCACCTGCTACAGGGCCCAGAAAAAGACAGGGCATGTCCATGATGTCTTTGTTAGATAATTAAGCTGGCCATGGAAGGGGGAAGGTTTGGCCCTCCCACTTCTGGAGATGCATCCCTCTGTTACTTAGGCTGGCCATGGCAGGGGGAAGGTTTGGCCCTCCCCCTTCTGGAGATGCATTGTGTACTCCACCTTTCAGATCCCAACTAAATATGACAGGGGGCACTGTGCCTGCAGACTGTGTCCACCCAGAGTACACCGGTCTATCCGTATGTGGTGCAGTGAGCATAGGAAAATGTGTATGGATTAGCCCCACACATTTTCCAGAGGTTTATGTACCATCATTCAATTTCAATTAAAATTTCAAAAAAAGCCCAGATGAGTGCACACCCCCGTGCAGATGGTTGAATTAATCACATCTACAAAAGGTAACTGTCAGTGTTAGTAGGTTATTGTTCACTAGTGTTACCGGTGAGAGTGTTCTCTTGGCTCAAGGGGCTAAGGCTATGAGGCCTTTTGCAATGTTCAAATGTCAGTGTTAGTGGGCAGCTATCATAACAAAGCATGAGATAGGGTAGGACTAGAAATGAGATGCAAGATATATGGCTTCTGGTGAATACAGTACCCCTGTTCTTCACTCCTCCTTTGCTGTCCCACACTCCCTCCTCCATTTCTGAAGACAGCTCCCATTTTAAGTCTTTCACTTTGCCCTTTTGTGAGTGAGAGAGAACCAAGTTTCTCTCTCACTAGCTCTCTTTTCTTTTCTTTCTCCATTCGCACCTTGAAACACTTGTGTATGGGTGTGTTATAAATTCCATGTCATATCATATCATAAACGGTGTGCAATAAGAATCAAGGAATCAGAGTGCAGGGGGAGGGAGGACTGCCTGAGAATCTGTGCCGCATGAAGAATAAGGCATTTCATATTCTGACCATAGCAGTAAACTCCAAAGCTCTGAATTTTCTATGAATCGTAAGAACAGAAAGAGTGATTTATATGCTGACATTAAAAGCGTATATTGAGAATTGCAATGAATAAATAGCTAAGCTGCATTGCATTCTTTATTAATTCAGTTTAAGCAGCTGGTTAGGACAGCTGGTGTGTCCTCATGTGTAACATTTTTGTTAGTGAACAGAACTTGCTATTGTGCCATTTAATGTGGGAGGTAATTTATAGTTACAGGAACATCAGGCTCATTGTCATTTGAAAAGAATGTTCAGACACAAGACAGGCTTTGTCTATTCTGGTAGTTAATAGTGTACCACAATATGGCATGGCACTTCTAAGAATGCAGATATTCCATTGTCCGGAATTCTTGCCAGCTTTTACTATTCAATAAATTGCATGGTTTTCTTGCATTAATCGTGTTTTTTGTTGTTGTTGTTTTTTTTTAAATTCCTTTCTGCGTGCAAGAAGTATCTGTGCGCCATTTATTTTCTTTAATGCCACCCAAATGTTGTAGACCGTCTATGGTGATGGGGAGGCAGTTAAATGCTGCCTAAATTCAGCTGTCATCCTAGGCATAGAGAGAGATGTTAGAGTGGCATTCTTGCATATACATGTTTCATGATGCTGAGGTATCTATTGTCAGCACTCATCATATCTAGCCTTCTGGTTATGGTAATTGGCTGTACTCCCTGTGCACATTGTATGTTAATGGAAATTGTATATGTGTAGCCATATGTACACATCATACGTCAAATGCACCCACTCACGTGGGCGAGGCATAACTTGCTTTGACCCTTGCTTTAGGAGTATGTCAACTAATATCACTTGTCATAGTAACTTAAGTAAATGTGGCATCAGAAACCACAAGTATGTTAAATTAGGCATGGGTAGTCCATGAGATTAATATTACCCTGCATTGTCCATTTGTTGAAAGGGGTCTGAAGCTACTCTTGGCAAAATCTTTAATGCATAATTGAACTCATGTAATTATCATTAGTGAATATTTCTTTTGAATCACATTTTCTGTAGCACGTGTTGCCATTAGATAGTGCTCTTACAACCGACACTACTATTAACACATGTATTTATTTGTTTGTTTATAAGGTGCCGAAAACCGGCAGGCATCGAGGCGCCACATAGAGACATGTCCTTACACAGAGCACATTGACTGGAAGGTACAGGGCACGAGATGCCAAGACACACATGTGAACAAGTACTTTTCAGGGTTGTATGTAATGGTGCTTTCTTGACCTCAGAATGATTGAGGGCCTAGCCAGATCCCATGACCCTCAAGATGGATAAAGATAGCAGTTAGAGCTAAGACCACTCAGCTAGACTGGCTGTGGTAAGTGGCCGAGCTAACTCAGAGGTAGATTATACGGGTGATATTTCTTATTCATCTGAAAGGCAAATAACATCCATGCTTCTGGCAATTAATCTGTTTGACAGACCACATCGATCGCAAAATCACACAATATAGTAAAACCCTCAACAGTTATGGGAGCATTTCCATTACAAGCAGTTTGAAGGCAGTTCGAAGTAGAAGGATAACAATTGTATTCAACATTGCATACATGCTCACAATAGGGCAGAATGTGATTTAATACTGTGGATATGTTTTCACGGACTCAATTTCCTTCCCTATGAATTAAATCAAATCGATGTGCCCTGTAGCTATGACCCTCAAATGAACAGTAGAGTCATCAAGCGTTGGGAACCTATTTCTTTTACCATATGAGTGATTTTCTTTTGTATTTTAATGGTGTATTTTTTCTTTCTCAGTTCATGTAATTTTGAATCTACCACTCTTTTTCATCAAACAGTAAGTCAACATGGATGCTATTTACTTATTCGTGCTTTCTACTATATGGCACTATCATTCCCACTATGGATGAGACATATGTCCTTGTTTCTTTACCAGATCTTGGGAAGAAGCTATGTTTTTAACCTGTATTTGGGGTACATATGAAGGCACTATTCAATGGGAGCATACACTTTCATTGGGATGATTGAAAACACTTTCGATTTTAGGGTGTGTGTATGTACATTCTGGATTTAAAATTAAATTGTCAATCTACCTCCAGGATGTCACTTCTTGTATTGACATCAGAATCAAAAGATGCGCAGTGCCATTCCTGAGATGCTTACAGAGTTAGCAGTCATATGATGACACCGCCCATTAGGCCACTGTGGTCAAAGTACATGTGATAGCACTTTCCATGGTGCCATTAGGGCTAACAGGTGTGTAATTGGTTATTTATAACACGCTTAATACCCAGATGTTTCTAAGAATTGACCCAGGGATCGAACCTGTCAGGGATCGAACCTGTGATGCTCCGTGTGGTCTTGTTTCCAAAGCGAGCATTTTGGCCCTGAGCTGTCCTCCCAAGACCATGTGAATTCTACTATCCTTGTGTTTTTGGAGAAAAGTTACCATCATCTCAACAGTGCTGTCATTTCCAAATTAAACACAGCTCATTATTTCCGAGAGGTTTTGCAGCACTTTTATTGAGCCAAGGCCTAGTGTAAAAAAAAACAGCTATAATTAATGTGAATACCAAATACATGTATTAAATGGAAAACAATAATCCCCTGCCCTTTTCTTTATTTTGGCACTGAATCATATGCTTTATGTCACAGTCTACTTGTAATCTATATTTCAATACAAATAAAGGAAAAATGCCCATATGCTTAAAGGCCCATATGAATCATTGTCTCTAGGACCAAAAAAACCTGTGGAGTCCATCAACAAATCGCTTTTCACTATCAAGCGAAGGAAACATAACACAAATTAATTTCAACATTGCTTTTCGGATGAGAATTGTTGTCTCTACGCTCGAACAGAGTGGTGCATAAAGAAAATGCAAATGTTTATGGGATAATAAAAATAAAAATAAAAATCGCTCATTACCATCAGTGAGATGGGCGCCACAGCCAATCATGTTAATCAGATAGCATGCTGGATCATGCGATCCATGCCATGAGCAGCCTGGAGGGTGTTGCACACGCCCCATCAGATTCCCCCCACCTTGCCTCGCTTTTCTGCTCCTGCCACCCCTCTCTCTCCTCCGCCAAATCCACAGACCTGTTTCCTCTGGCAGCAGCGCCACCGCCTCTGCCATTATTTTCCCTTCCCGGGCTGCAATGGAAATGGAAGAAGAAAAAAATAAGCATATGTGATTGTAGAGCTATGATTTGCCTGTTTACCTAGGTCACTAATTGGCAGAAAGCAGTGTGTATTTATTTATTTTTGTTGATAGAGTATGCACGTCCTTTTTGCATAGACTTGCATAATAGCCTGGCAGCTAAGGGGTTAAGTTGCGAACGTAGTACAAGAATGCTTCATGGTGTCCAGGATCAAACTCAGAGAAGACCGGGTTGCCAATCGCAGTTCACTAATGTAGTCGTTTTATTCTGGGCATAATATGAAACATTAGGGATCAGGATTTTATAGGGAAATGTGGGTCATGGAGCACGATACATGTGCACATTGGAAGGTGTGGAGCTAACATGATGATGATATGATGATGCTGATGATGATGTAGGCTGATCCAAGTGGGCAACCATACTTGCTTGTACAGTAGGTCTTTCAATGTCTGACTGAGCAGGGAGCTTAGTTTTCTGTGATCTCAGTGAGTGAAGAGAGCTCAGTGCCCCCACAATCCATGATCAACTCCAGGCAAATGTGAAGTCCACCTTTGTCTTCCGGCCCCATTAGCCAAATGATCAATCAGACTTCAACAGTTTCGTAGTCTTGCGTGTGTGATCAGCAAGGCCGACACCAGCATGTCCAATTGTGCAAGTCAAGCTGGGATCCATTGCATTCACTTTTGCAGATCGTTGATAGAGAGTCATGATCGTGGTTAGACTTCTTGAGATTTTGAACTGTCTCCTGCATTTGCTAAGCCAAGGGTGTGGTGAATGTGTGGCAGCTGCATGTAGACCATATAACTTGAGCTATTCCTTGCGTCAGAACCCCCGTGATCTGTGGCTCCACTAAATCACCCCTATATGACATTACTTTCATTTAGAGCCCCGTCAAGATTTAATCAGCGTTTAGATGTTTGCATCTTTTTGTTTGTTTTGGGGGATATCAGAACTTCACTTCAAGCTGTGCTGGAAATCTGTTTGCTAGATGACACTATTCTACAGGAAGACGTGAAGCCCTTTCCCTGGTGAGCTGATACAAGAACCACATCTATCAGAATCCCTCAGAAAAAGTTCCTCACGTGTGTATTTACACATTTAGATTGATCAAGCATGAAAAAGACCACACAACGCTACAATGCTGCTTTTGCAATGTTTCCAAAGTGTACTATCCCTATAGCTTTTCACCTCCTCATTTAATCAAAGCAGAAGCTTAGTGACTCTAGCATATATTTGGGCTGTAATTTCTGATTACAGGAAATTATGTACATGCTAGAAACTCTGCCAGTACCACCTGCAGGGGAAGGTCATGTGCCTACTCCATTGTCTGTTAAAATCAATTGGTTTCTTTTTTAGACATCTTTTTTTTGTCTGTACCCAGCAAATCATATGCTGACCTTGCACTCTTTCTTTTCTCTCCCCCACACTCTCTCTCTCTCTTTTTTCTCTCTCTCTCTCTCTCTCTCTCTGCTCTCTTTCCAATACTGTCTCTCTCTGTGTCTCCTGTGACACTGTCTCTCTCACACTCCATGGGTGGAGCTCACGCTGTCAGGTGCACATTGATTAGAGCCACGCCAGCCGTTGCTAACAGCAGTGAAACTAGAGGAAAAACACAGCTATCTATCGACAAAATAAGCTGTTGAAAACGGAAAATGATTCCATTTGACAAACATTTTAAAGTGGCTCTTTTTAAAAGGTTCATTTCTCATGAACACTTTTAGTATACGTGGTCTACTGTTCAGTGTGTGACATGCATGCATATGCATGAGCGTTCATACTCACCAATGACCCATGCGTTGCCATGTCTTCCAGATACCAGTGGTGACATGCAGAAGATGTAGCTGTCATGTGTGCTGCCTGGGAAATTAGAAAAGATGTCCATGATGATTCCCTTGGCATCACACAGTACCTGAACATTTATGGAGTGCCAGTGCTTTCTGTTTTGGTATATGTGCTCTGTGAATTGGGGTGGTCGTAGCGTAACATGTGTGCAGTCTTTAACAGCTAGTACACGAGGGAAGCATGCCACTGCATAAAAATCCTGCATGACCGACTGCCTTTCCGCTGGTGTTGGGCATATGTATGTGCCTGCGCACACATCCACGAGCTATTATGCAGGAGACCACCTGGTGTAGGCAGCATGATTGGATGGCCTGCGATAGCCCACCAACTACTTCAGTAGTCTGCTGGAAGGACCCAGTGGCAGGGAAATGGAGTGCATTCAGCACTTTTGATAGCAGGTTAAGGGCCTGGGAGAAGATAATTGGTGATGTTAGGCCATCAACCCACTCCCTGATAAGGTCTAGGATTATATCGGGGGGGGCCTGTACCTGCCATAGACCTGATCATCTGGCATCTCAAAAAACAAAGTGTGTGTTGTGAAGATCTGGGCCCTGGGCATCTTTCTCCTCCTGTGGTGTCTGTGCACAATATCTTCCACTATTGCTGGATTCATGGTGGCTTCAGATGTTTGTTTGGTGTGTACTACATGCTTTATAGCCATTTGATCCTATGTGTGTTGCCGTTTACGCCTGCTATCATGTGGTGTATGGGTTCCGGGCTTTGTGTGTGCTTTTTCGCGAACTGACATTCTGATTTCAAATCCATGAATACAGTCATATTTTGCAGGCCTTATGGGCATGTCTTGTCTTGGGAGGGGCAGCGTGCTCGCCTGGGAAGCAAGACTACATGGAGCATCACAGGTTTGATCCCCGGATACGTGCTTAGAAACCTCTGGGTATTAAACGCGTTATAAATAACCTATCATGTCATTTCATGCAATTGCCCACATTTTTGCCTCTTCTTCCTCCTTCTGCATAGTGTGCCCCTATTTTGGTCAATGCGTAGGCCCGGTTCACACTCTCACACAAGACGCTTGTCGGCCCTCAGAGGCATGCCAGGCCTGCCCGAACTCCACACAAGTCCCAGGAAAGTTCTGCGCAGTCGGTTCCATGAATCGACAAACAGAGATTTGCGTGAAGATTGGCACGCAAATCCCCGAATTAACACACAATTATTTCCATGAATTGGGCCCACTGTGTTCAACACTCGGCTGTCCCTTGCCGATCGGGCAGGTCTATGTTGAATTACTAAACATATATAATCATGAACAACTTCTCTCTGCCTAACCATCCAGCACTCTTGCCGTTCTTCCCATTCTCTTTACAAGGCAGACTTTTTCTCTATCATCCGGGCTTTTTCGCTGACTCTCCAATTTTCCTAAATTGGCTGATTGCCTGCATAGCGCAGATAGCTCGGTGGCAACGTGCGTGCTTTGGAATCAAGA
This sequence comes from Ambystoma mexicanum, assembly GCF_040938575.1. Classification (NCBI taxonomy): domain Eukaryota; kingdom Metazoa; phylum Chordata; class Amphibia; order Caudata; family Ambystomatidae; genus Ambystoma; species Ambystoma mexicanum. The sequence continues at coordinate 660,711,259 of NC_090924.1, forward strand.
TGACACGGAGCAACACAGGTTTGATCCCCGGCTACGCGCTAAGAAACCTCTGGGTATTAAGCGTGTTATAAATTTCATATCATATCAATTTACAGGTTGCCTGTTTGACTTATCGTCTAAAAATCACATGCCCTGCTATCTAATGTTAATTGAAATATGTGCCAAGCGCTTTAGTTTTCCCAAAGGCTCTGAATGATGATTGAGAGCTCCCTTGTGAGCTGCACAGAAGATTGTTTGGGAAGTGATGCAGAGGAGTGCTCATGGAGGCAGGGCCCTGACATTCTCTGGTATTGTGTGGGCTATGAAAGGAAAGCAATTTAAGTCAAACTTGTACTTGTGACATTGCATTAGCTTTGCATGAAGTGCTATCCCTGGACGAGGCCATTGATCCCTGTACACCAATAGTTATCATGATTTTTGACGTGTACACATACTTTTTTCAATTATTTCCTTTACTTGTACAACTCAGCGGAGATGCCGATATTGTGGTACGCATCAGATTTAATGGCAGAGGAAATGGGTAAATGGGGCAGCACATATTGGGAGCGCAGTGTACACTTACTGCTGAATAGTTAAGTAATGGGACTGGTTTACCTCAGATATGTATTGCTTAAAAAGTGTTGAAACATATAGCTTTGCTGTAAAATATGTTGATTTTCTATTTAGTTATTTAAACACAGGAAGCAACAATGCTCTTTACATCACAAAGTAATGTACAACAGGTAAGAAATCAGATTTTACAGGAAGCAGTGAGCTTCTTGTAGTGGGGTGATTTTGAGTGGCATGCTGGTAAGGTTGTGGAGGGAAGTAAATGGAACAGTCACTTGGGACAATACATAGGTGGACATACATAGATCAAAGACAATTAACTTTAGGCATTTTTAAGTTAATGTTAATATGAATGTTAAAGGATATTTTTACCGTGCACTATCACCACCGGAGTGGTCCCCCTAGTCCCCTGGGGGGTGAGTTAGTGAGAATAAGCTGGAAAATGATACATCATTACCAACTTCTGCCCCGACTCTCCCCATTACCACAAGGGTGGGAGACATTACAGACTGAGACCACCTTACCACCCTGTGAACGTAGCGGTGGATGACAATTTGAGTTAAACTGAGCTCCATGAAACAATATGCGCAACTAAAGTGAATTTACATGCAATCTGCCATAAAGTAATAGTTAAGTTGTGTGACGGAAGTAATGACTAAGGGCCTCATTACACAGTAGGCGGTAAGGGTTTACCGGTACCGGTATTTTACCGGTACCGGTAAATCCTTACCGCCTTACTACGAGGTCCCTTTGCGGGTTGGGGAATTTTACGCCTGCTTTTTGCAGGCGTTAAAAACCAACCCGCAAAGGGACCAGGGAGCTAATTACGGTACCGCAATTTGCGGTGCCGTAATTAGCACCTTCCCCATTCCCATTATGCCCTATGGGGCAAAAATGGGAATGGGGAAGGGGGAATTACCACCCCACCAACCTTGGAATAGGGCGGTAATTCCCCTTTCCACCAAGGCGGTGCCGGTATTTTACCGGCATGGACCAAGGTGCTATTCACCTTGGTCCACCGCCACCCGTGTAATGAGGCCCTAAAAGTCGTTTTTAGAATGCACAAATAGTGTGCGGTATAAATAGTGCAACACAGTGGGAAAGGTCTGGAGGTTCATGTGTGCCAAGAGAGGAACTCTCTACATCGATAGGAGAGTTGAATTATAGGTAGATCATTGTAATTGGTTATTTATAATGCGCTTAATACCCAGAGGTTTCTAAGCGCGGACCCGGGGAATCCAACCTGTGTTGCACAATGTTGTCTTGCTTCCAAGATGAGCACATTGCCCCTGAGCTATCATCCCAAGACGTAAGATGGTGAATACACAGCAGGGATACCATTGTATGGCAGATATACAAGATGAATGGACACATCTATAGGTCACCAATATGGAGACAAGAAGACAGAAGGGCAGCCATTCGCCTAACTCAGAGGCTGCAGCAGGTCTAAGAATTAGCAAGGCTCAAAATCCAAGATGCTGAATTTACAAAAACACATGTATTCTAGAAATGTGTGCAGAGACCAGACCGTAGCTCACAATCAGAGCAAATGTCAGGAACAAGGAAGGGAGTAATAGATGAACGGAAAGCAGGCACGAGATAACGGCTCCCAGGGCGAGAAGCGATAAACCCCCAAGTTTGTTAATTTTGATAAGAAAACAAATGAACATTAATGTCCAGGTGCACAAGATCAGTAAGCCAAAGGACTTTATAGAAACAAACTGACTAGCTTGCAAAGTGGCAAAAAAAACACCAAATGCACATCAGAATTATCTAAAACCTTAATAAATAGAAGGAAATCCAGTCTCAAAGACGGTACCCTAACATGTGATCCAGACATGAAGAACAATGGCTATTTATCATGAACCAAACACAGATAAGACACCTGCAGGACTCCTTCAGTACACACACAGACACCAGAGAGCACACAAGGCCAAGTACAAAGCAAAGGGGAGGATAAGGAAAGCCTCATCGCCATGGGATCACCAGGAGTATTCTTTAATTGGAATTATGGCAGACTATGTATTTCTCTTTCCCTACTTATATCTGGCTCATATCTTGACATCTCGTCAAAGTGTTCAAGGTTGGTAAACTAGGTGCCAAACAATGGAAAGTCCCCTTGCCACACCATCTATGGTGGATAATGTCAAACAATTTGCGCTCCCTTTAATGATGTATTAGATATAGTATCTATAATGAGATGGGTCCAGGTGGAGCAATCAGATAGGCATAGACCAATAAAGTAACTAACCCCTATCCCTATGCATCCTATATGTAGTTTGAGCCATTAACCAATCCAACTTTTCTGTAGGTTTTGTAAACTGATATTGTAATGTGACATAATCGCTGATGTAGTTTTGGTACAAAATTCACTTGTAATCATTGAAAAGGTTGAGAGCTATGAGAACGAGATGCTGGTATGCTGTCCTACAGGGTCGGAGTGGGGGATACAATTGCCTCAGGCATCAATGAAAAAGTGGCCCACAGTTGCAAATGGCGATTAATTCGTTTTGCAACACACTGTTTGAGTGGTACCTAAGGCAGAGGTGTCTGATAAACTGTGATGCAAATTGTGCATTTTAAAGAATATTTATTCAGCAACATTGGTCAAAACTACTAGCTGCATGGTCAAGTAACTTATCAAACAGGCCCACATCAGCCCCTTTGACCCTAAAAACGGTCCCACACTGGCATTTTGTTGTTTTGGTTTAAGTATTGCCCTATTGCTCCATAGGCCAGTTCGAGACTGCTTTCCCAGCTAGGATTCATTGTTTGAATAAAGCTGGGTTTTGGAGCGCACCTGAGTCCTCCATCATTGAGTGTTATTCTAATTGTTCATTCTTAGGCGCACCTTTACACACTTTAAATGCACCCCCTGTGCTGCAGAGACGTGGATGTCAATGCAGCTGTCAAGAGGGCACCTGTGACCTCTGAACCCTATCTGTGCCACAAAGCAGACACTGTGAATCAGGATGCTTGTGCAGCAGGGCACAAGTACACACTATTCTTTTGACATGGAGCATTTGACAGGGGAATCTGATTAGTGGATTTTCCTTTCAGAGATGGAATTACCCGCATCATTTTATAACAATACACATTTTAAAAGCCAGGCCTTTCACACGCTTGCCAGATGGCAATTCATCACACACACCCATGCTTTTTCCTTGCCAAATTCCATTCAATGTTATTTTATGTTTCCTTTTTTATGTGTATCACACTAGGAGGAGACAATTAAGAAGTGGATTTCAATATGTGTAGAAAGTTGTAGGGTGCTTAACAAGAGAAATGTGTCATTTCAAGGGAGAAAGGCAATTAAAGCTAGACTTTAAAAGAAGCCTCAGCTTTACAACCCATCCAATAGTAAAACCCAGTAGGGTTTTCAGAATGATCCACATGTAGGCATGTAATTTCCCCTGGGATTCATTAAATGGAAGTAATTCACATACATATTGAGTGAGAATATCCTAAAAATCTGAATCTGTTATCTTATTAGGTGGGTCTATGAAGCAAACTGTCTATGAAAGCAATGAGAAAGAAAGGGGCATATCTACACTGTGAGTGGCGTATTTGTGAAATATGGCAAAGTCTGTTATATTAACATTTCATTCAATTTCTAGCTCTACGGTTGCGAAATGTACAGTAAACTAATGTCATTTGAAACAGTAAACTACATGCTCATTGGTGTGGTTTTTAAATTCAAGTTGAGGATAATTGATTTCAAGCAGTCTCATTATTGTGTGCCATGATTTGGGGAAAGTGATAGCAGGGCTATAACACAATAACACTCTCAATACCAGTTTCGACTCTGACAAAAACGCATTTCCAGTAACAATAATATGCTCCATAATATCGCATGCCTCAATGCGGCAAACTACAGAAGTAGTACTCTTGGCGACTTATTTTGTGAAACATTTTGGCAAATGGTGCATTTTAAGGGACAGTCAGTGGCCAAAGTCCACTAAGCCATAAACGTGTCCATATCGGCCCACTAAACTACCCCACAATATCCAGATGGGCTCGTGCTTTGGATACTGAACTAGCATCCCATGGGCTAGTCTGAGCCTGGTCCCTAATATAAGGAGAGGTTAATGAAGTGTGGGAATATAAGTGACAATAAGACAAAAAAACATATACAGGACAATTTGATTGAGTGGAGCTACAAACAAAATTGGTGCAATAAGCACGGTCAAGTAAAACACGTCAGTGAGAGCATTAAAATGAATCGGCTAGTATAAGTAGCATAAGTCTGTAATTTACATCAAAATGTTCTGATGAAAAGGAATACCATGAAATAAACCAGAGAAATACAAAGTTTTTGCACAGTGTCATAGAAACGTTTGCAACTGGCACAAGACACACAAGGGCCTATTCTCCCACTGTGCCAACTCTTAAATTATACTTGGTGTGCTTAGCGCACAAGTGCCTCCACCCACCATTAGGTAACTCACTGCCTCTCAAGCAAAGTGTACAATTCTTTTGCAAATGTAAGTGCACAGGAATATACGTTGTGCATGTGGTGTATTACACCATATCCGCCTGGATGGTGGATAGCTCACTGACTCTTAACGGGGACAAGACTGAGCTCCTGATTGTAACATCTGGCCCACGTCTTAAAAATCTAGAACTATTTTTTGCCAGTTTCTGGATTGCTGGTAATAACATCAGTGTTTCTAGGATTGTGAAGATGCTACGTGTATTTCTTGATGCAGAACTCACCATGAAGACTCTTGTGTCACACATTTACTGTTCTTTGGCTACACTACTAAGGTACTGAACCATATTTATCCATTCATTTCAGTTAGCAATTGCTCCTTGCTAGCTACATCACTAGTTAAATCAAGGTTAGGCTATGCCAACAGCCTGTTGGCTGGCACAACACTGTCCAACCTGCATTCATTATAGGTTTCACAAAATGGTGCAACCCGTTCTATCTACAGTCTTCCAAAACAAACTCATGTTTCTGATGCTAGAAGAAGCTGCATTGGCTCCCTATCAAACATCGGATTACACATAAGACCCTCACTCTTTCCTTCAAATGCCAGACCAATGCAAGCCCCAAATATCTGACGGATCGTTTAAAATCCCTCATTCCTGGAAGACAGTAAAAGTCCTTGGACCATCCAAGCTATAAGTTGGTCCGGTTTGGAGGTACTTTGTTTGATGTCCAGGCTCCATCATTATGGAACGATTTACCTGGTACAGTAAGATCGGTAAACACACTCTGCCTTTTCAAAAAATGAGTCAAATACCATCTTTTCAATCTCAACCCTGACTGCATATTAGCCTTACTCTCTAGTACCCCCTCTCTGGCTTTGACTTTGAACTTTATCTGTCATGTTTCTGTCTTCTATGTTTTGGTGTGCCTTGAGGCCTATGGACATGTGTAACTTTATAAGAATTAAATAATAATAATAATAATAATAATAATAATAATAATAATAATAATAATAATAATAATAATAATAATAATAATAGTATAAGTCATGTGTATTTTGTCAAGAGCCAGTGGGCTTAACAAGTCTTTGTTCATGTTGGGCGGAAAGGCAGTGCTGCAAAGGGCGGAGCATCAGAGCATGGTCTACTTTAGTTTTGGCTACTAAGTGGCACTTCAGCAGTACCTATACACCAAAACTATTGCATTGTCCTGTGAGGTGGGAAAAAGAGCTAGTTGGTTTTGTTTGGTTATTTACACAATCCTTTATTGACAATGGTCATACTAATTCACATGCCCATTTTTGCTCAGTACCTTCCTTACTCTGCCAAATCACATCCTCCTGGGATCTCTATGAGCAATTATTATCAAGTGGTAACATCACACTTTGGCCTTCCAGTATTATTTCCAAGCTGTCTCCTTAATGTTAATGGTTTACGTGCAGCTGTAAAATGTGCTACTGGTGTAATAAAAATATGTTAACCAATTGAGCCTGCAGCCACTTGATTTATATCTGTTCCATTCACTGAAGTCCTCGTTACACAAGCATTGATAAAGTCAACAGTTTTATCTGACTCTCTCAGACTACTCACTTCTGACATGGGACACTATAAAAGATGTAAAGTAATGTGACTTCTTTGGACTATTGTATAAGGCATAGTACCCTACCGGTTCGGATCCAGAAATGTCTTCCAGGTAAAAGAACATGTTCTGATTTGTGTTTTCCATTGACCAGCTAAAAACCCGCTTTTATTGAGCACACTCATTTTTTTAAAATCTAACCATATATTAAGGGGCATCACTCTGTTTCTCAATTAATAAACTGTATGAAATTAAATATCAACATGTCTTATTCACACACAACCTTCATTACATTAATTCCTTTGGTAATTATTGGTCCAAACCTTTTGTCGATGATGGGTAAGAAAAAAAAATATATTGATGTTCGGAAGAGAATGATTAATTAGTTGCTTGTGTTATTACTGTGCTAAGTGGGACATTTACACAGTGACAGCTTTCAAAAGGTAAATACCCCCACATCCTTGATTATTTCACAGTTGAATGCAAATGTTTTTTTCTGCACATTGTGCACTCCATTCTAAGTTTGTCTAAGCCTCTGCACACCTTTATTTTTCTCACTGTTTTTTGAGTGGCCAGATGTCACATCCTTGCATTTCCCATAATATTTCCTGAAATGTTTATGGCAACTCCTTTATTTTCAATGTTCCCTGTTTTAGAAACTGAATTGGGGGAAGAGTGGCTAGGGTTCTAATCCCAATATGCCATCCTAACCATTGGTTTGTAGACAGAGGCAATTGAACATGCTTTCTTGAAGTTAAAACGATGACACTGCCGTCCAAGCTCGAATGGTTAACTCTACTGACGTGGTAGGGAGGCAGGAATCTCAGAGCTGTCAAGTTTTCCAAAGTCATGCGTGAAAAGTCCTATTTTGCTGAGAATTCTGAAACTTGTGGTGTCCCTAAATTTCAAATGGGAAAACATTACAAGTCTCAGGATCCAAAGGGGAAATAAACAGAACTGGGTGGCCATCTCATGCACAGACATTTGAAAATTAAGAGCTCTGGTATAAGTAGCACACTATTGAGATAAAGGACTTAAGGTATGATTCTCCAAACATATTTAAGTTTTGGCTAGTAGGTGGTGCTTTAAGCACTTCCTGTAAGCCACAACTATTTCATTGGAGGTGAAGCTAGGAGAGAATTAATATGTGAGGGGTGGGGGGTAAACTCATGCTGTGGTTATTTGGATGTGTGTCCACACATTGATCACACATGACCTTGTTAGTCCTTAGGACCATTCTCACCCACTAACTGCACACCCCATTTAAAATACCATTCCCCTTGGACCTCTTTGCTCTGTGCTTTCACGGGGGATCCTCTGCTATTTCTAAGCAGGAATCTGCAATATAGTGGCATATTTGCAGCCATAAACTCGCTCCCACTGTAATAAAAATGTCTCAACTAAGCATGCCTTCAGATACCGGATTTAGAACCAATTTGGGTGTCCTTGCACCTGTTTTTTTTAATAAATTCTTATTAATAACAAGTATTGGCAAAGCCAATAGTGTTGGCTCTTATATAGGCATTTGCCAGGTACTGTTAATGGTTGACAAGTGTCCATGAATAATTAAGACACGTGACCGACCACTTAGGAAGAACTATGGTAACACTGAAAGGAGCTGCAGGGCAGACTTTGGATCTGGTGCCCAATTACCAAGGAAGGTGGACTAATTTCATAGGGATATCTTTGAAATGATTTGTTCAGAGGAGAGATTGAAATAGACTGTGGTTAAGAAGGGTGTACTGATAGCAGAGCTGAAGGTAAGTGATGCATTATAACGAACAAAGTCTAAAATTTGAATTTTACTTGATCGAAGCAACACATGTGATGTCCTTTTAACCAATAGCAAAAATGTCTGTTCCCTAATACAAGTCACTTCCTGTTGGCTTTTTCAGGACAAAGTGGTTTGTGATCAGTTGGCTTTCTTGCTGACCCCTTTGCCAAGCCACAAACATCAGGCTAACTTCATTTCCGAATAAGTCAATAAGCTTTGACTATCCCAATCATCCATGATATTGCTAACACACTGTTAGCTCTTGATTGGATGCAAAGAAAATGGGCGGCTCTGTGCAATGGGAGGCTCAGGCTGGCAGAGCCAGCACTTTCTTGCCTGGCTCTGCTTGAACAATTATTTGGCAGGTGTGCGATACTTATTTATTGATGCATTTATGTGATTGTTTATCTATTTACTTATTTTACCTGTTTACAAGGTGCAAGCCTAACCAATCGCAGTAACAAAGCACCGCACAACATACAATATTGGAAATATACAAAGGGCCCGATTCATGTATTTCTTTGTAAGGTTCAAAGAGACTTTGCACTGCTGAGAAGTGACTCTGCACTGCTGAAACAAACCCTGATTCATGGAACTGTGCAAAGTGCATTATTTATTCATGAATCGTGCCTAAAGTATCCTAGCACAATACAATATTACAGTTTAAACAATAACATTGTATACATTGCATCATAAAACACATGCAAAATCTACTTAAATCTTACTCAGACAATCCCAGACGCCGTTCAATTCAAGGAAGAGCACAATCAGAGCATTACCCACCCACAGACCCTCAACATAATTTTCAAAAAATGACAACCCAAAGTAAAGGACGTATATATGCATAGAACTTGGTTCCTGCTATTGAAGTTCACACAAAGGGGTGCTAATATCAGAGGTTCCTGCCCATTACCCATGGGGGTGTTCTGACGGCATTTCAGAGAGCCAACCTTATAGGACGCCGACATACTTGTTTTCACCTTCCCCAATCAGTCTGCGGATGTGAAAATCTGTAGACAGAGCCTAGGGCGATATGCGTCCTTACAGGGAAAGGAAGCCTACAAAATGGCCCCTGTCAGTCGTGTTATTTCCCTCAGCCCTTACTACCCACTAATCAAATGCACATACCTTAGAAAAGCTGTGAAAGTTGGTGCTTCAATGTTTCCATTGAAGATGCGGGTGGCACCCTACTCTCCTCACCATTTCTTCATCGTTAGCAGGTGCAGAGCCCATGATTGAGTGGGCAGCCCAGGATGCCTGCTGTTTCAACTCTAGCATTTAGGGTCATCTTAGTCAGTGGCAGATTTCCTCAAAATATATTGGCAGAGATGACGTTTAGGCCGAGAAATCCAGACAGTGTATTGAGGTGTCAAAGATTACACTGCTTACCACCTGAGTAAACAGGAACAGATTGCATGTGTGCATAACATACCGTACATATTACATGGCTGGGTATAGTGTAAGCTAAAAATAATACTTTAACATCAAACAATGCTGGGCCACTCCTCAGCTCCCCCTCCCTCCTGCCCTATCTCCTGCACTTCTCCTCACTGCACTTCCACGTCTGAATTAGGACCATGACTGTATTTTACTGTTTTTTCCATTGTTATTATTTCCCCTGTTCCCTTCCCATTTAGCCTTGTGGCGCTTTGAAACACAATTCTGGTGTATAAAGGCACCTAACAAATGCTCAATAAAATAAAATAAATAAATAATGAATTTCAGCAGCCACAGCAGCTACTTTCCTCCATCCACTGCTATTCTATAGAGTGCCATTTTACTCACAGGAAACGTTTCGCCTTAGACTATAATAGATCTTATGTGGAATGCTAATAGCATCTCCCTGTTTGACAAGAGACACATTTCGAGTGAGATTGCCCACACTGAAAGCGACAGAAGTGATATGGCCGCATTAATTCTTTGACAGGCGGGAAGGAAAACACACCGCCTCTCACTGTATTTTAATACAAACAGTATTACTGCAGCAAAAAAAGACAACGCAAAACAGCACACCTTTAGCACGTTGCAGGATAAGAAGATGCTTCGCTATCCGCCCATTGTGGCAGAAAATAAAAATAAAAGTATGACTTTTGACAAGCATCACAGTGTTAATATTTCATGTCTGCGTTAGATCCTTGAAAAAAGACAGGATCTAACATGGGTAGACATAATAAAGCCACACAATAACACACCGACCATCAAATAGCACGAGTGTGCATTACATGAAAGTTCTGTGCTGATGCTGATTCAATAGTTTTATTTAAAAACGTATTTTTTCAATTATGCAAAAACAGCATGTATAAATAAAATGGCTACTGTTTGAAAAGGCATGTGCTTTAAATCCAAGCTACCTCTTGCCTCGACCTAGTTATCAACACAAGCAACAATTTAGAAATGTTACAAATGAAATACATGAAACAAGATTGCGACATTTGCGAAAGAATGAAGACGGCCTCGTTGCATCTCTGAATGGAAAAGGAAGCACATCCCATAAAACAGTTTGCAAATTAAAATAACTGCACTCTGCACCTACAGCTAAACCCTTATGGTGAGCACAACATTAGACCGCGCACTGTTTACACGAGATGATTGCCGCACATAACGCAAGATCTCAAGGAAGCAATCAACACCTGCAATTCATGGAATTATCCCTGCAACTTAACATCCCCAGAAATCATGCAATCATTTTAGTTTCAATAGTATGGCCTATACGGTATTATCAGTATTGGCATGGAAACCAGAGCCAAACATTGCCATTTGCAAAGCCGTGCTAATAGTCATGCATCTTTCAAAAAACAGGATGATACCAGACCATAGCAGCCGAATGGCACCTGCTAAATGGTCCTAAGTACTCATCCAGCTTAAGCATGCCCTATTACGGTCTGTGGAAAACCGCATCATCTTACCCAAGCTGCCTGTTTGGACACATAAACATGTTACGCCAGTACTGCCTTCTGAACTGTGGTGTGTACCTTAGACTGGAGACAAATGTTACACAGCAACACAAAGTCTAGGAGCAAGTGGTTTGGAATCAAAAAATCTATCACCATACCCATGATACGTGTATGAGAGCTCTGCATCCCTCATTTTTATGCGCAATTCAAAGGATAAGCCTAGGATGCCAGGATCCTATAAACCAGTTGACTGCTAGACTTCATGGAGAACAATACCTGTATAGCTCTGCCTATCTAAATACATAACTCCCCAATCACGCCATCCCTGACATGTTTGCACTCCAACATACTACTACATACTACTACAAAGCACGCGTGGAGCACAGAAAAGCAGGTCAGACCGAAGCAGAGTGTGGTAATCCATCTCAAAGGTTAAAAATGCATGCATCCTTCAAACAGTGCGTGGGGTCCCTGCAAGTGGGCCTGCATCTTGGGGACCCTGCGCGGGGTCCCCCGTAACTGTAACTGGCACCTCCAGGACATGCTTACAGTTTTATGGAAAGCATTTATATTCCCGGTCAAACTGCATGCAAACTACTCTAAACAGTCCTTGCACCCCACCACACTGCATACGTGCACCACTAAGTACGATAAGAACCCCATCTGCGTGCACATACCCCTAAATCCGGCATTCAAACGTACCCCCAGAGTTGCAATAGCTCCATGCAAGTCCATATGCCTGCTTCCGGGTGGCAGAGATTTCGAGGACACTGAGTGGGCATTTCGCATTCGAGAGGTTGCATGGTCACATCCATGAATTCGCTTTGTTGTGAGGATTTGTGGCCATGCTATGGACTGCCTGCGGTAGATCCCTCGTAACGCCCACTTTCTGACTTGCTCTTCCCCATTTTGCGTGTTCCGCCCCCTATTCCAGCCCCTACCCAGGCCCCGCAAAATCCCTGCCTGGAGTCGCATGCAAGGCACTCGGCCGCTTGCAGAGCCATGCCGAGCCTATGCAAACTCCACACAAGTCCCAGAGAAGTTCAGCGCAATCGGTTCCTTAATTCAACGTGCAGTGTTTCGCACGAGACACACATGTTCCAGATTTCACACACAAATAATTCCATGAATCGGGCACCAAAAGTTCTTCTGACCTTACAAAAGATATGCCTTGTTCAATCATTCAAATGCCAAAGGAATTGAGTAACTTTAAGGTCACACCACGAATACAAAATTCCTGCTAGAAACAGGAAACACTTTTTGAGGCAACTCTATGCAGAGAAAGGGAGCTTAACCTCCATACAATGTATTTTGCTCTAATCTACACCCAGAGAGAACACTGAAAATTACTCCTGATGAAAGTTTGAAAATATGTGTATATAAACAAAAACATGTTGAGACTAAGAACAACGTTGTTGTATTTAAAAAAAAAATGTCTTACCAAGACCGAGTGACAGTGCCACTTTAGATCCAAGTTTATATGCATTCTGCAATATGGAAGTGCCAATATACCGTAATGTACTATGTCCTATTATGTTTGGTGATGTCCTATACATAGGACTATGCATAAACATGGCACCTCTACACATGGTAAACACCATTAAATTTCATTTGAGGTGCCACTAACAAAGTCCAGATCAATACACAAGAGAAGACAAAACAATTTAGATTTTTTCTGGACATATCCTACCCTCACCACCCCTCACATTAACAGAGAGTATTCCATTTGTTTAACAAGTGTAATGTTGTGTTTTTTTTAATATGTTTTACTGCAATGTACATGGATTACTGACACAGTTAGTAATCCATCAAGACATCCATTTCAAAAGGTTTGACTCACTTCAAATTTTTAATTGAACAATCAACAGCCACATAAGATGTCCGCGAATGTGACATTGCTCCTTAAATTTGGTGTAAATCCATTCAGCAGTTCTTTTTAAAACGGCCAAAAAGTAGGTAAAAAAAGAATTAGTGATTTCTGGGTTTGGTCTGCAGATTCACTTCCCTGTTCGGTCTGCAGACAGGCATCTGAGGTTTGCGGACATCGTACATGCCCACTGATTGGATGTTGAAAAGCGTGAGGTGCGTCATATTTTTGGAAATGTCTGCCATGTTGGATTTGCAGACAGCACCCATTGTCCACGAACATCGCAGTAAAAACATATTAAAAACACAACATTGCACTTGTAAAACTAATGAAACAATATCTGGGGAGTTGAGGGGTGATGAGGATGTGATTGAATATGGCAATGCGAAGCCACACAACTTGTTTTTTCATCCCCTAAATCCAAGAACAGTCCAGATGTTCGGGTACAGAGGACTACCCGAACATCTGGACTGTTGTTCGCGAACATCTCAGATGTTTGGGGACATCCATGCCTATTTTTTAATTACAGGGTTGGCGAAAAGCAGTTTTTGGATGGCTTATACCTTTGGCTCCACTCAGTGAGACTGCATGACATTTGCAATATCTTTCTAGAGCTAACCCTGAATAGTGCTGCAAAGTTTGGTGCTGTTTTGCCAAGTAGGAGCAAAAGAAGAGGGGGTGGAGGGGTCACAAAATATTTGAAAGGCTTATAAATTTGGTGTCAATTGACAAATCTGGATAAAGGTTTGCCAAATGATTTTAGACCCAGAATAAATGTATTAGCAATGAAGTTTGCAGAAAGATTATAGACCAAACCTTAAAATGTATGTGCAAAGTCTGAATGGATTCTGTAAAGTGAGGCTCAGTTATGTACGTACATTTTGACACTTTTCAAAAAATAAAACATGGGCAGCAGCAAACCCATCCAAGGAGCATTGGCAAGGACCTGAAAGCTTGGTTTTGCAAATGTGTCTGTGTTTTATTTTTATGAAAAGTGTCATGATGTAGGTACAAAAAATAGTCATATTCTTTTGGTGACTGAGGTATAGCCTGTGGCCATGGGCAGAGACCAGATTGTTTGGGTCATAGCCAAAGCCCATGACCCGGATAATCTGGCTACAATCTGACTACTGGCCAGCTATCTACCTAACTATCTAGCTAACTATCGCCCGATCTTCAACACTCCTTTCCTGGGCAAACTCTTCGAAAAGCTGACCATCTCCCAGCTTAATCTTCACAATGAATCTGTTGGTTGTCTCCATGACCACCAGTCTGGCTTCAGATCTGCCAGAAGCACGGAAACGGTTCTCCTGAACATCCATGAAGACCTGCTCACTAACTTTGATTCTAACCTTCCTTCTGTCCTCATTCTTCTTGATCTTTCCACTACTGACCATGTCATCCTGCTCAATTGCCTACATGATAACCTGGGTATCACTGATCAGGCACTGTCCTGGCTGACCTCCTTTCTCCCTGATCAACCCTCCCAGGCCCAGCTGAGGTCATTCCTCTGTTCTACCTCTCTCTCTTCCTGTGGTGTACCTCAGGGGTCTAACCTTTCTCCCTGGCTGTTCAAACAATACCTGACACCACTTGCCCACTGCATCGCTGCTCTCTGCTCCAACTTTCAGTGTTATGCGGATGACACTAAGCTCACTTTCAGACTCCCCTCGGCCGCCTCTTCTCCTTCTCTCATTCCAGGTTGTTTGTCTGGAGGCGAGGAGTGGTGTGCTGACAATGATCTCTCCCGTAACACCAGTAAGACTGAGATCCTCCTCATCAGAACACCAGCTCCCTCCTTTCCCCTCTCTCTCTGGTTGCCCACGCTGGGCCCTCTTCCTACTCCTACCGGTGAAGCTAAGAACCTTGGTGTCATCTTTGACTGCACCCTCTCCTTCTCTCATCACATTTCTGACATCTCTAGAAGATCAAACTATCAGCTGCACCTCCTCAGAGGTTTTCTGCCTTTCCTCACTTTCCTCCAGAAGCTCACAGCCTCTAGAGCTCTGGTCCCTTCTAGGCTGGACTACTGTAACAGCCTCTTTCTAAATCTTCCTGCCTCTACTCTCCGTCCTCTATAACTTATCCATAACAGGACTACGAGACTTGTCCTTGGTCTGAAGCCCAGGGGTCATATCCCTCCAGCACTGAAATCTCTTCACTGGCTCCCAGTGGCGGCAAGGGTCAAGTTCAAGATCCTCTGCATCATCCACAAGACTGCATTGGGCCTGGCACTGCACTACCTCCAACGCTGTCATCCTGAACATCTCCCTTCTTGAGCTCTCCACTAATCCACCTCCAACGCTCTGAGGGTCAGTGGCTTTTACAAGCAGAGAGTTGGGGGAAGATCTCTTTCTTTGGCTGGTGTCTCCCTCTGGAACAGCCTCCCTGCCTCTCTCAAACTTGAGCAGAACTACTTCTGGTTCTGTAAGCAACTCAAGACCTTCCTCTTCTCTTCCACTTTCTCTCTTACTCTGCCATGCTGATGACCCACCTGGTCAACACACTGGTGACCTGGCCACCCTCTGAACTTGGGTCCAGGTCCTTGTATGTCCAGTCGCACCTTGCACTGCCTCTTGGCTCCCCCATTGCTTGTGGTATCCATCTGTAAACCTACAGTCCCCTCTCTCTGCAATTAAGAGCCACCCATTGTCCGCACTTTGCTTTACTTGCACTGCGCCACTAGCTGGTTGCACTTTATGTTTACTCGCACTTCTCCAGCCTCCCTCCTTTTGGCACTTCTCCCTTTTCACTTCTCTGCACTCGGCATAGGTTTGAAAGGGAAATAAAATTATGCTTGTGGCTTCAGCCCGAAGTGCTGGACAGGATTGCAGCAAACATTTGCATGGAGCATCAGCAAAGACCTCAAAGCGGTTCCATGTAATAAAGTTGCCATAATAAATCCTGCAGTAAAAAATGACGGATTATTTTTATTTTGACTTTTTTCACATATATGTGCGTGAGAGACCCCCAAACCCTTCAACACTCCCCATAACATAAATACTTACCATTACCCACCGCCCACATATATATATGAAATAAGTGCATTCATACAATCAGCATTTTTTACCACAGTATAATCTCTGCAACTTTATTACTGGATAGCCTCAAAGCATTGTTTTGCAAATCTGTCCTGTTTTTTATTTTCTCCAACTGGTCAGAATGTAAGTACAAAACAATTGTGATATAATTTTGGTGCCTGGCATGGGCAATGGGCTTGGCCCTGAGCAAGGACATTTGTGTATTCTGATTTGCTAACTGAGGCATGCAGCATGCCATAGCCCTAGGTTTGAATTGGAAAAACATTTCTGCTTGATGCTGCAGTCCGAAGTGCTGGACGTGATATTAGCAAACTTGCACGAGGAGCATCTGCAAGGATCTGAAAGCATGCTTTTGCAAATCTGTCCTGTGTTTTACTTTTTTGCAAGTGTCAAAAAGTAAGTACAAAAAATAGTGATATAACTTTGCTGCCTGGGCAGTGGGACTGGGCCTCGGTGAGGACAAATGTCTTCTCTGATTTGCCTATTGGGGAATGCGGCATGGCCGAAGCCCATGCCCATGGATTGTGGAAACTGGCGATGGCTCCAAGCCTTGAGCACTGGACATTGGTCACATTATGAGGGTATAGTGAACACTGAACTAGGATGCAGGGTAGGTGCAGTGTATAACAGGGGTAGTTTGGTGGGGCTGGGGTCATGGTCGAGCCTCATGCCCAGGACAATTCAACCATGACTTGCATCCACAGCATGTGCTGCTGATAACAATGCACATTAGCATGCAGTGCAAATAATATGTTTGTTAAAGGAGGTTCTCAGTTCTTTCATATATGGTAATAGTAGAATTATTAAGAACATATATACAGAGATGTAACATCATGAAACATTTTCACTCATAAAAACGTATGAGATTCACAGAACAAATGTTGTTAACGGGACGTTTTGGTAAAGTTGCACTAATAAAATCCTATGAAATTCAGTGAAAAAACATTGTTATGGGACGTTATGGTTAAGTTGCACTAATAAAAACCTATCAAATTCAGTGAAAAAACGTTGTTAAAGAGACGTTATGGTTAAGTTGCACTAACAAAAACTCATAAAACTCACTGAAAAAACCCATGGAATTCAATGAAAAATGTTAGAGACATTATGGTTACAAGTAAAACCGAAAAACCCTTAAAATTCGCCAGTTATGGTAACCTAAGCAACTATAACTCGCACCTCCTCTGTGCATGCACTGCTACGACTAACAACCAGGACATCAAAGATGACATCACAAATGTCATTGATGACACCACATATGAAATTCATTTTGATAAAAAGTCTCTGAAAGGGGGTGTGTTTATGATGTTAGTAACAAGATGTCAGGGGTGATCCGGAGACCTATCATGAACTACTTAAGGTATTAAAGCATGTACTCATCTGAACAAAACATAATATTGGAGTGTTGTTGTTAATACAGGAACCTAATTATGCATACAAATCGACAATGGCTGCAGCATGCACTATAGAAGTCCAATATTTTTAATCTGGTAATTTAGAATTGTAACATAATGAATGGTAGCTCATGAGAGCTTTGAGCAATGATAACATGAATTAAATAGCTAATAGCTAATAAGTCAAGACTTAGTACATCTTGTGTTACTATAAACAATACATATGAAGACCCACAATGCATACGTATCTGAGCCACATACAGGGAAACCTCAGTAAGGAGGAAAGAAACAGCACTACCAAATGATTAAGGTTACATTAGACTTTATAATGAAATAAACAAATATATTGTGTGTTTGAGCTTTGCTTATTTTCCCATGTCTGTGCACCATAACCTGAGGCCAAATGCTAAGGAAAGTGCCTTAACAACATACAACAAGATTAATGCTGACATATGTAACACCTTTTGATTTTTTAAATTGTCTCCATCATTGAACAAAACGACATGTCTAAAAGAAGTGTCCCAGATATGGGATGTCATCGGTGATGTCATCAATGACATTTGTGATGCCATCTTTGATGTCCTGGGTGTTAGTCTTAGCAGTGAATGGAGATGGAGTGAGTTATGGTTGCTTAGCTTACCCTAATTGGCGAATTTCAAGGGTTTTTTGATTTTACTTGTAATCATAACGTCTTTTTAACAAGGTTTTTTATTGAATATAAATATATATATATATGTTACGGTCCTCATAGAAGAGGGCAAACTCAAAACTCGACTGTTCCGCAAAACCACGGGAGTGAATGCCCCACTGCACGCTAAGAGTGCACATTATAACAACTTGATTTGGAGCATTCCGTACGGCAAATGTATTTGCTTGTATGACAAAGAAAGTAAAATGACAGCTTGGGGCTTTAAGAAACAATGCTACCCCAAACAAATAATAGATTGGGCGTATGTGAAGGCACACCAATGTGATAGATTGTCATTACTACTGGACCAAAAGAACATAAAAAAGAGTGGAGGAAACAAAGAAACAACACGCCTGGTTTATGGACAATCAGCCAAGACATTCAAAAACATCATTCAGAGACATTGTGCTCTTATCTCAACCTTTCATTTCGGAAATGCAAGTCCATCAAAGACAAGCTAGTGAGCAGTTTTTTGGCACCCAAAAGTGATCCCCAATCAACAGACTTGGCTTAAACAAAGAATTAGGGGTTTCTTCAGATGCACAAAGTGCAAGATCTGCAAATTTGCGGATGAATGTTCCCTATACCAACATACTGTACTCAACAAGACAATTACCATTACGGAAAGGATTACTTGTGAATCAGAGTACATTGTTTATGCACTCAAATGTACATGCAATAAATGGTATGCAGGGAGTACCAAATGCAAATTAAAGATAACGATCCAACAGCATGTCAGAGTAATTAAAAACAAAGATTTTGCATACCACATCGCCAAGCATTTTTAGGAGAAACATGATGGGAAGCTATGAGGAGAGGTAACAGGGAAAAACTTTTGAGGCAACAGGAGACCCGTTACATCATTGATTTTGAGAGTAAAACCCTGTCGGGTCATAACATTGATGAGGAACTATATACCTATTTG
Organism: Ambystoma mexicanum; assembly: GCF_040938575.1. Classification (NCBI taxonomy): domain Eukaryota; kingdom Metazoa; phylum Chordata; class Amphibia; order Caudata; family Ambystomatidae; genus Ambystoma; species Ambystoma mexicanum. Next base: position 660,730,401 of record NC_090924.1, read on the forward strand.
GGAGAATAATAAGACATGAGTCCCATAGATAGAGATATCTGTAGATGTGGTCCTTAGTCCATTCATGGTGGCTCTGAATGCAAATTCACGTTTCTTTTTTTCACTTAATGTATATTTTGTACATGGGTGATTAACATGAAAATGCCTTTATCTGTACCCATGAAGCAATTTTCGTTCTTCTTTTTGTTCTTTTTTTGTGATATTTTAACAGCTCCTGGCACTGGAGTCTAATCGATGGGAGCTTTTTAGATTTAACAAATGGCACAATGTTGATCCTCTATATGCAATTCTGCATTAAGTACCCTATTGTCCAAAATTTGACATTCTGTAGTTGTAGTCCACTAAGCACTCTGTAAGGTAAGATGCAATTGATGATATCATTTAAAGAATGTGAGCAACAGGATATCCAATAAAGGATTTCACGAACAGTATGGAGCATACTTTTAGATCAGGATAGTTTATAAACACACTTTTAATCCCATAGACAAAGTATGAAAATATGGGGATGCACTATGCACTCTTAACAGATGGAAGTTTACATTGTGTATGATGATCTTTGAGGGATTTTTTTTTCTCGCATTAAGCACTTTTTTATACTTCCTGATGATGTAAGTAATAGGAGTTGGCAACACTGTCATATTTTTCATATGTCTGAAGAATGCTTTGTTTTTTAGCATAGTAAATTTAGGAAACTGAAATTTGTATTGGTTCAAAATGCTCATGTAACCATTTCAGTTAAATAGAAAAAATGAAATATGATACTTCTGCACATACAACTGCATCATGAACTTTATGATGTGAATATATGAGACAGATATTGATTTTTGCACATGCAACTGCATTATGCATTTTATGATGTCACTACATGACTTGGATATCGATTGTTGTACAGAAGATTGCACTGTTCACTTTATGATGCCAATGTAAGATATGGATACAATTGCCATACAAGATTGTACCCCGCACTTTATGATATCATCACATTTGGAATTAGAAACATCAGTTGAATCAATATGATATGATATGATATGACATTTGTAACACGCCTATACACAAGTGTTTCAAGGCGCGAATATGCAGAGATCTTATTTACTATTTATTGTGGACAAATCTTTTTGAGCATTTTGGGGCAGTATAATATGGAGTAAACTATCAATGGATGGTCGTAATTCCGACCCAATATATAGTTAATGGGAAGTAGATGGAGTACTCTTTCTATTTCTATGGGCATCAGACATCTGAGGGAATAAAAAGCATGTCCATTGCGTGGACAAAATCATGTGACCAAGCTACGAGTTGTAGCCAAACGCTTCATTCATTGCTGGCTCTGCGTTGTTCGTTGGCTGGTCACGGGCTTCAAGCAATCATTTATAAAATGATTTTCAATAATGAAAGGACATTTTAACGATCTGGACTGAGGTGCTGTCTTTTTGGTGTACCGGAACTTCTATGTTTTCATTCTGTGAGTGCAGCTCTGGACTACACCGCGGGATCGATGAAGACAGTTTTGGGATGAATTCTCACCAAACTTTGCAAAAAAAGTATATGGCCCATGCTGGATTAAAAAACAATCTTTTTTTTGTTTTGGTACAATATATTTCTTTCTTTGTATTCAGTGTTTATTTGTTATTTCTGGCTAGTGTTCTATCTGTTGGCTTGTTGCAGATTATTTGGGGCAGTGAGATACCTGTTTGCGTATTCTAACTGGTTATAATTTTTTATTTATACTTTCAAGTTATTCATCTATCTGTTGGGTTGTTGCAGAATCTTGGGGGCAGTAAGATACCTGTTGGCGTATTATAACTGTTTATATTTTTCTAATTGAAGTTTTGTTAATGTTTATGCACAAATTAGTTATAACATTTTGGTTTTAAGAATATTAAATAAGTGTTTATAAGATTTGCTGGTAATCTCTGCTTTAGAGTAATGGTACTATCATGACATTCGAACCATCCACAATTCTTTTTTATATATGCAGTGTAGAGACCTGCATCGGTTGTGGCTCCTGCGTGGTAGATTATACCTATTGTTGTGATGGTTTAATTACCAAGTGATACTTGACCATGTGTGAGTCCAGTCAGCTTGCAGTTGTTTTTGGTACCATCTGCATTGTAACGTAAAAGCTTTAATATTACGTATTTACTATGTGCCTGTATTTGTAAGGTGGAGCGATTATCGGAATTGCAGGTAGTACATAAACTGCCATGGTTTGCATTTTGTACAAGTTGCTGTAATTGAATGGATTCACAGTTAGGTATTAATACATACAGAAAGTGTTCATTAGGGATTTGTTCCTGTGCCACATTGTTGCAGAGAGTGTATGTATGTTTCCAAATGTATGAAATCTGAAAGATTTCATTTAAAGGTATGTTTTTGTTTTCCAGTACTTGTAGTAAGTACATTAGACATTCTTGTGGATCTTCTTGTGAGTTTATAGTGAATTTGACCATGCCAGCACAGTAGTCCAATTTTTGTCTTATTCCATGAACACGGTATGTGTTGTCAGGATTGTTGGTTGCATTTCTATGAAGGACTAACTTTTGCAAACACAATTGGTCTGTATTGTGTAAGTAAATGTAGTCAATAATTGGTGACAATTAGAATAGACCATGTATTGCTACATTTGCATAGCAATTTACACCAGTTATATTTGAAAATTTGAATGGAGCTGATAGTTCTGTGTCCAAGTCATTTTTTCGGAGTGTGTGTTGCTTCTTTGAAGAAGTACGTGAGTTACTTTGAGCAGTAGATTCTTCTTTGGTTGTAGTAATTGATGAAGTATTAGCTTCTTTTACTCTCTATAGAGGATTTGCAGTGAGATCCTGTTTCGTTTCTGTTTGAAGTAGTTTTCTTTTACAACGTTTTGCTTTGTGTCAAACAGGATAGGTTTTTAGATGGGGTGTACAGTGAACGTAGTCTATTGTATTCTAGAGTGCAAGGAATATCAGCATTTACTTTACTTGCATCAACGTTGATTAGAAATAGATTGTAAGTGTACATAAGCGTGATAGTGCTGGATAGCTCATGCCTTCTTTAAAGACTCTATTCCCATTATCTATCAATGCTTTATCTAGGGTAAGACCTTCTGATTTGTGAATGATGACTGCGTATGCTAGAGTTAGAGAAAATTGTTCTCTGCGTACATACATGTCTTTGAAAAGAAGGAATCGGGCTGTTGTGCGTCCTATCCTTTTAACTTCTGATAGTTTGTCAAAGAGAATATTGACAAACTGAATGTTGTTGTCACGTGGGTATGTTTGAAAGCCAACAGCTGTACCAAGTGCTTCATTAAGTAGTCCTTGCTCCACATCAAGGTTATGTTTAAGCACTACTCTACAGTTTAAATATAATTTTAATATTTTTTCCAAACCAGCTGTGTTGGAGATATAGTTTTCTAAGGTAATTAGTGTTGTTGTGGCTTGTTGACACATGGGTAGTGTCATACCACGTACGTCCAGTTTGTCTGTGGAGAAAATTTGAATTATTGGTTGCATTTCTTTTTTCAACATTGTTTCATTGAATTTTGAACAGCTTGCAAGAGTTGGCATCAAGGACATACAATTTACATTTTTGTGTGCAAATTTTTCCATGACTTCAGTAGCACATGAGTTATGGCCATAGAGTGCATGCATGTGCCGGGTTTTTCATATTGATTGTACTTCTTGAGATAGTACACCAACTCTAATACTTTTTAAAATGTTGGCGTATGTGACGTCTGCAGACTGGTGCATGTTTTCTGTTAATTCTCTATATTGGAAATATTGCCAAAGGTTGACATTTCCTATGCTGCCAACAGTTTTACGGCAGAGTTTGTGCCGTAAGGTTTTAAAAATAAGTTCACCTTTCACTGCTGTCAATTGAAGAAGATCTCCGAAAAAAATAATGTGTTTTCCTTCAAAGAGCTCTTTGTAGTCTGTTTTGAGTACTTCTTGTAATCTGAGGTGAATCAAAGCCAACATTAGTTTGGAGACCATGCTCACTTCATCTATTAGTAGAATTTTCATTTGTTTCAAAACTTAGTTCCATTGCAGCTTCTGTAGAAAGTTTGTAATAATCTCATTTGTTTTGATGTTCTACTGAAAGGAGTAGTAATCGGTGTAAAGTGACACCACCTATGTTGTAGGCAGCTAAACCTATGGTGGCAGTTACAACATCTGACAGTTTGTTGTTTGTCAATTGTTGAAGGAACCTGCTGATGATTGTGATTAAGAATGTTTTTCCTGATCCAGCTTGACCACTGACATATAGCAGAATAGGTTTGTAGTTTTGGCAGGTACACTTTTTTATTTTCATGTTGTACACCATGTTCAATTTCTTTTGTTACTTCTTGGAAAATGCTACACTGCTTATTGTTCAGTTTTTATTTCAGTACAGTGAAGTCTTCTGTATCTTCTTCACAGTGACACATGGTGTTTTCCACTTGTGTCATAGCTAATTCCGCTTCATTTGCTATTAGTGGCTGTCCCAGTGGTTCTTGGCTTCCTGTTACAGAAGGTTGACTACTGTCAGGAGTGTCCTCATCTAGTTGGGCCTGGAGTTCTTCTTTGTGGTTCTGTTCATTGTTTGTACTGTGTAAGGTTTACATCTGTTATAGTGCTTTCATTTGCTTTGAAAGTGTCTTCATAGGAGTCATAGATATCTAGTAACTCTTCTTCTTTTCTCCATGGTTTAAAAAGTTGTAGCCGGGACATGTAATATAGTTCTTTTTGTTGAGGAGTTTTTAATGACAATTCAAAATGTCTTGGCTGTTGGGATAATTTTTGGCTATTGTTTCTATGTCCTCGTATGATTTGAGAACTCTATTTTAGATTTAGAAGGACCAAGACTTAGCCATAGTATATTTTCAGATTTTCCATACAAAGCAGTACCGGTTAAACGGTCTGCAGCTTCATAATAGCCACACTCTCTATGAGAGAGCATTTTTATGGCTAAGCTGTACAATTTCAGTGACAGTGTTTTGTCAGATGATAGGTCATCCCAGAGGTCTTGAAGCTCTCTTTTTTCTGCATTTGTTAAGTAGGATGTAACATATCGTGCAACTGCAGTGGATTTGTCTGCAATGCACTGCACATCTATGTTTGCATTCCATATGAGGGCAATGATTGCATTGTAATGATTGCTATATTTTGCTTCTTCTGTTCTTTTTATGTAATATATGTTCTTAGGTGATTTACCTTTAACACTATGTCTAACTGAAGACATGAAGTTGTTTACTTGACCTGTTGCTGTAACTGGTCTAGGGAAACCAAAGTGGCATTTGGTGTAGTATTTCCCTTTGTTTTTGTATTTTCGATGACAATATCTCCCACATGTGTCTTTGAAATTGTAAAATGTGTGCTTGAAGGTCACTGTTGTTTGTGAAGAATTTCACAAGGGACATATTTTTTGATAAACTGTAAAACAGTGGCATCACTGCCTTGACCAAATATAGGAGCATCTTTAATCCATAAAAGCAAGTGAATATGTGGTGCTCCTCTGGAAAAAATAAGTTTTGCACTTCTCCAATGGGAGGAACAGTTTTATTACAAATAAACTGTAGCAAAGCAATGAAGCAATGATGGAAATATCTTGAAACATTAACAGGATCTAGAGAGCAGAGTCCTCCAGGTGATAGTATATCTATGTTTGTTTTGTTTTTGTTTGATATGCTTAGGAAATCATGTAAATCTTCCCATGCATATTCTGCACAACTTAATGTAACAAACCAAATGGGTGGGCTAAGGTTTCATATCATACAACGTACATCTCCGTGATATCGGAAACCAGTATTTTTTTGTACCACGCATGTTTGCTAACAGATTTGTAATGCTTGATTGTAGAACCTCATCTTTTTCTTGCACTTTTTGTAGTAATTGTGTAGCTGACATATTTTGAAAATGGGTACCTGATTTCAATGTGTGTGCAACTCCGTAGCAGAGAGTTGCTAGTTCACTTTCAAAGAGTAGGTGGAATATGTATTGCACATTTTGTCTAAATTTAGGATCTTCAGAATACATTCGTAATGAGCAGTATTCTGATGCTGTTATCTGAGTGGGTCTATCATCGTACCTTCCTCCTTTCCCAGTAGGAAAGAGTAGAGGAAAGGCACACGCTTCTATAATTTTTTCCCATATGCTGATTGGTGATCCTTTGGTTTGTCGCATTTGATATGTTTCTAGTGCATCATCTATGGTGTCTTTTTAATGTAATGGATGAACTGTATAATGGTCTAAAATATTGGATACTGTAGCAGGATATAGAAGTTGAAATTGACCAGTTTCTGGTGACTCTTGAATTATTTCAGTGGTTTACATCAGGTTTTCTTCAATATTAATGTATTTGTAGTATTCATTATTGTCTTTTAGATATTGCAAGGCTTGTCTAACTGTATGTAAGTCCACGAGTTGTTGCCACATTTTTTTGGCTTTTGTAGGTACACCATTTACTAAGACAATTAAAGATTGATTTATTGGACTTTGCACTCCCAGAGTGTGTACATTTTCTTCAGATCTAATGGTAAATAAACTACTTTGCCATGAATGCCTTAAACTAACTCAGAGGGAGGTAACATTGCTGTTTTTGGTTGAAGGTATATTATTTCTTGAAATGGGTGCACTGTTTGAATTATGATGCTCTCATATAAATTGAGTTGTTGCAGGGGTTTTGGTAGTGGGAATAATTCCAAGTTATTTGTGATAGCAGGTGAAGGAGTTTGGTGTTGTCAAGTTTTGCAGTGCAGTAACTGCAAAGTATTAAGGGGTCAGTTATTTCATATTTGTTTTATGCTATAAGGTAGAGAGCTAATTCAAAACATTTGGAATCTTCATTGTCTTATATTTTCAGATCGTAACAACTGCTTCCGACAACCGTTATGTTATGTCTACAGTTTTTGTGCTACTTTTATAAAAAGTTCTGCAGCAACACACACACACATGGTTTGGTACTTCAGTGGATGTACTTTTAAATTTTTGTATTTCTTTTTTGTATGTGTGTAGAAGAAGGTTGCCATTTGTACAATTGTTCCTAGTCTGTTATAAAGCTATTGCATTTTGTAAGTGGCTTTCACTTCCAAAATATTTTCTCTGGATATGCTCTGTTTCTTTGAGTAGGTCTTCGCCTGTACCATGTAGAAGATTGTTATTTAAATTGCTTAATGCTAAAGAAGGACTTTTAGCATATTACACTTTATGGACTAGATTTCTTATACTTCAATGATGTGTTGATGTCATTTTTATGTGATGGATGGTGCTTTTGCAAATAGGTCCTGAAATGCAGGCTAATGAATGTCCTTGTAGTCCTGTATATCTTCGCACTGGACAGGTATCTATATTTTGTAGTAGTTTCATTTTGAATTTGTGTTTGCCTTTCACCTACTGATTGAGGAACTGGCGTAAAGATTTGAAAGATTTTTTGGTCAATGTTACACATTGACATGCACGGCCATTTGTACACTGGACGTTTTGGTTCAGTCAGATGGAGAGGTGATACTGAGTTTTCTGGGGATATTTTTGTAAGCAGCATTTCTTGTTCCATTATGGTATTAAGTTTTTCATACCCTCATCCATTGCTATGTATGGCAATTGTGTTTCTTTGCTTTTGTTTTTATGCTTCTTCATTGAAATATGGTTCTGTGCTCGTGGTGTGACTCCATTCACCTCCACAGATATTTAAGAAGTTGTTTTTGTTGACATTCCGTTTATTGAGAAGTCTTTTTTGGAGTTTAGTAGTTAGTTTTGTTAGTGGTTTCATTCTGTTTAACACTAAAATAAATAACTGCCTTTTGAGAAGGATTGTACTGTCTATGAGAGCATCTAAGATAGGTTTCTTTGTACGGTAGGTTTTAAGAGTTGTGCATGATTTCTCTCCTGTTTTTATAAGATTCTGAATGACTCTGTGGCAGAACATTTTTTGTAAAATACTTTTTTTGGTATGGTTACTTGCCACTACATCAAGATTTATAGGAGCAGTGTTAGCAGTATTGGTAGCTGAATTCTTGTTAATCACTTTCTGTTTCGTTTTACATTTTCAAGGAGGAGGCAGCGTTTCTGTACTGGAAACTTGTTTTGTTTTCGCTTAATGACTGTATTAGATGTTTTGTTTGAACTTTTTGTACACATTCTGCTAGAGATGGATGCTTATTTTGGACACTTTTATTTTGATTTGCTCTACTTCTGCGTTGCTTTCTATGCACTTACTTTTTGGTAGGTCTTCTTTGGGGTCTGTTGGGAAAAAAAAGAAGGTATGGGTTGGGCTGTTCTGCAATGTATGTGTGCTGTGTGCATGAGTGTCTGAGTATGATGGTAAGGATGTATTTGGAGATGTGTGATTGTTCAATGGGCAGCTACAACTAGTTGGAAGCCTATTCTTGTATTTGTGTGTTACTATACTGGGGTTCAGATGACAATACAAAGTAAGCTAGTGGTGACGAGAAGCAGTAATACTAAATCTAATGGTATAGAATTGAAACAGTTCTTTGTTATGCAATACTAACTTTCTAGGGGCTGATTCATTGAATTTGTGCGCTGCAAAAACAAGGATTTGTGTGTCAATCTGCCCGCAAATCCCTGTTTAACAAATGGGGATTTGTGGGCAGAATGGCGCACAAATCCCCTTTATTTGGCGCTCAAATTCCATGAATCAACCTCACAGTGTGTTCGAGTAACAGTTAGAACATTATGGTAGTATTGTACTTACTTTTTTGTATGGAATGAGCAAGTTTCTTCTGAGTTGTTGTTTGTACTTCAGATGCTGCTGCTTTTCAGGAGAGTGGTCTTCACTGCAATTGTAAAAGAAAGAAGTTAGTAATTTTGTGTGTTTATAGCACTGTTGTTAATTTATACGTCAATTGTTATGTTTTTCTAGTAGTATCGTTTGATAACTGAACATAGTGTGTGCATGCAATTTTCTTTGACTATATGCAGCATTTATATGTTACTTACAATCTGTTAGTTGAGCATGCTTTGCAAATAAGTATAATACTAAGCGTATGAAACTCACGTGGTTTCTTAACGCTGTGTTATTGGATGTTAGGAGGTAGAAGAAATAATCATATGTTTATTTTGCTATTCTTATAGGGTAAATGGCAGAAACTATATAGAAAAGCATGGGATGTATGCATTTGTGAAGGTGTGGGTAATAAAGCAGAAGGATGTGATGTAGAGGCAGTGGCATTATTTCAGCTGGGAACTTTTCTAATGATAGTGTCTATCTGTGTGAGTGTATAAAGATGCCTGAACTCATCCTGGCTGTGTGTAATTTTATAATACACTACTAAGTGTTTTTCTAAAATTATACTGCTATTTCTTCCATCTTCTAATATTAAATGACACTTTTTAGATAGCTGTGTGTGTAAAAAAAGAATTTAGATGGGAGACAGGTTTGGAAGTGTCAGTTGATTATAGCAGATGGGAAAAATGACCCTAGGTTAGTTTTATAGATTATACAGGTTAACTGTCAGTTATCCTGTCTATATGCATTTATAAGAGTTGTACATGTACTGTGCAGAAAATATGCATACCTGTAGTTTGTATTCATGCATGAGGATATGCATGCAGCTGCAAATAGAAATCTTGGAGACTTGTACAGTAGTTTTTGTAGTAGGTGCTTTCCAATGACATGAGACTTGTACTCAGAGTGATGAACAGTACATTTGAAGGGCTGAACAATGATGATGGAGTTAGATGTAGAGGTCTTGGATGTGATTGGTGGATAGTTGTGTTACTGTGCTTAGTTGTATCCAATGAGGGAAGGGCACAGAGAGTGAAGTGGAAACGGTATAAGGGCTGTCTAAGAGTTATGCGGTCCACGGACACCGCGGCTGTCCGTGGACAGGGCGTGCCACATCCGGGGTTTTCCAGCAAATCCAGCATGGAAAGGGGACTGTAGGGATTAGCCAATCAGGTGTTGAGGTTGTGGATTTGTGTTGAGAAGAGGCTGTGTGTAGTGAAGATGGCAGAGGTGGAGAAGGTCAGGGTGTTGGCGGTTGGAGATATTTGTGTACATGGTTTGGAGCAGTATGCTAAATGCAGGAATGTGGCAAACAATGTTGATGTTAAAAGAGTGGAGGTGGTGTGGAGCACTGTGCTTTTTACAATGTACAGGGAATTGTACAAGTTTGTGAAGATATGGGCAGGATGAACAGTCCCCATGTGGTAGTTTTGCACTGTGGTGCTTTACATTTGGGTTATGCCAGTGTTCCTACTTTGCTGGCAGATTTGGAACACTTGGTTCAAACAGTAATGGAAGTGCTTCAAAATGGCAAAGTATTTTTTTCTGGTTTAGTACCTAGGGCAATATGTGACAATAGTTCTGTTTTTTGTCCTCAGCAAAACATTGGTAGGTGTGCAATCAACCGAGGCATGTTTGCGTTCATGCTTAGAGCTGGTATGTTCTTTTTTTAATAATGAGAACATTGATTCTGGTAATGCTGCTTATTTTAAAGAAGATGGCATTTCTTTAACTTTTATGGGAAATGCCATGCTGTTTTGGAACATAAGGGTTGCTTTGGGGAAGCTTATGTGAAGATTTTAGGAGTAAAATAAGAAGAAAAAAAACAAACAAAAAAATACAAAATAACAGGTGTCTCTCAAGCATCTGCAAAAAAACTATAAAAAACAGTTATTTTCAGAGCCAACCTCAAAGGGGAAATGGGGTACATTATTTAAATTCATCACGCTCAGATTTTTTGATATGTTCACAGACATGGCGGTTGTCCGCGGACAGCGCATATTACATACAGGGATTTTGGGGTTGAGAGGCATGCCAATGAGAATGAGCAGTCAAGGGATTGGTCAATAAGGTTTACTGGGTGTGTTGTGAAAGGAGAGAGTTTGTCAGAAAGTATTTTTCCTGAGAGAAGAACAGATAGCTATGGCTGTGTGTTTCAGAAAACAGATTATCTGGATTTTGGGAAACTCATGGATACATTGGTTGGAGGTGCATGCAGAATGCTATGGATTGACTGCACATCTTGGATTCCCTCATGTGGAAGTGCACTGGCATTGAGTGCGTGGAATGAAGTGGCTGGATTTGGTACCTCTCTGTGCTACTTTGGTGGCACAGCATCATCCAGACATAATTATTATTCATTGAGGAGGGAACAGTTTAGGACATGTGTCTGGAATTTCTTTGCAATTTGCAATGAAAGAAGGACTTGGGAAGGTCATGGATATGTTTCCAAATTCCCAAGTAATTTTTTCTTGTTTTGCGCAGAGACAAATGTGGCTGCATTCTTCTTCATTTGGTCCAAAAATGGGGAAAGCGAGGCACAATGTCAAGAAGGCTGTTTATACCTTTTTAAGAGATGTTGGCATGTCCTCTTTTCACAATGAAAATATGATGTTTTGTAGCACATACTTTTTTCGTAGAGATGGAGTATAGCTTACTTATGCTGGTAATCAGATTTTTCTGTGAAAAATACAAAATGCATTGCAACCTTTTTTGTAATTACATTAATACATTTTGCAGTAGGTCTTAATCATTTGAAGTTTTTGAAACACCAAAAAAACACCACCAAAAGGCTCTTTTCAGAGCCACCACTTCTTCCCCTAGAAAAGTGCAATGGTTCTGTTAGGGCAGCACCCCAAAAAAAAAGAAATGTCAGCGGAGTGTCCGCAGACTTCTAAAAAATATGGACAGGGCCCTGCACTATTTATTTGTCACTTCTATTTTTAAACTGTGAAAAAAGAGCCTTTTTTTTTGTTTTTGTTGTTTTATATTTATTTTGGTTTTTGAAACACGACACACAAGGAAAGGAGGGGAAAGGAGGGCAAGGAAGGGACACCAACCACAGGAATAAGAAAGGGCAGGTGGAGAGAGGAAGATGTAGGGTGGGCCTTATTCAGGTAGGTAGCAGACCTTCTTGTGCTCCTTGACCGCAGTCTCGAAAGAACTCCAAAGATTCTTCCCCCCTGCACAGTACTGAGTTGCAGTACATACACAATATTGTGACCGTCAAAAGGTAAGGGTCAACAGCATCATGAATGGCCTGTGGGGCAGCTGGAGGGATCTGCTGTCCCACAGGAGTGTCTCTTGTGGTGACAGGAGCGGAAACAGAGGATGTTGTAGAGGAACTCAACCTACTACATTTATCACAAGTTACAACCTTGCAAATAGCCCCACCGTGGAATGACCTTAGGTGTCGCTTCATTGATGTCATACCAAAGCTGTATGAACCAGGCCTTCCATGACTCAGCACCATGTGGCACTGATTGCAGGTGACCAAATTCGCACAAGCTTTTGGCACTCCATCAAGAATGGTAAATAACCGCCAGACCCAAGACTCACAGCGAGTTCTGGCAGTAGGGACTTCCACTACCTCATCCTCTTCATCCTCTTCATCTGTCTCCTCCGCGTCCTCATGCCTGTTCCCCTCTGCAGACCCTTGGGGAGGTGGTGGTGGTGGAGAGGGTGGGGTGGTGATGAAGCTGAAGCAGCCCTGGTTGTCATTTGGAGGACAGCAGGTAAAAGTCAGCAGCAATGCAGTGAATGCAAGTAGAAGCAATGCTCTGTCAGGTAACCAGAAGCATAGTGAGGAGCAATTCTAGGGTGTGGCCTTTATTGTGGTGCTGGTGCGTGCTTCACGGACAGCCGGGATTTCCGCGCGTGATTGAACAGTACAAAAAGACTCAAAAAAGTTCCTAAAAGTATGTTGATCGCCAGGGACATTGTCATGGACATGTGCAATGGTGAACTTTTACTGTACAATACTTTGGATTGTCCAAAAAAGTACTTTTAGAATGTTGGGGGACCCGGACAGTGTCCGCAAATAAGGACAAATGCTCAACGTGGGTGCAGTCACATGATGACGTCGCGGATACGTTCACAAATGGGATGGCTGTCCGCAGGACACCAAATGTGCAGGAGCGGTTGTGCGCATGCAGGCAGGTATTCTACGGACAGTGTTCGGGTCCTCAAACTAATTAAAAGTGTGACACACGTGCGACTGATAGTTACGGACAGGTGCAATGTTCGTAGGACCTATGGGTGTGGCGCGCATGTGCGTAGATGTTCTACGGACAGTGTGGACACTCCCATTTTAATTACGAAAAGCACAAACTGGTATTGTGTCCTTAGGACACACCATTTTGGTTCATTGCGGACATCTCGGACATCGAGTGTGTTCTAAGAACAGTTCCATTTTGATTGCAGACAGTGCGGACAGTACGGACATGAATAGTGTTCCTAGGACACCTCCATTTTGGTTAATTGCAGACATCCCGGACATCGAGTGTGTTCTGAGAACAGTTCCATTTTGATTGCTGACAGTACGGACAGGCATAGTGTTCTTAGGACTCCTCCATTTTGGTTAATTGCAGATATCCCGGACATCAAGTGTGTTCTAAGAACAGTTCCATTTTGATTGCGGACAGTACGGACAGGGATGGTGTTCTTAGTACACCTCCATTTTGGTTAAATACGGACATTCCGGACATCGTTTGTGTTCTAAGAACAGTTCCATTTTGATTGCGGACAGTACGGACAGACATAGTGTCATTAGGACACCTCCATTTTGGTCAATTACGGACATCCCAGACACCCGCACTGTCCGCAGACACCTTAACTGCCTTTTTTTTTTAAAAGAAAGACATAGAAGACTGAATTAAAACACACATAATATTTTTTTATTATATACAAATATAACATTTATGAACGAGAGGGGGAAGCAGCAACTGACATAAATACAGGGGAATTAGGGGTTTGGAGAGGATGAATGGGAGGGGATGAAGTGATGGAAGTCTCATCATAATGTTTTTCTTGGTGGTGAGGGTTTGGGGATAGTTGACTGGGACATGGAGAGGCGGAACAGGTAGATGTGGGACACTGATATTTAATTTTTTCTTTTATGTGGTCCTCCACAAAATGTTTTAAAATATTGACATTTTTCATTAGCATATCCATTTTTTGTTCCATTTGGTGCAGAGCATTTTCTAATGTCTCTTTTGCTACATTAGTTTCACTGTTTGTATAGTCTGTTAAAAAAATAATAATTTTTAAGTCCACATAAAATAATGGTTATTAATTGGCTTATATAGAGAAGTGTCTACCATTACTATCACTGTCTTCACTCATTTCATCATGTGGGACATTTTCTTCAAGCCATTCCAAAGTACTGGACATTTCTGTGTAAAAAAAATAAATTACTTTTAGTGTACCTAATACAGAAAGTTTAGAAATATATTAGAAAAATGAAGTTTACTTACTAGTTTCTGGTAAGTTTTGATGTTAATGTTGTGTAGGTCTGCTGTTGCTTCTTGCTGTGCAGTTTCTGTGAGGTAATTATGTTGGAGGCATATCTTTTTTGTTTTGGTATACTCCATTTTAGTACATATGCTATTTAAATGTACAGTTGATGTGTTAAATATATAGGGTGCACTTCTTATTTATTATTACATTTACTGTGTTCATGTGCTGCTTTTTGAACTTGTTCAGTGTTTATATGGCATGATAGAACAATCTAAGATACCCCCTTAGTGTTTGGGTAGTATTGATGTTGTCTGCGTCCGTCCACGGACATACGCACAGTTCGCGGACATCAAAATCACTAGCAGGGGGTTCAGAATATTCTATGTTACAAGTATATAAAGTAAGGGAATCCTAGTACACATCTATCAAATTCACACTATGTATATCTATATTCAGTAAAAAAAAAACTTTGGTAAAGGGAGGTTATGATTAAGTTGCGCTATTAAAAACCTATGAAATTCAGTAAAAAAAACTTTGTTAAAGGGACGTTATGGTTAAGTTGCTGTTAGGCACAATTATATGCAGTACCCTTTGGGAACACCACACACAATTAAGACTAAAAGTGACAGTACAATTTCACCTTTGGTACAAGCCTGTATTACACAGTTATAGTGGTAGCAGTAGCAGAGCAGCCAGACTTATCTCAGGAGTAAGTGAGCAGTATGAAATAGTTACACAAAGGACAGCAATTACTATGATTCAGTCAAGCACTGACTCAAGGTTTTCAAGTGAAAGAATATACATTTATTTCACTCTTCAGTTGTATAACAGTACACTATTATAAGCAGTCTAAAAATAACACTCTTAATACACCACACCACTTCCCTTAAATTCCAGACAAGTTAAGCTCACAAAATGAAGTGGGAGCAAAATGGCACTCCAGCAATTTAAAAGGGAGGGAAAAACAAAGTTATTAGAAATTAGGTCTAACCAACAGGTAGGTACTCGGGGCAATAGAACAAGAGGAACTACATAGATTAAATCAGATAGAAAAGGCTAAGCGCCAAAGACAATGGGTCAAAAGTCTTTTGCTCAAGATCCCACAGTTCAGGGTAGTTCACGGTAAAGTTTGTGGCAGGTTTTCCAAACGAGGTTGGTTGATACAAAAGGTAGTTCAAAGAGAAGAGAAGGACAAGCCCTCTGATTGGAGAAAGATTTCAAACACTTTCACTGCAGTTGAACGAAACTGACAACTGGATTTGCACAGTACCTTAAAACGGAGAGGGAGCTGTAGCTGAGGCAGACGTTCCTGGTAGTTCCTGCAGGCTCACAGTTCCTGAAGCGACTGTTGGCTGACAAGAAGTAGGAATACTGGAGGGTTCTGCACTACCCAGGGAAGAAATCAGCAGCAGAGCAAAGCAACAAATGAAAAGTGCGCTCCTTAAAACCCAAGCAGGGTCCAACCTTCCTGGCTATTCGGCCCACTGTAGCTCTGTACAGCAAATTCGACCAGAGGAGAGGTCCTGGTTTGTAGTTTGGGCAAACTGGCTGGTCCCACCAGCTCAAGGGAAGAAATTTCCTGGAGGATCTTCTCTGTCGTCGGATTCTGAAGATTTGGACCTGCAGCAAGGCTTCCCCGGGCGGTTCAGTCATTGTGTAGGTCATCTTCTGCCAGTTCCTCATTGATTCTTTTGTTCCAGTGGTGACTCTGCCTTTCCAGTCCCAGAGACCTGCTTTTATGCAGTTTTACCCCATTCATACAGACTGGCTGTCAATCACACAGCAGGGTGGCTGTCCTGGCAAGGATAGTCCCCTCAGCCAATCAAACAGGAGTGCGACTTGGGTTACCAAGGGAACCCATAGCAGGGGTCCGAAGATCCCTCCCTCACATCCTGCCTACCTAGACTTTCAGGCACCTTAAGGAGGGCTTCTGTGCAGAAGCCAGCGAAAAGACAGCGAACAAAGGAATCATCCCCAGTTTGGCACGAAGAGAAAAACACCAGAAAGACTTTAACAAAAAGAAATGGCGAATAAACCCAGCCGGAGCCAAAATAAAATGTATTTGGTCAAGCAGGTTTATGTTCGAGGCTAATATAATAACCTAAAATAATACAACGTTTATAGAAGATAATCGCGGTAGAAAAGTTAGGGTAGATACCACTGCTACCTGCCAAGTCTTAATGTAAAGGGAGCGAAACAAATCTCCACGAGACACAGACAAAAAGGGATACGAGTTAACCCTTTCCAATACTCCACGTAAGATGGGGTGCACTGGGTCTGGGGTTTAAAGTGACTAAAGTTAAGTTAATGGCAACTTTACCTTTTCTGAGGGATAGTAGTCAGCCCCAGAAAATGGAGTCAGTGGGAAGTCTAAAATACAACCTTGTGCCACTGCACTGAAGGTGCTGTGTAACACACATGAAAATATGAGGCCATGGAGTAGGTGAGGCTCCAGTGCTCAAGATCACACAAAAAGTGAAAACACACACAGCAAAACACATGTAAGAGTGGGAACAAGGCTCACACTCTTACCAGGTGAAAAAAATAAATCCTAGAAATCCAGCAAAGCTGCTGAGGGACTCATTAGCTAAGGGAAATCAGCCATTTATGAGAATTCTTCCTAACACTCGCCCCCCCCCCCCGAGACTAATGGACAGGAGTTTTAATCCACTCTTGAATGAATCTCTACCTCTAGTCAGTTATAAACATCCTAGGAGAGCATCAGCATTTTGGTGACATCCTGCTCTGTGCACAATGGTAAAATCAAACCCTTGTAGGCAGATTGACCATCTTAGAAGTTTTGGGTTCTCCCCTTTCACTTGCATTAACCATCTCAAGGGTTGGTGGTCTGTCTGAATCACAAAGGTAGATCCATACAAGTATGGTCTAAACCTCTTCAGCGACCACACAATGGTAAAACATTCACACTCTAGGTTTCCCATCTTGTTTCTGGTTCCTTCTGCAAACTGATGAAGCAAATGGGGTGCTCCCTACCTTTCTCATCCAGACTGCACCAGACTGCACCTATACCTATATTGGAGGCATCTGTCTGCACAATGAAGGGTTAGTGATAATCAGGAGCTCTTAGGACTGGAGCTTGGCAAAGGGCTTTCTTCAGGTTGTCAAAGGCTTGATTGCACTCCTAATTCCATGTTACCTTTTTAGGGAATTTTGGAGAGGAGATCACATTCAAGGGAAAAGCTATGGACCCACATTCTCTATGAAATTCCTGTAGTACCCAGTGAGACATAGGAACGCGCTCACTTTGGTTTGAGTAGTAGGGGTGGCCCAGTTTTGTACAGCTTGTACTTTGCTGGGCAATGCCCTTATCTCACCTCCTCCTACCTCATGACCAAGGTAGACCACTTTACTCTGACCAATTTGACATTTGCTTGCCTTTATGGTCAGATGGGCCTGCAAAACATATCCCAGGTGATCAATATGTTCTTTCCATGTAGCGCTGAACACTTCAATGTCATCCAAGTATGCCATGCAGAGGTCCTCCATCCCATTCAGAACTTGATTAACCATCCTTTGAAATGTAGCAGGTGCATTTTTTAGTCCAAAAGACATAACCTTAAACTGGTAGAGGCCTGATGGGGTGGAAAATGCAGTTTTCTCCTTGGCATGGTCTGTCAGCGCTATTTGCCAATATCCTGAGGTTAGATCAAATGTACTGAGGTACTTGCCTGAACCAAGTATATCCACTAGTTTTAGTCTCCATTTCTTAGTGACTGCATTTAGAGCTCTATAGTCCACACAGAATCTCAACTCCTTGGATCCTGCCGTTACTAGAACAACTGGACTAGACCATTGACTTGTAGAGGGCTCTATAACCCTGAGATCAAGCATCGTTTTGACCTCTCCTTTGATGTGGGATCTCACATGCTCTGACAATCTGTAACCTCTGTTTTTCACAGGTAAACAGTCACCAGTGAGAATAACATGCTGGCCCCAAGGGGTCCAGCCTGGTTATAGTGAAAAAAGGGAAACAAACTGATTCAACAGAATTTTGCACTCTTCCTGTTTTTCAGAAGTCAGCTGAGAAGAGAGATTAACTCCTTCTATCTGTTAATCTAAAGGTTGGCCTCTGAGGAGGTCAGGTAGAGGTTCACTCTCCTCTTCCTCTTGAGCTGAAGCTAGAAGCAAAGCTCCCACTTCTGGTCTTCAGACATAAGCCTTTAAACAGTTGGTGTGAAAGACTCTGGGAGCTTCCTTAAGTCTGCCTAAGTCCACCAAATAGCTCACCTCTCCAAGTGTGCCCACAACTTTGAAGGGTCCTATCCATTTGTCCTGCAAGGCCCTCTGTCTTGTTGGCACCATAATTAATACCAGCTTGTCTTGAGTAAACCCAACCATGTTGGCCTTCTGGTCATGCCAATGTTTGACCAGAGCCTGACCTGATTTCAAGTTATAACTTGCTTCTGCCATCATGTGTGACATTCTCCTCCAGAGACCTATCACATAGTCAGTCACTCTGACTGGCTTGAGGGAAGGAGCACTCTCCAACCCCTCCTTAATCAGGGCCAATGGACCTCTGACTGGATGGCCATAGTGAAGTTCAAAGGGACTGTATCCAACTCCCTCCTGAGGGACTTCTCTATATGAAAAGAGAAGGCATGGCAGTAGAAGGTCCCACTTTGTCTTAAGGGGTTCCTCTAAAACACCTATCATGCTCTTCATAGTATGATTAAATCTATCTACCAGTCCATTTGTCTGTGGATGGTAGGCTGTAGAGAACGTGTAAGTGACACCACAGTTTTTCCACATGGCTTGCATGTAGTGGGACATAAAATTGGATACCCTGTCGGATATCACTTCCTTAGGAAACCCTACTCTGGTAAAAATACCAAGTAGAGCTTTAGCCACAGCCTGAGCCGTAACAGTTCTCATAGGTATGGCTTCCGGGTATCTTGTAGCATGGTCTACTACAACCAGGATAAACCTGTTCCCTGAAGATGTGGGAGGGTCAAGGGGACTGACAATGTAATGCCCACCCTCTCAAAAGGAACTCCCACCACTGGGAGAGGGACCAAGGGTGCCACATTCTTGGCTCCACTCTTGCCATAGGTTTGGCAAGTGTGACAGCTCCTACAGAATTTGTCAACTTCTGAACCCATCTTAGGCCAGTAGAAGTAGAGAGAGAGCCTTTCCTTGGTCTTCTTGAAACTCAAGTGACCAGCCAAAGGTATCTCATGGGCTAACTGTAGGAACTGGCTTCTGCTAGCAAGGGGCACTACAATTCTTTTGCAGTCCCCAGGGATTGACTCAGTTGGTTCACTGTAGAAGAGGCCATCTTCCCAGCTTTACCTGTGCTTTGCAACTTCTTGCCCATCAAGTTGGTTAGCAGCCTGTAGTCGAAGACCTTCAAGAGCAGGGCACTTTCTCTGTCCTTTGCTAAAGTCTGCCCTGTTGGGTCCACCTTCTGCCAGTAAAGACTGCAGCTCAGGATGGTCAACAGGGTCAAGATCTTCAACTAAGACAGTGTCTTCTTCCAGATCGGACTCCTCAGATGTTGGTTCAACCACACAAGGTTGCACCTCACACTCTGCCTCAGCAGATGGAGAAGTCACAGATGTGATTTGGACAATCTTGGTGATGTCCTGATTGGTAGCACAGAGGTGCTGTCTGTCTTTTTCCTGAAGGTCTTGGGTTTCCCCTTTGCCACATTCTTCCTAGAAATAGCAGTGAGCAACTCCTGTGGAGTGGGAGTGTTAGTTTCCTCTATCAAATCCTCTGGAGAGCCTCTCAAGCTTCTCTCCCTTGCAAACTTAGTGAGCTCCTGTTTACTTTTACTCCAAGAGTTTTAAGGTCATTACCCAACATGACTCTCCCAGGCACTTCACTCTGCACACTAAGAGGTATTTTGACAGTCATATCATTACACTGGATGAGAGCTGGTAACTGGAGAAGCATTTGCACAGGGCCTCCTGATAACTTGGTGAGGCGTTTGGGTGCCTTAGCAACATCCTCCACCTTGAAAAATGACTCATCCACCACAGTTATGCTGTCTCCAGTGACTCTGATGGCAGTGGTTTCCTGGACATTCACAAGAACACTATCTTTATAATACTCTTTAGTGTAATCTGGGATGGAATTATAAACATGTAAATTCTGTTGTTCCCACAGCCCAGGGACACTAAAGATACACTAGCTGAGACTCTCATAGGTTCATCAGCCAGTAGGTGAAAGTTTCCACTTGCCATAGGTACTTCTTCCTCTGGGGAGACGGCTAAGGAGACAGTGTGGACCCCTGAAGGTTTACCCTTACATCTGGGATCCCCTTTCACATGATCAGTTGACCCACAAACATACAATGTCCCAAATGTTTTAATGAATGGGGGTTTGTTCTGACCTCCATCTGGTTTGGGTCTAGATGGTGCACTAGTCTGATTTGGTTTCCTTTGTGGTTTACCCTTATGTTGCTGTTTGTGGCCCTCTTTTGAATTGGAGGTATTGGAATTCTCTGTGTTATCTTTCTTTGGCTGTTTCCCCTCATGCTTTTTCTGAGTAGCCCCAGAATCCTTGTGAGCAGCCCTGTTGGCAACCCACAGGTCAGCAGCCTTAGCTAGCTTATTTGGATCTGTCTCCTTATAATCAGCCAAGTGCTGTCTGAGCTCAGGAGAGCAGACATCAAAAATAGACTCCAATATAACACAATTTCTCATTCCTTCATAAGTGTTTACTCTGTAACCCTTAATCCAACCATCTAAGTTTTTCAAACACTCACATACCCAGGTAGTCCAAGGGGGTACCATCATGCTTTTTGAGGGTCCAAAACCTCTCAAGGTACTGGGAAGGGTTCTTCCCAATTCTAGAAATTAAAGCTAACTTCACATACTCATAATCCATTCTATCCACCTCCCCCAACTCCATCACAAATTCAGATGCAACAGTTGGTAGCCTAGTGAAGAGCCAGGAAAGCAATTGATTCCCTGTAAGACCTTGAATACCATGCTTATATTCAAACATTGCTAACCAATACAAAATATCAAGCTTAACCTCATACATACCCACAATTTCCTTAGGCATACAAGGTCTCTTAGGACTGGAAGACCTAGAAGACTCTGGGAGAGAAGCATTTTCAAGAGACAATCTTTTCATTTCTAGTTCATGATTCAACTCCATTTCGCTGAGCTTAAGTTCTTGGTGTTTTTGTTCAGTTTGAGCATTTAAACGTTTGAATTCCAGTTCAAGCCTAATTTTCTCTAGAGCAATGAATTCAGGACTGAGTGTAGGAACTGTGGGGGTCCCAGTGGACAAGGGTTGAGGTTGCTGAGCAGGCAAGGGGGCAGAGAGGCCTACATTAAGAGACACATCTACTTCTTCCAACTCATCATTAACAGACATATTATCATCCTTAATACATTTGCTAGAGAGTCAGGCATTTCAGACCCACTCCCCAGACTTTGGTTCCTTAACAATTTATCAACTAATTCAATCTTTTTGCCTTTGGCAGAGAGTTTCCTTTCTTTACACATGTTTCTTAAATAATCACCAATGTAAATCAGGAGGGTCTCCTGACTGTGGCTTTCCATATCAGACATGATTAATATTGCTTTTTAGTGATGTTAGCCTTGTGGTTAGTTGATCCAAGGTAATAGCAGCACTCTAAGTGTAACTACTATACTTTTATCCTCACTGCTGTACACTAGTGTTAGTCAGAATTATATGCAGTACCATTTGAGAACACCACACACAATTAAGACTACAAGTGACAGTACAATTTCACCTTTGGTACAAGCCTGTACTACACAGTTAGTTATAGTGGTATCAGCAGTGGAGCAGCCAGACCTATCTCAAGAGTAAGTGAGCAGTATGAAATAGTTACACAAAGGACAGCAATTACTATGATTCCCAGAGCAGAGCAATCATTTCTGTGCAAAAAGATGATCAGTTAGGTTATGAACACTTGCTGGTCCTACTGCTGCTTTTTTGCTTACTTCACTCTCCCTGTATATACTCATATTTGTATGTGTTGTTGTGTCTTTCTGTGTTGTATGTAATAATGAAATTATGTAGCAAATGGATTTTATTGGCTACTTATTACATGTTGCACAATACGCAAAACTCTAATAAGAAAGCATTTATTATTTCACTATTAAATATGGGAAGATTAGGAATATTGTACCTCCATCATATATGCTGCACACAATGCTTATGTTATCATGAGTAGCTTAGTATACTGGAAAGAACTTCATAATATAATGCTATTTATATCAATGCATTGCTCAATGCAGTACATAGCTCATGATATTTATTCCATTTATAACTTTTTTTTGTCAACATTATAATAAGAATTCCTTGTACATGTCATCAGCGATGTCAACAATAACATTGGCTATGTCAACTTTGATGTCCTGGGTGTTAGTCTTTGCAGTGCACAGTGGTGGCGCGAGTTATGGTTGCTTAGCTTACCATAACTGGTGAATTTCAGGGGGTTTTCAGTTTTACTTGTAACCATAACGTCCCATTAACAAAGATTTTTTATAGAATTTCATAGGTTTTTATTAGTGCAACTTAACCATAACGTCCCTTTAACAACATTTTTTCAGTGCATTTCATGGGTTTTTACCAGCGCATGCTAATTCCCTACAACTTACTAATATCATACTTACTCCTCTGTATAGCATCATTTGTGTCCAATTTACAAAGTTTCAGCTTACATCTCTGTCATTTCCCATCTTCTACGGTCATTTTTAACACTTCTTATCATTGTTTGCAAATATTTCCAGTGTATTTGTGTTTGTCGACGTCTGGGAAGGTCTGCCGGAATCTCATACTTTCTGGACAGTGTCACATGATGAGGTTGTGTGCGGCATGATGGCGTGTTCGCGAATGCGTACGCATTTCGCGATTGGGTCCATGCTTCATAGACAGTATGGAACCGCCTTTTCTACTGATCTAGGAACATTCAAGCTCAAAGTGTACCCTTGCACAGCTCTTACATCTATTCTTATTCATTATAAATTAACAATCTAGTACAGAGCACACACTTGGAAGAATATTAGCAAAACTGCTATTTATCTTAAAAATGGCATCTGCTGTTGCCATCTCTCCACCCCAAGAGCCACCACCACTACGACCAGCTGGTGGACCTACACAACAAAAAATGCGCAGTACCAAAAACAATGAAGAGGACCAAGAAGATTAGGGAGAGGACGTGCCTACGTCGAGCACCCAGAGAGAATCATGGGTGTTGCAGTACTTTACCACTTTTGGGAATGCGCCAAAGGGTAAAACTACCAAAGTGACATGCGCAGTACTTAGTCGTGGACTACCTGGACAGTACTCTTGCGGGACCACTTCCATGTACTGCTGCACCAAATACAACCACTGCAATGCTCTCAGAAAGGTTCCTTTCTTAGCAAGCAGTAGGTTGTCTTCATCCACCTCATCTTCCTCAACCAATACTGTAACCACACAGCGTACTTCTTTGGGACACAAAATCCCACCAGCTACCTTGCAAGCAATAAAAAAGATGGTTGATCCACATCTTTCGAAGACACCAATCCTCTTTATATACTGCAACACACCACTCTGCAGGGGGGAGAAATTTCAAAGTGCTTTTGAAGCTGTAATCAAGGAGCATGAGAAACACTGCCCGCTAACTTATAAGTAACACACGCACAACATCTTCCCCTGTCCACCTACCCCTCCATATTAGTGCTTGGTGCCTCTTCCCTCATTTCCCTACCCACCTTAAGTTCTATCCTCTCCTGCAAAAAACAAGAAATACATCAAAAAGCAACAAAACAAAGGTTCCTATGGGAACGACCTTTCACAGTTAAAAAATAAAACTAAAAACAAAAATCTTATAGATTCCATCTACTTTACATATCTCAGTAAAGTACATAGACCCAATAAGATTTTCCAACATTTCCATTATTATTTTGTGTTATGCTAATGGGAATAATGTTGCGTTCATCCCCATTCCAGGGACTAGAATTGAGGATAACGGCCTGGCAGCCCAAGTTATTTGCCCAAGTGAAGCAAGGGCAGATAACGAGGGCTTTGGACCGTTATTCCCCATTCCAGCCCCTGCAATGGTGGATGAAAGCCATTAGCAACCTGGGTTGCCAAAGCAGTGCTACAAAAAAAGGATTTTTCTCCCTATACTACTATCCAGCGTCCTGCTGTAGAAAGGAAAATACTTTTCCAAGATGGCAACCATGGAAAGGGAAGGCGGGGCTCCGTACAGAGCCATTCTTTCCTTTCCATGGCAGCCTGCAGAAGGCGAAGAGAGAACCCTATGACCATACTACCACAAACACATTTTTTTCCCTTTCAAACCTATCCCAGTTTCGAATAACTTTACCACATAGCCGGTCCCAGGTAGACATGGCCACTTTAACACCATTTATCGTCGCTTGTGGTCATGGCCATTAGCCAGATTGTCCGAGCCATGACCTTATCCCATTACCCAGACAATCTGGCCACAGCCCCTGGCCTGGCCACAGGCTATATACCTCAGTCACCAAAGGGATATCACTATTTTTTGTACCTACATTATGACACTTGTCAAAAAATAAAACACATGCACATTTGCAAAACCATGCTTAAGGTCCTTGCCATTGCTCCTTACAAAAGTTTGCTTGAAATCCACCCTTGTTTTATTTTTTCAAAAGTATCAAAATTTATGTACGTATAATAGTCTCAGGAGGATAGCTCAGGGGCAACGTGCTCCCCTTGGAAGCAAGATGACATGGAGCAACACATGTTGGATCCCCGGGTCAGCACTTAGAAACCTCTGGGTCTTAAGCATGTTATAAATAAACAATCATATCATATCATATAAGTTAGCATCCCACTTGACAAAATCCATTCAGACTTTACACAAACATTCAAGGTTGGATCTATAATCTTCTGAAAACATTTGTCCACATTTGTCAAATGGTAACAAAGTTATAAGCCATCTAAAAATGTTAAGACCCTCCCTCTAATTTATCCCCCTCTTGACAAAATCCCACCAATCTTTACAAACCTAGATTGAAAATCATTTTGTGTGGATTCATCATATGGCACCAAATTTATAAGCCAATATTTTGCCACCACCCCCTCAAATTTTGCTCCCTCTTGATGGAATCCCACCAAACTGTGCAAAAACATGTATATCTAGATTTAAAATCGTTATGCAAACATTTGTGCAGATTTATCAAATGGCACCACACTTTTAAGCCTTTACATTATTTTGGAAACCCCCTCTGGTGTGTTCCCTCTTGACAAGATAGATCCACACTTTCCAAAACCATTCAGAATCAGGTATAGAATAATATTCCCTAATTTCATGCAGTTCTGTTAAGTGGCGCCAAAATGATAAGCCATCAAAAATATACTTTTCACCAACCCTGTAATGCAGAAATTGGCATAGATGTCCCCGAATATCTGAAGTGTTCGCAAACATCACAGGACTGCACTCAAACATCCAGACTGTTTGCGGACTTCAGGGGTTAAAACACAGTTTTGTTGGCTTCTTAAAGCCATATCCCATCCCATGGGATGCCCCTTACCTCCCCAAAGATTGTTTGATTAGTTTAGCAAGTGCAATATTGTGTTTTTTAATATGTTTTTAATGCAATGTTCATGGACACTGGCAGATGTCCGCGAATCCAGCATGGCGGCCATTTCCAAAAATCTGACGCATTTCACGCTTTTCACCATCCAATCAATAAGTGCACCCTATGCCTGCAGACCTCATGTCACCTTCTGAACCAATCAGAGGCCCATCCACGGACCGAACAGGGAGGTGAGTCCACGGACCGAACCCAGATATCACACATTTTTTTACCTACTTTTGGTACCGATTTACAGCAAATTTACAAAAGCACACTTTGGGGACCAAGCTGCCGCTCCTGCCGGAAATTTGGTAAAAATACGTCGAGTGGTTTGGGCTGTAGACATGAGCAATTGTTTGTTTCCATTGTGGCTATGGAAAACATGTGGGACCCTCTACAACAATTCAGAGCAGGCCAGATAATATTTTTTTTGCTAAATTTGGTAAGGATTTGTCCAGGAGGAGCAAAGTTAAAAAAAAAAGTGCCTTTCCTACTAGTTGAGCAACTTAACCATAACTGCAGAGCTCCTATCACAGGCCCTGCAATGTTACAAAACCCTCAAGGGGGAGGAGGATTAAATGGAGGACAACCAAAAAAATGTTGGAATTATGGGATGACAGGACATATAGCCCACACATGTAGAAGTAGAAGGGGCATGCAACAGAAATGGCAAGCTCCAATAATGGGGATGGGCTATTCTCCACAGTATAATACAGAACCGCAGCAGTAATATGCCCAAACTCACATGCAGTATCAGATATGCGCGCCTCAAATACAGCAAATGCATTAGGGTCCTGCTGCAAACAAAATCACCACAAGGGAAAACACAGCAAGTGCCTCTGCAAACACAAGTACAGACACAACATTGTATTCTCGGAAGTCACCAGTTAATATATAGGAGTGGGACTTCTTGAAAAAAACGAAACACAATGACATCTTTCACTGAGAAAGCGATAGCGAGTTGTACTCCAAGAATAGACAACATACATGTAAGAAAATTCATATTAGCATTTACAGGCCAAACAGCATTATGAGAGGTTCCTTTAAACCCAGAAGTATTTTTTTTATGGAGTAAATATTTTGATGACAGGCCTTCCTACACTGGTATGTAAATTGTTAAAATACCTGACACACTTGTTCAGGCCAGAAATATGTATGAAGAGGGAGGACAGGTTCTCTGCATAGAACTAGAAGCAGCAGTGGTAAGAGAGGAAAGGGTGGTTCTTCTTGGGAGAGATAATGAGGGGACACCGAAGTGCATGGAAGTGCTTCAGGCTGTTTGGCTGCGGATCCTGCCAGACTCAACTTGGACCTTTTGACTGCATGAGCGAGAGCCGTCGGCAAGAGGAAGTGCCAGCGTCTCGCAACGTGCTTGGACTACCTGAACCACAATTCAAAGGGTTGCAGGTAGCTCCGCCCCCCGAGCAGCGGGACTGGTGTGCACCATTTGAAAATGTCTGGGCTCGCGCACCGCGCGCGCACCGAAGTGCATGGAAGTGCTTCAGGCTGTTTGGCTGCGGATCCTGCCAGACTCAACTTGGACCTTTTGACTGCATGAGCGAGAGCCGTCGGCAAGAGGAAGTGCCAGCGTCTCGCAACGTGCTTGGACTACCTGAAGTAAATAGTTTGCTCGAATCTTGTTGTAGCGTTTTTTTGGGGATTTAGGTCTAGTGTTTGTGTTTGTGCTCCTGTTGTAGTGCTAGTGTCTCTACAACGTTAGTTACTACCTTCCTCTTTCTTACAGCCACAATTCAAAGGGTTGCAGGTAGCTCCGCCCCCCGAGCGGGATTGGTGTGCACCATTTGAAAACGTCTGTGCTCGCGCACCGCGCGCGCACCGAAGTGCATGGAAGTGCTTCAGGCTGTTTGGCTGTTCGGGTGAGCGGGTGGGCGTTCTTAAATACGCATGGATTAAGTATAGGTCTTTTTCCCTCTTGTGTTGGTGCAAGTACTCACTCGCAGAGTCCTCTACTGTTTTTTAAGGCAGGATTTTGCTAATAAAAATCTTTATTTACTTTGGGGAAAAAAAAAAAATAAAAAAAAAAAAGAAAAAAAAAATAAGCGTGAGTCATTTTATTGGGCATTTATTTAGCTACAATAGATGATGGCCAGTGGTCTGAGAAGTAGAAAGTGCTCTGAAATGGCGGTTTCCCTTAATCCTACCGAACAAATTAATAATGGGGCATCTTCTATAGGTATTGTTGATATGGATATTACAAGACATCCGGTTGACTTGAACATAGAATCAAAAGAGCCTGATGACTTGTATCCAGGCTCTACTAATGAATTGCAGCCTCATAATAGCAATTTAGATCTTGAAATCCTGGCTGATTTGGACTCCCGCATTAGGTTATCCATTGGTTTACTGACTCCACTAATACCTAGAAATCGTGATTCGCACACGAACGCAGATAACTCTGATGTATACTTACCATCAAATTTACATCTGCCATTGTCACCTGCTAATGTTATAGCTTTAGGTAATGCCTCTCACTCAGAACTTCCTATAAGCCCTGATCTCCATGTTCCATATTCACAAAATATTGGGAGTGAACCTAATTCATCCCCTATTTCTAAAGAGCAAGAACCATTCACCTTTCCAGTGATAATACGGATATTGGACTTGCTGGACAAAGGTCATGATGTCACTCACTTAGAATTAAGGGATATAAAATACTCTATGAGTGAGATTATGTCCAAAGTCAATAGGATGGAAGGATTTATTCTTGCATTGGAAGGGCTCAATAGAGAGGTAAAAAATCCCAATGAGGCCAAAGCTAACATTCGTCATGAACAAAGTACACAAACCGAAGTCACTGACTCTTTAGACCAACAAGGTTTTGTCAATCAACCTTCTAAAGGATTCGACTTGCTCCTATGCGAATTAGGTTCTATCAGTTCTACAATAGTTGAACTTAAAAATAAACTTGAACCTTCAACCCCTAATATATCACCAGAGTTAAGTGGGAATACTGCGGATAGTCCATCAGCCTTAATTAAACTCATAGAGGAACAAAAACAAAATGCAGGTACTGCCGATAGCGAAATTGACTATGTAGGCTATTCTTCTAGAAGATATCGTAAAAATCAAAAACGGTGTGTTAAACGTGCCGAAAAAAAACGGAGATCTGCAAATGAAAAAATGAAGAAATCAAAAAAAGAAATCTCTGTGATCTCCGAAAGTGGTGGTGAAGATGTGATTGATGTGGAACAGCTTTCTGCAGAATGCCAATCACACCTGGGGGCAAAGATTAGAAAGGAGAAAGAGTCAATAGATACAACACTGCCTTTAATTTCGAACAATAATGTTAAAATGGTTAGTGTTGAAGTACACTCAAACTGTGCAAACTCGCTAACTATACCTGATATTCCAATTGATTCCGCTAATACAATTGAAGATGAAGTGGAAGTACAGACAACTCAAAAAATACTGCCGACCTACTTTAAAAGTGTAGGTAGGAAACAGACCTCAAATAGATCTGGACTATCTCACAATCCTCCTATTGTATTGAACAAAGGCATTATATCATCTTCTGTTGTATTACCTAAAATGGTTCCGTCTTTGTATTCCGAAATTTTAAAAAAACCTGTAATTGATCCAACTACTGCGATAGGTAATGTACCAGTTATCCAAAATGGTGGAGGAAAGCTTACCACTATTTCTAATCAGTTGCATATTGGAAGTCTTCCTGATCAGAATTTGGGTGATGGTAGCAGTGCCATTAATGATATGCATGAAAAAGATAATCAACTAATGCCAGGCATAAATAATGATGTAATGAAAGTATATGATTCTATGATAAGTATTCAAAAAGGTGGAACATCTGAGATGACTGGTGATATCAATGAAAAAGTTAAGCAAATTTTGCCTTGTATAAATAATGATGTAATGAATGCACATGATTTTATGCTTAATGCTTTAAAAGCTGGTATTCCACCACTTGAAATAATTAATCAGTTTTTAAAAGCGCAAAAATGTGGTGTTGAAAACATTGCCCAGCCTAAACTGACTTGTCAATCACTTGTAAGCATTCCCATATGCAGAGAACTTAACTCATCTGAACTTGCAGATAGACAACATAATGAAACCCTAAATAATTTGAAAAGTGTGCTGAATTTAGATGAACATATGGTAAGGTCTAATGGTTTAGCAAATGCTAATGTGGATAATTTGCAATTTGAACAAGGTAAAAATACCAGACATCTGCCCTGTCACACTATGGTAAATAGTAAGAAATGCATTAATATATTGGGCCTGGAAGGTAAGCAAGAAATTCTAGGTGATGCACGTATTAATAGAAGATTTTTTTTGGATCTTCTATATACAATTCCATCATTGAGAATAATTGCGTCTAGTGATATTGATTGTATTTCTTTGGCTCCAACTAACAATTACCGTATGACATGTCATTTATTTTCTGAATATGTGTTGAAACTTATTTGGTCCTTTAGAAGGGAACTACATGAAATGGGTTTCTCGTTATTCACATTCAATGATGAAAAGTTGGCAGGAGAATTTTTATTTGATAATCAAAAATCCGTATCCTCTGAGCAAAATATAAACGGAGACTCGACGACGAGTGTAGGATATCAAAAAATGTGTATTTCACAACTATTAACGACTGCTCGTACCAATGGTGAAATGGCGTGGATTGAACCACTATTAAAAACGGTATTTGCGGCAAGTCCTAACTTATTTACTTCATAAGTAAAGGATAAGACAGTACTTACGGTACTGTCATGGAACTCATGTGGCTTTAAAAATATTGAGACTTGGCTTTCCACTCTTGTTAAATTGCCATCAATTTTCATGTTCCAAGAAACAATGAAAATTGAACCACTTGTTATCCCTGACTATCGATCATATTGTTCTCCTGCCAGTAAAGGGGTTGAAGGAAGACCTTTTGGTGGGCTAACAATTTCTGACGATAATTCCATTGCCTGTAAAATAACCTTGGTATATTCATCTATACATGTTCTAGCGGTCTTCTTGAATTTAAACAAATTTGACACAAGGATTATTCTAGTAATGAATGTATATTGCAATCATTTGAAATACAAATTGTCGGATATACTTGATGACATAGATTGTTGTTTTGACCAAGCGTCAACATTTTACTCTAAATATGATACTATTATCGGTGGTGATTTTAATTCACAATGTATTGGATCAC
This sequence comes from Ambystoma mexicanum, assembly GCF_040938575.1. NCBI lineage: Eukaryota > Metazoa > Chordata > Amphibia > Caudata > Ambystomatidae > Ambystoma > Ambystoma mexicanum. The sequence continues at coordinate 660,761,292 of NC_090924.1, forward strand.
CAGTGTATTATAAAGACCATAAACAGGTAAATTCAAACAGCTTTAAGAGAGGAACTATATTTCGGGATTATTTCGATGACTGGGGTATGTCATTTGTGAAGTTTGATATGGATTCAAACAAATATACCTGGAAAAGGGGCAATACTACTTCAATGATTGATTTTTTTTGTGTATCCGATCTGTTGCTATCATGCATTGATGCTGTTACAATTGGGGATATAATCTATAGCGATCATGCTCCCATTACCATTAATACTTCTATTGTTACGAATCAATGGCATGTTAATCAGTGTATGCATGCCATTGAGATTAAAAGAGAAAATATATCTCTTAGATGGAATCCTACCTTATGCAAGAGACTAGTAGAGAATGTATCAAATCATCTAAAACATGTGGTCAATTTTCTAATGCCGGAATTATACTCTATAGAATATTTAAATCAGATGATCAATGATTGCATTAAAGAAGCTCTTAATAAATTTGGAATAAAACAAGCTTCTTTTGTGACAAATCACAAACATAGATTTAATTATAAGATTAAAATACTGAAAAAAACTAGAAATCGCGATATACGAAGGCTTGAATTAGCGAAACTTCCTGATAAACTTTATTCATTAAAAAAGAAGAGTATAGTCCTAGAATACAAATTTAAAGTGAAGGGAGTACACATAGAGCAATACAACAAAGAAAATTGTGATATGATCAAAGCTATTTGTAGTAGAAATTCCCGCGAAATTTGGGCTGCCCTTAAAAAAGGGGATACGGCGGATATCCGTAATGGATCTATAATTAACGCTGAAACTTGGACAGCTTATGTTAAGCAAAAATACGAACTACCAGTTCGCTTTGTTAAAAACCAAGATGATGTAGAGCTATCAAACACTGACATAAAATTTGTATGGACTACCTCTGATATTATGTGGGTTATCAAAAAATTATCTAATTCTCGTGCCCCTGGCCCCGATGGGATCCCATCGTGCATATATCGGTCCGATCCGATTTTTTGGAGTATGATCTTAAAAATTAAGTTTGACAATATTTTAATGAGTGGCACTATTCCGTCTTCATGGGTTACTTCCATTCTTATCCCATTGTATAAAAAAGGTGATCCTAGATTGCCCGAGAATTATAGACTGATATCGTTAACAGATGCGGCGGCAAAGGTGTTCGCTATTTTAGTTATCTATGAGCTTGATAAACATCTAGCAACTTATAAGACCTATTCGAAATGCCAAGTGGGATTTAGACGTCAAATGGGAACAACCCTAAATGCCACTATAATGAAACATCTGATTGCCAGAGTGAATAATAATGAATTGAGCACAATTTACATTGCGTCCATTGACATGTCTTCTGCGTTTGACACTGTTGTGCGGAATGTATTATGGACCAAAATGCGTAAGTTGGGAATTCCGGAATATCTGATTTATTGGATTAAGAAATACCATACCAATACATCTTGTAGAATTCGTCTAACTCAGGGTGGTTCGCTAACTGAACCTGTGCAACTTCATCTTGGTTTAAAACAGGGCTGCAATTTTGCTGCACTACTGTTCAAGCTTTATCTCTCTGATATAGATAAACTTTGGGAATCCACTCTGATGTTACCAGCAAGGCTATGCTCACTAAGAATACACTGGCTAGCCTTTGCAGATGACCTTATCTTTTTTGATCTAACTCCTGCTGGTCTTCAAGCTAAGTTAAATACATTCATAAAGTTTGCGTATGAACATAATTTACAACCTAATTCATCCAAGACATGCATAATGATTTTTAAATCAAATAAGAAACTTAGGAAGTTCAACTGGAATATGGGGGGGACGCGTTTGTGCGAATTACAAGAATCCATTTACTTAGGATATCGTTTGAGCAATGTGAATAGTATAAAGTCATGGGTGGAATATCTAAAGCTGAAAGCCAGACCACTCTTAAGTCAGATGAAATTTATCTTTCATAAGTTGTGCAAGTTTTCAATGACTCCGTTATTAGAGTTTCTTACATTAAAGGTTGAGCCAATTCTTTTATACGTTATGGATATTTGTGTTGGTAATTTGCACAAGCAACTTGATTCCATACAGGGTACTTTAGTGAAGAGAGCTTTATGTTTAGCTATATCAATCCCGAACTGTGTTATTAGACATGAGTTGGGATTGATTTCTTTATCTACGAGGTTTACCTGGCGGGCGCTCTCTAACTATTCCAAAATACTTAACTATCCTGATAATTCTTTATATCAGGATCTTTTTGAATTTACTAAGGGTTGCTCATCCAGTTCGTTCACTAGCTACCTTAAAACCATGGCTAAAATTTTAAATAATTTAGGTACTGATCGTGATGATTTGCTTATACGTCCTAACTATGTTAAACATAAATTATTTGCGTACGACTGGTGTAACACTCTAGAGGAAATATCAAATTTGAGTACCTATAAGGAATATGCAAAATTCCTACACAAAAGAGATGGCTGTTGTGATTATATAGCGTTATTTCCGTGTAATAAAACCAGAATGTATTATATGAGATTTAGATTAAATCAATATCATACTCTCGAACGAACAAAATTCTGGGGAATTGCAGGAACTAACTCAGGCGCCACGAAGTGTCGCTTTTCGAGGTGTAGTGAACAGAAGGAAACGCTAAAACATTTGATTTTAGAATGCCCATATTTTAGAGATGTACGAACTAAGCTTTTTCTACGATTTATAAATTTGAATTATGCAGATTGTATGATATCTCTTTGGACTCGACTGATGCAAGGAAACGAGAGATCATTAATCTTTGCCTTAGTAGAGTTCTTGAAAGTAATTGAGAAAGAGATTTTGTTAATTCAGTGTTAAATTTGTTTGTTATTGGGTTGCTTTCTTTTAAAAATTGTGTTAAAGCTTTGTTCTACTTTTATTAGTTTTATTGAGATGTTTTGTATTTTGTCTGGTTATTTGAATTTTTTGTTTGTAATAATGTGCTATTTTGTAAAGGTTCATTGAACTATATACAAATAAAAAAAAAAAAAATGAGGGGACAGGGTGGAGAGCAGTAATAGGTCTTGGTGAAGGATACCGACTAACAGTTTTGATAGATGAATAATTGTTCAGAGATGATTATTCAGATGATGAATTAGTATTTTTCATAAGTCTTACTTATTGGATTATAGTTGAGAATAGGGAGATACCACAGAGAATGGTATTGGTGAAACTGAAACCGTAATTGTTCTAGGAAGATTTAGAAAAGGTGCTAAGCATCATATGAAACAGTAGTCCATATGTCGTGGGTCTATTGAGTGGAACAAGAACAGTTAAAATAAAACTCAAACCAGGAGAAATTTTGCCACACGCAAAACAGTATCCAAAGTCCAGAGAAGCAGATGAATGCAGGTTTAAAACTATTTCTGCTTTGATACAGCATGGAATATTGGTAACATCAGAATCCCCATGTAACACAGCTGTGTACCCGGTGAAGAAAGCAACAGAGGGGTCGTGGAGATTTTTTCAGTATCTACGCCCTCTCAACGATATTGTCAAAGTAGAGTTCCCGCCGGTACCAAATCCAGCTATGATATTATGTAACATCCCAGTTAAAGCCCAGAATTTTACAATCATAAATTTAATAAACACTTTCTTTTCAAGTCCACTTCATGAGGACTCACAAGATTCGACTTTGTTTTCATATAGAAGAGCTGGAAACATACAAGATTACCTCTGGGGTACTGTGAGTCCCCATCCATTTTTAAAAGGGTTATTGAGATGTACCTAGGTAATGTGCAATTGGAGAGCACAATACTTCAGTATGTAGATGACATATTAATGTGCAGTGTGACAGAGGAAAGATGCAGAGAAGATTCAGTTTGAATAATGACAATTCGAGCAGAGAAAGGATACACGGTAGACAAAGAGAAACTACAATATTGACAGGAAGAGGTCCTGCACAGTTAATCTCTCAAGAGGGGAGGAAGGTGACACCTGAGACAGCAGAAGTGATTATGAAAACTACAACACCTGAGATAGTAAGGGAAATGCAACCATGTGTAGGCCTATGTGATGATTGCAGGGCCTGGGTTTTTGATTATAGTACATATCTTTGACCACTTTTAAAAGCACTCAAGGAAGCCCAGATAGGTCAAAGTAAAATAACATGGACAGAAAGATGACTGAAGAATTAGAGGAGTTAAACAGGGTGATTTGTACAGCCCCTTTGTTAGGGATTCCGGATTATAATGAGGAGTTTTATTTATTCATTAAAATAGAGAAGTAATGACTGCAGTCCTCGCACAGAAGACAACATTAGGACATGGAAATAAACCATCAGCCTACTATAGTGCGATTCTGCACCCAGTATGAAAGGGTATTACCCTTGAGAACAAGCATTAGTTGCTGCTGTTTTCACAACTGAAAAATCTGCAAGGATAACAATGTGGTCTTCATTGACTTTATTCGTCAAGCATTTCCTTGTTCGCCATTTTGGAGAAACCCAAAAGTACATTGACTATGCAAAGGGTGTCTGGATAGGAAGTCATGATTTAAAATCCAGCAAACAAAATCGTTAGACGTAGAAGAGTAAATTCAGCAACATTCATAGCAGAACCAGTAGGGAAGCAGGACTATGTTCACCACTGCATATATACAATATTCCCCATGTTAGAGAGAATGCTCTCGGTGGTGTGGGATGTTCTAGTCAATGACGGTTCTTTGAAAATCAATCAAACAACAGAAGAAAGACATACTGGATCAGTAGTAGTAAAGCTAAAGCCGGATGGTTAATTTGGAGTAGAGATAAGTGAAAGACTGACTTCACATTGCTCAGCACAGGCTGCAGAATTAGTGACGCTCATCGCAGCACTGCAGAGATATGAGGAAGTGACAGTGTACTCTGACTCCGCCTATGTGACGTCAATCATTCACACTCTCACATTCTCATTTTCGCTCTCTGAAACACTTGTGTATGAGCGCGATATAAATAAAATATCATTATCATTATCATTACACAGGGTTGTCACATTGGAAAAGGAGGCATCTTCTCCATGCGTCTCTATTGGACAAACTTATTAAGGTATTAAACATCTCATTGACTATCGCTGTGGTGAAATGTGCAGTCCATATTACAAAAGCAAACATGATTTCTCGCGTTAACAAAGCTGGAGATGTTGAAGCCAAAAGAGCAGCATGAATTCCAAATATTTTTAATTTTGAAGTAGAAGATGTTAAGCAAATGTCAGAATTTGACATGCTGATAAAATCAGATTTTGATGTGTTATCCATTGTACAGTTGATTGAACTGCAGGATTTATGGAAAAGAAGGGGTGTTCTTTATCCTTTACAGAGGATGTATGAATGCAGGATTGCAGTGAAAAGCCAATTATGCCTCTAGCATCTTTGAATGTTGTGCAGGATAAACTGCACTATTATGCACATACAACCAGAGAGAATCGTGCTACCATGATTGCAGAAGACTGGTTTTCACCAAATGTGTACTCATGGAGCCCACCCGCTCACGCTTTTCATATTGGAGGAGCAGCAGAAACCACTGTGTATGACACTTGATATCATCACAATATCGCATTGAAGATATGAAAGACGGCATGTGCTCAGAAAACCGTACCAGTGAATGGTTTTTAGAGTCCATGCTCAATACATGTGTAACTTCCACAAGTCAGAAATTATGGGTATGATTCACAGAGAAGTTACTATAAGTAATTCTGTCGTATCCTTGACTTACTCCTGAAGCTGGATATTCAAGTCACAAAGAAGTTATTTTGAGCAACTAAGGCTTACTTCTGACTTACTAGGTGCTTTCACAAAGCTGACAAGATCATAAAGTAGATCAACATGGAATTTACAAGAAAATAACTTTCATTAAAGGTGTTATTCAGTATGGGCCTATTTACCCAAAAAGAGAAAAACTATGTGGAAAGGTACCCAAATTGTCAATTCCTCTTCTGTGCGATATTTCCCAGACTCAAGGACAATAGGGGGGAACTCCACATCTGGTTGATTCTCAGGAGAGCCCCTCTTTAGGGTTGGTGCACCCTTTTTCTAACTCTTAGTCATGGTCTGACATGCTTTTCGGACCATTCTTCTCTCTCTCTCTCTCTCTCTCTCTCTCTCTCTCTCTTTTCTCTCTCTCTCTCTTTCTCTCTCTCTCTCTTTATCTCTCTCTCTCTCTCTCTCTCTCTCTCTCTTTCTCTCTCTCTCTCTCAGTGTCAGGCATATGCTTTTCTTTTTACCTTTCTTTTCTAGGTAAGGCTCAGGTTTATGGGTGTTCTGCATCCTTCTTCACCCTTTCAGTCTCTTCCACAGTCTTCGGTTTCTAAAATTTGTTCTCACATTTCCAGGTATGTCGGTTTCCAACATCCTTCATCTGTCTTTCTTCTCTAACTCTGAGTCGTAGACTTCAGTGCAGGTTCAATCTTCCATTCCAAAGTCTTCTTGTTGGTGGCGGGGTCTTACTTTCAAATTCTGTGGAAATTGGAGGAGTCTTACAAAGTCTGTTAGGCAAGGATGCACACCCTGAACTAAACTGGAGTTTTTTCACACTCCTTGTCCTATCCAACCATCTCTAAACTCTTGAGAGCAGGTCCTTCTCCAACACACGTGCCGTCTGACTGTAAGCCTGGGTTTATAAAGCCATGTTAGTCCTCCACACAGGCCAGACTCCCTATGAGGGTATGCACCTGCGTTGGAAAATCTGTGGACGATTTTGATTGATGGGTTTAAATAAGGTCAGCTGGCTTGATTAATTGAGTGGGGGCAGACAGAGCCTCTAAATGGCTGGTCCATCATTTTGGATTCAATCTATTTATTTAAAACTGTTTTTATTGGCATTTATAATGTACATTATCCATTTGTAGTCATGTATCAACATGTATCTATTTGCACATAAATTAGGTTAACAATAACATGAATAAATAATAAAAAACGAAAAGAAAAAAAAAGAGAAAGGAACAAACAATAACTTGTCTTCACTAACTGGGCAATCATGTCGGAGCTCCGGCCCCGCCTACTAGCAAGCTGGCACCCGATTTCATATGTACCTTTGTTGTGGTCTGAAGGGGACATGTGATATGCTGTTTCTTGGAGGCCACTATTCAAGATTGTCAGTATTTACGGGGTAGGTTATTTTACATTTCCCACTTTGCTTTTGTACACTTCGCTCACAAAGTGAATGTGGGCCACAGTTTCTTGGGAACTTTCTTCACAAATGTCTAAGGAGAGTTCTCACCTCTCCCAATGTCTGCCTTGGCCTTGCAGTGAGGTGGTAAATATATGTGAATGTCTCTGGCATCCTAGCTGGCTTTGGGGAGGAACAGTGGGTTCCTGGGCCATTTGTGCTGTATGTTTCTATACCTGCATAGGGTCATGTATGCTTAATGTTTCTTGGTGGACTGCTTGGCAATGAAGTCCCTGATCTGTTGTACATGGTTGGGCAGCACATCTGCTCTGAGCCAGGATACCACTTTGTTGGTATTTAAAGGAGCAGTCATTGTGCTAATGTCCCTCCATGTGTCCCTTGCCATATGGATGCCGCTAAATGAGAGTGATGAGGGTATTCTCTCCATAACAACCCTGGGCCCATCTTCCACTAGCTTGGGGAGGGTAGCCGCTCCCCTTGCTCAGCTCACTAGAAGTGCCCATATTCATGAAGATGATTTTGACACTGCGTATAATCTAATGAACTTGCCAGGCCCTAAACAGAGACCTACAAGTGCAGGTTTCAGCTCAAAGGAAAGTGTGATCTGCCATCCAGCACAAGGATAGAGGACAATTGGTGGATTTGCTGATTTGCATTCAAATTATATTATTTCCAAGCATGGATTTTCAATTGGTAATGTGAGTTGCACAACTTGCCTAACTACATTTCAATCCTATCAGCAAATATGAATTTGACTCCCAGTATGACGTTACCATGTTTTTTTTTGTCCTTCTAGTTTAACCAGCATGGATCTGGGACTTTTATGAACTTTGACATACTGCAACCTCTGAAATATCTCCAGAGAGTATGTCCACCCGGTTGCTCAGTAGCATACATCAGGCCTTACGGCACAAACCACAAACATTTCTTGTATGATTAGTGGATATATTCTTTCTGGGGGATGTTATCACTGGATACGGATTGGTTTTGCCCTAATGTCCAAGTGTATGTTTGGGTCCAAAGTTCTGAACTTCCTTGTGCTTCAAAAATCTATAATCATGCTCAGCAGTCTTACTATGAATTTGAACAATAATGGCCTTAGAGCCTGTGAGTTGTTTTGAGTTGTTGTGAGGAATGGTCATCTGGCAAGGGGGGCACAGGACTGGCCTTTTTTATTTTAGTACATAAAATGATACAGGCGATTCCTTCCTCAAAGGGGTAATATACTAACCAGATCCCCCTTGGTTGCAATTGCATGCCAAAAGCATAGGGCACTTGTGCCCTGCTGCATTGGTAGTCTAAGCAGGTCCAAAGGTCATAAAATGTTGACTGAACCGCTACAGCAAGGGAAAAGTCACTGCAGCACAGGGGTGACATTTAAGATAGGTCCCTTGTACTGAAACTACGATGATCATGAGTACCCCATGCTGGTGGTAGGGTAGTCTTTAAGTATAAGCTATAACTGAGTTTAGACATAGTCCATGGCACTACTTATGATCATGGCCACCACATCCCAATTGATATTGCACATGTATCAGCTCCTGTGAGTCAGCTCTGCTGTGGAATGGAATGTATATTTGGGTCAGATGGGCCGATGCTGCCACGTGGCAGGACAGTGGGGGTGCAAGCTTCCCTGTCCTGGCTACCAAGGTATGGAACTCCCTCCCTATTGACATTAGAACTAAGCCATCATTTCACTCTTTTAAGAATAAAACCAAATCATGGCTCTTCGCACAAAACTGATATACGTGTTGTGCTACTCCTGACATGGCCTGTGGCCCTGAGCTCTGATTATGTGACCACACTGCCTTGTTTGTCCTTTTGCATATATTGCCCTGTACCTAACGTATGCTGCCTCGCTGCTACCTGTAACCTGTATCATGGTTAGTCTAGCAGCACCAAGCACTAGACCCCTTTTCCTTTTTGGTTGTATTGTACATATTGCCCTATTCCAAACTGACATTACCTCACTGCTATCTAGCTCATACCAATATGTGTCTGTAAATTGGTTGAGCCTGTTTCCGTTCCTTACTGTATGTAACTGTAACTTTTCTTCCACAAAGATTACGTGCCCAGTTGCCTGCGGGCCTGGTGCGCTTTATAAATATATAAAATACAAGAAAATACAAATACAAAGAAACCCAGAGGACCCAGCCTCTATTTGATTGTTTTGGGATGGCCTCCCACAGAGACAGCCACAAGCAAGCAGCCTAGGTTTCAAGGGAGCACACCCATTCAGGAGGAGTACCCTCACATTATTGTGCTGCATATCTAAAGTTCTTTGTTGTCAGAAGGAGGAAACAGAGCGGGAGTAGGATGGAACGGAGTGCTCTGGAAACTGGAAGAAGCCTTCCAACATTTTGTTTCTCACTGCCTCACTTGCCCTTTTCTGTCTCCTCCACTTCCTCTGGAACAAAGCTCTTTGGTTCCGAGATCAACAGGCCAAAGTCCACTGTAGCAAGGAGCAGGGATTGGTTACCCAAGGCATGCTAGGTTTAGAACAATCACCTCAGGACGTGTGCCTTTAAAAAGACTGAGTCTTGCACCCCTTTGTCAGAATTCCCTCAGTTCTTCAAGGATCCTTTGAGGCCAAGGAGAAGTTCAAAACATTCTAACCTGGACTTCCTTTGGGACAGTTGCACTGTCCAAAGCCCTCCACCAGAGGTGAAGAAATAGCCATCCAAGACAGAAGGCCAACCTGTTCCCTAAGCACTTGCAGGGAACATTTGGTGGAACCAGTGCTGTGTACCAGGACCAACCATTCTGCAACAGATTTTCTATGCCAGAAGAGCAGGAACATCCTGTCCTTGAGTCCTTTGGGAAGGCCTTCTAGAAACCGGAGAGCTAGACCAGCTGAAGCTTCCTGTTCTCCCACACCAAACAGGTAGTTCTGTGTTCCCTGCTTCCTGAACAAGAAGGAAGGCACTGCTGCAGGTGCCTGCGTTCCCCCAAACAGCTGAACTATTGCACTGCTCCTAAACCAGTTTGACACTGAATCGTGTCCTCGCAAAGCATGACATAGGCTAGGCCCGAAGCATCTGCTCAATGCTGGAACCGAAACCAAATCTCTGGAGGGTCACTTGCTGACTTTAACCGAGGGTTACAACCATGGCTTAGCCCAGCTAGCCCAACAACTGCTGCCTCATTGAGAGCACATTGACGCATCCTCGATCACCACTTCAATGTCTGTCCCCCGCCAACTAGAACCCCTGGAGGGCCACTCGCTGACCTCTCCCAGTGGCCAAAGCCCGACTCAGCCTGGCCAACTGTGAAGCATTCTTGGGACCAACCCTGACCTGCATTATTTGAACCGCTCCTGTTCGACCGCACACAGCACCCACATTTGGGTCTATTTGATGCCAACTTACTGCCATACTGCCACAATGCTATGTGCCCAAACTGGACCTTATCAGCTGCAATCATTGTTCAACACAAGTTCTGATGGGTCAGCCCACCAAGGACTGAATCCAGGTACTGTTGACACTGAATTGCCCCCATGGTACACTGGGACACTAGAGACTGGTTAGGTCGTGATCGCTCCTGTTTTCAACCAAATTTCCTTTTTATGGAACTAGCTTACATACCACCCATGGAATTACACTGCTACTTTCTCCAGGCTGTCACATCTTCTCTGTTCTTTCCTTTGGGGTCGATTTTTGTGTAGTAATCTCTTCATTCTGCGTGCAGATAGTATGCCTTGTTAAGGTGTTCATATTTTTAGAAAAACTTGATTGGACATTACCTTTGTTTAGGACCTTGTTGCTTTGTTGTTTGGGTCACTACTGGTTCACCTTTACACCCATTTTAAGAGTAAAACCTTTCCTCTGCCTGTATTACCACAAACGAGGAAGGAGGTATATCTCTTGAATGTTCCTGTGTTACATCTATGATTGGATTGTGTTTTGGTTTGTAGAAGTGAGAGGGCTCAGTGGGCCATTTTACACGTACTCATCTTTGTGCTCCTGCAAAGCCAGAATGCAATTCATCACATTTGTATCCACCCTCTATGCGCTAGAATTCTAGCATACAGGACCAGGTAGAAAACCAGTTTGATGCTGTTAGAAGCTGACTAACAGTAGCTCATTGATATTCCAGAAAAAATCAAAAATCTGCTCTCATCAAATTCTTCTGGAGTGAATGTTTGAATAAATCTACTGACAAAATCCCAAGAAGTGCTCAACTTTGAAGAGATCAAACACGTGTGAAATCTTTATGCATCTGGTGGTCTCATTTCTGCTCAGTTTCTTAACTATGGCTGGAGACCATAATAACTGGTGAAATGTGAAAATATATTTTTTTTCAAGATGTTCATGTTTAAGGATGATTTTATTTATGTGTGTGTGTTTATTGTTCGCTTGTTAAGCGCTTACACAGGAAGTAAATACTGTTTCAAAGAGCCCACTGGGCAACAGGGAGGGTACAAGTGATGAGAAACAATTAAAATACATTAAAAATATTGAATACAGCAGGAAAGGGGAAGGGCAAACCTACTATGTCTTGTGAGTATTCAGAAGGTGCAAGTGTAGAAGGGAGAGGGAATGGGATAAGTACTGGGGTGCTCATGGGTGAACAACAGGTGACGTGCAATGTAAGGTAAGTGTGATCCTCCAGTGGTGGAGGGTGAGCCAAGGCAAGCACTGAGGATAGACAGAAGCTGGGGTGATTTGGTGTGGGAGGTCAGGGCTCCTAGGATGCATAAGGGCCCTGGACACCAAACAGGCAACTGTGAGATTAGCAGAGGTAATATACGTTTAGCAGGGGCAACATAAACCTATACATAAATCTTAGATTTTATGGGACTGCACCCTTTCGGTCTCTTTTTGTTTTCAGATCATATTTCTTCAAATATATTGCTGTAATGTAACTTATTGTTGTTACAACTAATATATTTATATCCTTCCAAAACTTGTTTTGAGTCATCGGCTCTTCCTCAGGGCACAGCATGTTAGTGATGTTAGTAAACCAAAACTCAACTCAAATTAACATGCAAAATTTTGTTTTATCATAGCAGAATCATTGCACTACTCTTAACACGTATTATATAATATTCCTGTTGTTTCTCTTGCTGTGCCCTCCCATGTAAATGCGCTCAGTGTTTAGATGTCTCCTTTTATATTTGCAGTGTCAGCAGCATGTGCCCTTTCAAATAATCTTTTCTATTTTAGGCTTGTTCAACATTAAGGGGCTGATTCATGGAATTATTTGCGACGAAAAACAGGGATTTGTGCGCCATTCTGCCCACAAATCCCCATTTGTTAAACTGGGATTTGTGGGCAGAATGGCACACAAATCCCCATTTTTCGGCGCAAATAATTCCATGAATCAGCCTCTTGATGTTACGTGATAGGTGCGTTCCCGGTCCTGCGTTTGGGATTTTTCCTTTCGTGTGCCAGTTATAATTGGGATATAATCGGATGACAATCACACAACGTTCTGTAAGAGGTTAATAAATACTTGCAATATTTTTCTTCTTTCCAGTGACAGTAAAAAAAGATATATTTAAAAAATAAATAAGATTGCTCTCCTAATGAGATTGGTTTGAAAATGGTTTGTTTCTTATTCTTTTATTAAGAGGTCTCTAATACAAAAGAACGGATTCCGTAGTTGGAGAGGTTGATCGGACAATGGGCCCTAACATGCTTAGCACCACTGTCTCCTTTTTGGGGAAGAAAGTCCTTGCTATGCAGATGTTTGTCATATTAAAGACTCCCATTGTCACTAACCTATTTCAAAGAGATGTCTCGAGGGAAGTGAGTTCACATTTGCATACCCTAACAGTGCCCCACCTAGCAAAATGACTTAAAATGCCCCCTGTTGTGTCTTCATGTTTTACTGGGCATGTCATATTTTCCATGCCTTTCTGATGCAACTAATGACACTTATACATGTAAATCACTGCAGCAAAAGTGATGCTGAATCCCGAAATGTCCATTTTAAATTCAGCTGTTATCATATTCGTTTCAGGTTAACTGTGATAATGGACGCGCCGGCAGATGTTTTGTGATGTCATCTGACATTGCCAGGCCATTCCCTGCAACCCAGTTGCCCACATTAATATGCAAATGGCTTCTTTATGAGCAGTCTTACTGTTATATGACATGCATGCAGCGAGGACATGTGTGATCACTGCCAGCCAGAAGGCGGCTCAATGTGTTTACAAAATGGCCAGATTTGAGAGGAGCATTTTGCTGGATATAAGTTTGCAATGACTGTCTCTGTTACCCTTAATGCAATTCTGTATGTAATGGTCGCTACGGCAACCTACTTAGGACATCATTAGAGTACAGAAAACGATTTATAGAATCAAACAAGCCAATCAATGCATTGTACTATTTTGTGATCTGGCATTCTGAAAGGGTACATTTTGGGGCTTCTGTGACATTAAATTAAAAGAATGCTGCACCAATCTGTCCATTGTTTCCGTTCTACGTTATAAAGATATAAGGTCCTCTGTAGGAATACACACATACTTGAATTGACTGCACTCCATAACTCCACACACTAGATCATCACAAGCGTTTTGTAACGACATAGACAAGGTACACAATTATGCAGTATTGCTGAGATGGCAGATTCCAGGGGATCACATTGTGCCACTTGCTTTGCACAAGGCGGGTCCTGTAATACTAAAGGTGCTCCATTCAAGTGAGGGGATCCTACTGCTTATGCAAGTGTTCTGTCTTAGCAAAGCATGCACAACGGTAATAAGGCCCAGTGCATCTGATCCAGTCAGGAGATAAACAGTGCAATGCATGAAAAGATGATCCCAGCGACCAGCTGGACGATTCAGCAGGGAAATTACAAACCGCAGCCCTTGGGCAGCACAGGGGTCCTGGACATTTGCACTTGGCATGACCCCAGTTGCTGCTGCTGTCAGTGGGACAGAATCTCTTCTGACGTTGACGGAGGGTGTCGAGCAGTCATCAGTAATCAAATCATGCTCTGACTGCTTTGGGGTGCCGATCCCTGTGATACACCTGTCACAGCCATGTGCGCAGAACCAGCTGCAGACCTGTCCTTCATTGTTCTGGCCACAGAATGAATTGTAATACATGTGTTTAATCATTTGCATTTCATTTATTTAATTTGTAAGACGTCAATGTCCGAACAGGCACCTGTCTGCAATATTGGCTCCAAAATGGTGGATAGGTGGAGACCATGCACATTCCAAAAGTGAGTATAGACGTGGCCACTGACTATGGGGCATTGGTATACATCCCCGAGGGTAAAAGCAGACAGCATACCAAGAGAGAGTGACAGAGTGGACAAACAAATGTATATTTGTGTTTATTTGACATATTTATATAGCGCCTTAATCCAAAGAGCTGTACATAGCATCAAAACGGTGCAATAATATGAAGTTTAGCGAAAACAGTGAGTTATGTCAAACATACTGGAGTAGATGAGATTGCAACTATTTACGAAACACAGAATAGACAGAGGTAGAACTTAGAGGAAGAGGAAGAGCATTCAAGGGCAATGGGTCCAGAAGAGAAAATGTGCGAAAGCGTGACTGCACACATGAAGGACAAGGCACTCAAAGATAAATTGAGATCTAGGGCAGAGAGAACGAGACAGAGTATAGAACAAAACCAGAGAGGAGACATAGGTGCAAGAGCATAAAGAGATTTGAACACGTGGCACACACAATTGAATTAGAGATGAGCTTGAAAACAGATCTACACAAGAGTAAGAAGAGCAGAAGAAATAGAATCGCGTAGAGCCAAATGAAGAAGTACACGACTAGAGGTATTAAAAACAGATTTCAAAGGCGCAAGTTGAGTAAGTGGAAGACCAAAGAGTGCAGTAGAACAGTAAAAAAGGCGTGAGCAAATTAAGGAAGATATCAGTAGCTTAATACCATCAAAAGTCAAGAAGGAACAGACTTTATGAATGTTATATACGTGAAAGTAACAGGCACACAAAGGTAGAGCAGTGTCAAAATAAAGTCCCAGATCACAAGCAGTAGATGAAATAGGAAGCTGAGAGGAGGGAATACAATAAAAGGAGGATATAGAGGAGAAGGAATGGTATTAGAAGGAAAGAAAGTAACTTCAGTTTTAGCAGTATTAAGGGTAAGATAATGAGAAGCCAGGTTGCCAGTCAAAGGATCGACAGTGAAAGGGTCGACAGGTCAAAGGATCGACACCAAAGGATCGACAGGAGAAAGGATCGAATTTATTATTATTTTTTCACATATTTGGTTCCCCCAACCCCCTTTTTTTGCTAAAAATCACTTTTTTTCCAAAACGAAAACCTAAAACAAAAAATATAATAAAAAGAAAAATTCGATCCTTTGTCCTGTCGACACTTTGGTGTCGATCCTTTGTCCTGTCAACCCTTTTTTTTCTCGATCCTTTGACTAGACACCGAGAAGCCATACAAGATTTAGTAGCAAGTAGGCAAGAAGACAATTGATTGTGTACATCAGATGAGAAAGAAGAGGAAGAAAGACAAAACTGAGTGTCATCAGCATAGAAATGGTGTGAACAACCAAAAGAAGACATTACTTCGGCCAGGGGTGAAGTATAGAGAGAAAAGAAAAGGACCAAGAACAGATCTTGTGGGATACTGTGGGCAAGAGAGAGAGAGAGAGAGTCAGAATTTGTCCAGGCCCAGGAAACAGAAATTGTCCTGTGGGACAGGTAAGAGCTAAAACCAGGAAAGACGAGACCCCGAAAAGCCAAAGGATAAGAGGGGAACTAGAAGTGAGTGATCAACTGTGCCAAATGCAGTGGATAGGTCTAACAATTCAGAGCTGATAGAACAATACTTTATAAAAATGAAAAAAGTTATTAATAAAGCAAAACACCACAGTTTCACAGTTTTCAGCCCATTCATGTTCCAATGTAGAAAAAGATGCAGCTTTTGAACAGCCATAGCTCGAAAACCGATGGGCAGAGTTGGACCAAATTAGAAACACCTTGGCCAAAGCATTGGCTTGCATTTCTTGACTGGGGTAAATCCATCCAGTAGTTTTACACATATTTGAAAGAGAAGGGGGTGTCCCCTGTACCTTAAAACCTTTATATCGGCCTTGGTGCTTTTTACAGCAGAGAGGCTGATGGAGGCTAATAACTTTTGACTTGATGGATGGATTTGAATGAACGTTTCCAAACAGTGTATCAAGAGCACCAGTGAAGTCGAATTGTGGGAATGATTTGTTAGAAAATGAAAAAGTTATCAAGAAATCATTAAAACTGTTTTCATCCTATTTGCATTCATTTTCCCATAGAGAAAAAGTACAGTTTTTGAACAGCCATAGCGTGAAAACCTCTTGCCAGATTTGGACCAAATAAGAAACAATTTGGGCACAAATCATTGACTTAATTTCCTTGACTGGTTTGGGAAAGATCCATTCAGTAGCTTTTAAAATATTCAACCGAGATCGGGTGCCCCATAAGCGCTGAAGCCTTTATATATCAGTGTTGGTGCTCTGCAAAAGAGAGGCTGAGAGAGGCTATTCTTGAGGGATCTGGGGTTATTACATCCAGTAGATGTTAACATATTTGTGGTAGAAGGGGGTGCCCCATCCCAAACTTATAGCTATATGTGTGGCTAACCATTTATCAGCGAAGCCTTTCAGACATGGAAAAGTTGCCTTTTTTATGTTTTGCTCGATGTGAGAGATGACCACAGTTATAATGGGTATAACCAGGGTAAGCCAGAGAGGAAAAGTTGAAAAAATGCCATTTGTTGGGGGAAAAATGATGAAATGACATCAGGCTACAGGTGGGGAGGGGGAAAGAGGACACCATTTGAAATGTGGGCGTAAGAGTGGGCTGGGAACCACGTTCAGAGCTTGAACTTTTTTTGCATAACCGGGGTTCTCTGGCAGGATAACCGGGGTTATGATAGAAAACTAAATTGAGAATGAATGTGCATCAGATGAAAGGAATAGTGTTGGGGGGAATGGAAGAACAATAGGGAAAAAGAACTTACAGGGAGTGGCAGAGCATGGCAAAAGGACATAGGGCACAAGGACGGGGGCACAAGGACGGGGGCACAAGGACGGGGCACAAGGACAGGGGCAAAAGGACGTAGGGCACAAGGACGCGGGCACTTGCTGAGTGTCTGGGAGGGCAGGGAAGAGTTGTGGATTTTGACAAAAAAACCACAGTTATTTGTGTGCGTTTACGGATAACCGAGGTTATCTGTAGTACATTGATGCAGTCACTGCACTATAGTTAAGTTGAGTATTGAGATGCATAGGAAACCCAAAAAATGAATTGCTATTAACTTTTGATTCGCATTACGGATTTGGCTGACATTTTGCAAATAATACGTTTTTCACAGGCCGCGCAAGGTGTACATTTTGGGAAATCTCTGTAAACAATTATAAACCTATTAAGAAAATAAAAAACCCTGCTTTGGCCTACTCCACATTCATTTTCCAACAGTGAAAAACCCAACATTTCTGCACAATGTACAACAAAATAGACTGGATGGACCAGGTACAAAACAACATGGTCACAATTTTGACTTGATTTTTGGGAGGGATCTTGGATTATTGCATCCGGTAGTTTTATAGATATCTGAAGGAGAAGGGGTGCCCACTTCTCCCAAAACTATAGCTATATCTCCCACGGTGCTTTTTGGGAGAGAGACTTTTCAAAAATGAAAAATCCCAAACATTTTTTGTTTTTTGTTCGATGCGAGAGATAACTGCGGTTATTACGGGAATAACTGCTGCTAGCCGAAAACGAAAAGTGGAAACAATACCATTCAGAGGGGGAAAAAGAATGCAGTGGCATCATGCTAAGGGTGGGGAGGGGGGGAAGATGACACCATGTGAAATTGGGGAGCTGGGGATGCATGGGCCTGGAGCCAAGTTTAGAGCTCAAACATTTTTACCATTGTTGCAGGTATGTGGTGGGATAACCACCGTTATCAAAGAAAATGCAATCGTGAATGAAAGTGCGTCACACTAAATGACAAGTGTTGGGTGAATGGTAGAGGACTGGGGAGGGAAAGACGATTTGAGGGGAGTGAGGGAGGATCATGCCAACAGGAGGGAGCACTTGCTGAGTGCCTGGGAGGGCAGGGAAGAGTTTTATATTTTCCACACTTTTTACAGATAACCATGGTTATGTGCATGCGCCTAGAGCTAACCACGCTTATTTGTAGTACATTAACAGTATTACCCCGGTTATGGGGAACAAAATGTAAAAAAAAGAGAGAGTTAAAAAAATGTATTAATACAAAACATTTTTATTTACAGCTACGGTGAGGAATGGCATGCTCATTGGCCAGGGTCAAAGGCCCTAGCTAGTGAGCCTGAAAGACATGTATGGATGCCACATAGATTAAATGCATTGGGGGAACATGTGCAGTGGAAATGGCCGTAGGCCATGGCTTGTGGCTCAGTAGTGTTTTAAAATATACAGTGGGCAGGGCCAAAGGCCCTGGCTACTGGACCCGAAAGAAATGTACAGTGGCCATGCCCACTAGGTCAAATAGGAAACATATTTGTGGAACATGCACAACGGACACGGCCAAAGGCCCTTGCTAGTCGGCCCCAAACGACATGTACAGTGGTGGCCGCCAATGGTCGTGACTACCTAGTGGGTCTAAAAGAAACATATTTCGGGAACATGCACATTGGATAGGGCCAAAGGCTGTGCACAATGGCCAGGGTGACAGGGCTGTAAAATAACTATGGTATGACAAAACCCTTGAAATTCACTGAAATACTTTAGTTAAGGTGCAGCTAATTTGAGCAGATGTAATGCAGCAAAAGCCTTGAAATTCAGTAGATGTGGGAAGTCATGATGTATGTGAAGCCTCACGTTGTGCCCAAATGACATGTAAAACTGTAGACTGCGCATGTATGCAGATCACGCACGCATCCCAGATGATTGTGTTTGTGAAAGCTCTGCAGTGAGATTGCTGTAGTGTCTGCAGCTCAAAGGTGAGGGCGAGCAATGCAGAGGTTGCATTAGAAATAGTAATGCTCGCATTGGCGCGGGCACCGAGCGCAGCCGAGCGTTCCACTTTATATCTCAGCTTTAATTTCAGTGCTTGTGATTACCTTAAGTTTAGCAGCTGCGGAGCCTGTCATTTCAAGCGCACTTCGCCCTGTCTCCGTGTCTTATATTTTCCAGACCAATAATTTGCTATGCTGTCCGGTTTGGGCTCAGTCTCGTCTGATTGTAGCTGTTACATTGCCGACTCTAGATGGTCGCTTTGGAAGCAGTATTCATTTTTCTTTTGCCTTTGTCCTCTTGCATCTGTAATGGTTTCTTTGTGCACACGTTTTTTTTTTATCTGACAAAATAAATGCACATGGCTACAGTACAGGGGCATTCTTTATGCAAATGCTGCTGGGATCCGGCCTTGCTGTGAATGTGGCACCGCGTTCTGAGCAAAGGAAATAAAGCTCTTGAGTTTGCTATCTTTTAATAGTACATGTTATGTTGTTATGTCATGTTATGAAGCTTTCATACTGATCCAATCACCATCATAAGGGTCTTACCGTGCCAAGACCTTGTCCCAGAAAATGGCATAGTGTGCCCCCGTGTGGGGTAAACAAGCGTAGCCTGTAGTTTGTCGAGGAAGAAGAAAGTAAAACAGGACAAAAAGTGAAGGGTGGGGAAAAGCAGAAATAGGATAGGGTCATACAGAACTAACAAACTGGAAATATACAATGGGACTGATGTAGCAGGAATATGATTGTGTAAGTAGGAAGTGTGCTTCCTGAGGCAACAGGGTACCCGTATGCATTGAGCACTCCATAAAGTAAGGAGCATGAATGTAAACATGTACTTTATTATCTTATGTATGCATTCATACGTTTGTAAATAAAGAACAATCTTCAAAACATGATTTGAACAACAAAACGCCAGATTTTCTTTGACAAAAAAATACTGAACATTCATCCAAGGCATGCCACATTTTGTTGGATGAGAATTATCCCTAAAACTATGTACAGTAATTAATTTATTAAACTAACCTTTTTTCCGTTTGTTCTAAAACAATTTCCCATTTCCTATTTATTTCCTATTGTAGATTAAAACATATAGATGTATTTTCTTTTTTTGGAACACATTTATTATTTTCTTAAAACATAATACAAATCATCCGAAACAATGGATCCTACAAATTAAACATTCCATAATACATATACATAAACCAAGAATACCTCAAATCCCCCCACCCCCACCTTTAACTTACCCAAACCACTACTATATATTAATTGAAACAAACTAAAATGTGAGTAAAAAAAAAAGGGGTGGGGGGCTTATTTTAACATCCTTAAACACAACCCTTCAACAACCTACAATATACCCCAAAAATACAAATCCCTCCTGCAGTCCACAAATCAATAAACCCAAAAAAATACTTATCTCTCTTGCAGTCCTCAAATCAGACACCCTTTATGACATATTCAAATCCGAAAAAGCCCCCCAGATCTTCTGGAATCTTGAAACCTTCTTCTGCAGCATGTAATTTACCCGTTCAATGTTGCAATGTTTGTACATTCCTTCCAACCATTTGCACCAGTTCATAAAGTCAGCTGACTTCCATGCACTTAATATCAATCTCTTTGCCATTTCTGCTCCTCTCATAATCCAGGTGATTTGGCTATCATTCAAGTCTTCCAGCAGTACAGTTTCACCTAGGACCGATGTTTCAAAGTTGTATTACATCTCTTCACCCACAACAGCATTCATTACCTTCGCCATTCCATTCAAGATATCCTTCAATTTAACACAATCCCACAACATATGCTCCAAAGTGCCTTGCCCCAGTGCACAACGCCAGCAAATGTCAGAGTTCAGTAAACCATGTTTGAAAAGACGAACAGGAGTCCAAAATATTCTGTGGAGTATCTTAATCTGACGATCTTGATCACCAACATTCAGGGACACTCTTTTGATATTTGCACATATCCTTGTCCATCTTTGGGAAGTCATTTGCGCTTCCAAAATCTCTGACCATATCAGCAGTATCCCTTGATCTGGCTCTGAGAAGTCACTTAACAGAGTGTACATTTTAGATGCTAAATGTGCCTTTCCGGAAAAACTCCTGATACAGGAAGTCAATTGAAAATCATTTGCAGATAGCAGGCTCACCACTTTCCTTAATTTCCTGTAGTCACCATATAAATTGTGGGGAAGGTTATATTCCGCCCTCAGCTCCCTGAATGTCTTCCATTTCCGATTTTTGAACAAATCCCCAATTTTCTTGGTACCTGCTGTGAACCAATTTCTCCAGGAAACCACTTTCTTCCCAATATGACATTCCCCATGTTTGTTTTAAAAGAAACAAACTCTCAACACAAAAAGCAGAATTTGTCAGTCGAAAACATAATTGATACAAGCTGTAAGAAGGTATGCCTGGTGTTTCACTGCATAGTCTATTTCTCAGGCACCGATAACTTCTGTAAAGTAATGTAAGGCAGCCCCATCTTTTGTCAAGTATTGCCATAGTAGGTTTCTGTATTTATTTACCATTTATTGCATTTTTACAAGAATTCACCTCGAAGGAAAGCTGCTCATTTCATCCTAGTTGTTCCTCATCAATGCCAATTATGCAGGTGTACCATTATTGTCCTTCAAATTACCAAAAAGTCACTTTTGCTATATTTGATATTTTGGTTGGTCCTCGTTAAATATTTGTATGATTTAATTATGGATAGATAGCCCAGGGTTAGCAACAAAGGGACAGTCTGGGCTCAATTAGGCTGAGGTGGGGTTGGTGTTTTCTCCAATTATCCCTTCTTTACTTTCAGTAACTCAATAGAGGCCGACAAACCCCCTGGAACAACATTATCTTCTAGTGCTGGTGAGACTGGACAACAGCTTAACTGGTAACAGTACTGTTGTTATAGCTCTCTGACCTATTCATTTTTTTAAATGTTTGGTAACATGTTTCTTCACAATGGGATTGAATTTTTAGTTTGTTTTTTTATTATTTATTTTACAAATTGTTGGCTTAGTTGTTTTCGCTGTATCTGTTTTTATATTTTAATGTAGAGTCCCAGTTTTGTCCAGCAAAGGGACAGTTTTGTATGTGTTGTTCTGTTTCTCCATTTAGTCACACTTTACTACCCTTATAGTCGTTGACATGCCCCTGGAAAAGCAATATCTTCTGATGATGGTGAACCTTCACAGAATTCAAGCTGGCAACACTGCTTTTATTAAATATTGAAGTTCAATTCAAACAATATATTTGGATATGGAAGCAATCTGTCCATCAGGTCAAAAGAAATGTTGTGCTAACCAAAACTGGTAATGCTCTTAATACAACCAAAGAACTGTTTTCGAATTTTGAATGATCCCAGTAATACTCCAACTCTCGCACCACCTGCTACAGCTTCCAATACTCTGTTTATAGATTATCCAGTTATTTCATGGAAAACAATTTAGAAAATCAGATCGTTATTCACCACATCCCAACAGCAACCTTGGACGTTAAGACCACTGTTTCTTGGTTAAACTATTTTTCCATCCTATATGCTACTTCAATGGGCTACGTTTTCATGGTCACCATTTCATGACCGTGAAAGAAACTGTTCCACTGTTTTCTTTCAATAGTAACTAGATATAAAGGTCACTTATTGTTGTACCCAATGGAAGAAAACTGTGTTGTGCCCTCTATTAAAAAAAACAAAAAGAAACTTGGATTTAAAAAAACTGTAACTTTCATCAATTTCTCAGCTCCCATTTCAGGCCAAAGTATGGTGTGGTCTCAAAACAACTGGGTAGCTTTGTGGAGGAGCATGGTCTAAATGACCAAGCTCAGTTGGTTTTATGACTCAATGTCATCCAGAGCTGTTCATTACATATATGTTGGAAAGGTTCAAGGAGGAAGTAGGGTGGGGGTGTACCAGCCTTGGTTATGCATGATCTGTCTGCCGTATTGAACACCATAATAGACCATGTCTTTTTATTGCACCTTTTGAATGCCTAATCTGTTGTTGGAACAGTCCTTTCCTGACAGGCTTCCTGTTTTTCTCATACATCACAAGTGGTAGAAGCTGGACATTTTGTATCATAACTCAGTTTTGTGGTATGTGTTGTCCCATAATGTTCCCTTTGGTGTCTCACAGGGGCCTTCTAGTCTCCCATGCAATTCTGTCTTTTTATCATCTCATTGGTTGAAATCATTCAAAAAGTCGGTTTCTAGTTGAGAAATCATGCAGCAACACTGACATTCTTGTAAAAGTGTATGGCAATGGGGATATAATCTTGACAAAATCTAAGGAAGTATTGATAGCTGTTGAGTTTTGAACACTAGATTGAATGCATGTGGATCATTGTTGTGGGACACAGCATTTGGGAAATAGCCGCCTACACCTACACTCATGCATAACCTGGGTATTCTTATGGGTTAACATCTCACATTGGGTCTGCAGGTATCCTAGATGATAAAGTCATATTTATTTTCAATTTAGGACAGCATCTTTTATCACTCTTAACTTTTCACCGCATTCTTATGGGCGCATATCTCACATTGGCTCCTTGTGTATCCCAAGTGATAAAGATGTGCATACATTCATGATTTGGTGAATGACACATCCACTTATGCCTTTTCTCCACAGGGTGATGGTCAAAAATGCTTTCATCTCTTTGAGATTAGATTTTGTGAACTGTATCCATATGTGTCTCCATGTGAATCATCTATGTAAGATCAAATTGCTGCTGCTAGGCTTTTGTAGAAAATAAAAATGTGGAGCATATTTCCTCTTGTCTGGCTTCTTTGCTTTGACTGTGTTTTCACAGGAGCGTGACCTTTAAGGTCAACTGTATGTTACATATGGTGATCTATGAATACACATCTAACATTCTTATGCACTGTGTGGTTTTGTACCAACCAAAGAGATGACCTAGATCCATGGCCAACCGGACACTTGTGGTTTAAAAAGTTTAGAATTGATGGTAGATCTTTGTCCCATTTGACTGCTAAAATTGGTAATTCTTTATTTGCTAATCGTATACTAAAAACATACCTATGTGGTTTTAGAAAAAGCAAAAAAAAAGTATTTATTTAAATAGTGTTTGCCATTTTATATATTTCTCTAGTGCCATGATGTCCTTTGTTGAATAGGAGTACTTTATAAAATCAAAACAATACACAATACAAAAATGCTAATTGTTTATTAGGGATTCCACCCTTTGCATTCCATTCACATTCACATAGGGTGACACACACCCATATCCAGTGCCTGTACTATCACTGTATGCCAAGCACTGTCACCAAATACCCATCATAACACATCATATGAGGGGTATTTCCATCAAATGTTGAATAAAACATTGATCTTTTTTGACCCAGTGTCCACACTCTGAATAATCGAATAAATACCCAACATAGCAATATAATGATTTAAAATCAATACTTTAATATATCTAGAATGTGTGGTTTAGATGTATACTTTGGGTAGTTCCCCCAAAATCCATTGACTGATTAATTTACTTATAGCCTTGCGTAACATGTTTCCACCCTCTTTATTAAGTGTGTTGTGTGACAAAACAGAATAAAGAATGTTACTTCTCAATATCTTTTAAATATATATTCAACAATAGCTGAATATATCCTCCTGATGTTGTGCTTTGCGGTAAGTTTATGATATTTACAGAACTGGTTAATCAAAATGGTTCATCCTATTATATCAGTATTGCAGAAACACTAAAATAAGTATTTGTATGCCATGCCCAACTGAGAGACTAAAAACAAAAAACATTTGCATGTGTGAGTAATGATTTCCTAACACAGACACAAATTCCGACATACTTTGTTCAAAGAGACCAACATGAATCTGACTCAGGATTCCCTGAACTGGGGAAATACATGATAAACGTTGCCTTGACATTCTTGCTGATGAAACATTACAATGTGTTTTGAATATGTCTTACCATAAATGTATGTTCCTCTGTACCTGTACAAGACTATTGAATAGATGACTTGTCTTTGAGAGATAAGTCTAGAATGTCTCTGGTTTGCATTGATGTACTTCCTGCACTCGACATTGTGGAGATAGTTTGAATAATCTAATACGGATACATGTTAAACTGAGGTTTTGTTTAGTTTGCCGCTATAAATGCCTGGAAATGTTTGTTTTCCTCTTACTTAACCCACTATTCATAAATCTATGAACCAGTCTTTGTAGGTAGTCATCTAAAAATGATGACATATCTTTATGAAATAGGTCTAAAATGTTTGCATTCCTGTACTTTGGGCCTGATTCACAGACATGTTTTATAATGGCACAACCCCATTGAAAAACGCTCTGTGAATCAGGGTTTGTTGTCTCAGCATTGTAGATGTTCTTTGATTTGTTCTGATGCGAGACCTTATGGTTGACTCACAACAGTTTTTTCACCCCAAATTATGCATGGAAAATCTTAATGTAATGTTATCATGGCATGTGTTGGAATTATGCTCAATCAATATGTAGTTCAGATTTCTATTAGCTTTCCCAGTGTTCAGTTTACCACAAAGGCATTTCTAACTAGAAATATCAATTACCTCTAGATTCAGTTGAATTCTTATTACAGAAGGTGCTACTGAAATCCACTCCGCCAGGTTACCGCCTGCAGTAAATACACTGGAAGCAACTACACCAGCAGTAAGAATATTGCCAGAAATGTTCTATTACAACTGGTAATCCCTATTGTTAAGGAATGTACAGCAATACATGGGGTGAATTAACCACCCGAAATAAGATCAGCTTTCACCTTGATTTGACTTAAAAGGTGTAGCATCTATAATTAGCTGCTATTGTATGATGAATGTGTCTTGTGTGAACAGTATACACATATGTGATGAAGTTAGAGTTGTTTGTGCCTTAAAGTGTCTCATGACAGACCCACATATTGAAATACTTAACAGGCTGTGTGTTTACCACTGATGATATTACTCTGGATATGTACCCTTGGCCGTATTCGGTATTCGTGACCTGCTGGAAATGAGTGTAGCAGAGTGTGGTGAGGTACCACCATGTGGACTATGGTCTCACCTACCTATCACCTTTGCTGCCAGAAATGGGCATGAACAGTCAAAAATAAGTTTATTGACACTTGTGTCATAAATAAAAAGTGACAGACGGTTTCTGTAATCGATTACCATAAATTTAATCTTAACGGTCATCAAATTAACTACCAAGGGTGCCAGGATGATAAGGACACTTCAAGGTAGGTGTTTCAACTGTGAATCTAACATATTCCTGTGAGAGTCATACACTAATATATGGTCCAGTGATGTTAAGAAATGTTTTCAGTCTTGTGTTTATCATCTTATATTATCTTTAGACTCAGAATGGTTAATATGAATGCAGAGTAATTGCTGAGGGGTGAGCAGAAGCAATGCCCTTCATATGAAAGTCATCTTTGGCATACACAGCAGTAGTTGCAGTTTGTTTTTAGCGTGAGGTCCCATCAGATTCAAATTCTACACTTTGTTATTACTCATTTCTTTAGGCTCTATAGGTCCACACATTACTTTTTTTTATAACTGGAATGAGATGATCAACAGATAGAATCATTTTGGTAATAAATCCTACCCAATATACAACCATATTGTCTGAGATGTTGAGTTCTTGGAAGCAAAAAACATTGATAAAGCCAAAGAGGATTGAACATAGTCCCAGTTAGATGCCCAGCTGCTCTCACCAGTATAGCAAATATTACACCACTGATGTGGACTTGATAGGAAGAGTCTGTGTGCTGCATTAAGTGCAGGGCAGAGTGGTAGACAATGGTGCATGCCAGCTCCACGACAAGGTCCTCCTCTGTGTGTAGGTGGCTGTCACATTCTGGACCAGCCATAGTGTGCAGCTTATTGAGTGTCAGCTTGTGGAGCTGTGATTTTACATCTGTGATATTATCCCTGATCTATGTGACAATTGTGATGCACCTCTGGTCTGCCATCTGTGCCCTGTGCCATCTCACCACAGCCACACAGCATATGCTGACCAGCCAGACCTCTGTCAGCAGGGCACCAGGGAATATCTGCTTCCCACTGTTAGCCGGATGATACCTCCAAGCTACATAATTATCACTTTTCCCTCAAGTAATCATCCTTGTTTCCACTATGTGTTAAAGATATTCCTTATGTTCCACCCTCTCATTCACTGTCCCTTGACTTACAATCCAGATTGGTGCCCTTCTCACTCAGCTCTCAGGATATCCCTTTCCCACTCTTTGCCTCTTCCAAAGCTTGTCAGAGTTCCATGTTCCAATCTACTTTTCAAATGGTACCCATTTCTACCTCAACCAATTGGCACTCTTCTCAGACAACTTCCAGCCTACCTTTTCCTCTCTCTTTAAACACTTCTTCTTCACTCTTCCTCTAACCTTCAACATGGTACCCCTTATTTCCCTTGTCAAGCTTGGACCATTCTCCCCTGGCAACTCTTTCTCTAACAAACCCAATTCCTTCCTCTACACCCATGCTTCTAAAATCTTACCATTCACTGGTGCTTCCACCTTGCAGCCGTTTGCTATTGTACTTTAAAGTGGGCCCTCTTTTTTCAGACTTTCTAGGGTCTGCTGCTCCACATTGACTAGTTCTCTTCTAGTCTTCATGTTTTCTGCCAAGTCTCTGAACATGGAGCCTTCCGGGATCTGCCTTTCTCCAGGTGCTCCCCACAAATGAGAATCTGTGATGAGCAACACTCTCTGTTTGGGGCCTTTCTGGCACTCCAACCTTTCTGCTGGTAATTCTTCCAGTAACTGGAACAGGCTGCTTTGGTTTGCTCCCATTTCTCAAGTGACTGCCCCACCCTGGGTTTGAGCTTTGGGGAATAACCTGTCCCCTTGTGAAGGAATAGTTCCTGGTTTCCTGATTCAATTCAGCCATGTGATCCTTGTCAAGTGGTCTCACTGTTACTGACGTAAATACATATAAGGATTAGTCAAAATGTTGGATTTCAAAGGGATGGTATGCTAATCATAATCCTTTCTATGCTAAGCCAATTCTAACATGAGCAATGTATACACCTTTGATGAGCTCAGGGTAACAAAGCATAGAGGTGTTGTGTGAATCAGCAGAACAATATGCATGTATCTTCTCCTCATCGTGCAGTTGAAGCACAGTCTGCACTCACCTAAGAGAGAGGACTTGTGATGTGAAAAAAATATGGGGTGGTGCTGAGCAAAGCTGGAGAGTTGCCCTTGTACATTAAGGACAAGTAAGATATGATTGTTCTGTGATATCACAAGCATTGCCAAACACATGCATCAAACCTAACAATAGACCTTGTAATGACTTCTTTCTATGGAATATATCTAAATGTATCAATTTTCATTCTTTATACTGCGAAATTTCTCTGTTCGAATATCCATTGCTGCCCATGGCTATCCCAACCCCAAAATCTGGAACAAGAAAAAAGCTATTTTTAATACGAACAATCTGTTTTATTTCAAATACATCAAGAAATTAAATATGGTCCCCTAACTTTCAATAATGGGGAAGTCACCCACAACATTGCACAGAAACACAGGCAGTGTGTCTTGAAAATGAAACAAAACCTGCATCTTACTATCTCGCTAATGTTTAAATTTACAATAAACATACAAACAAATCAGAATGACTCTTCTAGAGAAAATAATAAACTCGTCTCCAATATGAACATATACAATATCATTGGTTGTCATATTCAAAATGACAAAACCATTCTTAAAATAAACTTTAAAAAAGGACAATTAATTAAGTTTTCTTTGAACCTTCAACAAGTTTTGGCATCAGATACAAATATTGCTCTAACATATGATTGATTGAACTGTAAAATGATGGGCACTATTTGTATCTTGCTTAGACATAGAGAAAGAAATGCTTGGTAGGTTAACTTAGTTACCTTTATCCTAAAAGCTTGGGTTCAGGGTAGAAGCTTCTATTTTTGAGAGAATAATATCTTCATATATTAAAGCGTCTCACAAGTATGAGATTATAAAGGCAGAATGCTTCATTTTCTGCACAATTGTATTTGGAAAAATGACGTTGGTTATTGAAATTTGATTTAATTTTCTTGTGAATGAAGCGGATGACTTAAACTCCTTCCTATTCCACTTTGAGGAGTAGAAAACTATATTCAGATGTATCTTTTATATAAAATATGTTTTTCATAGGTCAATAAGTTATTACATTCCTGAATATCTGTGAGACATTGTATTTACTGTTCTCACAAACCCAGATATAATTTGCTCCTGTGAAACCTGTGTAATTAATAATTAGTTACTGTGAGAAATATATGTACCCTGTGCCATTTTGGAGTTTAAGGCAATCTTTTATAAATATACTTACAACAAGTTTAATTTGAAGGCCCAATCCCTCTTTAGCGGCATCGTTTATAAACAGCATTCCCCAAAATATGTTTCATTACCTTCTAGTTTATAAATAATCTTGGGACATAAATCTAAATGCTCTCGGGTTATTGTGCTCAATTTCAAATGATCTTTCAAAGGTATGAGATAGGTAGAGACAGCAGCTCAAGCAACTCTGCCAGACAAGACCTTCCTTTCCTTTTGGTCTGTCCACCTGTTTACAGACAGTCTGGCTACCTCTTGGGAAAGGAATCTGTATTAATTTCCCTCTGGAACAGGCCATAATTACATTAGGCTCCTTCCATTTGGAACCTCAATCACTTTTCTCCTGTCAGGTATGATCTCTTCCTTTTTTGCTTTCCCAAAAACTCTTTTCTGCCCATGTTTTTCACTGCAATTGCCCATTTAATAACACAAATGCAGCATCATTTGACGTAGCAGTTTTGGGTTGGGCAGAACCGATGATTTCTCACACCCACAAGGATCATCCTGTTTGCTTCGATATTCAAAATGTATGTTAACATGTCATAAAGGTATGCTTTTTATTATACATAGTTTAAAGCAAGCCTTAGCCAGAAGGACCTTTGTGTTGTCTCAATAAACTCTGCTTGGTACTGGAACCAAGCAAATTCCTTGACATAGATTGGGCCCCAGGACATGTGTGTGGTAGGATTAGTAGGGTTGAGTAGGTTGTCATGTTCATGTCCTTATGAGTAAAATGAGAATGTCCATGGTAGCCCAATAATGATTGTTTCTACATTTTCCTTTTTTTAGGACCATGGTCATTTTTGGTGAATGTATACGATCCCATATTTAAGTGCAGTTTTATTTGGTGTTTAATATGAATTTCTATGAATCCAGTATTGTCAATCGCTTATTTATTGAATTTTACAATATAGTTGCTTGGCATGCAGTGATACTGTTTGTATTCATATTACGTGACAATGCTGTGTTTTATGGAATTGTATTTGCATTTTATCTTTCCTGTAATGGTGTTATGCATTGATGGATATTTATCCAAATAAAGCTGAATTTGAATTGAAGATATAAATTAACCCTTATCTCACAAAGTATCTTCAAACTGAATTGAAATATGTCTTTACATTGTAATTCTTTGTATGGACCTATGAAACTAATAGGAATTAAATATTCACAATCAAAATAGCATTGCAAATTCAGAAACATACTTCATACTTTTGTAGCTGAATGCATAATATAGTTATTAAACTATGCACATATTAATAATGTATAAAATCTTCATATATCCTTCTTATACACATGTGACTAGGGCTGCCCTACTAAACTCACATGTATTCTGAGTTTTATATCAGATAAAAGGATCAGAAATTAGAGCTAATGAGATATTTAATTGTCATTTTGAAACACATTGTTTCTAATGCTGAATAGGTTTGTCCAATCCAACATGATTAATGTACAATCTGATTTGAATTCCATGAGTTTATATCTTGACTCATTTGGATCAGCTTAATCCAGATATCCTGTCAAACAATGGAATCATTTTAATATGCTGCTTTCATGAAGAAGACATATGATGGATGAAACATTATTGGTCTGCCAGGTCAGGTTTCATGGTCTGTTTAATGCCTCTGCTGTTTCAAGTTTCTTTTACTGAATGGCCGTTCTTTCATCCAAGCCATTCTAAGGTGGCCATCCAGCTACCCCAAACATAATATGCCATGTAAATCCTGAATTTGAATGTTTTTAAATTATGTTGCGAGTGTTTTATATGCAAGACTGTGTCCTGGTTACACAAAGCTATACCAATTCATCTCTTGAATGAATTAGTCATGATTACAAATTGAAGATGGGGCCTGTTTTCAATAAATCTGATACTTAGATTGCTGGTCCCAAGACAGTTCTGCATAGTTATGCAATTTAATTTTAACCAGAGATCACACTAAGTGGACCATTTTGAAGTTACATGTAAAAGGAAACTGATCTCTTTGTGTAATTTTTACTAGCAAAGATTATTTAATAAAGTGAAGGCCTATCAACAAATGTAACTCAATTTATCATGCAACTTATAAAACACATGTTGTCTATCATTCCCTTAATGCATACAAACATATGAGTGCACAGTTTGCTATATGTTTTGTGTAACATGGCTGTATAAACACAGACTGTCTTTTGAATTAGGTAATTTGTTTTGAAATGAAACACTTGGTCATATTGTGCTTAACATTAGTTTACATGGCCCTTAAATGCAAAGCCATTCAAAGAACACTTTGTTTAATAATAAATATTATATTTGGTCTAATATTTTCTACAGCCTATCCTGTATGCATAAATGTATTCTTTAGTTATAAATGTAAGTACATAATGTGTGTGCGCTTCTGCGAGTGTGTGTATTATTATTATTATTATTATTATTATTATTATTATTATACTATTACAACTACATACTACATAACATCACCTACCTAATGATAATATGAATAATAATAATAATAATAATAATAGCAATAGCATGTAATAACAATAGTAATAAAACCACATACATACGTAACACTTCATGCCTGAATCATGAAGATACATGTAGAGTAGCAATACTACTTCTGCTGCTACTACTAATATGAATTAGAATAATAATAACAATAATAATACCAATAGTAATAATAATAATAATATTATTAATAATAATGAATAATAATGATAACAGTAACAATAATAACCCATGTTTCATTCAAACTTCCTGTCTGAATGGTCAATTTTCAATGTTCCTAATGTCTAGCTCAGTTGCACCTACTAGAGCTAAAGAATACTCCTTTCACCATTACCTGCAGAGTTATGTAGCCACAGAAGATAATATAGCCTCATATACCAAGGGAGGGGTCATTATAACAGGGTGGCGGAGGCTAAGCCAAGGTCACTAAGTTAGGAAGGGATGGCCTATAAGGCTGTTAGCACATGGTGATAGTAGCAATACATGTTTTGGAGTTCTGGAGGTGAACTAACATATGTTATGTTAATATTGAGAAAAGTAAATAAACAAACTAAGTTAGCACATTAAGGGGGTAATTCATAGAATTCAGCGCACAAGTGGCGCACGCGGCTGGCGCACAGTGTGCACGTGCGAATACCTGCGCCAGCCGCGTGCGCTAAAATACATTTCTGCGCACAGCGTATTCATGGATTCCAGCCACCAAAACCAGCCGTGGCGCACAGTGGCGCAGCGACCCTGCAGCAGCGCCAGTTACGCCCCCAAGAACGCCCCTTGCGCAGGGAAAAGCCATCAAAATCCCCAATCCAGCGCAAAGGGCTGCGCTAACCCTGGACCAGCACGGCAAGCGGGCTACGTGTATCACTGGGGTGCGCGGGAAGTTTCTCACGTGATTTCAGCTGGGTATGTGTTTTACTGGGGTGCGCGGGAAGTTTCACATGCGATTGGCCCTGTGCGAGTGGGGTACGTGTATTACTGGGGTGCGCGGGAAGTTTCACACGCAATTTCAGCAGGGTACGTGTATTTCAGGGGTGCCGCGGGAAGTTCCACACGCGATTTCAGCAGGGTACGTGTATTTCAGGGGTGCGCGGGAAGTTTCACACATGATTTCAGCAGGGTACGTGTTTTACTGGGGTGCGCGGGAAGTTTCACACGCGATTGGCCCTGTGCGAGCGGGGTACGTGTATTACTGGGGTGCGCGGGAAGTTTCACACGCGATTTCAGCTGGGTACGTGTATTTCAGGGGTGCGCGGAAGTTCCACACCCGAATGTCCTGTGTACGTGTATTTCAGGGGTGCGCGGGAAGTTTCACACGAGATTCCATCAGACTACGTGTATTTCAGGGGTGCGCGGGAAGTTTCACACGCGATTTCAGCTGGGTACGTGTATTTCAGGGGTGCGCGGGAAGTTCCACATACGATTTCAGCAGGGTACGTGTATTTCAGGGGTTCTGGGGAGTACTACACGTGAATTGGCCATGTGGGTCCTCCCAGGTGTTCGCTCTACAACCTCCACAGCCCCTGCAGGCAGCCCACACCACGGGGGACTACCCTGCACCCCTGCTCATGTCCCGCAGGCAGCCCATCCACCATGGGCATGCCCCCCAGCCAAGCCACATGTCACCTTGCACTACTGATCAACAATGCATGTCTCCCAGCACCCCACCCCCGAGCAGTGTAGGGCACCCTCCACTAGGCCCCCAACCCCCACCAGTCAGGGGCACCCTCCACCAGGCCACCACTCCTGTCTCCCTGCACCCCCACCCCCCACCAGTCAGGGGCACCCTCCACCAGGCCCCCACTCCTGTCTCCCTGCACCCCACCCCCCACCAGTCAGGGGCTCCCTCCACCAGGCCCCCACACATGTCTCCCAGCACCCCCACCCCCCAACATTGCGAGGCACCTGCCAGCAGGCCCCCACTCATGTCCCACTCATGTCCCCCTGCACCCCCACCCCCCAGCATTGCGAGGCACCTGCCAGCAGGCCCCCACTCATGTCCCACTCATGTTCCCCTGCACCCCCACCCCCCAGCACTGTGGGGCACCTGCCAGCAGGCCCCAACTCATGTTCCCCAGCCAACATGTCATCACAATCTAGATCCCTGGTCCCTATGGTCAGCCTCCAAATGCAAAACACCCACCCGAGTATTGCATCCACCCACTTAGAAATGGCAATAACATGATAGAACACCAATTGCAAGTTTGGAAACGAACACATGTCCCTCACATACACCCAATGGGTGTCAGTGAATCTCAAAACCCATATCATGATATGCATGAAACCAATGAGATGATACTACACATTGAAGTTTGATAAAAAAATATGTATTAAAGGAAACATGAATTGAATCAAAAATAAACAAACAGAAATGGGAATGTAAAAAAATAAAAAGAAGCATGTCCGTGAAAAAATGCAAAACCAAAAATCATAATCCAAAGGAATGGTGTCCAAAGTCACAGTCCACAAAAGAAAATCCAATGGGAAATTATAATTGAAAGCCATTGCTCCATGGGTAAATTGGAAAATGAAAAGAAAATCCAACAGTGAACTATGTACAGATGAACAAGCCAGGGTCCATGATCCCAACAAAAGAAATGAAACCTATCTAACAACACTACCTAATAAAAAAAAACTATATACAAAAATGTGGCCCATTGTCCAAAAGGTCCAAAAAAAATGCAAAAACAAAGGAAACCTAACACTAACTACATAACTATTTACAAGGGCAGCGGGCTAGTCACTGGATGTTGTCATGGGCCAGGGCATTATCGAACTCCTGTTCAATGGCTTGGAGGCGGGCATGTTCCCTGGCCCGAGGTCTTGCAGGGATAAAGCAGTGTCCAGCTCCAACTCCCTGCGAAGACCCTCGAGGCACTCAGCTCGCCTCAGCGCCCTCCGCATGGAGTTCTCCGCCCTGACCATTGTGAGCCGTTCCTCTTCTGCCCGCTGCCGCTCCGCACCTATCTGCTGGCCCAACCGCTCCCACACGGAAGCCACTCCCATTCCAGGGTTCTCCTGCCCTCCGGCCGATGCCTGCACCCTTGATGTTGATGGCCCCGAGCCATGATGCCTCCCACGTCGAGCCTGCCGCTGCCTCCGACGCAACTGCCTGTGCCAGCACAATGGCATCCAGGCTGATGGAATCCACCGACGCCGTCGTGCACGTGCCCTGCCCGATGATGCCGTCACATCCTCCATCTGCTGGGGTCCAGTTGCTGGTGTGTCCACCTCTGCTGGACCCCCGACTGTGGCAGGGATGGGATCCCCACCGAGCTGGCTGCATTGGTCGGGGCAGGTCCACAGGGGGCCCTGGTGGCATCTGGGCCGGAAGACGGCATGGAGAACGACTGGTGCATAGTCTCCACAGAGGAGGAGAGGGTCGCCAGATTGGCCGACACATGTAGGAAACCCCCGACCATGGCCGATCCCAACTGGGCCACGTCGGCACGGTGCTCTCCGTGATGACGTGCATGCTCCTCCCGGGAAGCACGCACCTCATTACGAATTGCACCTGTGCGCAACGCGACACCAATCAGGACCTTCTCCATACGGCCAGGGGTCCCCTCGTCCGCAGGTGGAGGGGAGTCAGATGACATGGACATCCCCCCTACCTGCGTACAGGCCTGGGATGGGGCATCCCTGCTGGTGCATGGTGGTGCAGTCACAGTGTCAGGGACAGTGACATGCACAGGCCCCTCCACGGCGACCTGTGCTGCCTCCTGCCCCTGCCCCTGGACTTCAACACTTGCACCAGCAGGGATGCCCCCACCAGGCCCCATGTGCATCTCAGTAGCGGCTTCCTCCTCCTCTGTGGAAACCACCAACCTGGATGGCTCGACCCCGTCTTCCGCCGTTGCAAGCCCCTGTGGGGGCTCACCCACCCCTTCCGCTGCAGCCGTGGGGGCATCCCCGCCGCTTTGCTCCACAGCGCCGTCTCCGCCCTCTTCTTCACGTGGCGCTGTGTGGAGGGAGACATAGAACACAAGCATCAGGGTACTGTACAATGGTCCCCTAGACAGGAAGCAATAGCAGATGAGTGGCACTGTCAAAGATCACTTCCATCATATCCATCCACAACACATGAGTCAGTACAGGTAAAACACATGCGGTAACAGGCATGGCGCATGCTATGGACATTAGCATACATGTCCAAGGGATTCTTGAAACATACAATGTTGTTTTGGAACTCACATGCATCATGGGCCATGCCTATCACATGCACACACTTCACCCTAGTTTCATCCATCTGGCCTCGTACACCACAGACACAGTGGGTAAAAGGATGACTAGGCTGCATCAGTGAACCTGAACATTGCGACAGACATGTGTCATGCATCCCTGGCATTCACAAGTCACAGACACGCAGGTCAGACACACAGACATGGACAGCATACATGTACATGGCATCAGCACCCATCCCTCACCCCCACCCATGTCCAGGAACAGAGACTGGCATGCTTTCATGTGGCCATTCCGCATAGGGCAACCCATGTTGCATTTGAACACATGCACCAACCGTGTGGTTCACACATTACTGGTCTCACATGCATGACGTCCCTGCACACACACATGCATACATGGCCTATGTCACACATACAGGCAAGTATCAGACAACCAGCACACTGCGACATGCCCTGTCTCCCACAGCAATGCTTGGCCACTTACCGCTCAACTCCAGACGGGTCTGCCTCTCAAGGATCCGGGCGTGGAGCGCTGGGCCTACGCATTCCAGGACCCTCATCTGGATGGTACTCATGCGGCCCCAGGCCCCCTCCACGAGGCGCCGGGCCTTCAAGAGGGTCCTGGACCTGCAGTCATCCCAGCGCTTCTTGACATGTTGGTAGTCGCGGACTGCAACCCCCTCCGTGTTGATGGCAGTCACGATGCCCGTCCAGATCCGAGTCCGTCCTTCCTTGTTGGCGCGCTTACTTTCGAAGAGGGCATCATACTGCCCCAGGACTTGCTCCACCAGGACACCAACTTCGGTGGCAGTGAAGCTGGTGCCCCTCTGCCTCTCTGGCCGGGGGTTGCCAGTGGTGCCAGATGTTGCAGTGCCCGACATGGCAACCCAGGAGGCAGGAGTGGGTGGGCAACTGGGTCCTGGGGCTGGGCTGTGGAGCGATGATATCCCAGTCGGGAGTCTTCTGTTCCAGCAGGGGTGGACACAGCAAATGGACCCCTGCAGATGGCTGATGTGCAGGCACCAAATGGCAGGGCACGGTGGCAGCAGGCAGGCAGGCAGCAGCATTTGGCTCGTGGGAGGCTGCTCGGGGCTCTGGTGGGCAGTAATTCGGCCTTTTGGGCAGGAGCGTGGTCTTCCGTGTGCTTACGCGTGGCCAGCTTGATACTGAGTGATTTGGCACGTGAAAATCTTGCACGTCTGCGTGTAAATCGAGGAAAGACCCTTAGCGCGTAAGCGCGTCAGCACGCATACGCGATTTCATTGGACCAAAGGCCCTTAGCGCATAAGCGCGTCAGCACGCATACGCGATTTCATTGGACCAAAGGCCCTTAGTGCGTAAGCGCATCTGTGACGTTTCGCGCACGGGCGTTTCCCTGGCAGGGCTTGTAGATCCCACATGCCTTTACATTGCTCTGTACCTGCTTTTCGTGGGGTGCGGTGTGTGTGTTTTCCAGCCGTTGGGGTTCACACGCTATTACTTCACAGCGGGTGTTGGCTACGCGTTCTTCTACACGCAAGGCAGACGGTGAGTGGTAGCCCGCTCCCCCAGGCCCGATCGCGTGAAAAACTTCACGCGAACCCCTGTAATACACGTAGCCCGCTCCCCCAGGCTTGATCGCATGAAAAACTTCACGCGAACCCCTGTAATACACGTAGCCCGCTCCCCCAGGCCCGATCGCGTGGAAAACTTCACGCGAACCCCAGGCACAATAGCAGTATGGGACATTCATCATTGCTGTATATTGGCACTTTTGTGATGCGCAGGGACGCTACTGCCTGCCTTCGTGTGGCGGACGTGTTTAGGCCTGTGAGTGTCTTTGGCCGTGCGCGGCTTTGCCCTATTCGATTCCATGAATACGTGTGGTTCGCGTGCGTGTGGGCGTTCCGTCTGCTTCCCAGCAGTACATCCCAGTTACGCCCTTATTTTCGCGCGTTGTTCCCCATTCCGCGCGTTACGTCCCATGTTCTGCCCCCTTTTTGGTGTGTGCGCCGAGGTTGTGCGCTTTCACAGTGCGCGTCGCGCACGCCGTTCGGGATGTTTCAGTGACGTGTGCGCCATGCATGTGTTTGGCGCACATCCCGAGGAAAACATGCGCAGGGACTTCCATGAATCGCAAGTGTGTGAGTGCGCCTGTTTTTTCGTGCTTGCGCCTGCTTGCGCCTGCTTCCGCATAGATTTTCGGCGCACGTTTGTTCCATGAATCGGCCCCTAAATGTGGTTTTATGTTATAGTATTTAAATAACATGGCTGTCTTCATAAGGTGAGCATTTTAATTCTAAACTTGCTTGGACTAGTACAGTTTCAAAATGAGCGTGCATTAGATGTCATGTAAAAGTAAACAGTTTCCCTATGCTTTAATTACTTTCTGATTACACTAAATCATGTTTACTCGTCACAGTCAATATCAGTTAATTTGATGAATTCCTAAATGTGGGCATGTGTTGCCGCTTGATTTGGTTGATTGCAAACCCCCATCAGGTGACAATATAAATACCATCAACCCTACCTCACCCTATGCCTGCTCCCAAAGCAGTACCAACCAAATCTCACATTACACTTACACAGGTATGATGGGCGGTAATCAAGATTGTGCCATGGAACAGTAGGATGAAGATTACTGGTAAGTAATCAGAACACTACCAGTTGGACTTGTCACTGCTCTTATCAATGAGTAGAAATCAAGTATAGAAGTACAGACAATAAATGAACTTACAGTATACTACACTGATGATACATACTGATTGAAAGAGAAAACACAGTTTTACCGGGCAACCAAACTGTGTACTGCTGTACCAAAGGAAACCCCTGGGCATCTCCTAAGCTTGAAGTGTGAGACAGGTATATGCAGAAAAAAACAATTTGTTGGTCTGTTGTTCTAGAAATGGATAATAACACAACATACATTTAAATAGAACATAATGGGCCTCATTACACGGAACTTGGTAAGGGTTTACCGGTACCGGTAAGGGCACTGGTACTGGTAAACCCTTACCGCCTTACTACAAGGTCCCTTTGCCGGACCGACCTCAACGGCTGGTTTTAGCAGCCGTTAAGGAATGGGCCTGCAAAGGGACCTTGGTGCTAATTATGATACCGCAATTTGCGGTACCGTAATTAGCTTCTTCCCCATTCCCATTGAGCCCTATGGGGGCAAAAATGGGAATGGGGAACTGCCTTGGTAAATGGGGAATTACCGCCCCCGCTCACCTTGGAGTAGGGCGGTAATTCAGCCATCCACCAAGGCGGACACAGTAAAATACCAGCGGCAACCATGGCGCTAATAGCACCCTGGTTACCGCATACAGTGCAATGAGGCCCAATGAATATCCCTTGATATTCAGCCCAGGCAGTCAAAACACTTGAAGAAACCATGAAGCTATGAAGATCGCTGGAAGAGAACCTGAACCTAATCATATTCCATAGCAATTATAAAACAAATCCACCTGCTAAGTCTGGTATTGGAAGGTGTATTCACATTATATTCTGTGCCAGATGCCACAAATAGGGAATCAACAAAAGGGAGGATGCCATATGAGTAATTGTGTACCCTTGCACTCTTGCAGGCATATGTCGAATGGAGAGTCCACCCAACATCAGCAGCAAGGGAAGGAAACCGGAGTTCAAACGTGTTTTTCTGATTCCAGGCACTTTGTAAACAGGTCATGAAAAGGTTGTTCAATGGCCACCCTTGTATTCAAAGATCACAACATTAACCGTAAGAGGATAATGGCAGGCTTTTGTTGCCGGGCGTTAGGTAACACCACAATGATCCAATTTCCAGGGACACATTGACAGGGCAAACAAAGATTCGTATTTGTTCTACTAAATTAACAATAGAATCCAAGATGTCTCTAATTTGGAGCAAGTCAACTCCTCAGAGAGCGGAGGCTGAAATGATTATTCACAGAATGCAATACAACCAGAGTTGTTTTTCAGATGATATTGTGAAAGCTGGTGGGATATAGCTCATGTTATCACCTCCAAGAAGAAAAATATGTTTAATTTATTTGAGATACACAAACAATTGATTTCTGCTTAATACAGTGTTTCCGGTAGCAGGTTTGTGAAAAGAGTGCCTTTAAGGTACTCTGTTGGGTCTGATGCCTTCCCTTAACTTAACAAAGTAGATGCTATTTTCTGTCATGTGGGTGAGAGGCCCCTACCTACGACAATTTGAAAAAGGTCTACTTACCAAGTCTCCAATGTGTTAAACATAGGGTTGTGGTGTCAAGTATGTCAATATAATGTCATGCGGCGGGATCAGCATCAATGCAGTGGCGGCTCACTTGGAAGAACGTTAACAGCGGGATCAGCATCAGTGCAGTGGCGGTTCACCTGGAAGAAAATTAACAGCTATTGTGTTAGAGCTGCGTGCCTGCATTATGTCCGGCCAAGTCATAAGAAATGCCTTTAATTCAGTGTTTGTGTGCAGAGCATTTCGCTCCACTTCTGGTTAGGTGGGTAAACAGATTAGACTGTTTGCATACTGGCCTAGGTGGTGCAGTTGTGAGTGAAGCTGTTTGGCTGTTCTTGTGCTGTGAAGTATAGGGGACGAAGGATTTCTGTTTGGTAATCCTACCATCAGTAAGTTTTAGTTCAGCACTGGGAGTAAATAGGTAATTTAGGTAGACAGGTTTTTATTAGTAACAGGGAGTTCTGTTTCTCAAATAATAATTTGAACACAATTGATAGTCCTTAGGCCGCCATGTGCCTCAAGCACTTGCCACTGCCCCATGACCGACAAAGTTTGATCTGTACACTTTTTAAGTTGTCTCAGTCTGCAATCATCAGGTACTAATCCTAGCAGTGTGCTTCAACTGCTTGGAAATTAGGGGTGAATTTTGTACATCGAGCGCCAGGGGACCACTCCGGTGGTGATAGTGTGCGGTACAAATATCCTTTAACATTAACATATTCAGTTCCCTGGGCAGTATGTTATGACAAAGTACCACAGGCTCTAGTGAAGTAAGATAATCATGTCTAATTTCCGATCAGTTGAAACACACTATTTGGAATAAAATGTGATGATAAAGGAAAAATCATTTAAAAATGAGGCATAAGATAACAGTTGACATAGCTTATAAACAAAGGACATGACATAGAAGGACTGTAGACCGAGAACATTTAGAAAAAGTGGATAAACCAATCGTTTGTTCTCCATGATGAAGCAGCTTGTGGCCTAAACACCAACAACATTTTCCAGAAGAGGTTCGGAAAACTGAACTTCGTGATACCAATAAGTCTTGTTTACATTTATCATTTATTTACTGCAAGTGTTGAGGTGTGTTGGGCATTTCTTTACATTTCAGGAATCCCTCTCAGCCTTGGGTGGGAGACCAAGCAGGGTGGAAGGCAGGGCCAACACTACTCCAGAGGGGGGGTGTTGTTAAGGATTCTAATGGGGTGTCACGCACCAGACCAGGACTCATGCTACTGGCCCAGGCTGCAGCACACAATTAAAAGACTTTTACTTTATTTGCTAAGAATTCAGATTGACATGGCACCCAACCTGTGTCACACCCCCTTTTACAAATACCATGGCCACAATGGACCATGAACCAGGCCGGTGGGTTGTAATACAATATTTATTAATTTTGAAAATCCAACTGAAATCACACAAATGTACTATCGGGCAGCAATACCCAATGGGGTGATAATAACACTGTAAAATGATAGAATACACTTAGTTTGAACTTCTAATATAACATACACAAAGCACAAATGAATGGAAGCAACTTTACTTTTCGGGTAGATAGTACCCAGTTAAGATTTCCCCATGCAACGCTCCCTCAAACCCTGATTAACTGAATTT
The DNA here is from genome assembly GCF_040938575.1 of Ambystoma mexicanum. Taxonomy (NCBI): domain Eukaryota; kingdom Metazoa; phylum Chordata; class Amphibia; order Caudata; family Ambystomatidae; genus Ambystoma; species Ambystoma mexicanum. Next base: position 660,803,139 of record NC_090924.1, read on the forward strand.
TGGATAGAATGGAGACGTAAGGTGTCAGGTATACAAGGCAGCAAAGATCATTGAAATCTGACCTTCCCCCACAAAATGGGAGGCATTTAAAGACCTTTACAATTGCACAAAATATCCCTCGGAATTAGAAAAGATTTTTTTTTACATGTGCGGTTGAATGAATAAGGTAGAAATGAGTATGGCTGTATCAAAGAAGTCAGAACACTTGTAAATTACAAGGCAATGTACTAGCAATGGGCATACGATTCAGAAAATCAACTTTGGAAGGAACACACAGTGCAGTAAATCACACATGGAGAAATTACATTTGCTAATGTTCTCAGGTTTAAATGTCAAAACAGCTTGTGAAAAAACCGGGTGAAACAGACAAAATCAGAATGTGGTTTTTATGCTGAGTGATAAATGAACATCACAGGAATAATAAGAAAGTGAAAGGGTAACTATAAAGGCATGACAGGATGAGGTTCTCAATGGGGAAGGGAATTTGGTTTTAAAAGTGAAAGCAGTGGACAGGGAAAATCGGTTTGGAAAGGAAATTACAAGTTTTATTACAACTAGATTTTAGTTTCTATTTTTCTTACTTTCCACTGAGGAAAGATGATGGCACATCTGAGCATTAGAGGCAGACGTCTCCAGCCTGTTAATGCATGCCAGCATGTTGAGAATTGGAGCAGCGGGATATTTGGGCAGAGTGGGAGCGGGCTGAGTTTGTCAGAAAGAGGGGTTACACCTGAAAAGAAATGAGTGTGTAAAAAAGCACTAGCAGTTTATAGATGTGCCAGTATTTTGGGAGGAAGCAGATTGGGGTAGCGTGTGGCATCCCTTAAGACTGTTGCAGGCATTGAGGAATGTCAGCATTAGACATCCGGTATACAGACATAGTTTCAGATCAGGAGGTGTCGATGAAAATATATGGGAAGGAGAGAGCGAGAAAAAGGTAGTGAGAGAGGAGTGGTGGATGGAGAAAGGGGGGTAAGAACAGTGAGAGCTAAAGGTGACAAGAGAGAAAAGGGGAAAGAAAGACCTAGAGGGAGACACAGGGGCGTAGCAAGGATGCATGTCTTTACTTCAGCTGCATGCACTTTGTTCTACATTTACTTTGTCAATGTTTGTTTTTTCATACCCTTACGTCCCCTGTCTTTCAGATCTCCCAATATTGTCCTCATCTTTATAGGGGAGGCCCTCTTATTTTCTACCCATTTTTTTTCTCAGTAGCCCTAATCTTAACCACATCTATTGCCACGTGTCACGTTGACAATGTAAATATGGAAAGAAAAAGCAAGAAGAATTACATTCATGATAAAGTAAATGTCTGGTGAAGTGAATTTAGACGAGCTAAGTGCAGTTAAAGTGTTCTACGTGAAGTAACGGGGGTACCCATAACAGAGGAAGAAGAGGTGACAACGAGCCTGTGACCAGACAGGGTAAGAAAAAGTAAAAGGTAACTAAGATGTATGGAAATCACATTTTTAAAACAGCTCAATCATTTTAAACAAAAAAGAAGATGATCTTGAACCACCGACATGGAAACATTTTTGGTGGTTGGATCAATGCAAAGGCCTCCCACATCATTAAAATGAATATGCAACATTTACAATCCTGGCTGCTTAAATGTGTGGGTGACTGTCAATAATGCACTGTGGCTTAGCAGCTGCTTGGAAGGATATGTGAGAATTTTTAAAGAATATTGTGGTGGGGCGGGTTGGTACTAGTTTGGGAATGTGTGCTGGGATTTCTGGGAGACATCATATTGAGTTAATGCAGACTCATCAATTTACGATAATGTAATTATTTTGGGAGTACTGGGCCTCTGAACATCTACAGTAGGTATTGCTGAGTTAACGTGAGGGCAACCACAGTGAAGGTTCTTAATTAAATGCAGGCATATTACACGCAAAGGTATTCCAGACGTGTGGGCTAATGAACAGGAGCGTATTGTAAACACGCTGGTATCATTGACTTAAAAGACATTTTGTCTCGTTTTGTGGAAGCTGCATGCTTATGACATCACACAGGGCTAGAGGAAACACTTCAGTGGGCACTTTAGTTGCCATACACCGACCATTAGATAATCGTGGCATTCCAGATTTAGTAGCCGTTCCCCAACTACTAGCCACTCATTGATGATTTTAACAGATAGACACGTATGCTTGTGAATAATACTGACACAGCTGGCCCTGAGGTGCACTTTGCAATGCCTAACGAAGGTGAGAGAGATGTTACCACTAAACACATAACTCATGCCCCTAATAATGTTATTTTCATAAACATCACATACTAAAGCAATATTTTTGTCCAACTAGATTTCCAAATATGAAATAAATATTGCCCCTTTGGGAGATGAGTGGGTGGGCTAACCTTTGAAGAAAGGGTTTGACATTTGAAGGTCAGCCAATAAGAGTTGGATTCCATCTGATCAATATACTCATAATCTCCACTATCTCATGTAACCATACAAGACACACAAAGAAATTGGGCCACCACCCACAATTTTCTTCCAATTATTGTATGAACTCCCTAAAGATACACTGCACAGTGAATAATTACTGTCACAGTCTGTGACATCCGCCCGTCCCCGCTGGCTGAATACTGTGAATAGTTCATGCAAACCATAGCAGACTACATATGTATTTCTGTTCTCTTGGAGACAAGATGCTCCTGCCAATGGCTGTCTTCTGTTTTTTGGAGAGAAAGTTCAGTAAATAATGAAAGGCAACATATGTGTATTTGATGGATAGTAAGTTATATTTTTGGAAATGTATGGCAATTACAACTGATAAGTGAATTCTAATACGCTCTTCACCATACCTGTCTATGCCAACACCAGTCAATATGTTCTACTAATAACTAAGACATTTTGGAAGGACTGCTCAGATTCTGCTCAAATGCACTGAAACACCTGCAAGCATGATCAGGATGCCAGCAGATTGCCAGGGATAGCTCCCCATTACGTGTTTTATGAGGCTTGGTCCCCATTTAATGAGTCAGTATGCTAAACCGCTGAAAAATGCACACAATTGTGTGAATGTCGTACAATCATTGATAACAATATTGTGTACTTTATGGTGGTGGCTAGTCTAAAGTTGAATTTCTCAAACTGACTTCAGTGAATTCATCTGCAACATATTGTTTACATTGCTTAATATTACGGTTCAATGCGATCAAATACAAGAACAATCAAAGTGTCAATTTGTAGGCAGAGTCCACAGAGGCATTCTCCCTTTCCTCATCTTCCCCTAGAAACTCAATGTCTCCAGAGTTCTAGTTCTCTTCAGGCTGGACTACTGTGACAGTCTCTTCCTTAATCTGCCTCTTTCCTCCTTCTACCCTCCTCAACTAATCCAGGATAGGACTGCAAGACTTATCCTTGGCCTCAATCCCAGGGACTGCATCTCTCCACTAGCTCTCTGTGGTTGTAAGTATCACATTCAAGACCCTCTGCATCATCCGCAAGGCTTTCTGGGGTCTGGGACCTCACTACACCTCTCTCTCCCTAAATATCTCCCTGCTAGAGTTCTTCGGTCTTCTAGCACTAACTCTCTTGTGGTTAGATGGTTCTTCAAGCAGAGAGTGTGGGGTGGATCTATTTCGCCTCCCTCTGGAATACCCTGCCTGCCCCTGTCTGTCTTGTGCCAGACCTCCTTAAATTCTGGAGGCTTTTCAATACATTCCTCTTCTCCATCTCCCTCCCCCCCTCCTAGTTCCACCTGCCTCTATGTCTTGTTGCCTGGATCCCTCATGAGTCTTACTCAGGCCAGGCCCTCCTTCGACCAGTCTCCCCATCGCCCCTTTTTACCAGCACTTACCATCGGGAACCCTTCCCCATCTAGCTCACTGAGCGTGGTCCACCCCTCTACTTTGTAGTAGCTGACCCCATCCCTTGTTCCCTGAGTACTTGCCCTCTTGGGTCACCCTTTGCCGACTAGCCTACCGAGTCTGGTCCACCACCCCTACCTCGCACTAATTGACCCCCCATCTCTTGTTCCCTGAGCACTTGCCCTACTGGGTCTCCCTTAGCACTTGCCCAGTCCCTTGCCCTCCTACCTCTTTCCTCCTCTCCCCTGCACTATTCCCTCTTCCACTCTGCCTGCACTTCCTGTTACTGCACTTGCATCATCCAAATGTCACAAGGCCTAGCAGGACCGTTACTGTTATTTTCTCCTCTCCCCCTCCCCCTTGTCTTGAAGCACCTGGAAACACTTTTTGATGTATAGGTGCCATACACATGGTAAATAAATAGCTCTCTGCGCACCCCAAAGTAGTAACCAAGATCATCAATTGCAATTATCCATTGGAATCCGCATTACCTTAGCAGAACAAGAATTACAAATACTGGGGGGAGAAGAATAGGCAGGACATTGACAGGCAATCAGATAAGCACAGTATTAATAAGAGCCATAAAGGGTTAATATGTAATACATTGTATATGACCGGATCTCTAAAGATGATATCTGCATTCAGTAGCTAAGGCCACAGTCTTAGGGACATCCCATGAACACAGTTTTCATAAAATATTCTCTTGCCCGAACTCCCTATAGAGCGCAATCATTTCCAGATATTAAGTCAAAAGGACAGTTTGCGTAGATGCACAAAAATCACTTTTTTTAATAGTGACTGGTTCTATGCGAGTATCACCAGCATGCTTTTGCAAGCTGCAGCTGAGAAGTTTCAGTTTGGAGAGTGGTCCAAACCAGCATGTGAAAACCGAGCGTCAGAGATGTTAACGTTAAAGGATATTTATACTGTGCACTATGACCACTGGAGTGGTCCCCTGGCGCCGATGGTGTTCTGCCTGGAACAGAGTCTTCCATTGGGCCTTGAAATCCTTGCCATCACAAGACACTTCTAGCTACTGATGTCACAACAGATTCAGCTCGGATTTGTGTTTTTCCAGATAGTCCCATTTTAAAACCTATAGCCATCTGTTTTAATTCGCCGGCAGCAAATTAGAAAATGTATAAATAAATATAATGTTCGCTTTTGGCCAGAATAAGTGTAGCTTTTTTGATGCATAGTGATTAAGCTTTAGAATGACTAATGTTCACTAAATGGATGAGTTGAATACCATGGATGCATAGTCTTTTTGGGTGAAGCATGATGATGAATTGGTACAGTTCAAGTAGCTGAGTGCGTCAACAAAGTGTACATTATGCACATTTAATTTGTATCAGCATATTTTATGGCATTAAGATTACCATTGATAACCCTGGATTTGCTTTCAACATATCAAATGTTATTTTTTTCAATACAGGCCAGATCGGTTTGTCTGTTTCATCCCACTTGGAGAACTACATCATGCAGTGTTTTAAAACATTCTGGGGGTTTTAAATTGAGTAATTGAATTGACTTCATCCTTTTTTTCACGGTTAGCTGTAATTTTAAAATTATGATTAGGTAAACCAATGTTTTCCCATTCAATACATGTATTGTTGATTCAGTGTTTAATATCTAAAAGTGCCAGGCTATTGTGCGAGTCTACACAAAAAGACACTTAAGGGGTTAAATATATTTTGTGAATTAGCAAAAGTATTATTAACACATCATTTTTACCATCTGGATATGAACCCCAATTGTAATTTCGCCTCTGAACCCAGAAAGTGGTATCCACATATTAAAGGCAACACTTTTTTTTTACAATTGGGCAAGGTGTGTTTTTTGCATGAGTGCCCTTCATCTAGGCAATGCATTTGTCATAAAAGTACAGAGGTCGTGGGCAACGGCATGCAAGTTTCACTATTACCAAAACTTGGAAAAGTGTGCACATGGGGGGCACATTTTTGACTAATTGGAAAAAAGACACATTTGGTAAATGGCGTAAACTCAGATACAATTATTATCAGAAGAATAGTGGTGATCCTTTATCAATGCTGGGCAGGACAGGTTTTTCATGAAACATATATTACTAAGACCTGACTATCAAATACATTGCATTTACTTGGTAAAACAATGGTGCTGCTCTTGAATAGATTAATATTCCTGAAATACAACTGGAATTCATTGTGTTGTGTGCACCCCTGGCATAACCAATACACATCTTGTGTGGCTGAGCTCTGTGTTTGGCAGTTTTTAGTGCCAGCCTGAGTAGCCACCTCCCAAGCCATCTGTGTGTCTGCCTGATGTGTGATTTGGGGGCTTGTGTTAGGCCAGCCTGGCCTGGACATATTGGGCCTCATTACGAGTTTGGAGGTAGCCATGCCGTTTTTACCGGCATGGCTCCCCCCAAACCCGGGTCTGGAAAAATGGGAATTACCGGGCCATTCTGACATTTGCAGGCCCGGTAATTCCCATTTTCGGGACCCAAACCCGGTACGTCCCCATTACCATATGGGCCCCCATAGGGCTCAATGGGAATGGGGAGGATGCTAACAACGGTCCTGTTAATGACGGGACCGTTGTTAGCATCCTGGTCTGCTCGCGGGTGCCGCTCTGGATGTCTGGTCTGACCATGTGTGCAGAGCGGCACCCGCGAGCAAACTCATAATGTTGCAGCGAGGTAACAACGGCGCTGGTAGCACTACCGGTGCTGTTGTTGCCTCACCGCAACACTTGTAATGAGGCCCATTGACTGGACCCTGGTTCCTTTCTCCATGGCCACGATTTATTTTTCAAAGGCATCTCAGAACCCATCCTGGGCTCTGCCTCATACTGCCCAGTCCTCCATGCTGGTTCACATGGCTGTCCTATTTTGGAACCGTGTTCTGGTATTCTGCATACTGCTTCTCTGTGAAATCCCCAGAGCAAACATGACTGGGTGTGTTGCCTGGCCTGGCATGCATCAGTGGTCTGTCATTAACACTCCACATCAGTTCCACCTTGGGCCCGTCTCTGTCCTCCTGCCTTCATCTCATCATCTCATCATGGTACCATACTTTGCTAACTGGCTTCCCCTCTTGCCCACCTGGGCTGACTGGATTCAGTTGTCAACTTCCTCCATTTTACTAGTCTCTTCTCCTTCACTGCCGGATCTGAATGGTTGGTCATTTTCCTGAGCACATGGATTCTTATCCTTTTCATTCATCTGGGTTGTGGCAGATCAAGGGTGAAATCCCTGGGTACCACATTTCTTTCCAGACATGTAAATGAAGCTCTGTATTTGCAATGATATGATATGATATCATATGGCATTTATAATGCGCCTATACACAAGTGATTCAAGGCGCAACGAGGCGAGAGAGGGGCAACAGAGGGGAGACAGACAACCATCATATTAGGCCAGATGTCATTCAGATCGTGCAAGTGCATGGGAGGGGGAAGGAGAAGAAATGAGGGGCAAGGTGAGAGGACAGTGCAGTACATGGGAAAAATAAATAAATAAACAATAGTAAAGTATGGCCAGAAGATGGCAAGTGCAAGGGTAAGTGCAGACATCAGGTGTCAGGTGCTGGTAGTGGGACTGTAGGGATACAGAAAAACAGTCCCAAGTGCGGGGGTTGCCAGGAAGGCAGTGCAGGAGTGCGACTGGCTGGGGCGGGGACCTGGGCCAATGATAACAGGGTGGTCAGGTAACCAGTGGAGTTTCAGTGTCAGCCAGGAAGTAAGCAAGGGAGAGGAGGAGAAAAAGCAGAAGCAAAGAGAAGGGTTTTGAGGTGCTTCCGGAGCAGAAGATGATTCTCCTCAAGTTTTAGGGAAACAGGGAGGCTGTTCCAGAAGGAGGCACCACCCGAAGAAAGAGATCTACCACCAACTCGTTGCTTGGAGAAGCGACTGATCCTGAGAGAGTTGGAGGCAGATGAGCAAGAGCTCGAGAAGGAAGGTATTTAGGAAGAGAGAGTTGGAGGTATTGAGGCCCCAGGCCCCACAATTTTCCCCTGCACACCCTGAGCCCAGTATGTAACGACTGGCACTATGTATACACTACCCCCTACTAGAGTGCTGATATGTTCTTTGACATTGTTGTCAGGGGTCCCTTGGCTCCGGTAGTAGTGTGGTTTTGCAGGTCACCTCTATGTGTGCTTCCCTTAACTTGCATTGGTTCCAATGCCAGTGTTGAATCCATCCTTCTGTGGATGGGTGGGTCATAAGCCTGGAGCTGAAGCTCCTTAAGAGGGCCAACTATGGTGTTTCCCGTGATTGCTTTTTTTGATATAGCAAAACACAAGGGGTGATGGCTGGAAGGTTTAGAATTAATCTTAACCTCTGGCATTGCTCTGGGCAACCCCAGATGGCTACAACTGTGGTGAATAACAGGTACCTTGCCCTATAACCACAGTTTGCCTATAGGATGTGTCACATTTCTTTCATCTGGACAAACCATGAAACTCACAGAAAATATGCAATTGCAAATACTTTGGTATTTTCCTTGCCTTGTTCCATACTGAAATGCTCTTCCAAAGACTGTAACTTTAGAAGACACAAGTGATTTATTTGGATATTTAATCTAATAACAAAATTGCATTTCACTGTTTTCCCTTAGGATACAATTGGACACTTTGGGCCTCATTCTGATTTTGGTGGTAATTCAATGGATTTCCATCAAATTACCATCAAATTTAGTTATCAAAATTTGATCCCATGAGTTTACCACAGGTTTACCACTAGTGGTATGGTGGTGCTAGTTCCCATTTTGGGAGTCCTTAGGACTCCTTGGGGTTTTTGGTGCCAATACCATAAGGGGTAGCCTTGGTAATTCAGCCTATATTTGGATTTAAAGTGGAGGTAAATCCTCCACTTCAACGCTAAACTCGTGATTTGGCGTAGAGGTAAAAACAGTGGAAATTTCGTTACTGCCCCAGAGAATGGCGGCAATGTAATTACCACCGCTTTTTTACTGCTCCGCCAAACTCGGAATTAGGCTTCTTGCAAATTGTGATACTGTATCACCTAGTGCGTCTAGTGGTGATCTGGATCTAGGTAGGCTCAGTACAGTGTATCTAATTTTATTACAGTTTTGGGTGGGCCTTTGGGCCTGATTTGTAATATTGTTTAATTCTTGTGCTCCTTCTTTTTAATGAATTATATATGTTCCTAAGAGTTCCCCCTTTAGGTGCGTGTGTGCTATAATGTGTTAAAGGTTATTGGGAACAACTGTTCAACCATGTAATGGCATGGCAATTCCATGATGTGTGTATGTATATCTGTATGGTTAAGAATCCCTTTTTCCTCAGCACTATAATAAAGAGTACATCTTTTTTCATTAAACCCTGGTTGCCTAATTATTTGGATTTCCCATCGATGCTAACTGTGCATGTCCACCAGCTTTATCTGCCTGGAGCTAAGACTGTTCTGCCATTGCTACCCCATAGGGTGATGTGTATCTAGGATTTGGAACCCTGTATTTCCTTAAGATCAAAGTTCTCACAAAAATTACCAGAGACCAGTGGAAACCCATTCATAACAGAACCCTTTTCCTGTCCCACCCCAAAACAAAAAACAAGCACAAATAAAATGAAACTTTGTGACACCCTTTTTACAACTTTTGCACACCGTTTCCCTAAGCCCACTCCACACACAAAAATAACACATTGCCACCTTTGTGAAACTGGAACTCAGTGGTGAAATCTTTTCTGAATTCTTTTCAAACCCTTTCTCTCAGCCTTTCTCCTAAAAAGGTACTAATGTTTGCAGCTCATGAAGCATGAAAAATGTTGCATGGATAATCTAGAAAATGCCCATAGGTGCAGCAATATTATAGCATGGAGAACCCAGAATTGCTCACATGTCATCTCTCATGTAGCCAGGAGAACCTGGGCAATTGTCAAAGTTACTTTGTGCCCTGTGGGAAGTTGAATCTACTTTATTAATTACTGTCATTGCAAAATTGCAGGGGAAAGCTGCACAGGGAAAATGTCTTTATTTATTAGGTTTTTATAATGCGTCTATAGACAATGTGTTTCAGGGCATGAGATGTCATTCTCTAAAGCCACAAAAGAAAACCTGGTGTTATTTTCTATGCGATACTTAAAGCCGATGACATAATAATCATCAGAGCTGGTGTGTTGGCTATAGCTAGGAGTCTTGCCATGTTCTATTGCAATAAAGATTCACTCAGAATATGAATTGGCAGTGGTCCAGATCAGGAATTTGGTGATTTTTATATATATTGAACATTTGTATGGCACCTATACACCAGAAAGTGTTTCCAAGCGCCACAAGACAAAGAGGGGGGAACAGAGGAGGATAAACAAAAATATATGGTCCTGCTAGGACATTGTGACATTCAGATCGTGCAAGTGCAGAAAACAGGGAGTGGAGGGAGGGCAAAGGAGAAGGTAAGGGAAAGGGGGAGGGCAAAGGAGGAAGCGGGCCCCATGGGCTGGGTAAGTTCTAGCGGGAGCCAGGAGGGCAAGTGTGCTGGGGGCAGGGCAATGGTCAAGTTTGAGTAGGGGGTGGACAAGACTCAGTAGTCCAGCAAGTGCCCAGGGTGATGGGATGAGGGTTAACTACTGTGAAGGGGGGTGGCCAAACTCTGTAGTCTAGTCAGGGAAGGGTGTCCTGGTAAGGAGGTGCTGAGGAAGACAGGTCAAGGGAAGGCTTTGCCCATATATGACTCAGAAGGGACCAGGAAGCCAGTCACAGCAGCACAAGGGCATTGGCAAGGAAGGGCGCTCCTGCTGAAGAACGATATCTACCCACACTCTCTGCTTGGAGAAACGTCTAACCTGCAGAGTGTTAGAGCTAGAAGAGCAAAGGACTCAAGCAGGGAGGTAGTTAGGGAGAGAAAGTTGGATGTAGTGCAGTGCCAGGCCCCAGAAAGCCTTGTTGTTGATGCAGAGGGTCTTGAATTTGATCCTTGCAGTCACTGGCAGGCAGTGGAGAGATTATAGTACTGGAGAGATGTGGTCCCTGTGCTTGCGGACAAGGATAAGTCTTGCAGTCCTATTCTGCATTTGTTGGAGAGGGGGAGGCAGGAGAGAAACAGATTAAGGAAGAGGATGTTACTGTAGTCCAGCCTGGAGAGAACCAGAGCTCTAGAGACATTGAGTTTCTGGGGGAAGGTGAGGAAAGGGAGAATACCTCTGAGGAGCTGAAGAAGAAAGTGAGCCTTCTTGGCAAGGTCAGAAAATTTAGGTGAGAAGAAGAGAGAGGAGTCGAAGATGACACCCAGGTTTTTTGCCTCATAAGAAGGTGAGGGGAGGGGACCCAGAGAATGTGGCCGGAGAGAATGGGGGAAAAAAGGTGGGTGAGTTCCAATGAGAAGGATCTCATTCTTACTGGATTTAAGACAGAGATCGTTAAAAGCAAAAAATGCCTGAATAGTAGTCGGACAATCTGGAATGAGAGAGTAAGAAGAGGAGGTAGAGGAGGGAAGCTTAAAGGAGAGCTGAGTCTCATCTGCATAAATCTGGAAATGAGGAGAGAAGGTGGAGAGTGGGCAAGAGGGTCAAGGTAAATGTTGCAAAGCCACAGCAACAGGGTAGAGTCCTGAGGGATGCCGCAAGTAGAGAGTGAGGTAGAGGAGTTGGACCTGTGAAGGCCGGTTCTGAAGGAAAGAGGTCAGCCATGACATTGCCTGGTCCATGATGCCCATAGTATCACAGAGTTGATTTAAGAGGATGGCATGATTGACAGTGTCCAAGGCAGAGGACAGATCAAGTAGGATGAGAACAGAAGGAGAGGTGCATTTGAAGTTTGAGAGCAGGTCTTCATTGATGTTCAGGAGAGGAGTTTGCTCCAAAGCTAGACTGGTGATTGTGGAGACAGACAACAGAGTCAGTGTGGTGGATTAGTAGGAGGATGACCAACTTCTCCAAACCTTTGCCCAAGCTGGCGGTAGTGGAGATAGGTTGATAGTTAGCTGGACTGGAAGGGTCATCAGATGGATTGTTTAGGAGGGGTGCACAAGGGAGTTCTTTAGAGGTAATGGGAAGGAACCAGTGGCAAAAGAGTGATTGCAGAACTCAGCTAAATAGAGAGCAAGGGTGGCAATATTGTCCTTGCAAGTTATGGAGGAGCAGGGAAGCACCTGTTTGGTGGAGATTTTCATAGAACAAACAGTCTTGGTGACCTCATCTGTTGCTAAGATGAGAAAGCGGAGAGTAGGAGGGAAGGAGAGAGAGGGGCCAAGGGAGGTCTATGTGCAGGTGGAGGAGGGAGGGATGTATAGGAGAGTGAGGACAGGATGTCCTGAGTTTTGGTTGTGAAGTGGGAGACCAACACTGTGCAAAGGGCCAGAAAAGGAAGAGGAGAAGTAGAGACTGCAGTCGGATTGGCAAGTTCCTCACAGATTTTGAAAAGTTCAACTGTGTTGTTGGTGGCCTCAGGAATGCAGGCTTGAATATGGGCCTGCTTCTTGGACCGGATGGAGAGCCTGTAATGCTTTTGGAGCAGGCAACAGACCAGTTTGTCAGAGGATGTGCAGGAAGCCAACCACTTTCGTTCGGTAAATCTGTGCTTGCTTTTCAGTGAGGCTAGGTCAGAATCATCTCAACTGTTGCACTTGGAGGCAGGCTTCATGCAGATCCTCATGGCAGTGGCAAGGATGCAAACTGTGTTGGCAATGGAGAGGTGAAGGTTAGAAAGGACTGAGTCAGAGTAAAAGTCAAGAGCAGGATTGGAGGGGGGGAGAGGTGGCAAAGGCAGCTACTGACACTTGCTTCTTTGGTCAGATGATGGAGAAGGGGGCTGGAAGTGTAGGCAGAGGCTTAGCCGGGGAGCCCTGGAGCTCCAGGTGAGAAGAGAGGAGAGAATGACCAGACCAAGAGAAAGGTGTACTGAGAGGGCTAGAGAGAGAGATGTCAGCTAAAATGAGCACATCCAGAGTGTGTTTGGCTGAGTGAGTGGGACTGGAGGGCAAAATGGTGTGGGAGAAAGAGTCAAGATTAATATTAAAGTCTATGAGGAGGATAAACTTAGAGGTAGAGGTCAGTAGAGAAGCACTGAGTTTGGCCCACTCTTATAGGAATTGGGAGACTGGCCCAGGGCTCCTGTAGATGGTAGCAAGAGTGATCGACGGGGTAGGAGAGATGCAAAGCTTGCAGCCAAGACATTCAAAAGAGCCGTAGGATTGAATGGGTATGCTAGAAAAGGGGATCCATTCAAGGAAGACAAGGGCCGCTCTGCCTCCAGGCTGGAGAGGCCTGTACTTGCAGAGGAGCCTGTAGCCCTCAGGAATAAGAGTGTCAAAAGCAGTGACAGAGCTGGCATTGAACAACATCTCGGTGAGCGTGAGGATGTCAAGGTCAAAGTTTTCAAAGAGGTTACAGATGTCAGATGAGTGTTTGACAGCAGAGTGATAATTGAGGGTAGCTAAGTGAAGCTGGTTGCCACCTTTGAAGGTTTTCAAGGTATGCAGCACCGCCTCTGGAGGAGGCAAGGGGGGTAGAAAACGGAGGAGTAGCAGGACGTTAATGAGAGATGGAAGTTACCTGTCAAGAAAGAGGAGGTTGGGCTGAGAGCCCTGGGCCTTGATAGTGCCATTCAAGTAGACATTGATGATGCACCTGGATGATGAGAAGTGTGCCAAGAGTACTTATCATCTGGTTTCACCATTAATGGGTGAAGAAGAGAAAGGGGAGAGGACAGAAACTATATGGGAAGTCCATAGGTCAGTTAGGACAGAATGACAATGAGAATATCGGTAATAGTCTGCCTGGAGGGAGCATTGACGTTGGTGTAGGCAATGGGCAGGCCTGGGTTAGAGACCAGGAGACCCTTCTTAAACGTATTCCTTCCAGGCTTCAAACGAGAGGGAGGGTAGGTAATAGAGTAGCAGTTAGAATAGATAGGGGAGATGGAGAGCATTAGGGGAGAGATGCAGCTCTGCACAGTGCATAAATTAACTCACCAAGCGGCCTAGCAGCCAAACAGGAACAGATGAGGCAGGTACTTTAAACAAGATTCAACCAAGGGCAGCAGAGTTTAAAATACCCAGATTTAAAGTTCAAACATACATGAGAAATGCCAAATCAGAGTAAAAGTTATTCAATACACCCAGATTTGCAATTCCAAAAAAGAATCAGGGAAAATGCTGCAATTCAGCAGAGCAAAATGTTTTAGAAGTGCCTAGATGTGAAATTCACACATACATGAAGATGCAAGCAAATTCAGCAGGGCAACAGAGTATAGAAGTGTCTAGGTTTGAATTTCCATGAAGATGTGAAGATTTGGAATACCCAAACAGAGGTAGCAGAATTAGAACACGCAACACGGTAACAAGACTAATGCATGAGAAATAACCAATTATGCAATGAAGGCAAGTTTCCAAGCACCAAATGTTTGTCAGGAAGTGATAGTTCAGCAAATAGTCTTAGAAATGTACCGGCGGAGCAAAATGATTTCCTGGTGTATGAAGAAGATTCGATGCTGGCAGTGTGCATATGGTGGGGGGAGGGCAAGTCAAATCACACACATGGGGTAAACAGTAGCTGTTTATAATTGCTTGGTGCGGAAGTAAAACAGAGGAAACTAGTTCAAGCACAATCAAACTGAGGATGAAGATTTTAGGGCAGGTTGATAAGTGCCAGGGGAATCAAGGCAGGCTTGGGCCCTGGGACAGCAGCAGCACAGTGAAAGGGTGTGCCAGCTTGGAGGAAGAGCTTGAAGATGTGTGCATATGGCAGATGGAGGAGCCGGGCAAGGGCACAGAGGGAATGACATTGCTGGACAGGGGGAGCATGAGGAAGATTGTAGTCAAGCGCTTACCCATTGAGACAGTGTAGGTGCTAGGTGACAGGCCCCCGAGCGACTGAAGGTGTGCAGGCAGGGCGATAATTGATAGGGGGCAGAAAGAAACCTGGCGGCACTGCGGTCACGGCTGGCCAGGCCAGACAGGGGCCTTGTGTGGGCCTTGAGTAGGGGAGGCAGCTCCATCGATTGGCATGATAGCAGAAAGCAGTCCCATCAGGGATGCAAAGCAGTCCCCAGGAACAAGTGAGGCTGTAGTCTGCAAACAAAGGAGATGACCTTCTTCAGATGAACAAAGTGGCCAAAAATATATGATAAGCCCAGTCTACTTGTATCTGCAGGGTCTTCAGTTCACAAGTGGATTAAATATGATGTAAGCCCAGTGGGCCTAACCTGAATCAGCAGGCTCAGGCATCCAGTGTTCTGGCCATGCGAAAACAAAGGCAGGAGAGTGGATTACTTGTACAAGTGATGCTGGACAGACTGACTGCTTACTACAACAGTGTTTTAGTGAATAGTCATCCCTACATTGTCAAGGAGTTCCCCACTTCTCACCTGGATCCGGTGTTTGCAGGTGTCTTCGATCGCTGTCTTCTTGCGAATGCTCCTGGTCTTGAACAGCGCTGCTCGAGTCTCGTCTGGTTCCAGGTTGCGTGTAGTTCCGGGATCGCCGAGTCCAGGAATCCGGGAGACTGGGAAAGGCTAGAAATGCCCGGAACCAGGAAGGGGGAAAGGGACAGGAGTGGGTAATAGCACTGGGACAAAGAAAACAATACCGCGAGCTACGATCACACGTCTGGGCTACTCTGCAATAGCATTGAGACGCGCAGAGCCGCGGAAGGCGTGGTCTATAAATATATCACAGTGCGCTCAGCGCATGGAGCGAGAAAGGGCTACAGCTCTGAACGGCCATGTTGGAAGTAGTACGGAATGTAAGCCCCGTTGAGACAAGGGCCAGGAGGTCCAAAAGGGGCATGATCTGAAGATCATGACATACATATACGTTCGGACTCAAGTGGATTAGCATCCACAACTGTGCTGTGTAAGATCCACAGTAAATCTGAATGTTGTTAGCTGGAAGGTTGTGAATTCATCTTAACAAATGGCAATTGCTCTGAGCAACAGTCTACACCAGCATTGTTCATCCTGCCATTACATTACAGAAGAACGACAATCAGGACGACTCTCACTCAAGAGAGGTAGACCATCCACAACTGATGTGTCACATCCCTTCTCCGTGAGACTACAAGCATCCCCAGATGTGTTTCAGCCTCATTGAGCATTAGAGGTGAGGAGTGGCTTAATTTTATAGGCACAGCAGTCTTGGGACCCACATCTGGGCATACCAGTCACACTCAGTGTGGCAGATCTAAAACTGAACGTTGTGGCTAGAAGGTTACACATCAATATTAATCACTGGCCCCAGGCATGCTCTATTAGACCCATATACATTGAGTATTCCCAACTTAGGACAAAGTCTCACTGGCATACCAGCCCTTTAGGAGTGTTCACAGAAGATGACTCTGGTGGTGTGGGGGCGATCAAAGAATGGTACTCCCGAGGATGAAAACATTTAATCTTCTTGAAATCTCTGGTGGTGTGCTGAGCACAGGTTTTCTTGCATGTTCTTCCTCCCTCTGTGCTTTACAAAATGTGAATTCCACATGCTACATCAGTTAATCTGTGTACATTTTAACAGTGTCTTGTGCTGCTGAGTGTAGGTATTCCAAGTTCTAATCCATCACAAGTGAAAAGTTAAAAACTTTGATCTTGAAAAGTTCTTCGAGAAATGGCACATTTATCCAATGATACCTTTCTATGCACTGAACATGGACCGCAGAGCAAAGTAAAGACCACATACCTCAACAGCTGTGCTGTATTCATCTTTCCGGCCAAATCAGCCCAGGCCATGTTGGGCAGTTTCAGTACACATTTTGTAGCACGTCAATGAATGATGCAGCATACTGGTGGACATCACCAATGTCTTGGTATGCCCCCATCAGATGCTTGCCCGTGGTTCCTGCAATGATCAATGATGGCATGGCATTGCTCACTCAGACAATCCAAATGTGAAAAGTGGAATGCCAGTAGTTTGCAACTAAGGTCTTTAAGTTGTGCTGTTGACAAATGTAGTGCACCTGCAGTTTAAACTGCACAATTCTTCCATAGTACGGCTTGCAGAAATGAGAATGGATATCTTGAGCCATAGCCATCCTTTTTGTACAGGTTAGCAATTGCTGATCTAGTTTGTCTCCATAACAGGAAGAAAATGTGCAACATGCAGAATAGCAAGTATATTAGACCATTGTTCAGCAACAGCAACGTCCAGTAGTAGAGGTCAGTTGCTAAGCTGCTGTCCTATGTCCTCTTACAGATTGGGTCAAATATCACCTCCCCTGTAGCCTATATAAAAACATCTTTGAATGCACAGAGTGGCCTGATGCTGAACTGCATGCAGCTTCTGCCCCTAAAGATGACTTTGGAATTACTCTTGGCTGGGAGCTCAAGGGAAGGTCACCAAGTTTTGCGGCCATGCAGTCAATGCTCTCTATATTGGCACACATGACCATGGTGACGAGAATGTTCTTGCCAATCTAGTGCCTGCTCCGCTGCAGAAAAGAAACGTGTTGAACAACTGTGCCGCAGCCTTGCATGAAATATAACAGAAAACATGCATTTCACAGCAGTAATCGACTATTTGCTTAAACTAACACAAAATGACTTTGTTTCTAAAAGCAATACAACAAAAGGTGCACAGACAACAAAACTGCCATATGAGAGGTGAGCAACTACATTCCATTATTCAATTTGTGATATGTTGGCCCACAATCAAATGTCACCATCACATTATCCTGGCACAAAGGGGCCACATTGCTAAGCTTCTATGCGCTATGCAGAACTGGGGCTCAGTATTCCTTAAAATGGCGCAGCAGCCCTGTTTACTGTGGTGCCAGTAGGGGCTGGAGGGATATGACAGCGGGAAGTGTGCAGCTGAGGTCTTGGGAGTTTTTTGTCATGCCTGTGCATCAACCTGCATCCTATTTGACCTTAGAAATGTAGTATCCAAGTTGGTGCCTGACTTCCTCAGCACACAGATTCGTTGAACAGAATGCAGGTCATGAGACGTTCTTGGTCTTTGTCCTGTAAGAAAACATTCATACTCTGGATTTTCATGGTGGGTTCCGCATTTCCCAGGCTCACCTTCTGGACTCGATGGGGGATTCATTGCCACATGGTGAGTTGTGTACATTCAGATCTGCCAGCTGAAAGGGCAGCTTTATCAATCCCTCCCATCTTTGTATGTGTGTCGTTGTCCTCCTCCTCGGTTCAAGAGTTTTCAGAATGATGGGTTGCTGCCTGGACTCCGGTGAGTCACCATCATCATTGCTATTCTCAGACTTATCACTGGATGTGGATGTTTCTAATGATAGAGACCAGGAGCATCCAACTTTCAAGCCTGCTCCACCGTGCATTGTTTCTCCAATCCGCGAGTAACATCAAACATGCACTCATCATTGAGCGGCTTCTGTGCTCTAATTGGCGGAAATATTTTTTTGCACTTTTGAGTGTTTATTTTTGTGGAGATATGTATAATGGGACCCACGCCAACCCTGTTCTCTGCACAAATAATGTCATTCTTAGAACCTGGATGTAATGCTGTGGTGCTAGTGGTGTAAATTGCCACTGCAATGGTCATACTTCGTTGATAACTGCTCTAAGATCTCAGTGAAGGCCATCATTTCATTTGGGCTTATCAACTAGGGCTACTAATGGGCCATCCTCCCACCCCCGCGTCCATCCCGGTGGAGGTCATTTACATCTCAACAATGCATACCATCACCCGACTCCCGAAGGTGTTCCCTTTGTGAATTGGGATCATCTACATTCTCTTTGATGGGTCCTATCATGCCATGCATTCATGTATTAATTGCCTTAATATTTGTGAAGTGGTATCTCCAGTGAATGGTTGGCATTGAAGTCCCTGATGCCACAGCATCACGCAGATACTGGGGCTTTCAGAGGGCCATGATTAGGCCCCCTTATATAGTTGGCCACTGCTGAAACCCTTTGAGCAGCGACTGCAGTTTAAATGTTTAAATGTGTTTGCCCGATTCACAAGACGGTGCATATGGCTCTTCCTTTACATCCGGCAGAGAAGCGTTACCCTTCTGGTGGGGCTCGTGGACTTCTGAGCTGCAGTATTTTTCACTTGGACATTTCCAAGTTCAGGAAACGAATCCCCAGAAACAGGGCCTTCTGTTCTGTCAGTAATGGGCTCTGACATGGCGGGTTTCAATGTTTATCTTCTTAAATTTATAGAAACAACTAAAGGCGTGGTTATGGCACTCATCTTTTGGGCCCAATTAATCTCTTTAGTTTTAATTGCATTTCCTCCCGAAATGTATACATTTATTGTACATTTAAGTCCATTTGAGCCAAGCAACACATTCCACAATGCCACCGAGTAGTCATTGCTGGAAGTTCACCTCCAGTTCTGAGCCACAACAGCAAGGCATTGTGGGTATGTAAATTAGCCCAAATACAAACCTTTTTCTCCAGGAAATTTTCTTTGTATAAGAGGGCAGTGCTACTTTACACATAGCTTAATCAACCCAAGACAGACATTTACAATGCTGCCAGGACAACTACATACTTGGGTTCACCCTTATTAGGGATCATCAGTGCAGTATAGTTCTGACAGCTTTGTGGTTGGAGCATTTAGCCATCTTTTCACAACACCAAGAGAGTTATGGTGGCTTTAAAAAGGTTAGCATGTGCTGCACACTTAGATGGAATTCTTAACCTTCGCTTGCGTCGCATGTAGATGGAATTGTGAATGTTAGCATGTCCCACACACTTGGAATTCTTAACCTTAGCTTGCATCGCATCTAGAGTAGAATTGTGAATGTTAGCATGTCCCACACACTTAGATGGAATTCTTAACTTTAGCCTGCGTCCCATCTAGATGGAATTGTGAAATGTTAGTACGTGCCACACACTTAGATGGAATTCTTAACCTTAGCTTGCGTCGCATAAGATGGAATTGTGAAAGTTAGCATGCACCACACTTAAATGAAACTGGTAATGTCACCAAGTGCCACACTTAGATGCAATCGTGATTGCTAGCCTCCCTCACATCTAGATAGGATATTGAAGATTAGCAAGTATCACACTCAGATGGAATAGCGTACGATAGCAAGCATCACACTAGACATAATTGCAAATGCCAATTAACTAATCCACTAACAATCTCACGCCTCTCAAACTCTAACCAAACACAACCACAAGAATACCACACAACAATCTGCACAAACTTCACTACACTGCAACAACAAAACCAACCACACATAGACTATCACAACAGCACACAGCGACAAACAACTGTAAAACAGCCCAAGCCCAGCCAACAGACCCACCGGGCTGAGGCTGCCAACAGCACATCACTGCTCCCTTGCACTTTTCCAGCCTTTTCCCACAAACTCACCCACCCCTTCCCCTTTTCAGAGCCGCCAGAGCACCAGCGGACCACTCTGGTGGTGATAGTGCGTGGTACAAAGATCCTTTAACATTAACATTAACATTTGGCCATCTTTTCACAACACCAAGAAAGTTATGGTGGCAAAAAAAAGGTTTGGAAAAAAAGGAATTTTTCACCTGAAATGTGAAATATCCTTTTTTTTTTCAGCCCCTCTGTTTTTTTCTTTGTGCTGTATAAAAACGAAATATAAAATAGGTTAAATGGACCATACTGGACTGCTGGAGAAATAGGAGGAATTCTTCATGCACACTGGAGAGCATGATCCTTTAAGTGGAAGTTTAGGTGAAGAAGCAAAGGCCTGCAATAGATACCAAACTGAAGCATGAAAGGAAATGTGCTGGGGCAATCAGAAAAGCAGACACGAGGCTGCGGTGCGTCAAGAGCAAAATGGGAAATCAGTCACGGGAAGCCGCCCCTTCCATGTTTCAGGCACATCTCGCAGCACTGTGTCCAATTCCACTGACCACAGCGCGGTAGATGCACTGATGAGATTGAAAAAGTGCAGCACCAGGCAGTAGAAGCGCTAAGTGGCTTGGCAGATAAAAGCTACAGTGATAGATTACCTCACTCAGCATGCTCCACCTGAGGCAAAGGCGATTATGGTGCCATTCCATAACAGTCTTCAAAATTCTCAAGGGGTATGGCTGGTTGGATATTGACCACTCTTATATCCGGTAATAAGGGAGCAGATCAGAGCCTACAGGTGGGCCGGTGAGAGGGGATCTCCTGCTCGTTATTTTTAAGAGTCCATGCATAGCTATGGAACACGCTGCCAATCAAGTTCTATAAGTGCCATCATCTATAAGTACTAATGGGATCTGCTTAGCTGAAAATGTATGCCACCTGGGGGAAATGTTTAGGCAATTGAAGGTCTTCTCCCAATAAGTACTACAGTTGCTTTCCAATGTGTGACCATGCGATTCTGCAGCTTACATTCATCAGAATTGATATATAGGGCCCAATTCATGGAATATTTGCCTGGTTCAGAGTGAATTTGCAATGCTGAAAAGTGACTTTGTACTGCCGACACAAACCCTCATTTATGGAACTGTGCAAAGCGTGTTTTTGCAGTGCAAAGTCCAGGGAAAGTCAGCACAAAATGACTTTGCCCGGTTCCATAAATCAAGGCTTGTGTCGGCAGTGCAAAGTCACTTTTCAGCAGTGCAAAGTCACCCTGAACCAGCCATATATTCCATGAATCGGGCGTATAATGTGCAAATTGTATATGTGTGGATTATTTATTCTGTGTCCCTTGTCCATGAGACATGTTTCAGTGTATAAGAGCCGGATTCTGAGCTTCCAATTTACTGTGTGTGCAGTATTGGTGTGCTGTGTGTGGGTGGTAGCCCGGGGACGTGGCCAGCTTCTAAGAGCTTGACAGTTTCTGTCTATTGAATGTGCCCCAGCAAGAAGCAGGTGAGCCTCACAGGGACCTGGCACCTTGAGGCCATCTCAGGACCTCATCCATGCCGAGAAGATAAAGATCAGTGCTCATGTGGCGCATGCGAGCCCCTGACCGCAGACACAGCTCCTGCACATCAGAATTAGAGTGTGAGGCTGGATGCCGGCTGTGGGCGGCCGTACATTCTGATACTGCAGAAGAGACCTCATTGCAAGTTTGGCATCATTTCTGAAGGAAATACAATCAGACTTTGGTCCCATTACCACCACTCATTTTGGCAGTACAGAGTATGAGCGGTGGAAAGGTGTTTGTCCTCTATTGGGGGTTTGGAGGAATTATTGTGGGTGGTGAACCTGACTGCGATGATTCCATCATGTTTACTGTAATGTGGAAGGAAGTCCTCCATGGATATGCTTGAGGTTTCTCCCCCAATTTACCTCCAATCATGGACTTCAGCAGTGTTAAGGGGCAGTACATCTACCAATGCAACTATTTTCCGCAGAACTACACTCGTAACGATGCCTGATGGCACCCAGGCCCCTTCACCTACCCCAAGCCTACCAGAGAAGATGTGCTAATCAAGACACAAGGCAATGCAACATACCATCATGTTTAGGTCATCATATTGCACACATTGTTTGTGTAATAGTTTTCACAAATGAGTTGTGTCCATTGTGCTGTAGGAAGGCACTCAATGGTAGGCATTGTACTCTGCGTCTTCCAGCGCACTAACTCATTAGACATAATCCTGAGGTCTGAGGACAGCGATGGGTCGCTAGAGCATCAAGGAAGATGGTGGATCCAGTCATAAGGGGACCAATGGGATTATTATAAAGTGGAGGATGGTGATTGTGATGATCGGGGGGGGGCCGCTGGTGTCACGCGGGCCCCAATGGCGTATATGCCCTGCGCGCAGCAACGCCGCGCAGGAACAGACACGGAGGCGTCTGCTCGTTCCGGCGCTCCGGCTCCAACTGCCGGGCGCCGCCTTTATTAACAACTACGCATGCGCGGCGTGCACGCCGCGCATGCGCATACTGTGTACTACGTACACAACATCCCTCCTTTTCCCCCCAAACAACAAACCATCAAACATGGGGCCAACGTGGCTCAAACATTGTATACTTAACAGACTTTTGTTGCTCAGGTCGCTGAGTCCATGATAAAGTCTTGGAACCTTTGTGGAGGGCGGCGCCCCTCTCTGCGGGGGTACCTGGGCGGTCCCCGTTCGACATTCTCTGGCTCCGCAGGGTCTCCGGGCGTGTCGACGTCCTCTGGTGGTGCTTCTGCCGCCTGCCTTTGGCCAGGGTCCAGTTCTTCTTCAGAGGTTACTGGTCCTATACGTTTGAAGAAGGACACATTTCTGGTCACTGTCCCACGCGCGTTCGCCGCTGTGACCATGGATCCCTTGACGTGGGTAACACCCATCGGGTGTGTTTCATATGTCATTGAGAGCTTCCCCTCTGGCCTCCTGTTTCGGACCAGGACGGTGTCTCCTACCGCTATTTCTTTTTCCGGCAGCCTCCGCCTCACTGTCTCCTTTTCGTTCCTCGCGGCCCTGTCCGCTGCCACCTGTGTGTCATCAATCACCCCCGGGCGTCGCTCTCCCGCTTCCGGTATCAGCCCTCTGGGTATGCGCTTGAATAGTGCTTCGGCGGGCGCGATTCCGGTGGACTGATGTGGGGTGGACCGGTACTCACGGAGGAATTCGATCAGATTATGGCGCAGGTCTTCCCCTCCATTGACGGAGATGCGAAAAATTTTGTTAAGGGTCCGCATGAACCGTTCAACCTCTCCATTGGCTCTTGGCCACAGTGGGGTCACTTTACGGTGTTTGATGCCTCGTTCTGCGCAGTATCTGGCGAAACGCTGCCCTTGGAATGGAGCGCCGTTGTCTGAACAGATCTCGAGCGGGAAGCCGTG